>NC_141698.1:973515387-974197116 GCF_964263255.1 Lissotriton vulgaris | reverse complement strand
AACTTGCTTATGTTATATAGCTGTACGTCTTCCACTGTATACTATTCTACCTGTCACTTGCTTTGCTATTGTATTGTATAAATGGAAACAATTCAATAAACATATTCAAACAAATGCCGATGGTAGGAGACAAGCTGAAGTGAGCCTTCCCTCACTAGCCAGTCAGCAAGGTATGGGAATACCTGTATTGTTTAGCCACAAATATGAGTTGTACCCACTCACATGACACTTGTAAAGACAAAGATTTGAAGTACAGCCAAGAGGCAGGACCAGTAGTATACTGATCCCCCACAAAGCAGTGACACATTCTGTAGTTCTATGGAACTGGCATATGAAAATATGCATCTTGCAGATCCAGCAACAATATCTATTCGTAATAGTACAAGACCAGCAGAACCTCACCACAGCTGTTATTTTGTGCGTTGCCTTCTTGAGGAACTCAGAAGTTTGAGATCTAAGATTGCGTTCACGACCCAGTTCGTCTTGGGGACCAGAAAGTAGCATCAGCAATTCCTATGTCTGGCTGACCCCCTTGGCAATCAACATCATCACATTCTTGGAAAGGATATTGGTGTTGTCCACTGTTAACTGGTTGCAAACAGTGAATGTGAGGAGGTTTGCCAAGAGAGGAAAGTGCATACCCAGCTCAGACAATATTAAGAACCAATATGTCTGAAATGATCTAGTGCCGGTGGAGTAGGCAATAGGTTATCCTGCCCCTACAGACCCCAGATGTCCATTTGAGGTCACATTAAAGAGGTTTGGAAGTGTCACTGCAAACAAAGAGTATTGATGCTGCTGTTATCCATGATATTTGGCACAACCTTTGCCTCTCTAGTGTCATAAAAAGCCTGTATGGGCAGTGATGCCACTGAGAGGAATGCAAGGGCCCTAAAGTAACCACAAAACGTACTGCATTGCTGATGGACAACAATCCCAAAGAGCGAGCAATAGCTCTGTCTTTTTTTTTTCAATGGCACATGTAATTTTCTCTGAAAATCTGACCCCATCAAAGTACATATCCAACAATGAAGCTAGGAAAATCAAGAGGAGCATATTGAGTAGTGTTGTCTATGATACTTGTGCCTAGTAAATGAACAACTGAGTCTGTGATGTCCAGTCCAGAAAGTAAAATATATTCAACAGGATATTGTATACAATGGACTTTTGGTGCAAAGCTTTTCTGTTGGTCTTCGGGTAGCCCGGGAAAGATTTCACACATCATGTCTCAAAGGGTGTGGCTGGTAGATGTCAACCACGCAGCGCTACACTGCCCAGGAACAAACTTTTCAGCCCTTTGCGTCAATAATCATTGATTCTCTTTTCCTAGGAGCTGCAGGAAAGGAGTTAGGGTTCACCATAGCAATGGAGACCGGTGCCATCATGTTCTCCATAGTGGGATGCTGTATCAAAAAGTAGGCTCACCAGTATCTGGTCAATGGTGCCCAGCAATGAGGCTGAAATAGAAAATGGTTTGGACCAGGCTGACATAATTAGGTCAACTAGAGCCTTGTTAAATAGTAAAAGAGGCTCTGATATACCATTCCAGGTTGGCAAAATCTCAGGAAGAAGACTGGCTTTGGCCTCTTTAGAGGAAGGGGTATCATAGCACTTGTGTCACACTACTAACCACAGCAGCAAAAGAAGTATTCTTTCTGAAGTTGGGTCCCAAAGGGAAATCAAAGGCAGATTGTGCAGAGGTATCTAGGTCTCTGGCTTTCTGTAAATTGAGATACTAGCTAGCATCATTATAATAAGTGGGTGGTAAGCTATCAGCCTCCTCAGTATTGTCTGTAGGTTGAGGTCCCTGTATTGCATCAAAGTCACACCCAAAATAGCCTCACTCCTGCAGCAGCATTGCTGCTGAGGTATAAGTACTGGTGGGAATGAGGTAGGTTAACTGCAGGGGAGACTTCCTATACAATTTGTTGCACCTTTTATGACTGCATAGTGTTCCATTGGGTAAACACTAGTCCACAACAAGATTGAACCTGGGCCCAGAGACAAAACCAGATCTAGAACAAGTCCTGCCAGAGGTAATGGGGAATGGAGGCACAACTGGTGAGGCTAGCAGTATAGGGATGGGCGCATGGCATGTCAAGGTACAAGAAGTGGCGTGAGCTCACTTCACCCAATGTCAGTTATTTCCAGAGGAGGGCCCACTAGCAGCAATTCACCAGATGCCACTGCTGGGTCCATGGGGCCTGAAGAAATGCCAGATTCATTTTGAATATCTACAGTATTGCATTTTTGAAAGGATCAACCTTTAGTCAAATATGCCCAAGGTAATTAAGGGGGGGGGGGGACACATCAGCTCAAGGTTTGGTATCAGGTTCAAAAAGAACCGCAAAGCCGGAGTAGGGTTTCAGGAACGTCAAATGCGAGACATCTCCCTTGAACAGGAGCATATGGATGCCAAAGTGTTTGTCCATCACCTTCAACTTACTTGATGAGAATGATCTGGATGGTTAGAGATGTGGCAATCCGGGTATGGATCAACGAAATCATTGTGTTTGGCATCGTAGAGTTTAGTTTCAGAGTCCTTGAAGGCACATTGGTGCATCAAGGATATGTGTCACAGGACTCAAAATCATGCTTGGTACCAAGGTACCACAGGAAGGCATTGTGCAGATCCCTAACCAACATCTGCTTCCAGCAAGCATGATATAGTATGAAACTTGTTGTCTGTTGGGACTGATATCCCGGCACACTGCCAAGAAATTTCATAGAAGTTAAAAATTACTTTGGTAAGTACCAAAATCTGCAGGAGCGAAGCTTCCTCTCTGTGTCAAAGGACGTGGAAAAAAAGAGGAACTGACATCAGGGTGCACGGGTGGCACCTACTTGCAGCACAAACTGGAGGCAGGCCAAAGACATGACCGTTTTCTGGATTCGGTCTGGTGCCTGGAGAGTTTCACAACGTGAGGAAAGTATGGTTTGAAGTATCTAATAAGATGTGGATTTCTCCAGATATCATTGGAAGGTTTGTCACAATCAATTTTTTAAAATCTTCTTATTCCCTAAATATTGTGTATAGTATCTCTGAGGAATGGCCAATAGAAATAGAAATATTTCAGGATCTTTCCATATAAATGAAGGAGGTAAATAATTTCAAGCCAGAATGACCCTCTTCCGTCTTCCTAATTCCACCTATGATAATGACTGCTTCAAAACTCTGCTAAGTAACTCCAAAAAATACAAAGAGCCTCAATGCCTGGAATAAATACGTGGAATAATTAAGCATGGCTTTTGGACGGGAGCAGTGGATGACCCATTTACAAAAAATCTAAAACTACTAATTAAAACCTCATTCAGACACTGCGCCTCATTTAAAGCATTGATGTTCTAATTATATTACTTTAACATTCTACCATGTTAATTTTTGAAAAATATATTATCCTAGCTGTGTTCACTTGCTTGATGATTATATTCACTAGTAAATGATTCCACTATTTTATGCTCCACCAAATATATTAAATCAATTAGATAAATAATCAGATACACTTTATGGCTAGTGCAAAACAACCCTGAAAATCTTTGAGCCACACATTTGCTCCCCTAGGTATATTCTAGTGCATTTCAGACAACAACAAACAGGTGGAAGATGGTAGATTAATTAAAATTCTATTAATTTAAAGAAAATAACAGTCATGGTGGCAATAACGTGTATAAATTCTGTGATGATTTTATTACCGTATATAATATTTTACAGGTTTTTTTCGAACAGCCAATGAGCAAACTGTACACCATACCTTAAAACAAAATAAGGTATTGCATGTGTAGGGATGGTAACTTAGGAACCAACACACAAAAGCACTACAAGTCAAACTATATATTGCAAAACAATACAAGTAATACTGCTCAAAGCAATGTAATAGCTTCCATAAAAGACACAAAGGATAGCAAAAACCAACTGGAATTAGGAAAAATAAGTACAAGAAAAGATGCAGCTGACTTTCCTGTTGATCACAATTGCAGTGCTCAACAATTGTTTAGTTGGGCTTGTCAAATTAGTGGTGTATGAGAGCTAGATTCATGCTGGATTTTCAGGATATACATAGGAGATAAATTTACTTGCAGTTCATCTAAATGGTAATCCACTTAAAACGCCCTTGGTTAGGCTGAACGTTAGAATAGATCTTGCCCTCATGGACAAAGCTGGACAGAATTTTATAAATGTATTATCTACAGGTTCAGCTGTGTCGACAAACATGATCAAGATTACTATTTGCATGTAGCAGCGCTTAACAAAAACTGCTTATAATGAGGTCAGCACGCTATTAGTATTGCATGCTGGGCACTTAGTGATGTGCAGCATGTGTATTTGGTGTAGCAGAAACAATAAACAATTGCATGATATTGGTACATTTTTTTCAGCCTGCCGTTCACTAATGCAGACCGTCCCTTTGAACCTCAAATAATGAAAAATTATTTCAAAATCACAACAAAAGTATTCACAATATGTACATGGTTACATCTGATAATTTGTCTACAGAAGAGGCTTAACTGTTGAAACATTAAATAGAAGTAGCACACTGTTGCTAAATGTAAAGCTATATTTTGAAAATGTAAATGTAAATACAAAGAAGAATGCATTTGGTCATGTCCGTATACCAGTATCTTGTTTCTGTTTAACATTTGATATGCGATTTAAACATTTTAGCTGAACAGGTCACATATTTTAACTTGTGACTAGCTCAATAGTAATGAGCTGATAGTAGGATTATGATTCATGAAAATAGAGGCAATTTCTTAAATTTGGATTTAGGCATGATATGTGCCAGCACTTGTACTATGGTCTTGTATTGCTCCTAGAAGGTAAACTTTTCTTAAAAATTACATTTGATATATTAATATCCTAATATATCCTAAAATGAAAAAAGAGTTACTTTGACCATGGTCTTAAGATAGAGGTCTATTGATTACTCTATATATTTGTTATTAAATCTAAAATGTAGTGCCCAGTAAATCTAACCTGCTTTATTGACTCTACTATAATATACTGCAAAACACCCCTAACAACAAACCCATAAGAGGGGGTCGGCATGTCCAACTGCAGTATTGATTTTGCTTACTACCATTCTTCACATATGATGTCAGAGAAACCAAGGGGCATATTATCAAGGGTTTTATCTCAGCTTTTTTGGCTTTTAAAGCCATAGCAGCGGAGATAAAAATATCGCCCTTTCAACAACAGGGTGCTAACATGCAAAATCGCATGTTAGCACCCTTTTCCACTAAACTTCCCTTTGCATCTCTAATGAGATGCAAAGTGGGCATTTCAGAGCAAAATAATAGGAGAAATGTCACTAAGCGACATTTCTCCTATCAAGCTTCACGCTAACCCTGTTAGAGACAAAAAAAGCCGTGCTAACCACGGTTAAGGCTGCTTTTTTACGTCTGCTAATTTTCAGACTTAGCCATGTAATCCAATGGGAGGTGGATTACATGGCTAAGATCACCCTGCCATATCAGCAAGGTTTCGCTGGTTGCAGTGTGATTATCGCTGGATTTCCAGTGATAATCACACTGTTTACCAGCTAACGCATGGATTCCTATCGCTTGGGAGATAAATGTTGCTGATAGCATGCTATCTCTGCGATGGAATCCAGCGCTAGCCTGCGATAATTATCCTCGCGCTAAAAGCGCTGAGCGATAATTATCGCAGGACCTTGCTAATATGCCCCCAAGTTCCTGTAGATTTATGTTTAATTTTGTGTATTATTAACATGTGATCTTAACTTCTTGGAGAAGAGAAGGCATCAAGGAACATATGACCTCAGTACTTGATTAAAGTTTCTGGCTGCTCGTGACAAAGCTATTCAGTCATTTTGTAAAAAGAAATTTCAATTCTTACAAGAAAAAGGAAAATGCACACAACACACTTTGGGACTGACTTAAGAGTTAGATAGACAGGGTACTGATTCATAAATATGAAGGATTACCCTGCTGGCCAAACCCTTGGACCGCCCTCCTCATCAGAGATCGGCAGACCTTGCATATTCCATCTATGGAGCCCCTGTTGGCTCTGTCAACAGAATGTTATTCTGATGGCCCCACAGAGTAGCGGGCATCAGAGGAAGGACATTACGCTCTCTGCTGTAGTTAGGATGGGCACTGTAATGCCTGTCTGTCGCTATCAGGAAAAACCTGGCAGTGAGGGTCAGGACAAAATCAAGAATGCCCCCTAAACCCTGGGAGAAATCTACCAAGTTGTGGGGTATTCTTTTTGTTCTCCCAAAAACAAGCTCCCACTTTGTCAATAGTTTGGTGTTCAGCCATCAAAACTGACAGCAGCTGTCTAAAACATTTAGTACATTGAAAGGAACTTCTGTGACATTGGTTTCTTTTAAAGAAGTGAGTTGACTGCAGGGTCGGCTAACATCTCTAATTGTGGCAGGTGGAGTACCCTGGAGATGGCAGAGGTTATGTCCACTGTCATCCTGACGGACACTACTCCATCTGCCAAACTTTATATCAGTCTCTAAGTCTGGCACTCCTCTACCAAACGATTCCTCATTTCACTGAATACTTAGAATAACACCTTTCCGTACCGAAGAATGTAACATGGACAAACCGGTGGACCCCTGATATGTACTCATCAGGCTAAGTGCCCCTTCTCCCCACAGATTCACTGCTACCATGTATGATAACCATGTATGATAACCATGTATGATAATATAACCTATAGAGTTGACCAATGTTGGAAGGCTCGTATTGGTAATTATAAATATATGAGCCTGGCTCTTGTTTTCATTGATTGATAAATATGTGAAGAATGTAAAATGTCAGGCAAGGCCAAAGAGAGAAACTACGTTGAAAACAGAAATAGTTATAGTTACTGTGTTTTTTCTGTACATACTATCTTTAGAGGATACTTTCTCTGTAGAGGAAGGCTTGTGCATTGCCTCTGAAACAAAAAGAGTTTTCACTATCTTTTAGGCCTGCCAATGTATGCAATGTGTTAAGAGGTTGCCAGAAATTATGCAGACAATTGAATAATTACAAGGTGGTCTAGTAGAATAGTCAATAGATAGAATACACTCATAAGTAATTTTCACTTCCAATTATGAGGAATGCCAAGGACACAGGTGTAAAAAGGCAGAGGAAAGAGGGCTGCAACAATAATCTTCTAATTTATGAAGAAATCTGAAATAATCTTTGGAAGGAAATAAAGAATATAGAAGGCCTCCTTTCTACTGAAAATTGCATGGCGTTCTAAAAAAGGATATAACCTGAAGCTCAGAGTAAGAGCTATTACTTAAGCGACTTTCAATCACATTTCAGATCAGAAGACATTTTTTTCTTGATGAATGTGACACATTTTTCAAGTAAACGCGAGTGTGAGATATTGTATGATGGTAATGTGTAGAAATATGCCCATCTCTGACCAAAGTGTGTAAATGATCAAGGCATACAAGAGCCAAAGAGCTGATTTCAAACAATTCATAGTTATGATGGTTTGACGGTAATAATTTCAAAATGGAATATGTTCTCAGTGTCATTACTCATTCAGCATTAGGATACAACATCCCTACAACTGAGGTTCATGACCAACTTGATACTGAGAACAGTCATATAGTTATCCTTTGTCAGTACAGACTACCTGCCACAGCGAATACTCTTCAAATGTGCAGAGCAGAGTTGCTGGTGCTTCTTAATGCACCTCAAAAACAAAGACATCTGCTGCCGATTGGTACTCCATTCTGTGAGGTAAATGATTAAAATATTGAAAACAGATATCATGAGCATCGAAGTTCACTGGACGAATTAAATGGCTGTGAACTCCATGTCCATTTAATTTAAGTTTGTAGACCTTTAGCAAAAATGTCAATTTAAGCATCCATAAGTACGTACAACAGAAAATTTTCATCCAGCACCTAAGGATCCAAGGGGACTCACATCTACAAGCAATGAAAGCTTCCTACTGTCTGTGTTATAGATATGAATTGCTTCTAGACTGAAGAAGTATGCAAAGGTTTACAAACCCTTCCTGTGGTCAGAACAATGTCTTTCAACTTTGGCAAGAATAGGAAAAGAACATTTCCAGTTATCACTTTATCTATTCAGCTGAGCCTAAAGACCTCTAATGGTTGCAGAGAATGGTGAAATCCTGAAGTTCAGACATCTGATGCTTGCTTGGAGGAGAATTGCAGTATATCTGGATGTCATATCTGAAGCATAACTTATAAAAGGAGAGCCCAGTCATCCACCAAGGACAGCAGGATAATATATCAATTAAACATAATGATTTCAAGGAAAGGGGAATTGTTTTACTTCAACAGACAGTGGCAGATTAGTTGCACTCTTGATTACAATCTTAATATTTATCCTGTACCCCCTTTTTATAGGACATCCACAGCAGAGGAATACACCACAGAGCCACATTTCATTCCATTCCTCAGTATTCAAATTGATTACAAATGTTCCATATATTCAATGGTGGGTTAGTGGTAACTAGATAATTACAAGAATGGTCCCTATGCATAGATGTTTTTCAATGTGTAAAACATGAATTAGGGAGTCAAAATGTAATGAAAGCCTCATTTCCTGTGTTTGGTGCCACTTTACGAACAATGAATATTCCATTGGGGGTAGTAAATCACCTGAAACTAAGAAAATTTTCCTTATGATTCTGGGCATTGGGGAAATTGTGTACTATGCTGGGATATTTGGCACATGGATATACTAACCCTAATAAAGTCTTACGGACGAAAAGTATTGGCTGGGCTGATTGACTTTTTGATAAAGGAATCAATAATATGATATCAAAACAAAAATACACGACTCCTGATGGACTGAATTCGATTGAATAGATGTTATATGTGACTTTTGGATGACGAAATATCATACATTGAACTTTCATTGTTCAAATTGAGACATTTGAAATGTGATTATTTGAGCTCCTCTTTCAGTTGTTGTATAAATATAATGAAGGACCATAATGAAGACAATTCTTTTAGTAGAAAAGTCTTACAATATTAGACTCCAGATAACGGCAATAGTTGTTACACTCTGAATTTTTTTATTTATGGTGCACATTCTTTTAATTTGTTGCGACTTTTAAAACAGCCTCCCTTCCCTTGAGGTTAGAAATGTATCCTTTTACGGGTATCATGTTTACCTGATTCATGTATTATAGTTACAGCTGTTAACTGATTACATTCCATTCTGAAGCATTGTTTTGCTGCAGAGAAAGATTGTATATCACTTTACCAATTCCATTTAGGAAGCAATTCCCATGGATACAGAAGCATTGCTAAGTAGGCAGATCTCTTCCCACGCTTGTTTCCATTAACAAACTAGAGGTGAATTGGGAGAAAACTGTTTCTTCAATGTAGGGAAAAGGTATACTATGAGCCCCTGAAGAATCATGGCCTTAAAGTACACAAGTAGGTAAGATAGTGGGCAGGAAAAGAGAAAGGGCAAAGTTAATCTAGTCAATTTAATCAAAGCTGCACACATTATGCAAAACAATAAAAAACACATTTCACAGCTCCTCACCCTAAGACAAATATGCATTCTCATCGTCCTCAGAAATATAAGCTGTGGCCATTTTAGCTTGTGAGATGGCCATGTATGTGGTTATCTGAGTCAGATACTCCTAAGATTGGGAAACAAAGTTGTCTAGTAGGGACATGCTTTGTGCCTTTTGGTGCAAATCCTGAGTGCAGTGATACATGACTTTGGGTTGAGCTGGTGGTAGCCTGGTCTGCTCAGAATGGAGACAGATTCAAATCAGCCTTCAGAAAGTGGGAATATTTGTTTAGAATGCTATGAAATCGAAGGAAATTAGACAATGCAAATATTATCCTGGACTAAGTCTATTTTTTTTAAAGAAGAAAGTTCTCAATATAATTAATTAAAGATTGTGTTTTGTTACATTTGGTTATAAAAAGTAGGGGTGGGCAGAACGTGGATTTTCACTCTCTGGAGTTCCCCAGAGTTACATATAAACTCAGCAATAATCTGAGAAGTTGCGCCAACAGGCAGAAAGTGTGTGCCTTGTGCAGTGCCTGTGCGGCAATCTAGGGCTGTTAGTGTGAATACATACTTGAAAAAGTAATTTGAGTTGATTGTTCTGCTTCTCAAGTGGAAGATCTACTTGAGAAGCAGCCCTCTGACTGTGGCTGCTCACAACCACCTGCTTTAGAAATGCATGCTGGAAGACTTCCTAGCAGGCAGAAATCATGCTGGGGCTGCAAATCTCGCTCGTTTGGTGCAGCCTTGCAATGTTTCCATTATCATCACTTTGCTCAAACAGGAAAGAAATTCTGCCACATGGTGATCACCAGATGGTGGAATTTGTCCGGACCTCCGTGTTACAAGAGTAACGTGGAGTCGCCACAATCTCCCATTTCGCAAGAAGAATTAAAAATTCTACCCAGACCTAGTAAAAATAGCTCAAAATAGAGTTTGCCTGATTTCTGCCAGTACTCCCACCTTTTCCGCACTCGGTCCTATGCCTTCTATGCTATGAATACCATCTGGTGTTTGCTGACAATGTCCTTGTGTACAAAATAGGTATACCTTGCATTTGCATCTTTTTCCTCTCATATTCAAGTGTGAAAAGAACATTCATTTATTATATGGCATATATTTTGGCAGAAAATATTACCTCAAGTAAAAAAGATTTTTTTTAAAAAAGTACATTTTTCATTACTTCTATTATTTTACTGTCACCCATCTACCATAGTAGGAACGCCGCCTTGCAGAAATGTATGCCTTCTGTTAACATTACAAAGAACATGAATCAATATTAAAATGCTGTATTACTCTTTAGCCCGAAATATCTTGTGACATCATTTAAAAGACAATTTCATATTGTAAATATACAATGTACGCAACTTTTGTTCGCATCTATCAACTATACAGCACTCAAACAAATATGCATTTACTTTACAAGTACATATATTTAATATTATTCATTTCAAATATTTTTTGCCTCAAACATCAATAATCTTTTACAAATGTAACCATATCTTCAGTTAAAAAAATACAAAGTTTCTCATCTAATGAGATAGATCTTCATGTCAAATCTGTAAAGACACATTAATAATTTTACATTTTGTTTTCACACAAAACCCTTTAATTAGAAGGGTTGGAACCTGCCTCTTAAATGAAAATGCAGAATTTTAGAGATATACAATATGTAGTATTATATATACATAAGGTATGTCTATTGCTTGAAAGAGAGCTAAAGCACAAACACAATTATTCACTTTTAAATTTGTTTAAAAAATCCTGCAGTGGGACATTTTCAAGTTGTGCTAAGGTGCCCAACAGAGGAAAATTACAACACTGTCTCACAGCTATCTACAAGATAAATGTTCTTGTACTTTTATGCAACTTTCATAAACAACAATATAATGACACGTTAAGGTTGCATAGAAAGTGAAACTTCAAAAACATGAACGCACAATAAGGCACAAATTGTCAACATTTTATATACCTGACATGTGGGGACTTGGCATGTGTCACAACTTCAGCCAGTTTTGAGTTTTGAACTACCACTGCTTTTCTTACTGGAACCTAAAGTCCAAGTATCTAGTGGGAAAAGTGCTAACTACAAGTCCCAGAATTAAATATGATATTGGTTAAAAGACGAGCTGAAGGTATAGAAAGCCAGGACCAAATGTGAGCTACAAAATAAGTGTAGCATGCCTACTTAATTTGCAAGCATAAAGGCCTTGTTTCACATAATCAAAATAATATTTATGTTAACCCTGTTTCACGACCAACATGCATTAGCATTTATAAGCATTTTGTGGCATTAAGTTTCAGTATCTATACCAAATACATAAGTGAACCACTGTACAGAAAAGCTACATCCTGCATGTATGCGTTATGCCATCTTAATTACTACAAGTATTTTACACAATAGCCATATAGTTAATAAGGCTTCTGCAACATCTGTGCGTTGTTTGGAAATGTACTTAGGTTATATAGAAATTTTATTATCTATGAAATTGTAGCGTAATTTACATTGAATGTCCATGAAGAAACATGCAACACTTTTATTAATTCATTTAGGATATTACTATTGGTCACTGAACAACTTCCTGCATGCAAATAGCTGGCTTTGGTTCCAAGCATCACGTTGAAGTGTGAACTGCAGTCTAGCGTGAGCTGGAATTGTTCAGTGACTAAGGTGCAATATACAGCATACCTGTACGAAAACAGGAGTATTAATATTAATATGCCTGGTGTTATCTGATAGGCACTTTTTGCTGTTGATAAAAAGACTGCACTATTTTATTTTACAAAAAGTGCAAAGCACACACTTATTCTCATAAAAGTAATATATTGCAAAGATGTGACCGGTGAGTAAAAAAACACAGACAAAAACAACAGAACACATCAAACTTGTAAAGAGAAGATGTCAGATGTCCTCTAATAAGTGCTTTTGGTTTTCATCAGCTATGAACCTGATTCTACTTCTCTTGCAGTGAAATCACACTGGGAGAGAAAACATTAGCACTTTACACACAGTTACAATTAAGGCTTCCGAAAGAGTGCAAATTTGTTTTCCAACCAAAACAAACCATTTACCTTATATTATGATTTAGTGCTCAGTACTTACAAATTATGGACATTTTGTTGTTAAACAGCCAATGTTCTGGAGCACTGAAAATGTAATATGCACTTGTATTTCAGGAGAAAAGAGTGTCCTCTCCCTAAAAAATATAATTGCCTCACTGCCCCTCAAAAGAGCTTTGGATAGATTCCTTATTGGATATAGTGCAATGAGACTTAAACTCCATATAAAGTCTTGCTTTAAAAGGTCTTTCCAGATTCACAGTCTACACTTCACACCATCCTTCAACAGCCAACAGAGTAACACTCAAAATTCCATGTGATCTTACAGATCACTTCACATCCTGTTCACATAAATCCACTGGATGCCAGATCTGGATACTTTCTGGGCTCTGTTCGATGACGCGGAGTCTGAAAAGGTGCTGTATTTTGCGTGCTATTTACAATGTTTAATGGAGTCGGATATGAGTTGATGATATTTCCTCCACTGAAACCATTTTGGAACTGAAAGGAAAAAAGCACACCATTAGAACTGATATGGGTTTCTATCCCCTTTTGGAACGTTCGTTCTAAAGATAATATATACATATATATGCACATGTACTTAAAGTAGCATTATATTTCTTCTCAAAGTTAAATATGAGTAAGAAAATAAAACAGAAAGAGTGAAAATAACATCAGAATAACTTTTTTGCTTTTGATAATGTGTTTGAAAACTTCTTGTAATAGTAATATATCAGAGACCACAGGAGTTGTAACTTGCGAAAAACTTTCCTCGAAGATATAAATTCAAAGACCATCAAGGTCACTTACATCAGGTCTAATACATAAGGAATTTATTGGACATATTGGCATGTTCCTTTGAATATTAGCAAATGAGGGAGTTCTTCTAGCCCCCACGAGGAGCGACATTCATGAACTGATTTACAAAGCATTTCTTTCCGGGAAAATATAAAAGGTTAGTCATGATGCGGCATGCAGTGTTGAAGTTGATCTCTTAAAGATATATGTTACGGAATAATAATGCCCTACATTGTCAGCTGGTAGTCAAGGCATTAGGAGATACAAGTGAGCTTATAAACAGTTTGGTGTTTCTCAGCTTTAAATTAGTTGGAATAAACATTATGAAAGTCAACTACATCAGAGTGACCTTACTACGAATTATGATGGATGGATGGAAGGATGCATTTGAAACAATGGTGCAGCTGCAGTGCCAAAGTTAAGCAAGAGCATCTAGGATGTCACTGATTTAGCATTCACATTTTTTTTTTAAACCCCTTTGGGGATCCATAGCACACACCAATTACTGGGCCTATCCATATCTTAGGAAAAAATAATTATGGCCACAGATAAATGAGCATCAGTACACAAACAAATGGTCTTTAGGAAAAGGAAACGTACTTTAATACACCAACAATGCAATAGAACACACAATAAATAGTTGCAAGGCACACTGGGTATGACTAAGGTGATACAGGAAAAGGACTTTAAAATCATACTCAGAAAGAAATTCACAGGTGCATGCTCATAGGAGAGGAGACAAAGAGATCCTTTATCCAAGATCCTCAGGTCCATCTCTTGTGCTTGTACCCCGTTAGATAATAGTTTTAGAACCAAAACCAGGCCTATAGAGGAGCCCCCGTACCCTCAAATAATGTCAGTACCTGAATATTTGCTTCCATGTTCCAGCAGGACTTCAGTCATTGTTGCTGCTGTTGTGGTCCAGCGCGTTAGGCCCGGCCTCTTTCTAGACACAAGAAGCAAGGCTTCAAATGTTACAGTTGTGCTGATAAAGCGGTATCAGCCTTTGATGCAGTTCAGGTCCAAACCACTGAATGACAGGTGAAGAGCGCTGATCCACAGGTCCACAGGCAAATTCACCAAAGTTTGTATGGGAACTAGGGCTGGTCCCAAGAGCCTGCTCCCCAGAGTCCCTGTCACATGACCCCAGGGGAGCACAGGGGGAGGGAGGGAGGGTAAATGCCACGGGATATGCTCTAAGTACCAACATAGGTACAGGACTTCATTGAGGACAGCAATGGCTCATTAATCTTGCAGTCCCATGCCACTGATGTCCAATAGGCCTGGGATTTACTAAGGGAATGCGCTCATACATTCTTTTCAGCGAAACACACAGTTGGCCTTGGGGATGCAGCTGAGCCACTTCAGCATCAAGGTCGAATCCTGGGATGTCCCTCTGGTCAGTCCTTGTTGGCCATGACTCTGTTTGTTCTTAGACCTTGGCAGGAGCTGAGAACATTTGAGGCCTTTGAAGATAACTGGGGGCACACACTATCATGGCAGGGCAATCCTCAGCTACAGTCAGCAAAGCATATGTTGATTTACAAAAGCGTGTGTAAAGTTCAGTCTGATTCCTTTGGGCTTCACCTCCACCAGACTGCTAAAGATGGTCTTCTTCTCTGGGCAGATTTCTTCCTCCAGTAGCCGCAAGAGACTCCCAGAACGTGGCCAAATCGAGGGAGCTTGCCGGTGCAGCAGGATCCGCGAGAGACCCCCAGAGACCTCCAGGACGCCGCTGAGCTGAGCGGGTGGTAGCCAGCGCGGCAGGAGCATCCGAGCCCAACTGCCATCAATCATCAAGCATCAAGTACCAACATTGATTGGAATCCGGACAGAGCTGCCCAGGTAAAGAACAGAATTGAACAGCACCTGTTTCTGCGAATGACCGAACACGGCAGGCGTAAGCAAACTGTGGAGATAAAGGAGAGTACCGGAACTTGCCCACTCGCCCAGAGCCATCGAGCATAGCACAGCATAGCGTATTTGAAGATAAAGCAGCTTCTTGAGCGCCAGCGTTCACCTGCCAGTCCGCAAGCCCACTCAAACAACCCCTGACCACGTCTCTCCACTCAAGCAGCAAGCAGCATGAGCAACTTGCAGTAAGGCAAGGCAGTGGCAGAAGAGGTGAGGAAGCGAGTATAGCTGTCGTGCCGAAAACAGTAGCATAGGAAAAGGGACCAAGTGGGGTCACTATGAGATCGGGAAGAGAAAGAAGACCTTTAACAAGGCCACCGCCCAAACTAATTAGAATTGAAGCTGCAACAAGCCTAGTGACCCCAGAAAAAGACAACATGAGAACAAATAGCATCAAGGACAGTAATAACAACACCTCTCGACAAAGTAACCTTAACGACACAAAAAAATGCTCAAACGGAAGCCTGCCAACAGGCAAAGGACAAAGCCCAACACCGACAACAGAGCAAAGCAACACAAAAGAGCAAAAACACATGCCTAGCAGCGACAAAAGGAAATATTCCCACAAGCTAATCAACATAGAAGGCCAGCCTCCAAGAAAATCAAAAAATGACTACCAATCAAATATCTACACGAAATTTACTTTTTTAAAAGATCCAGGCAAAGCAATCTACTCAACCAATGACTTCATAACTGGCCTACAATCCCCACTGCGCCCTGCTGGCGCAAACAGCTCTTTACCTCAAACATCAAATCTCACAGTTGCAGAAATACACACAATCCCAACGGAGACCTTGGACCATACAAGGAGCACAATTGGGGCTGGAGAACAACGAGGGCAGGTAGCTGGAAGTCCAGAACAAAAGAGGGGGACACTATCCAAACCACCCCATCAACGGGTACATGTGATCAGGAAACAAACTCAAGGGGGCCAGCGCCTGTGATGGAAAAACCGAGCAAACTGGTCCCTGAACCAGAAGGGCTCCCAGAGCACCATAGTACCAACACCACAAGAGGCCAGACATCATTCATCCATACCCCCGTCTAATCAGCACGCACAGGTCGAGGGGACCAGACTCCCCACTGAAACCTTTTGGGAAACCCTACTTAACACAATTCAGCTGTCATCAACAGCACTACAGTACCAATCTGACAAATTAGACCTACAGCTGACTGTCCTGCAAACGCTAGCAGAAGCCACCTCGGGGATAGAAAGAAAACTCGCAGACCTTAATGGCCTCATAAAAAGAGGACAAGAGGTAGCAAAATTATGTCAAATAAAAAGAATAGACTGCGTCTGCTCTCCAATAATCAACAAATTATCTACACTTCCCACGATGTTGGGAAACCTCCTAGAGGACTTAAAATTAAATACAACAACGCGTCCCACAATAGAGGCTAGGGCCGGCAGATCAACCCCCAGCAAAAGGCATCAAGGAACCTTCAACGATAACCACGCGCCTATCAAGCAAGGGGACCAATCACCAAAACCCAAAATGTTACTAGAAGAGCCCCCTCAGAACTTCTCAATCAAAGAAAGGGTTGACCCACCGAGCCCAACGAACGCCGGTGCACGCCGTAAACAAAAAAGAAAAGGCAGGAACAGGAAGTCAGACTGTACTGATGTGAACCAGCAAATAATCACACTATGGGGCAGGGGGCAGTCAGGAGCCACTACGAACCACATGAAAGGCACAAATTCATCACCTCAACACGCAAACTCAACAGAAGCAAAGACAACAAACGTAGTACAGATAGCCACATCGACACCCTCCAAAGAGAAAACAAGCAAACAGTCAGAGCAGAAGGCCTTCTGCCAAGATAACAACCTACCGCATAGCAACTTACCCGAACTGGGAAACGAAAGAGAAAGCAAAAATTGTTCTCCTGTAGGCAACCCACCGGCAGTAACAACTCAGCCTGTCACGGAGGCCGCAGTGCAGGCCCCTGTGGAGTTTGCCAAATCCAACATAGAGGTTACAACCACCGACCCCCCCAAAAAAGCGTCAGCCACAGAACAGAGAACATCACTCACGAACCAATGACGAAGGCTAGGAAACTAGGCACCACCAAATCAGCTAGTGCACAGGCTAAAGAGCATCCTCAGGGAGCGAGTATAAAATGCTGTGCCTCAACAACCAAAATCCAACCCCCCATGGGGCCCAACAAAACGAGTTAAGCATACATAAGCAAATACTGTCCCCTGGGAAACATGAGTCAGATAATATTCTCGTTATTCCAAAATTTAAAACTAGAGGAAGAGTGGACACCCTAATCGAAAAATTAAAAAAACATTAATACAACAGACTTGATGGCAATCGAATTTCATCTCACCCCTAACTTACTAGGCCATGAAACAACAAAAACCGTATGGAAAACAAACAACCTAGCAAACTTAATCCTGCGGGAAACACTCAGATTCTCCCAGTGGGGAATAAAGCTCGAAGCAGGAAAAAGGCCCCCTTATCCCAACCCGCTCCTAGAAGAAAGTAAACAAGAAGGCTCCCAAACAGTCAAATCAATACTGAAAGGAGCAAGTAGTTACTCCCCAGGACCCGACAGCAATCCATTACATCTACAACACTTAATAACTCAGCAACCTGACTCAAATAGGGCAGGAGATACTAATTGACAAAGAGCACCAGCCCTGACCCTCACGTCAGCTGAAACACCCAAAATCAAAATATGCATTTGGAACATCAACGGTCTCTCTGACAAACTGGAGGACCCAGAAACCTCACACTAGCTAAAATCATTTGTTTTGATCTTACTCCAGGAAACCTGGGAAGAGAACGAAATACCCCTACAAGGCTACACAACTCAAATCCACCCAGCAATCAGAGACTCTTCCTATGGCCACAGCTCAGGAGGCCTGGCGGCATTCGCCTCAATATCAACCATCGGCACAATGTACGAAATTAACGTAAAAATCACCTCCCCTAGTGCGATACAGGCACTAGCCATAACAACCATAAAAAATCAGGTTACTCAACCACTATACATTATAAACACATACATACACCCGAAGCACAGACAAACAGGGCCAGGGAACTTGTCAGCGAACTGGCAAGACTTATGGAGGAAAGGGAAATGGAGAACATACTCGTGGGAGGTGACTTTAACCTTCACCTCTTTGGAGAGAAATCAGTCGACGAAATGACACAGTAAATGGGCATCGCATGGGAAATACCAAACCAATCCATTCCCTATCTAACTAAACAAACAAAATGCTCAAACCAACGATTGAAAGACCTCAAGCAGCTAAATCTGAGAGTACTTAATGGACGATTCACAGAGGATACACCACCTGCACCAACATATTTCTCCTCAAGCTCTTCTTCCCATCTCGACTTCACCTTGGCGACACTACCACTGTTTGAAACAATTAGCTCATACAAGGTAGGAGAGAGCTGCCAAAATGACCATCTCCCACTAGAAGCGAAACTAGGCATGTCCAGCAGGAATGAAGTAGTAGCAACGAGATACATCGGAACAGAGTACACCACCAACTACAGACGAATAAGGTGTAAGACTGACGAAGCTGAATCTTTTATCAACCAGTGCAAAAACAATCATGCACCAGATTACCAGCTCAAACATGACCCCACTGGAGGCCTGGGAAGAACTCGTAATGGAAGTCGGAGCAACACACGCCACAGAGCAAAAAACCCAAAAAGGGAACACACCGTGGAACATACTTGGAAACGTAACAACATTAGAGATAAAAACCCTAAAACGGAAAATAAACCAGACTCTAAGGCAGCTCCGCAAATATCCAAAAACGAAGCTTCACAAAAGGAACTGCGCACCTTAAAAGCACAGCTAAAGAAGAAGACCTGGGAAAGTAAAAGGCAACTGAACAAGGAATTCTGGGTAAAAATTGTACATGACTCAAAACAGATAAACAGCTCCAGATTCTGGAAATCAATCAACAGCCTCCAACGGCCAGGTCACAAAGGCATCAACTCTAACATATCTGAATCCGATTGGGCACACTATTTATCAATTCACTTTAACGCCGATAACCTAGAGGGGTTCCCGTCCAGAGGCGGAGCCCGGATAATTGGACCGTATCAGAGCTCCGACAAAACTGGCAAACATAAAAATGAAGCTAACAATGATAATACCAGGAAATCACCCCTGCATAACGTCGCAAACCTGGACGAGGAAGCAACTACAAGACTCACACCAATTACAAACAAAGTGGAAACAACGTCCTCAGCAACAGCGGCTAGGATCAGGTCACAAATTTCAAAAGGCAAACTCGAGGGTGCCCCCGGCCCTAATGGAATCCCGCCAATAATATATAAGCAAGACGCCGACTTTTAGAGCAACACCCTGGCGCCAGTCTTCCAGGAACGAATATGCTACTTACCAGTATGTATCTGTTCTTGGCATGTAGGGCTGCTGACATTCGTATCTGTGCATAGATCGCCGCCCAGTGTTGGGTCCAGATGATTGCACATTGTTTTCCTGGAAGAGTCTTCGAAGTATCACGAGATAGGTGGCTCCTCCCCTGGACTACAGTGCGCCTGGGCATCGACTCCATCCTCAGATTGTTTTTCACCATTGTGGCAAAGATGGAGTGTAACACCGTAAGTGATAACCATGCTAAGAGTAATTCTGAGTGCTGCAGCTGCTAAAGGCGCCGGGGAGGAGGGCGGGCGATATGAATGTCAGCAGCACTACATGCCAAGAACAGATGCATCCTGGTAAGTAGCATATTCGGTTCGAGGCATGTGGGCTGCTGAATTCATATCTGTGCATAGAATACATAGCAGTCCCTCCATTAGCGGCGGCCGCCTGTGCCAGCTGCAGCAGTTTGAAAAAGTGTTTTTAGAACAGCCTGCCCTACAGCTGCCTGCTGTTTGGAGTGCACATCTACGCAGTAGTGTTTTGTAAATGTGTGTGTGGTAGACCATGTGGCTGCTCTACATATGTCTTCTAAAGGAATATTTCCAAGGAAAGCCATGGAGGCCCCCAACTTTTGCATGGAGTGGGCTCTCGGGGGAACTGTTAATGTGCGCTTGGCCTTTTGATAGCAAATCTGAATGCACTTAACGATTTACCTGGCTATACCTGCTTTGGAAATGGGGTTGCCTTTGTGTTGTGGTGAAAAGGCACCAAACAGTTGTTTTGTTTTCCTAAAATCGTTTGGCCTATCTATGTAGTACGTTAGAGCTCTTTTGACGTCTAGTGTGTGGAGCATTCTCTCTGCCACTGACGCAGCGTTTCTCTCCTACAACTTTGGAAAGTGAGAACAACCACTTTAAGATTTGAAAGTGTGGTGTAACTTGTGAGACACTAGATTTCGATTTTGTAACGAATCACTAATGCACATAACTCTGGTATAGTGTAACCAAACTGACTGACTGTTCTGTTGGTTGTTGTCTTTTTGTATCTGTCTGGATGGGTATCACATCTCTACTGGGATCTTCTGGATTTCACTGAAGGTAGGAGAATGATGAACTACTAAAATACCCAGGTGATAGTTTTCTCATTTTTTCACTTTTAATGAGCAGTCGTGATCATGGTCCTGAAGAAAGCAGCAAGATACCTTTGAGGCTCCAAAATTCAGTCTGCAGAAACATGTTGACCGTATATAAGGATTAGTGGCTATTTGGTAAAACCACTAGCATCGCACGCTTTTTATTATATTGGGAGTAGAAAGGTGTATATTAAAGTCGTTTGTCCTTTCTATTACCCAATTTTATCTGTTCACATCACAGTTCACACCCTTTCACTTCTACTCATGCACTGCTCTAGAGTTGTCTATCCACACCGTGACATATGAGAACAACAAAAGGTTTCCATTTCCATCATTAGCATTGGCTTGAAACCTACCTTAACGGTGTGAAGGAAACCCAAATGATGAACAGGGCGTCCAGGATCGACTACTGATGGGTATTTTTCCACATAGGAAAGATGCTTATTATTGATGTAGTTTAGTTCTACCTCCAGATTCCATACACATAATTGAGCCAACTAATTAATTGACCCACTGCTACTTTCTGTTGTTATAACAAAATTCTTTGACACAGTGGCTAGAAGACTCACGAAACAGCCACCTGGCTCACCTAAAGCATCTGCCAAGCCAATGCACTGCTAGCCCACCCGGAGTACTTGTCCTCTTAATTTTAATGTCCCTCACCAAAATGAAATCGAGACTTCTATGATCTTAAAGAGTGTGACCACCCGCATTTTTAAATTTTAATTGTAAATAAGGCTTTTCTTATATCAGTAAGTTTTTATATTGTGAGTTTTTATTAACTGTACAATAAACAAGCCTTTGAACCTTTGAACCTCCTCCAGGAATACTGTAACTCAGCAAGCTTGGTAGATTCATTTCAAAGGCAGAAAAATGGCTTTCCTCAAGCAAATAGTTGTAAACATCTTAAAGTGTAGTCCCCGCTGAGAAACTGTATCACAAAAGTAACCCTGCCTCTCTGCAGAATGTAAGCTACACTGGGCAATGAGAAATCCTAGAGACATTTGCATCTGGTTCAGTCCTACAGGCGTGGATTGTTGATTACTCATGAACTATTCTGGAAATGGTTCAAAGTGGTTCCCTTACTTTGGGTAGCACTCCTCTCCACAGCAGACACTGTATTTGCCTTGATGGTTCAACAAGAGGCTGCCGAGCACAAGCACAAAAAGAAGTGAAGCCTTCCACTTGACAGCTATGAGCCTTTGGTGGGCAGTACCACTGGGGAAAAAAGGGCATTAATTTCTCTAAAATGTTAATTTCATCCTGCTTGATTCTCAAATTTCTTCATACAAAGATGACTCCTAATCTGTTTTTCATTAAAGTGTTGTACAGCTTATACTTTCTCAAGTAAAACTATATGTTTGTTGGACAACCTAACAGTCAGAACTGTTGGAGACTGATTCCCTACACACCTTATGGATATGTTGACCAAAGTCCTGCTAGCTCACAATGCACCATTGGTACCTCTAACCTGACAGGGAAACAAATGGATTGTGCAACCTCAGAACATGACAACCCTGACTCTCCAAGGAAATTGTGGTAACAGAACTAGAACCCTTTTGCTTAATAAATTATGCATACTCAAAGAGATACACAGGAAATATACAGTAAAGAGATTCAATATTTATTAAAGCTTTGTGGTTCTTAAGTAAAATACTTGTGCTTCAATAATCAATAGACGAAAACATAATAATGTGATTAGCGTCATGAGAATGGTGAAAAAGATGAAAAGTTCAACCGTTTTGCTTTTTACAGAGAATATTTGCTTGCATAAAAGTACTGCAATATGGTGTATTCCTATCTAGCTCATCCTAACTTATCATGTCTAGTGTGTGTGAATCTGCCAAATCCCTGTAGTGTGATCTAACTTCCCGTTACCCGAGGGTTAGTGTCATCAAGCTGCTCGTCTTGGTGTAGAGCTAGGCAGCATCCATTGCATGAAACAAATACAAATCAGCTGAGCTGGAATTCCGGCATGGATCAAAGTCTGAGTGCCAGCGCAATGCTCGTCTGTCTAAACAAAGGTTTGACGTACTATATATATATGTATATATATATATATATATACATATATATATATATATATATATATATATATATATATATATATATATATACTAGCAGCCCGCCCCAGCGTTGCCTGGGGTAGAAGGGGGCTGGGGGCTGCATTTCAGGTTTGCGTGCTCTCCCGCCCAGGCCCCCGCCCCCCACAACATTGTCTGTGTCCCGGACAATGTTGTGTCGGGCGAGGGCCGGGGCGGGAGAGCACGCAAACCTGAAATGCTGGCTTCCTCTTCCCCCGCCTGCTCTGACATTCCCCAGCAGCCCGTGCCTCGCCCGCCCCGACCCTGGCTGCCCCGGATTCTTACCTTGCCTCTGCTGCTCACACCGCCGGTCCATATTTCTCCACTCCGCCGCTCTGCCACTCACCACCTGTCTGCCGCCGCTCCTCCCCGCGCCATATCCGCCTCTCCGCTCCACCGCTGGCCTCACTTCACCGCTCCTCCCCTGCGCGCCATGTCCGCCGCTCCTGGGACACTGCTCCCCCCCTGCTCCTGACGTGACGACGCACAGTCGCGGCCAGCGCTACTTTGGGGGAACTACTTTTTGTAAAAATGTTACTTTTTATATAACGTTTATTTTAAAAGGTTTTAAAGCCTATGACCATCTACACACCCTGCCGATTTCAACGGTGTATCGGGTGTGTAGATTGGCGCTGTGGTTCCCGAGTTTACCTTGCCTAAAGGTGCAAGTTCTCTCTTTATAATAGTAGTATAGATATATATATATATATATATATATATATATATCCACAATTATGGCTCAATACTGTAATCCAACGGCGCTCATCCACCGGTGCTGACTTCAAAGCAGAGCCCCGCTTTCTTAAATTCACCAAAAGCTATCAATCGATAGCATAAGTCAGCACTCACCACAGAAATTCTTTCCTCAATTGTCACGGTTTATTTGGAAGCAGCATGCATCACATAGCACCAACGCGTTTCGCAACCCACTGTTGCTTGATCACGGTAATGATACAATGTTACAGTTCCATTTTGTAATTAGAAAAAAACGCTACAAACTCAAAACAATGACATCACTTCCTGTCAATTACAGGAAGTGGCTGGGAAATGTAGTTTTTGTCATAGGAACGAGTGTATCTTAAGGGAAACAGCGAATTCATTTATAAACAAAAATGTGTTATATTCTGTGAATCATACAACTCTCAGGTAATCTCAAACACTTTGTGCACAATAGGATCATTATTACTCATTGGTGATTTTGGTAACGGCACATGGAGACCTTTAAATGCAGGCAATTCGAAGTGCCATCTGGTGGACAAATTAATTATGACCACACAAATGAAATTAAGCTCTCTGGTGAGCATGTTACATTAATTTCAACTCAAATAAAGCCCTCTGGTGGGCTAAACGTCATATCTTAATTATATAGAACCCATTTTGTCTATTTTGGTCCCCGTACTCAGTTTCTCGATCCCGTGGTCGACCCTAATATTGCTTCATATGGATCTCTTATTCAGTTGTTACCTGATGTGGTATTCCTACTGTCTACTGTACACATACGCTGTTATGCATTGTCCCAACCACATTATCCACTCATATCTATAAAGAGTATTGACAATTTGTTTTGATTCTCTCGTATAGTTTAGAATTAATCTCACTTTTCTTTCATGACTACTAAAAAATCTGCAACAAACACCACTCAGAACAAAACACCTAATGAAAGAAAAGTGAGATTAATTCTAAACTATACGAGAGAATCAAAACAAATTGTCAATACTCTCAGAAAGAACTGGAAATTACTGCAACTAGATCAAACTGTGGGCAAAGTAATGGGTAATCATCCATTAGTCACATATCGTCGAGCTAAGAACCTTAAAGATAGGTTGATACAGAGCCATTTCCAGGACAAATCAAAAAAGAAAAAGGGCATTCAATGGATGAACACGAAAGGCTTTATCAAATGCCAACGGTGTAAGGTCTGTCAAATTGCAATAAATAAGAAAGAAGTGAACTTACCCAACAACAAATTGTGGAAGATCAACCAGTTGATAGACTGTACGAGCACTCACGTAGTATATGTGATTGAGTGCCCATGTGCTCTAAAATATATCGGGAGTACGAAGAAACAATTTAAACTACGCATCCTTGAGCACATCAGAGCGACAGTGAATAAAGATAAGAACAACGCGGTCGCCAAACACATGGAACTAATGCACAACAGTGACTGGAAACTCTTGAAGACATATGCATTGGAATGTGTCTTACCACATGAAAGGGGCGGGGACCAAGAAAAACAACTTAGATGCAGAGAATCTAGACAAATTCTCAATTTCCGAACAATGAGCCCCTGGGGTCTTAATCAGAGCGAGGAGCTCTATGTACATTTATGATGATGTAATCAATATGAGATCTGTTTGTGTACTGAATTAATTTTCTTTGGTAACAAGAGACAGAGTCTAATAGAATTTTAAGGAATTTATAGATATGAGTGGATAATGTGGTTGGGACAATGCATAACAGCGTATGTGTACAGTAGACAGTAGGAATACCACATCAGGTAACAACTGAATAAGAGATCCATATGAAGCAACATTAGGGTCGACCACGGGATCGAGAAACTGAGTACGGGGACCAAAATAGACAAAATGGGTTCTATATAATTACGATATGACGTTTAGCCCACCAGAGGGCTTTATTTGAGTTGAAATTAATGTAACATGCTCACCAGAGAGCTTAATTTCATTTGTGTGGTCATAATTAATTTGTCCAACAGATGGCACTTCGAATTGCCTGCATTTAAAGGTCTCCATGTGCCGTTACCAAAATCACCAATGAGTAATAATGATCCTATTGTGCACAAAGTGTTTGAGATTACCTGAGAGTTGTATGATTCACAGAATATAACACATTTTTGTTTATAAATGAATTCGCTGTTTCCCTTAAGATACACTCGTTCCTATGACAAAAACTACATTTCCCAGCCACTTCCTGTAATTGACAGGAAGTGATGTCATTGTTTTGAGTTTGTAGCGTTTTTTTCTAATTACAAAATGGAACTGTAACATTGTATCATTACCGTGATCAAGCAACAGTGGGTTGCGAAACGCGTTGGTGCTATGTGATGCATGCTGCTTCCAAATAAACCGTGACAATTGAGGAAAGAATTTCTGTGGTGAGTGCTGACTTATGCTATCGATTGATAGCTTTTGGTGAATATATATATATATATATATATATTTTTTTTTTACTGAAAAAAACATAGGTTTCAGGGGCGTTATAGTTAGTTGGACATTTCACTCCTACAGAACCATAGAAATTTCCCCGTTATAATTAGTTCAGCTAACTATAAATCGCACGCCCGCAATGCACTGCTGATGACATCACATATTACATCAATCATGACATGGTCAGTGACATCACTCATGACATCACTTATGACATCTCAAATGACATCACTGATGACATCATCCAGTGAATGTGTGTTTTTCTGAAAATTAAATATGTTGTATATATGTATATCACAAGGTCGATGGAAGAATAAATGGGTATATAAGTGTCTAAATGGATGATTTTTTTGGTAAAATTGATTGTATAACTGAGTGATTAAGTGTATCTTAGTGAATACAGGGGTTAGTGAGTACTGTTTGAATATGTAAATATCTGTATTAGTCTTTTAGTATTTTTGACAAAGTCATAATTTTTTCTCTGTCAGCCTTTTCTTTTATATTGGTGAAATTGATGCTGGGTATATTTGATGTTGTGGTTTTTTCATACTGTGGCTTTGGGAAACTAATGCAACTGTATTTTGTCTCGAGTATTGTGTTTTTGTCAATGTCTCAATGTGCTATATGAAGGTGTTGCTATTTTGAGAATTGCTATTTCATATCACAGTAAAGTCTGCTATTTTTCTGCCAAATTTCATGAAGTTTTAACAATTGCACTTTCTTCAACGTTGTGACCCTTCATATGTATTGCTATATGTGTTTTGTATTTGTGACAGATTTGTATTAATGCATCTTTAAATACAGTTGTGCACATAGTAAGTAGTTAGGCTCATTAATCCGTGTGCATAATATTTTCGCCACGACCAGAGTAGAACTTAAAAATTACCTAAAATTCAGAAAACCTAGGGAGCATCTGCCCCATAAAAAAGTATCCAGCTTATCATGGAGTCACCACTAAAGCACATGCAGACCAGGTCCTCCAAACAGGCTAAAACACTTAACATGTATTGCCACGAATGGCACGAGCACACTAAGGCCCACATGATTCCCTGGCCAAAGAAGGGAACCTTCGACACCCTCATAATCGACCACATGAGGAAACACATATGGATCAAATACGCAGGACAAAAAAAGGAAAGGAGAGAGGCACTATTAGAGCTGTGGGTGATCTTCGAGGAGGCAAAGACCAACCATCCTATCCCACAGATAATAAGCAAAGCGCTTGCACCTTCCCCGCCTAATGCAGGTATACAACTAGCAGGGGTGAGGAAAGGCATCCCAGTCCTCTGGCATCCGATAATGAGCTGGGAGCCAATCAATCAATCAGTGACATTTATAGAGCGCACTACTTACCCGTTGGGTCTCAAGGCGCTTAGGGGGGGGGGGGGGTGCCATTACTGCTCGAACAGCCAGGTCTTGAGCTTCTTCCTGAAGGAGAGGTGGTCTTGGGTCAGGCGCAGGTCAGCCGGGAGGGAGTTCCAGTTCTTGGAGGCCAGGTAGGAGAAGGACCTTCCTCCTGTTGTCGCTCTACGGATGCGTGGGACGGTGGCGAGAGCGCGGCTGGCTGAGCGGAGGTGACGTTTGGGAGCGTAGAAGTTGATTCGTTTGTTGAGGTAGCTCGGGCCTTGATCGTGTAGGGCTTTGTGTGCGTGGGTGAGGAGACGGAAGGTGATTCTTTTGTTGACGGGGAGCCAGTGTAGGTCTCTCAGGTGTCCGGAGATGTGGCTGTTTCGTGGGATGTCGAGGATGAGTCTGGCTGAGGCGTTCTGGATCCGCTGGAGTCTCTTCTGGAGCTTGGCGGTGGTACCGGCGTAGAGGGCGTTGCCGTAGTCCAGTCGACTGGTGACGAGGGCCTGGGTGACGGTCTTCCTGGTCTCGGTGGGGATCCACCAGAAGATCTTCCGTAGCATGCGAGGATGTTGAAGCACGCCGAGGAGACGTTGTTGACTTGCCTGGTCATGGAGAGGGAGGAGTCCAGGATGAAGCCCAGGTTGCGTGCGTGGTCTGTCGGTTTGGGTGCGGTGCCCAGGGCGGGAGGCCACCAGGAGTCGTCCCAGGCGGAGGGCGAAGAGCCCAGGATGAGGACCTCCGTCTTGTCTGAGTTCAGTTTCAGGCGGCTGGTCGTCATCCACTCGGCTACCTCTTTCATCCCTTCGTGCAGATTGGCTCTGGCGGCGGCGGGGTCGTTGGTCAGGGAGAGGATCAGCTGGGTGTCGTCGGCGTAGGAGATTATGTTGAGGTTGTGTTGGCGTGCGATGGCCGCGAGGGGGCTCATGTAGACGTTGAAGAGGGTGGGGCTCAGCGAGGATCCTTGAGGGACGCCGCAGATGACTTCGGTGGCCTCTGACTTGTACGGTGGTAGGCGGACTCTCTGTGTTCTTCCGTCGAGGAAGGAGATGATCCATTCCAGAGCCTTCTCCTGGATTCCGACGTTGCTGAGGCGCTGTACTAGGGTGCGGTGGCAGACAGTGTCGAATGCCGCGGAGAGGTCTAGGAGGATGAGGGCCGCTGTTTCTCCGTTGTCCATCAGGGCTCGGATGTCATCGGTGGCGGCGATGAGGGCGGTCTCGTGCTGTGGTTGGCTCGGAAGCCAGACTGTGAGGGGTCGAGGGATCCATTCGTCTCAAGGAAGGCGGCCAGCTGCTTGTTGACGGTCTTCTCGATGACTTTGGCTGGAAACGGGAGGAGCGAGATGGGGCGGTAATTCTTGAGTTCGCTGGGGTCCGCTGTGGGTTTCTTGAGTAGAGCGCTGAGTTCGGCGTGCTTCCAGCTCTCAGGGAAGGTGGCGGTGTCGAAGGAGGTGTTGATGATGTCTCGCAGGTGGGGTGCGATGACAGCGTCGGCCTTGTTGAAGACGTGGTGAGGGCAGGGGTCGGTCGGAGATCCGGAGTGGACGGAGTTCATCGTGCGGACGGTGTCTTCGGTGCTGATCGGAGTCCAGGCGCGGAGGGTGGTGGTGGGGGGTGGTGGTTCGGTCGTGGTGTGCGTTGGTTGGTTGTTGAAGCTGTTGTGTATGTCCGCGATCTTGTTGTGGAAGTATGAGGCGAGGGAGTTGCAGAGGTCTTGCGATGGGGTGATGTCGTTGTTTCCTGCGCTGGGGTTGGATAGCTCTTTCACGATGTTGAAGAGTTCCTTGCAGTTGTGTGCGTTGTTGTCCAGCCGGTCCTTGAATGCAGTTTTCTTGGCGGCGCGGATCAGCTGGTGGTGCTTCCGGGTGGCAAGCTTGAAGGTGGTCATGTTGTCCGGTGTTGGTTCCCTTCTCCAGACTTTCTCGAGGGCTCGGCAGTTCTTCTTGGAGCTCTTGAGTTCGTCGGTGAACCATGGGGCTTTCTTGCTGCCGCGTCTGCTGGGCGGGGTCCTCAGCGGGGCAAGCTCGTCCGCGCAGTTGCTGATCCACTTCGTGAGGTTGTCGGCGGCCTGGCTGGGGTTCGCTGAGCTGGCAGGAGGGTGCTGGCTCAAGGAGGTGGCGAGCTGGTCGGCTGTGATCTTGTTCCAGCTTCTGCGGGCAGCCTGTTGCTGGTGGTGGTGGGCCGTCGTTCTTTTGAAGGTGAAGTGGACGCAGCTGTGGTCCGTCCATTGAAGCTCTGTGGCGTGGCTGAAGGCGATGTCTGTGCTGGATGAGAAGACTGCGTCGAGTGTGTGTCCGGCGAGGTGGGTGGGGGTGGACACCAGCTGCTTGAGTCCAAGATTGGCGAGGTTGTCGAGCAGGGTGCTGGTGTTGCGGTCGTTGTTGTTCTCCAGGTGGAAGTTGAGGTCCCCCAGGAGGATGTAGTCAGCGGAGGGGAGGGCATGCGGGCTGACGAAGTCGGCGATGTCCTCGCTGAATTGGGTGCGTGGTCCCGGAGGTCGGTAGATCAGGGTGCCTCTGAGGGTGGTCTTCGGGTCGGTGTGGATCTGGAAATGCAGGTGTTCGGCGGTGGTAAGGGTGTTGTCGGTGCTGGTCGTGATACGGATGGTGTTCCTGTGGATGATGGCGATGCCTCCTCCCATCTGGTTGGTGGTGCGATCCCTCCGGGTGATCTTGTAGCCCTCTGGGATGGCGATGGCGATGTCGGGTGCTGAAGAGGCGTTCATCCAGGTCTCCGTGAGGAAGGCAACGTCCGGGGCTGTGGTGTCGAGGAGGTTCCAGAGTTCGATGGTGTGTCTGTGGACGGACCGGGTGTTGAGCAGGATGCACTTGAGGTGGGTGCTGCTGGTGTTCGACTTGGCGGGTGCTGGTGCGAGGCAGGTCCGGATGCAGGTGAACTTGCAGGCGTGGCAGCTGAAGGGTCCGTGGGTGCGTCGTGGTGTGGCTTGGTAGCATCCTGGGAGTCGACCGGCGTTGAGTGCGCTGAGGTTGGCGGCGGTGTACGTCAGGCGGGTCGGCCGGGGTCTTCGAGGGCCAGGGTTCCTGGCACTGGGCGTGGTCCAGGCGCGGACGGGCGTAGACGGGCTTACCTTTGGCGCGCCTTCGGCGCACAATCGGCGCACCCGCTGCGCGTGATCGCTGCGCATTCGCACGGTCGCCATATATGGCGAAGTGCGCGGGGGGGCGGAGCAGCTGGGAGGCGGGAGCGGGGAGGGTACAGAAGGCAAAAGGGGTGGGGTTATCGGCGGAGGCGGGAAGCGGGGAGCGGGGAGGGGGGACGAAGGGGCTAACGCGGCAGGCAAAACAGAAGGCAAAAGTCAGCGAGATACAGGGAGACAGGCAACAAGTACAAAATATAGTGAAAACAGTAATAACAGTAATAACGACGGGGGCAGGTCGCGGACCACGCCGCTAGAAGGCAGGGGGCGTGGTCACGCGGCGGAGCTCGGCTAGCGAGGCAGACGGCAGGGAACACGCACACAGCAGCTGGTGGCCGTGCGGCACGGGGGTGTCCTACAGCTAGGTCACACTCACCTGCGCCCCACGGTCGCCATATATGGCCAAGTGCGCGGGGGGCGGAGCAGCTGGGAGGCGGGAGCGGGGAGGGTACAGAAGGCAAAAGGGGCGGGGTTATCGGCGGAGGCGGGAAGCGGGGAGCGGGGAGGGGGGACGAAGGGGCTAACGCGGCAGGCAAAACAGAAGGCAAAAGTCAGCGAGATACAGGGAGACAGGCAACAAGTACAAAATATAGTGAAAACAGTAATAACAGTAATAACGACGGGGGCAGGTCGCGGACCACGCCGCTAGAAGGCAGGGGGCGTGGTCACGCGGCGGAGCTCGGCTAGCGAGGCAGACGGCAGGGAACACGCACACAGCAGCTGGTGGCCGTGCGGCGCGGGGGTGTCCTACAGCTAGGTCACACTCACCTGCGCCGCACGGTCGCCATATATGGCCAAGTGCGCGGGGGGGCGGAGCAGCTGGGAGGCGGGAGCGGGGAGGTTACAGAAGGCAAAAGGGGCGGGGTTATCGGCGGAGGCGGGAAGCGGGGAGCGGGGAGGGGGGACGAAGGGGCTAACGCGGCAGGCAAAACAGAAGGCAAAAGTCAGCGAGATACAGGGAGACAGGCAACAAGTACAAAATATAGTGAAAACAGTAATAACAGTAATAACGACGGGGGCAGGTCGCGGACCACGCCGCTAGAAGGCAGGGGGCGTGGTCACGCGGCGGAGCTCGGCTAGCGAGGCAGACGGCAGGGAACACGCACACGCGGGGGTGTCCTACAGCTAGGTCACACTCACCTGCGCCGCACGGTCGCCATATATGGCCAAGTGCGCGGGGCGGAGCAGCTGGGAGGCGGGAGCGGGGAGGGTCCAGAAGGCAAAAGGGGCGGGGTTATCGGCAGAGGCGGGAAGCGGGGAGCAGGGAGGGGGGACGAAGGGACTAACGCGGCAGGCAAAACAGAAGGCAAAAGTCAGCGAGATACAGGGAGACAGGCAACAAGTACAAAATATAGTGAAAACAGTAATAACAGTAATAACGACGGGGGCAGGTCGCGGACCACGCCGCTAGAAGGCAGGGGGCGTGGTCACGCGGCGGAGCTCGGCTAGCGAGGCAGACGGCAGGGAACACGCACACAGCAGCTGGTGGCCGTGCGGCGCGGGGGTGTCCTACAGCTAGGTCACCTGGTTTTCTCAAGTAGCTGAAGTGACGACAGGTAGTAAGTTTGAAGGCAAGTCCTGACCGAAACAAACTGTGCATAGCTCGGAACTAAGGAGGCAATCTAGGTGAGATTTAGAGGGAAGACGTGAACTAAGAAGAGAGAGAGAGAGAGCTCATGCTATGAAAGCACAGCAAGAACCCAGAGCAGCATGCCCTCATCCTGACGAGAGCAATATTAGGTACAGAGCACTGATCAGGGAAGAGTCTGAGGCAGAACTACAGGAGAGGCTTCCGGCTGGCATCAGAGCCTCATTAGATCATGTAGGACAGGGGCTAACCAGGTGATCAGAGACCAAGGTAGCCTGGTGCAAACTTAAAAAGACAGAAGAAGTAGGCTGATGCCTTTGCGTGCACATGAGCAGAGCAGCACTAGCCAGCTGAACCAAGTGAAAAGACAGACCCTGACCAGAGGTGGGATCCTTCGAACCTGAGGACATGGCTGTTACATAAGACTGCATCCAGCACAGAGGGAGAGAACTCAAGTGGAACTTCCCCTGCATGCCGGGTTGTCTAAGAAGATAGGAACGCTATGTTAAGGAAGGACCAGTGGACCTCCTCCAAGTTAAAATGTACCCACTTCTGCAGAAGGGCAGATCGGGGACCAAATATGTGCCCTGGGCTCAGATAAAAAAGACGCTATAAGGAATAAACTGCTGCTGTTGCGGGATGGAGTGGGGAAATGGATTTCATGTTTTGAGAAAAACACCACAGGAATAAATCTAGCGATGGGCGTTGTTAAAAATTTGCTGAGCAGTCTCATCGGAGAGTAGTCTAACAAGGTGTTAGCCAAAGCTTGCATCCCAGCAGTTATGCTGAGAAACACAGGGCATGACGGGGCCACATTCAATTCGTACCAGCACCAAATATGGACGGCCCAGAAGGAAACATTCCAAGATCGCTCTGTTGTGGTAGAGTTAATGGCAGAAACTATGAAACATGAGGAGACCATAACTGAGTTTCTGTATAGAATAAGGGAATGATGGGGACCAGAGACCAGACAGCCATGGACTAAGAAGGGCTCGCAAGTAGCGTTCTTTAATAATATCCTCAAAAAGGAGCTGGCCACCGAGATACAGAGCGGTTTGCACAGTGTAGTGGGATTGAACACCAAACCCTGGTGGGAGATACAAGGTTACGTATTACACTATTACAAAAAGAAACAAGAAAAGGAGCATGCAAATGTCACCAGTCTTGAAGAGAGCTCCAACACCGAACACAAGAGGTTTTAAACCTAACTGTAACAGCAGAAGTCAGGGAGATTGGCACCAGTCGCACCTGAGAGAAGGTTACTATTGCTACAAAATGGGCCAAAAGGCCGACTGATGCCGCCGGCTAAAAGCATACAGTGAATAGAGGTCAATAAACTCGGGCCAGTCCCTGCAAAGCTCCCATCCACAAAACTAAGCCCAGGGAAACTCAAATACATCCTACGCAAAGCCGCATGGAAGACAGTCAGCATTGGCACCACCACAACAGGAATCAGGTAGCTGGACAAAATGTGTGGCAACAGCAAACAGAACAGTCAGCCCAACAGGTACTAGAGCTACAACTGAGGCAGGGATGGGTAATTGTCTGGGGAGGCAATGCTTTCGCGCAAACACAGAACCCAAATGTAAAGTAAGGCAGACCCAAATGCGAAGCATCAATTTAATGCGTACCTCACAATTCGCTGTACCAAACCTCAAAAGATGGACCAATGAGCCAACATTAGTCATTCAAGCCTTTACTAGTATTCGGGAATTCAGGGCTGCTGAATGTGCTTTGTTGATTGGTTATCCTCACTAGAGTCCGCCGTTGAGGGTGCCTGCAGGAGCCTAGGCCCCACTCTGCTGCTGATCCCATAGGGTGGGGCAGGCTGACCACACCCCAGGGGGATGTCAGGCTTATGTGTGGCAGGATGGCTCCCCGTCCAGTCCTTAAAAGCAGGCATTCAGGTCCTGCATCCACAAGTCAATTGGGACAGGTTCAAATAACCAAATCAAAAGGACCCTATACTTGGGCTCCCAGCCCCTCAAAATTCCTTCATGTTGTGAGGTTCCCACAGGACCCCTAAAAAGCTAACAGATTCTGCCAATGGAGGCCCGATTAATTTCCAAAATAAAGCTGCCCTCCAGTGTCGGTAGCCAGGTTTACCGCATGCTCGGGATAATGAAGACCCCATAACCTCCACTGCAGAAGATACGACAGGATGCGAAGCAATGCAAAGTGCTGAATCAGTCAGGAGGGTAGGTCCGCCAGGATAACCAGCTGCCCCCAGTTCCGCACCTTCATTAGACAAATTCAGAGGAGTTCTTCAGCAATGTTTCTCTCTCTTCTTCCTCAAAGTTTTTCAAGTGTCCACAGCCCGTTCACCAAGTCATGCCCCTCCAGAATAACGACAAAAGTGTGCCGCAGGTTTAACCCCTTCGGTGCTCATGACGAGCTCAGCTCGTCATGAGGCACAGTGCTCGTGTGCTCATGACGAGCTGAGTTCCAGGGTTAGAATGCCCTTTTGAGTCTTTGCAAACCTACTAACTTGCATGTTTTAAGAGTTTTCAACAACTCTTCTCTAATCTTTCCCATACTGGGAAATGTTGGAAATTTACGTAAACCTTCTTCCAGAGTTGGGAAAAAAGGGAAAGTAAACTTCTAAACATTCAGATTTTTGCATTAGCATATCTACACATGCACATTTGCTCATGCTAAAATGCAGTTCACAAATATTTTATAGGAGTGCTATTTCTTGTCAAACGTCTGTAAGTTCTTGGGAATTCACGAAAGGGGAATAACTGCACTTAATGCAAGGACATATATCATGGGTGCACTTTTGAGACTTTCTTTAATAATTAGGTCCCTAATTTAGTATGGCATTGACCATGACCTTTTGTGATTATTACAATTCTGTCTCTCTCTCTCTCTCTCTCTGTATTGGCTGGCTTCACTCTTTCACAAGGAGCATATTGGCACACAAAGTAGTTTTGTTCAGTGCCAATAACTACTGTGGCAGTGTGTGCTTTTTTGAGACCAAAACCATTTTTTGCTTTTGCCAATGTTTGTTATAATGCTGCTCCCACACCAATAAGTTTTTACAAATAACATGCCAAAACAAGTCACACAATTTCAGACCTACTGGCTTTGCCAATGCTTGTTTATTTGTGTTTCCCCCTAATCATATTGAAACTGGTTGCACTGATTTTCCGTTAATAATATTTTTTGGGAACTACTAGCATGCATCAAAACATGTTACTAAGTGATGCTGCAAAGAAATGGTACGTGAAATGTTACTATAATAAATTAGCGAAATGTTTTTTTCCTGCTTTCATTTTTTATGAACATTTTAATTTGAAAGCAAAGAATCATCAATCTTGCTTTCAAGCTTCTGCAAGTAATAACATCAAATCAGAGAGCATTCTACATAGCTTCATATTGCTAAACTTTGAAAACGTGTGTCCACATTTTTATACTGGACCACTGTCAGTAGTGCGGTCAGAGCTTACAACATTTAGTTAGAGCACTCACCCTAAAAATAAAGGCTTTCAATTAATGAACCATGAATACAAGTTTGAACAGCATTAACTGATGTACACAAATATTACCTTAACTGCAAACAGGATCTTTCCTATTCCATAATGTGTTACTGCAAACTGGCAGCCAAAGGGTTTTTTACTGCAGGGGGTTGGGCCCACTTGTCAGGACAATACATATGAAAACTCGCTGCCCCTGACTGTAAACAATATGTCCTGGGCTATAGGAATTCCTCATCCCTGTTTTACCAAAACAAGGTTCGTCAGAAGTATTTTTATGATACCCAACAAACCCCACTCAGATTGACTGAACTTTGAGCTAGTCCTCAGACCCACTTCTGTGACTGTGCTCCCAGCCGAAGTGTTTAATTAAACCAACTGTTCCTGTTTTGACAAACGCCTCTTGTCTTTTGTTTTTTCAAGGTAAATTCATATTCAAGCAACAAGCACACTCTAAAACGTGCCAAAGCAGACCCTCCTTCACCAGATGCTTGGTATGGATCTCACTGTTTGGGTGGGGGACCCTAACATGTTCCCCTAGTAATACTACAGCTGAGTCTTAACTATCCTGTATTTGCTTTCATTAAACTTGACCTAGAGCTATTGTTGTTAGACAAATTACAGGGTTGGTTTCCTTGGTATTTTTGAATGCATGTTTTTATACTCTTTTCACTTATTATTGGGGGGACCAACCTGTATATACAAGGGATCGAGCTGAGACCGGCAATACCTGTTCATGGCTGTTAGAAATGGGGGGTCTCTAGTTGGCAGAGGTAGGTACCTTTGTCCAAATAGAGACCCTTGTTTCTAGTCAGGGTAAGGGGGATGCACACTCTAGATAATCCCTGCTCACCCCTCTTGGTAGCTTGGCACGAGCACACAGGCTTATCCCAAAGACAATGTGTAAAGTATTTGTACCAACACTCATAGTAATACAGTGATAACATCACAAATGGACACCACGCCAGTTTAGAAAAATAAAGTATCTTTATCTAAACTTAACAAGACCAAAATGACAAAAATCCAACATACAAATATTAAGAAAAAAGACTTTTAAAAGGATTTGGCAACTGAGTCCATAGAAAACTGTGGATGCTTGATATCTTGCAATGTACCTGTCGTTGGGACAAAATTTACCAAGCCAAACAGCCAGAGAGATAAGAAGCATTGAAAAACAAATAGATGCGTACTTTCCTGAGACCATCATGGATGCGATGCAACAGTTACACAGGAGAGAAGTGCCTTGGGTACGGTCAGTAGGGGGAAGCAATGCGTCGATTCAGAGATTACTCTGAGCCGTGGGTGATGCATCTGGGAAACCTTGCCGAACAGGGACGATGCGTGGAAATCAGGGATGAGTAGGCGAACAATGTGATGGTGTCAAGCGGCGCTGCGTCGGTTTCTTCAGCCACGATCCCTTGATGCTTTGATTCCTGCAGAGGCGACAGGTGCTTCGACGGTTTCATCTGCGACACGGCAGTGCAGGGAGATTCTTCTAGCACCACGGCGTTGCGTCGGAAAAACTGTTGCAAGAAGAGCGATGCGTCGATGTTATTGTTGTTGCGTTGCTTTCCAGCTCCCAGCAGCAGAAACAACTTCTACAGGGCCTACACAGTCAAAGGCACTCCTGGCAGGTCAGAACTCCCAGCAAGGAAGTTCAGAGGAGCTGGGGGTGAAGTCTTTGTGTTCCCGTGACTACAAAACAAGAGGCAAGCCCTACTCAAGCACTTTGGAGACTTTCCTCAAGCAGGGGAAACAGCACATTGCAAAGTCCTTCTCCTTTCCTTGGCAGAATCAGCAACTGGAGTCCAATCCCAGACATACAGTAAGGGCCATACTTCTCCTCAGTTTCTCCAGCTCTTCTCCTTGGAAGCAGTTTAAGTTCAGGGGGTTTAGGTCTAATACTTATACCCCAAAATGTCTTTGTTCTCTTTGTGCAGAGAAGCCCTGCGCTCAGTCAAAACCAGTTCTGGGGGGCACTTTGCAAGTGCACAACAACCTCCATTGTCAGTATGAGCCCTGGCTCCAGACACACCACAGAGGGCGGAGCCATCATTGTGGATGGCAGACAGAGCCCTATTCATGTGCAGGTGCTACTCCTCCCACCACTCCAAATGCAGACCAGGTCTACTCAGCCTAGCGCTGACTCATCCAGTCTCTCTGGAGCCACTGCACATCCTCAGCCCCTGTCACTCCAAAGCCATACACATCCTAGCAGAGGCACATACACATCCTAGCAGAGGCACACTGGATGGCTTAGCAAGAAAATATATACTTTCTAAAAGTGGTATTTTCAAACACAGAATGTAAAAATTAACCTCACTAAAAGATGCATTTTAACATTCTGAGGCATACTAAACTTTATTTTCCTATCTGGTTCCCAGGGGCAGTTATGCTTATAAGATGTTACAAGCCAACTTCCCATTCTATCCTATGGGAACAGGTAGGCTCACAATAGTGAAAAAGAAAACTGGCAGTATTTCACAATTGGGACATGCCACACACATCAGGTTATGTCCTACCTTTCACATACTCTGCACCCTGCCCACAGGGGTACGTTGGGCCTACCTTAGGGGTGTCTTACATGTAAGAAAAGGGAAGGTCAGGACCTGGCAAGTGGGTGCACTTGCCTGGTCGACATTGCAGTTAACAACTGAGCACCGACACTGCCATGGCAGGTCTGAGTTACCTTTTAAGGGCTACCCATGTGGGTGGCACAATCAGTGCTGCAGGCCCACTAGTAGCATTTGATTTACAGGCCCTGGCACACTCAGTGCACTTTACTAGGGGCTTAGCAGTAAAGCAAATATGCCAATAATGGATGACCAATCATGATAATAATTTACACAGAGAGCATATGCACTTTAGCAATGATTATTATTATTATTATTATTATTATTATTGTTATTTAAAATTTTATATAGCGCGCAGTTACCCTTGGGCATCCCAGCAGTGATAAAGTGCCCAGATTCCTAAAACAACCAACAACAGGTCAGGAAAAAATAGGAGGAAGAAGCAAAAAGTTTGGGGTTATTCCTGCAAGTCCAACAATGGCCCACCTCTCATTCATTTGAAGATGGGAGGGAAAATGCGGCGGTGGTGGGTGGGTTGGGGTTTTGGGATTGCTGTATGGTTTTCTTTTCTTTTTCATTTCTATGCTCCTTTTTTTTGCGTCTTCTCCTATTGCTTCCTCCCCTACTCTCCCCAACATTTATAGACTTCTCTGGCAGGTTTATCATGTGACTTTCAATACTTACAGTGGCTCCCAACGACTTGGAGTTTGCCCCTCTTCTCCAAGGGAACCTGGAACACCATGGATGTGATTTACGCTTTATACGTCATGGATTTCAATCATATTGTGTCAAATATGCATGCCACATCCTCACGCTTATTTTTGGTTGCACTTCCCTTTTGCTACTACACACATCCACTCGAGTTCCTGCATATATTATAGATGGCATCACTCAGAATCCTCTCGCTAAATACTAAAGGCTTGACCCACCGCTGTGAAATGCAAAAAGATTGCAGACATTTGTAACAAATTAAGAGGGGATATAATATTATTACAGGAGACACATATTGACTCCATCCAAGATGCCAGATTCTACTGTTCCTGAATTGCTGAATTCAGCAGTGAACACAGAGAAAGGTGTCATCAGGTTAATTTCTAAGAAGTCAGACGGTAACTTCTTGTCCCACATGCACAATCACCAAAAAATTAGCTTATTACTATTGTTGGGGACAAGTTCCCTATTGTGATAATGTTGTTCCGAATGACAACACAGTGGATTTCTGGAAAGGATTAGATAAATAACTCTCAGAACTCCCTGATAAAATGGATATTATCCTAGGTGCCAACTTCAATTTACTGATGGAGAGGACCTTACACAGACTGTCATCATATAAATACCTATGGAGTAGATCCCATAATCAATGAAACTCTGCTGTAAAAACAATGTTATGGTCGATATATGGAGGTTGCTCAACCCATCAGGCAGTGAGTATACATTTTATTCTTCCCCACACTCTCAAGGATTGATTACATCTTGGTTGACAAATCACATGACCCATTGTCCCAAAATCCCAAGACTCCAAGATTGAGACAATAATACTTTCTGATCATGCCTGCATATTCCACGCCTCCTCCAAACAATGGCGCCTTAATGATGCTTTACTGGAAGGTGGTGATTCTAGCAACAAAATTACCACTGTGACTACTTAATTCTTTAAAGAAAATGCCCCGGGGGACACCTCCGCCAATACCAGATGGCATGCCATCTAGGCCTCCTATAGAGGGAGTCTAATAAACGTGGCTTTGTCCAGGAATAAGGCCACAAACAAGCACATCAAGGATACTGAATTGAAAATAAGAACTCTGAGCGAGTCCATTAGATATACCACTGGTTCAGAGGCGGTTCCGATATTATGTAACCCACAGTATGAATATAACCAACTACCGCGTGAAAGGGTTCAGAAATGGGTATAAACCGCTAATGCAGAGAAAATTATATGAAGCAAAAAAGCCAGGAAAAACTTGGAAAATTACTTGAAATATTCAAAAAATAGGGCAGTTACCTCTGCAATTAAAAATGGCACTGGGGAAAGGCTCACATCTCCTAAGGACATTCTGGAGGTATTTCACATGTTTTATGCTAATTAATACATCCCAACATAGTGATAGGCCCTAATGCCTGCACCTCGAATTGTGCTCTTGTGCTTTCCCTCAGGTCTTACAAGAGGACCAAGATTCTCTTAAAGCTCCAATATAAAAATAGGAGATTGCGGCCGCTATTCAATGCATCAAGACCGGGAAAGCTCTGGCTCCCCATGGCTGCTCGATCAAATTTTGCAAAATATTCTTGGACTTGTTAACTGATCCTCTAAAACAAGTCTTTCAAGACTATGTTTCCTCACATTATATTACAGGCTCGGAAGGAAGAACCCACTGGATGTTAAGAATTTCAGGCTAATCTCTCTAATGAAAATTGATTGTAAGCTATATGTTAAAGTCCTTATGTGGAGCTTAGAGAAGGTAATTCTAAAACTTATTGTGCTCTCCCAGGCTGGCTTTTGAAAGGCAGACTCGCTGCAGGTAACATCAGAGTATTCTGTCATACTCTCGACAAGGCTCGCTATGCTAAGACCCCGGCAGCCGTATTGACTCTCGATGATGAAAAAGCCTTTGACCAGGTCTCTTTTGCGGGCTACAAATTTCAGCAAGGGGAGGAATTCATCTGCATGATAATGGCACTGTACAAGAGCCCAGTGGTGAAGGTTAGAGTTAAAGGTCATCTATTTAGATCCTTCCATTTAGCCCAGGGCACTTGGCAAGATTGCCCACTCTTGTTTCTGTTAGTGATTGAGACACTCCTTTCCTCCCTCAAGCACTATCATAATGTCAAAGGCATGCACTTTCACTCAGGTAGCAAGCTGGCTCCTGCATGTGCTGATGATGTATTAATATTCACGGATGAAGTAGACACGGCCATCCCTCACATTAAGTTACAAATTGAGAGTATCTCTTAGGTCTCAGGCTATAACAAAGACTGAGGTCTTCCAATTAATGTCCACTGCACCTGAGCAATATTAGGTGTCTCTGGCCTGAAATAGAAACCAGAGGCACTTAAATACCTTGGCATATGGTTCAGTAAAGAACTGAACGCAACTGTCATGATTAATGAAAACAAAGCATTGTCCAAAATGAAAGATCTGCTAAATACATGGTCACTTAACCATATCTTGTGGTGGGGTCGGGCGGACACGATTAAAATGATGATAGCGCCATTGGTCAACTTCCTTACAAGAATGTTCCCTATAGACCTCTCCAATGGCTTTTTCAAATCTGTGAATAAGCAAATATATACGTTTCCTTGGCAGGGTAAGAGCGCTAGGATTTCCGGTGCTACGCTGAAGCCGAATAAGACCAAGGGTGGTCTGAATTTGCCTGAATTTCGAAGATATCAACAGGCCTTCTTGGCAGCTCAGGGCTGATTGTGCTACAGAGATGCAGATGATCATTGTCCCATTAGACTTCAGAGAGAATCTCATTAGTTTACTCTATACGTCTTAGCTCTACCCTTTCTATTCAGGGTCCAACAAAACTACCCTAGGCTCATTCTCAACCCATACTTTTAGATGCAATCCTCACTCTATTACAAATAGATAAGCTTTTGAGTAGACAACTAGCTAACTCAACTTTGGCCTCCTTATGGCACATCCACAAGATCAAGATAAAAGGGAAGATGGCGTTCTGGGATTTGTGGGCAAGCAAGGCCATAAACATCATTGGGTATGTGGGTGTGATCCTGAACCCCACTCCCTTTGCTTTCATGAGGGCACAATATAACCATCCCTCCATAGAATTTTATAGTTTCTTGAGACTTAAGAACGCCATTAGGAAATTACTGAGGCCACACTCCCCTGACCTCCCAGGGCTACTTGGTAACTTTAGGTTAGGCCACTTGGCATCACACCTCTATAAATTGCCCAAACATTCTAGAAACCATCCACTCAAGACCCTAAAAACGAAATGGCCACCATGTATTCCATTAGCACATACCTCCCACTTTAAGGATGCAACATGGAATAGAATCTGGCACGCTCCTTTCATGGAGAAAATTACTGTAGCACTCGCACAATCTGGATTCTGGCCTATACAAAAGAAATTTTGGACTTTCACTCATATGGTATATGTCTCAAATATGGTATTATCGAGCCTGCATGGCTTGTCGTTGTCAACGGATACCACCCACTCCCTGTCCCATTATTCTTTCTCTATACATTGTTTCCACTTGCTGTGGCCTTTCCTTCCTTTCCTACTCTGGCACAATGTATTCTGATGAGGGCATTATATTAAGAATTCATCAGAGGTGCTCACATATTGCATCTTAAGATGTTAGGATTATTGTACCTCATTTCGCTTTTGTTTGTCTGAGATTTTCACTCAGTAACTTTAACAATTTATAGGATTACCCTAGCAACGTACTGCCACCTCATGCTGACATTTACTGTGATCTATTTATTAAGCATAACATTTCAATAAAATTTGTTGAAATTCGAAAAAGAAAGATGAACTCCATAATTTATAGTGGTAATATGTACCATTGATAAAAATAGTGTAAATGTTACTCAGCCACGGCCGGTGGAGGGAGTTGCAGCGGGGCAGAAAGGCGGGGCGGGCGGTGCTAAAAACCGGAATATGGATAATTGGAGGTAAGTAAACAATTTAATAAATAAAATGAATTTCGTAGCGCACGCTGCATCGCATTTTGCGATGCAGGGTGCGCTACGAAATTCGTTTTATTTATTAAATTGTTTACTAACCTGCAATTATCCATATTCCGTTGTTTACCACCCCCCACCCAGCCCCTCCCCCGCACCGCCTCCCTGCCCCATCGAACTCCCACCACGTGACGGGCCACGGCTGATGTTACTACTGACAAAGCCCCCACAGCACTGCCCTTTCTTTTTTTGAGAAAATAATTCAATTTATATCAACCCAGTGAAGTATTGTGGAAAGCACACCAGACCATGTTGTTTACTCCATAGTTTAATTTGTTCTGGGTGATGGGCTGGTCCTTCCCAGGCCTATTCCTCAAGAACAAAACTTTCTGCTTTCTTCAAACCATAATAGACACAACCATTTGATCTTCGGGAATGCTGCTAACATTCATCTTACTGTAGATTAATTTTCCGCAGCCTTGCCTGGAACATAACATGTACATCCTCAGCAAATAGTCCATGTCGAATACATACAACACACCACTGCATCTTAATTTAGTAGTTTGTATGTACCATATGTACTTTCACCAGCACTACATAAATACATACAAATATATGTTTTTTTAATATTTTATTAACAAAAAAATGCCTCGTTGAAGAAGACACTGTATACAGCCATACATCTGTGTATATCTATATTTACCTTCTGTATTTTATATGGGAATGAGAGGATTCCGAATATGCATCTTTTGATAACCATTGGTGTTGTTCGGGTAAAGCTTGTGCAGTGCTGGCCAAGGCCCCAGCCCCTGGGCAAACATATTGCACAACAACACTACTTCACTAAGGTGGACTGTGGAGTATTTCTGCAACCTGATCCGGTATTCAAAGGTTGGGGAATAGGTTGCACATACATTAATGAGCATAACAATAAATAGAGCATTGCTATGTTTTTTACAATACACTGGATATTTTGGACTAATTGATTGATGGATTGAACTAGCTATTCTGCAAAACATTCTGGAATCCACAGACAACATAGATATGGTGTTAATGTTACAAGATATACTGCCTAAAAGGATATTTAGCAATAAACATGATTAAACAAGATACATAATAATTCAAGTGGCATGTAATATCACAGAATTTAACATTTTAAATTATCAGCGTTTACTACTATCTGATTCATGCAGTCATCTGACTATCTTTGTGAGGATAAAGTGTACGTCTTGGAATTCAAACTAGTCTTCATCAGCAGCAGCTACCAAATATCTCACTGACCAATCCTGACAGTTAAAGTCCAGCCACTAAAATATTGAAGAACACGTGAGATCTCACTAGATTCCAAAACAGTGCCTTGACAGTAACAACCAAACACCATGACATCTCTAAGACTTACCCAGAAGAATAATGGCAAGAGATCAATGGATAAGACAATCAATAAGGCCTTGTAGAATCAAATGACCATAGTGTGGACCAGAAAACAAAGAATATTGTTTGCACAAATAAGTACACAAAAGTGCGACAATAGCAAATTGCAAATACACATAGAAGTATTCTGAATAAAAATAAATTTGCCAAGTAAAATATGGTTGGTTTCCATTAAAATTCAGTCCCCAAAGCAAATGCTAAATAAAAATTTTCTCCAATCGACTTTTTCTTCTAAGATGGAGATATTGTTGGGAAATGGATAGCATGTCAGTTTCAGCTCGTGGTTTAAGAAAATTACACATTTAGATTTTCACACACATCCCTAATGGGTATAGAGACAAAATATCGACTCCAAAATATCGACTGGACATAATATCGAGTTTTTAATATAGACTGGACAAAATATCGACTGGACATAATATCGACTACAAAAATATCGTTTTTCAGGTAAGTGAAGTAATATCGACTGTATAAAATATAGATAGCAAAAATATCGATTTTTTAATAATATATAATATTTTATAGTGTATTTTTATGTAATAATATGTGTGAATAGTGTGTATTAATGTTATAAAATATTTTATTACATGAATTTTGTTTTTATAATAATTGCGTAATGTAATTCTGTAGCGGGTTGTGGGTTTATAGGGGAATAGGGTGGGAAGTAATTTAATAATAATTAATTAATTAATATATGTTTGTTAATATTTTTAATTAATAATTAATTGATAATTAATTAATATTAATTAGTTAATTAATTAATATAATTTTGAACATATTTTGTATTAGTAAATAATTGTTAATTAATTAATTGTAATTAGTTAATTACATTAATTAGAGTACATTTTTAATATATATAATTTTGTGTAATTTTTAAGTAATTAATTTTGAAAAAATAATATTAATTATTAAAATAATTACAGCTAATGTTCTAATATATTTACTTTATTGTTATTGTTAATTAATAATTAATTGCTAATTAAATAATATTGATAAATTTTGGGTAAAGGAGCATTTTTAGGGTTCAGGGTCAGTTTTCAGTTCATGGGTAAAGGGGTATTTTTAGGGTTCAGGGTCAGTTTTCAGTTCATGGGTAAAGGGGTATTTTTAGGGTTCAGGGTCAGTTTTCAGTTCATGGGTAAAGGGGTATTTTTAGGGTTCAGGGTCAGTTTTCAGTTCATGGGTAAAGGGGTATTTTTAGGGTTCAGGGTCAGTTTTCAGTTCATGGGTAAAGGGGTATTTTTAGGGTTCAGGGTCAGTTTTCAGTTCATGGGTAAAGGGGCATTTTTAGGGTTCAGGGTCAGTTTTCAGTTTTTGGGTAAAGGGGCATTTTTAGGGTTCAGGGTCAGTTTTCAGTTTTTGGGTAAAGGGGTATTTTTAGGGTTCAGGGTCAGTTTTGGGTTTTTGGGTAAAGGGGTATTTTTAGGGTTCAGGGTCAGTTTTGGGTTTTTGGGTAAAGGGGTATTTTTAGGGTTCAGGGTCAACAAATAAGATTTTAAAAAATTATTTTTATTATTTTCATTTATTATTTAATTATTATAATTTAATTTAAGTCGTTTTAAGTATATTTTAGTAATTAAAATTTAATATTAATTTAATTTAACACTGTTTTTAATAAAGTCGATATTTTTTACATCTATATTTTTGTTAACGATATTTTGTACTCGATATTTTTGTACTTACCTGTTTGTAGATACAAACTCGATATTTTGACTGTCGATATTTTGCCCACGATATTTTGGCAACTCGATATTTTGTCCGTCGATATTATTTCAGTGATCCCCCTAATGCTCTAAACTTCACCTTTCACAAGGGGCACTGTTTTGCTTGTAAGCATTTTTTTGGTGCAGCACTAGCAAAACCAAACTCACCAAATAAAGAAGATTATCCGTTCATGAAAGGATATCACAGAATGAATCTTTACATCCTCCTTTATGGTATGAAGGTTAATAAAGTGGATGTCTTTTGGGTTATCGTAATTATAGAGCTTAGCAATCTATATGTAGTACTAAGTTATATATATATATATATCTATTAGCATCCCTAGTCCCTCATGGTCATCCCCCTGAGCTTTATTCTTGATGAAGCAGTCATTGTGCAGCATGATGGTGAAGCGGTCATCAAAGGCAAAGTCTGCAAGTATTAAAAGGGTAATGGTGCTAGCAGTATATCAAAGTGGATGGCCAGAAGAAGAGAGAGCACCACACAAAGCATTCTCCTCCACACTAGGGGTGTGTGATTAATTCGCTCTGCGGGTGGCATTGGTGGAGTGTTGGACACTCTGAATTATGCATGTAAAGCGGAGTTTGGACCAAATTCCGCCAACAGCCATGAGGCAGAGTTTGTGTTTTTTAAGTTGGTGAGTGAGATTTGGCATCCAATACTGCAATTTTCAGTTGCTAGGAGGGCACCCGATGAGATTTCCCCAACAAGGACGGTCGCGACCATTCGCAATCAGAAAGTTGCAGCTCAAGTAGAAAACCTACTTGAGCGGCAGCAAAATCAACTTGAGATGCAGCGCCATCTGGTGCGCTGCATGGTGCTGTTTGTGCTGATTCTTCACTGCAGAAGGAGCTCCCAGCACTATTAATCAGAGTGAGCAGCGCGACTTGTCTAATTCTGCTCCTTCGTGGAACTCTACAGAATCTCCCAGAGTTATCATGTAACTCCGCGGAACTCCACGGAGTGAAACTCTGCGAGTTCCCAGCAGCCCTACCAAACATCAGCCCTGTCAGCTCCAGTCTTTGGTGCAATGAGCTGTAACAGACACTGTAACTTTCCATGGGTATTAAAATGTAGAGGGCTCAAAGTTTCTGCTCAGGGAAAAGCTTTTTCTCCTCAAAACTAGGGGTGTATGACTAATTCCACTCTGCCGGAGGAGTTGGTGGAGTCTTGGACATTCTGTGTTATGCATGTAAAGCGGCAATTAGGGCCAATTCTGCCAACTGCCACCTGGTGGGAGTTTTTTTGGTGTTTTTTAAGTTGGTGAGTGAGATTTGGCACCCCCTAGTACAAGACTCAGTTGCTAGGCGGACACCCAACGAGATTTCTCCAACAAGGGCAGTCAAGACCATTCGCAGTGAGTAAGCTGCAGCTCGAGTAGAAAACCTACCTGTGCTGCAGCAAAATCAACTCGAGAAACAGACATAGCAACTTTCCAAGGGTTAAGAAATATAGGGGGTTTAAAGGTTCTGCACAGGCAAAAGCTGCTTCTGAAATTCAGGAAATGTCTTAGCACCAAATTCATCAGTAGCAGCCTTTGCACACGGATACAAACCTAAGAAAATTGTTTTTTTATGAAGTTGAATGGTAGATATTTAATATATGAAAAGATCAGAGAGTGCACCGAAGGGAGATATTGGATGAGTGGCACATGAAGAAGAGTGGCTCTAAACGGCAGCGGGAGTGATATACATCTTCTCATCCAAATATACAGAATGGAAGAGAGCTGCATAGTCAGTGTTTTCAAGTTATAAGCCACACCAACAGAGCAGATGTAGTTGTTGTGTCACCCAGAAGGAGCAGACACATCATACAAATGTAAAATACACCTCTGTTGTTGGTGCTGAAGCAAACATGGCAATCATACTGCGTTACCAGCTCAAAGTGGAAGTCTATAGGGAGTAATGCATCCCTCGAGCAAAAGCTTCTTATGAAACAGAGGAAATTACTTAGCAGCCAAGCTGCTAGTAGTTGTGTGTGCACACACAGAGGCATTACTGGTAGACTCATATGAAAGTGAAACAGTTAAGAGAAAAAGGAATCCGTAAAAAGATGGGTGTTGGTGTCAGAAAAAGATACCCTGAGAAATGCAAGGGAGCTCTGTATAGGGGGCCTTCTTTCAGAGATGCACCCTCTGGGCATGGGCTGTGCAAGCATAAACAAAAAAGTGAAACGTACCCCTATAAAGCAATTAACCAAGAGCATTAGAAATTACAGCTTTCTTGTTTCTCTTAAATGACTTCAGGTAAGTCATCTTGGAGTCAGGCTGTCCTGATTGGCAAAAAAGATAAATAAATAAGATAGTCATCAAAGGTTGAGACTCGCACTTTAGAGTCCTGAAAAATGCACAAATTTGCTGCAGCCATGGAAAAATTTATGAAAAGCTTGTTTTGCTGTTAGAAAGCATGTGTGACATTAGGTTTGTATGTGACAGCATGTTTGATGATTGATAGAATTTTCTGGATGGAAAATAGTGACATGAATTGCAAAGAAAGAACTCCTTAAGGGGTTGAATGAAGCATTAAACAGCCACTTGCAAGAGGTTTAGGTTGGTATTTTCTCCATTGGCCTGATTATGATGGTGGTCAGATGAGCATCTGACCGCCAACATGTCGGGAAAGGGACCAGCCGACAAGGAGTCGACGGTCCTGCCATGCAAATTACAATCCGACCTCCATGGAGGCAGTCGGAAACATGTCGGTAGCATTGAGGCATGTTTGTAAACATTCCTGCACCCTGTGACAGGCACCATGTGGTGCCTGCTACAAGGTGCAGGGATGTTTAGGGGGGGGGCACCATTGTGGATGGCCTGAGGGCAATTTGGGCCCGCTAGGGGACCCCAAAGTCACTTTCCGCCTGCCTTTTCATGGCAGCCAGACCGCTATAAAAGGGCATGGGGAAAGGGCCATTGAAATACCCCTAGGTAGTGCATGTGCAAGCACCGTCCCTATTGTAGGGACTACTGTCCCTCTGATAGTCCGGCGGGCTCCATGAGCCCTTAAGCACTGATTCTGAGTCCTACTAGTTGCATATTTGTTAAAAGAGTAATGAAAAAAGATTTGGCACACAGCTAAAGCTACCATGTCGGCCTGAAAAATGAGTCCAATGTACCGTTTCAATTAACCTATGGTAAATATAAGATAGGGGGTACCACAAAAGCTTCAACTGCACTGATTTTCTTGCAAAGAGATTGTCTAATGTATTTAACATTTACAGTTAGTCCAGCACACTCAGTTGGAGATTCCTTCTTCATTGCCTTCATACACATTAATTTTCAAATCAGATGGCCTGACTCTCCTGCGGTCCACATGTTAAAACGCATGCTTGCACACACTAGCAATAGGTCAGAATACCGAACTCATTAAAAGCCTGACACTGACAGTATGTATGGATGGCACTGTCATTAGATCTGACTGCCAGAGACACCTGCAGCAAGTAAGAACCTTCAAACTGATGGCCAGACTTTGCTAGCAGGTCAGAACCATAAATTCATTAAAACTGAGTGCATAGGCACTAGCAGTATACCAGTGCCCCAAATTTCAATAAAACCGACAACATCAGCATGACAGGTCTCCAATGTCATTAACCCCTTAAGTGCTGCCTCGGTGCATTGGCCGACGGCAGCACTACCTCCCCAGTGCTGCGCACGACCATTGGACGTCCATTCAGCACTAGTTCCAATGGATAGCGCAGCACTAGGGAGGAATGTTTAATAGCATCTATGAGGTTAAAAAGGAGACATGTATTTGTAATATATTTTGCAGGGGTCACACCATTCACCGTCAGTTTATGGCTAGACACATGAATTGAAGTATACAACACCAAGATATTTCATGTCAGGAGCTATGCATCAGGCTAAATATAAAACAATATATTTTCTTGAATGATGCCAGCTATATGATGCCTTCTGACCATCATGCAGAAACTCCGAAAAAATTGGCTTACAGGGGAACTATGGGGCCGATTTGCACATTGGCGGGCAGAAGTTAAGTCTGCTAGGGCAAAGTGTACTACTCCATCGCCATGATGGAGTCCCCACCTGCTAAAGTTAAAAGTGACAGCTAAGACAGAAACGGCTGTCACAGATTTGTTAAGTTTGATGCAAGTCTCCATCAACAATTATTATTTTTTTAATCCTGAAGTGGAATTTTCTTTTTTTAAATGAAAAAAAAATGCCTCCCTCTGAGGTATTTACCCTTACAGCTAGGGTTCTTCTGGCAGGGATGGGAAGTAAAAAATGGCTATATGTCCGCCCATCTAAATTGGGAGAGCGGACCTGCAGCCATTTCTCAGAGTAGTCTCTGCCTTTGCCAAACTGAGGCCCACCAACATATCATTTCGGCAGGCAGACCATTACATTGGGTGTAAGGATACTCCATCACTATTGTGATGGAGTATCCTTACACCCAGTATATGAATCGGCCTGTTAATCACTAGGGAATAATGTACATTGCCCAACATCACATAATTTATATAAAAGGGGAGGGGCACAGGTATCAAACAATATTCATATTTCTGAACTTTTGTAACGAGTTTACGTCTCTTACCATTTCAACCTCTCTAGGAATCACTTTGTCAACCCATAGCCTTTAACATGAAATGTGCCAGATAAGAAGAACCTTTTGGAAATCCACTGATTAATAGCTACAAAGTTTTTGTTTTAATTAAAAAATGCTTGAATGAATCCTTTAATTCAAAGACACAACATAATCCGGAGAGCCTCAACGTACAGAACTGTGCTATTGGTACAGCCTCCTCTGTGGCCTGTATAGGCCGGCAAGCCAATTGATTGCTTACAAATATTACTAATCATTACCTCCATCAAACATATCCATGAAAAACAATGCATCAATCTAAAATTGTCAGCTGCAGAGGGAGACTGAAGGAGTTAATGGGATGGTAGGGTGAAAAGGGAAGCTCCTGCACAATAAATGCTAATGAGCACTAAGTGCATTTGCTATCATGCCCTCCAAAACTAACAATGAGAAATGCTTGAGGTGATCTACAAGATCTTTTCTTCCCAGGAGCTTCTATGAGACCTAGACGGATGCCTCAATATTCACTACCACAAACTTCTTAGGAATGGCCTGTAATACTCCTCTTCACTATGGGTATGAATATGTGCTTAGCAGCCTCATGGATAATTGTATCTCTACGATTGTGATATTTCTGTAGCATAATTAATTTCTCCTCAATTTCTTTCACTACTTAGGCGGCATTTCTGAAAGCCTATTGAGTTCTACCTTGTGCATTATCTCTTCGCCAAGACCTCAGTGTTAAGGAAATTCTCAGTAAACAAATTTTGAATCCTCTCTACATCCATCTGTGTCATATGATATCATTTTTAGGCTGGTAAGTGAAGCAAGAATGCCATATCATGGCATCTTCCTCTGTATCTGGTATAGAAAAGCAGCTGCACATTCTCAAAAATCAGTGGACAGATGTTGCACAGTCATTTTAGACTCAATAACACCACCCTCATCTTAGTTCTCTACAGCCTACCTACCTCTCTATAATATTTTAGTGAAAAGCCCCTGTCTTGATTTTATTAACTTTATGGGTACCAGGAGGTTGCTGTTCTTCTATGACAGATACCTCAAGGCTTTTCTGTTTGTCTGGCAACTTGAGTTGTATGTGGTCAGTCTTCCCACATGGCCCGCAGGTTAACAACTCTGGGCTATGCACTTTGCTGGCAACAGCTTGTGCTTTAAAAATTCAGTTCACAGCTCAGTAATGTTTTCTTAATAGAGAAAACAAGCTAGACTCTGATCTGGCTCTCTGTTCACTGTAGGTAAGGAGCTCAGTGTCAAACATCTGGTGATCAAACAAGCACTGTTGCTCCTTTCTAAATTCTGATTAATCATTGTGTCCTATTTTCCTCTCAGCTCTTGTTCCAGATGTTGCCTCCAGTAGCCGTGCCCCAGTGCTACCTAGGTAAACCGCCTTACTGCTGTGATGTGTGTGCAAACATTTTCCAGGGAATATTTAGCTGGTGCTGCCCCAACAGGCGCACAGATGAGTCTAAGACCCATGATGCCTCTGTGCATTTCCCACCACTGTCATCTAGAAGACTCTGCCCTTCCAGCAACAACAAAGACCACACGTGAATGATTTGTGCTTCATGAGAAGTGCTACAACATCTTATTTAGTTATATGCCACAACAGGGCTTGTAATTCCAGGAGATAGATCTTCTCTCTATCTTGTGTCGAGGTGGCATTGTCTTATGTGTTAGTTGTGAAAACAAAGTATGATGATGATGATGATGATAACGGGGTATGGGATAAGAAGTGAAGCCCATGTGTGGAGCCCTAAAGAAGTATGACCATCTTCGATAGATCTGATCCACCTTCATCACTATCTCCCTCCACCAAAACACCACAATTACCTCTTAAATTTGAACTTAAAGGAGACCACATTGCAATTCTACAATTGAGAAGGCCATATTTCACCAGGAAGTATTCATCTTTCTACTGATTTACTTGTTTATAAATGATTTACTAAGATACAAATGATAAGTATTGGCTCAAGCCTAGACATTTGAAAGGTAGAAAGGTTGCAGGTAATTACTTTAGGTGTCTGGTTTAAAGTTTCTAAATATGTGTTTTACCTTAACTGCTATTAAGAATCTGTTTCTCCACCCGAATGATGTTATTTTGAATCCACACATTTTCTCTTGCATTCTAAAAGGCAATTTCTTAAAAAGCAGTCATTGTCTTTACTAAGAATCAGGGTATCTAGGATCAAAAACTAAGAATTTGCTTCACTACATTATTTACGTTCCAACAGTTGAATTTTGAAACTAGTGAAAACGCTCCACTACACACTAGTGAGCCACCATCATGTAAGCACTTGGGAGCTGAACTTTCCTTGATGTGAATTAACTCATATTATGTATATGTAGACTTACTGAAATTAGCAATATTTAGAGAATACATATTGAATGGTGCTATTTACCTCATTTAACAATGGTTGCTGACTTTCCATCAAAGGGTCATAAGATGGCTGATTCATGCAAGATGACTGTGTTTCTGGAATGCATGGATACATTGACACAGCACCTGCGTAGCATGGCTGGGCTGTCCCAAACATTGGCTGTGAGATTACTCTGCATGGCTGACTCCGAGAGTTCTGTGGTAAAAAAGTTGTACAGCCCTCAAAACTGGGCATAACAGGACAGTCTGACCTTTCAATGTTCCCAACATGGAAATCCATGTCTTCAGCTGCCAGTAAAGTGGGATCAAAGCTACTTGGCTGCTGATATGGCATGAAGTCCTGTATGCAGGAAGAGGGGGAATTAGTGATTTCCGACTTGTAGGGAAAATCTGAATTGATTTTGTACACATGTGAGAAGCCATATTGATCCGGATGTTGTTTGTGGCATGAAAACGGCATGTCACTGACAGAGTTCCAGTTTTGAAACATACTATTAACCTGCATTTGTTTCATTTTGTGATATAGCTGAGGAGGGATTGTTTGCCTTTGGCAGGGCTGAGGATGGGGCTGTGTTTCTGTCACTTGAGGCATTCTGTTGTTCATTCCATCTGCCGCAGGATTTTTCTGAAGGCTGCTCGAATACATGCAGTCTGACCACTTATTTAGAGAATCTTGCACAAATGTGAGGATTTCATCAGTAAAATCAATATCTCCAATGTCTGAAGATTCACATTCACTTTTGAAGAACGCCTCATCTTGTTGAAGGAGTTCCAAATCTTCACTATCAATACCCAGGCTTCTCATGATGTTGTAGAGTTCATTATCCTTGTTCCCTGGAGTCATTCCTGCACCATCCTGTATATGAGATGGGTTCAATGTTTCTGGACTCTCCTCATGTTCTTGTTTCAAGATATTACTGGTACCCACCGGAACCAGATTTTCTTGCCAGTCGCTGGAAATTATATTGCTTAGTTCATCCTTTGCTTCACTTAAAATATTCTCGAAGGTGAAGGTTTTTGGTGCAGGAGGACAGCTGTAGACCGATTCATCTTGTCTTAGTATAGCTCCTAGAAGTGAGCTTGGATCCACAGACTCACTGCGTGCAGGGTTTTTGGTTGTGCTCCCTCCTCTTGGCATTTTACCTTTGCTCTTCATCTGCAAGGGATCCATCATTATCATGCTATCCAAGGGGAATGTCACTTCATACAACACTGCTTCGCCAGTAGCAAACATGAAGGGCAACTGCATACTTCTTTTCCTTAAGTGCTCTGCTCCTTCTTCTTCCCTAAAAGTATAAACATATGAGATTGAAAGACCTGCTGATCACTCTTTTCACAATACTACCTTCAGAAATATAAAGGGGAAAGAAAAGGAGTTCTGAAAATATTTTTTGTGCCAAACAGAATCTGCCTAAATGGACAATATAATCACATTATTTAAAAACACAGAAGAGCTTTATTATATTTCAAAAATAAAATGTGAATGTAAAATATGGACCAGCCCAGTAAAAGAAAAACCATCCATGGCCTTCTTGTGCAACCTTCAAACATATTATATTATTTGTGTATTGTGTGACTATTCTAAAAATGTTCCAGGAGTTGTTGCCCTCTTCCTTTTTACCCAAACCACTTGATTCACGATGAACAATCTACCCTGCACACCATGCATATCAGATATTCACCTGCCTTTATTAGCACATGATTTTGCTTTCCATTTCCCTTGACAAACTATCAAAGCAAGAGAAACCCTTGCCACACTATTTGCTGCTTCAGATACACCTTCCTACATCCCCAGTGTACTCCAGATTCACTCATCTAATCTATTGCACCTCTTCTCTATGTGACTCACTGAAATAAATTCCCTCATCATATCTGCTAAGACTTCTTACGCACCATCTGCTTTCTTTAGTTCATACATAATTAAATCTCTTACTTTCACCTTCAAGGTCCTTCATAGTCTAACCTCTGTATTTAACTATTACGTCAGATTTGCAGAGGTATCACCCCATTTAAAGATACCATGTACTGTTTGGTTCTAGTCTTCCCAGTTTCTATATCTCAGCTCCTACCTTTCTCTTGCATGGCTAATTTTCAAGTGGTTCATACTGTACCTGTCCATTAACAATCTACTCAAGTCTCCTTCTGTCAAATATTTGTACTTACAGACATAGCATCTTCAGCCATTACTTTCACCTATTATCTAGTTTCATAATTTGGACCTGATGTTGTCGGTCATTCCACTCTGCAATCTTCTGTCATTCCACTCTGCAGTCTTCTGTCAACTGACTAGACATTTCATGACTAGTACACACATGACCCTTACTCTACCTCTCTGACTACTCTTTCTGAGTTGATTGGGATTAAATGTTATCCATACCCACCCACAACACATCCAGTCGGTGCCCCTCCATAAATTGACCTTGAATATCTCCTTTTCTGTCTACACTACATTTTATCTTCACTGGGATTGTAATACACTGGTGTCATCTATTTTTCCCTTTTTCTACTTTGGTACCCATTTCTCACCTCTCATAGAGACATACATATTTAACTATCTCACTGCCGTCTGCCACAGGATAGCTTGAAGGACACATGCAAGGCGACCAGAAATTACATCAATGCATGCCTTGCAAGACAATACTGACTTAACTTGGGCAAATAAATAAATCAACAGTGGGTCCCTCGGAGGACGCTTAAAGCCTAAGATTTCAAGGCGGAAGAAATTGAAGTTTACACATAAGCAATAAACAGGTATTTAATTGTGACTTTCACATTCCATGGGAACAAAATCCAAAACATCGCTCCAGGCATCAGAAAACATGCTATATTAGCGATCAGGAATGCAGATCTAAACAGATGTTTTGCTGTTTGGACAGATGGCCTTACGCTGACAGCGCGCTTGCTGTTGTAGTGCAACCAGGGTTATTTTATAAGTTATGATCATTAGAGCTCAGGGATGTGGATTTAAACTGATGTTTTACTATTGAATATTAGAAGGCTTCCCAAATCATTTGGGTAAGAGTTTGCTTCCATATATGTCCTGATGAAGCCCTTTTACATATTAGCACATGGGTCAAAACTTCAATGTAATAAGACGGAGTCAGCATGTTCGTTAACCTATCGCTTACACACTCACACACACACACACACACACACACACACACATATATATATATATATATATATATACACACATATATATATATATATATATAAATATATGTATATATATATATATATATATATATATATATATATAATCCATCACTAGCACATTTTATAATTAACTCGTGTCCCTTTGCAGTTTTTTGGAGCACCTATGTTTTAGATTCTGTTCTCATGGAATGAGAAAACAGCAATTAAATATCTCTTTACTGATTTTTGTAAGCTTACATTTTTTCACCCGAGAAGCTTGCTTTATTATCCTCCGAGGGAGCCACTGTTGATATTTGATTAAGTACACAGGACTCCAGGAATGCTGGATTAGCCCCTTATTTTCTGTCCAGTCTTACTTAGGCATTATTATAAACCATGTCAGGACATTCCCTGACAATATGTTAAAAATTACGGATCAGAGAAAACCAGAACATCTCCAACTATGCTCCCAAAATTTGGAGCAACATCACTTTCAACATCAAAAGTGCTTCAAAACTCCTTAAATTTAGATGCAATACGAAGTCTCTTCTCTTCAGATGGCACTGAACAATTCTCCCTACATGATTACTCAGTTTCATTGTCAACAGTCATGAATAACCCATACAACTCACACTTATGTTCAATGTTCTGTGTGAACCTACACATTTGACATGCATTCAACAATAGTGCTTACGTAAGAGGTCTTTGTGTGGCAATGATGTAATCTGGTCTTCCATTTTTGTACACAAGGCGAGCATTTGCTTGTACCCAGGCCCATCCATTATCTTTGGTTAGAAGTCTGAACACTGTCATTCCACTCTCTCCAGTTTTTATCACTAGGAAAAAAGACATTGAATTGTCAGTTATTACAGTGACACCTTAATGATTAGGAAAGAAAAGAGACACATATTAAAAAAACATTAGGATGGGTAGGAAATAGTCATAATTACTTAGAAAACTGATCACTTTGTCACTGAAGGTATTCAGTCCACTTTTCTGTCATATCACTTTACCCAGAAAATGAGAATGTTCATATTTTATGTTTTACTATTATGATTCAGAAAAAGTCCAGTTTAATTGGTTTACAGAATGTCCATACATTCTGTTAAATTCCCCTATAAGTAATAGAATGTATACAACAAAATGAATGCTATTCTCAAGCAGTTCTGACACACACCTGTTTTGCATAAGATGATATGTGTGATGACTCCAAATTTCAAGGAATACATGAGTGTAGGGAGAGGAAACTTGAACAATTTTAAAAAGGCTTTTATTTTCATGTAAAATTATTTTCAATGACAGTCTTTATTGTATATATTTCCAGCTTTTTTAATCCGAGCCCTCCTCTTTCCACTACTGCTCCCACTACTACTACTACTACTACTACTACTATAAATATCGCATTAAACGCACAAGTGTCTAGGTCTGGACTTTGCACAATATCTGTCTCCATCACAGAAAAAATACAAAAGAAAATTAGAGATGCTGGCTTGAATTTTACTACTTCAAGGTGCCACTATATCAATGGCACGCCCTCAAAAGGAAGTACATCATTTTTTTTGTTATCCTAATTTATACTCTCTAATTAACCTATTCATAAACCTTACTATAACCCTAACCTTAGAATAAGTTACCTCAAATTTTAATAAATTTCAAAACCTCGGTCAGGCTTCATTTCAATAAAAAGCTTACCCTTCTTTTATTTAAATTAAATAGTTATCCTTAACCTAACCATAGTGTGAACCCTAAACCCAACCCTTAACTAGATTATAATAATTTTCATTAACTGTTAACTATTCTTAACAGTAATCCTGACCCAAAAGTAAACTAAGTTAAATTAAATTAGATAACTCCCTTAATCAAACCCTATTCCAAACCTTTAGTACTGTATAGTGAATGGAATTTATTAATATAAGTATGCTTACCTTAACCCTAATAATTAGTCGAACTTTTAATTGTTTTAAGTTAAAATAAATACTAATCCCAACTTTAACACTTACCGTAACTCTCTAATTACAATTGCATTGAAATTAAATAAATAGTTGTTCTTTACCTAACCCTGATACTAGCTGTAACCAGGGGGAGGGACCTGCCAAAAAAGCAAAACTCTGCAAAAAAGAAATAGAGGCTAGTGAACTAAATTGGGCGTCCCAAGCTAGAACTAGGCTAGATAAGTTGTGTGTCACACTATCCTTAGATTCAGACCAATGGAGGTCGGGGCAGCAGATCCCTAAGTCGGCGTTGAGTGCTATCATTAACTTGAAGGCCCGAAAGGAAGATTTGGGTTAATTGAGGAGCAAATCGTCCTCCCGATTCTTGACAAACAGGTGGACCAATGACCAAACATTCCCTTATATCGAGGCCATGCCCAATCCAAAACTTAGAAATACAATCTTGAGATTTAGAGTGGGCCTGAACCCATGCAACACGGATCGGATGATAAAATCTGCTATGACGCATGAGCAAGGTCTGTGTACATGTGGATTGCAAGTAAAATGCAATGGCCCACATATTTTGTTGGACTGCTTGTGGTTCTCAGAAGAATGGAAAACATTTTTGAAACCTCTTTTTATTGTCTATGAAATTTTTAGTATGGATCAAGCGCTTAGCTTGTTGATACATATGAGATTTTTAAATGTAACATGTGCAATGGGAAGATTTTTAATTGCCATACAGGAGTCATTGAAGGACCAGGTTATATAATTTATAAGGAGTGGGGTTGAAACGTGACGTTACCTATGATAGGGGATATTCCGGGACCCTGTTTCCTATGGCAGATGCACAAATGTATACCCAATATAAGTGATCCCCTTGCCGTTGATGAATTAGGTACCACCTACGGTTTGCATGAGATTCTTTGTTCAATTTTATCAGGATTTTATTGTGTTTTATACTGTTTTAACGCTATAGGGCTTGTACAAAGCAGATTTTAATAGTATGTATTGTAGCTCTTTCTTTTTATGGCTATATATGCCAAATAAAAATATTATAAATGAAACGAAACTGTAACCCTTAATTAAATTAAATATTTATCAGTAACATAACCCTAGTATTAACCATAATCCTTAATTAGAGTAAATACATTATATTCATAGCCCTTACCATTTTAATTCTACAAAATAATGTTACATAAACCCTAATTAAATATTAATATCTCAAAATGAATGTTCTTACATAATACAATTTAGTGAAATTGTCTATAGTGGGAATGTCTGTACAGGCTACATTGATGCTGATGCATTTATATAGTGCAGTCAACTTAATGGGGGTATGCCAGCTGATGGGAAGATAAGGAAGCGTGTAGCATTTTGTTTTTTAACCTCTGGGTCAGACGTAAGTCTTAAGACTATGTAAATACTTTTCCAAGTCTTGGAGGCAATGACATAGGTGTATACCCTTGATCTTCAAAAGACAGACCTTTCAAAAGATTACAATGAGGTATCCTAATTGGAATTATATAGACACAGGGCTTGACATGGATATCCAGAAATATTTTATTGCTAAACAGCAAAGTAAAAAAATGTTTTTTTTCCTTTTAAAGGAAAAAAAATGTTTTATTAGATCTAGAAATGCAAATTCAAAACATTATGTGCAGTCTGCACCTAATGAACAAGACTGGCTTGATGATTTCGACACTATGCACTGGAATACAAAAAATGTGCATTAATAGTAGCGCGTACCTTTGACTAAAGCTTTTTTTTGTTAGCAATTTAATAAAATACATACTTAAAATGTAAGTAGTTCTTTTTAATGGCTATCTGCCTCAAATTTGGGAGGCTGGTATCACTACTGGTGTGATAAAAATATTATCATTAATAAATAATAATAATAATAATAATAATAATAATAATAATATTAATAATAATAGTACTCTTCTGCAAGAGTAATACACTGATCATTATATACTTTTTAGGCATCCGAAAGTGCTGTCACATATATATATATATATATATATTCACTTAAAAAAACCATAGGTTTCAAGCCTTATATAGTTAGGAATTAGCATTTAAAAAACCATTGAAATTGCTCCTATATAGTTAGTTGTACTAACTATATTTCGCGCACCCGCAATCCACTGCTGATGATGTCACATATTACATCATTCATGACATGGTCAGTGACATCACTGATGACATCTCAAATGACATCACTGATGACATCTCATTTGACATCACTGATGACATCACTGATGACATCATCCAGTGACTGTGTGTTTCTATAAAGTTTAAATATGTTTTACATATTGAAGAATGAGTGGACTTATAATTGTCTGGATGAAGGATTTTGTAGGTGTGTGACTGACTGTACGAGTGAGTGATTGAATGTGTCTTACTAAATGCATGGGTTAGTGACTAAACTGTCTGAATGTGTGCATCAGTATGTCTGTTGTTGTGTAAGCTGCTGCATGTGTTGATCATTAGCTATATGAGTGGCTATATGGGTTATTGAATGGGAGACTGAGTGTGTGTGTGGGTGGCTGGGAGGTGTGTGACGCTGTGCATAGATGTGTGAGCAGTTGATTCACTAGGTGTATGAGTTCAAGAGTGCATGTGACAACAGCTATATGGGCGGTTGACTATGTGCATGGGTGTGTTGGTGAGTGAATGGATATTTCAGTGCTACATGTCCAAGTAAGTACATATGTAAAACACAGTGCATGTGAGAGTTGGCATATATAAATGACTATACAATGAGAGCCAGTGAATGTGCGAGTGGCTGTATGGATCATTGTGAACTTGTATCAGTGATTGTATAATAGAGTAAGTATGTGTTAGTATATGCTTGAATAAGTAAGGTGTTGTGTGTATAACTGTATAGTTGAGGAAATGGAAGTGTGATTGATTCTTTGCATGACTGACTAGGTGTGTGAGTAACTCCATGGATGAGTGGCAGTGTGTGAGTGTGTGTATAGGTGTATGAGTGCATATGATAGTGTTGTATTGATGAGTGACTGTATGTATGAGTGATTCTATTGGTGAATGAGTGAATGTGTGTGTAGACCTAGGAATCAGTGAGTGCGTATGTAGTAACTTGTATTGGTGTGTCAATGGTTTCAAGAATGGTAGTCTGTATTTAACACTGGGTGTATCAAAGGTTATATCAGAGTGTGAGGAGGTGCATCGTATTATCACATGAATGATATCATCAGTGATGTGATCAGTGATGTCAAATGAGATGTCATCAGTGATGTCATTTGAGATGTCATCAGTGATGTCATCAGTGATGTCACTGACCATGTCATGAATGATGTAATATGTGACATCATCAGCAGTGGATTGCGGGTGCGCGAAATATAGTTAGTACAACTAACTATATAGGAGCAATTTCAATGGTTTTTTAAATGCTAATTCCTAACTATAAAAGGCCTGAAACCTATGGTTTTTTAAGTGAATTTGCAAGGTTTTTAAAATGCTAATTCCTAACTATATAAGGCTTGAAACCTATGGTTTTTTTCTGTGAATTTGCAAGGTTTTTAAAATGCTAATTCCTAACTATGTAAGGCCTGAAACCTATATTCCTTTAAGTGAATTTGCAAGGTTTTTTTAAATGCTAATTCCTAACTATATAAGGCCTGAAACCTACGTTTTTTTAAGTGAATTTGCAAGGTTATTTAAATGCTAATACCTAACTATATAAGGCTTGAAACCTATGGTTTTTTCAGTGAATTTGCAAGGTTTTTTAAATGCTAAATCCTAACTATATCAGGCGTGAAACCTATATTTTTTTTCAATAAATTTCAAAGGTTTTGTAAATGCTAGTTTTATTAGCGGATAACGTTTATATATGTTATTATCCTTCTGGGACCACTTGAGCAGCCATCTTGTTTCTCAGGAGAAGCGAGGCACAAGAGAGCACAAAACAAGAGTGGAAAACGTGAAAAGGGGACTGGGTTGAGACCCCCTGACCCCCTAGCCCTTCTCAGGGGGTCCCAGAAGGACCACCAACTGCAAAATTTTGTATTTTTTTAAAATCGCGGGGTACGCGCACGGTACGCGTACGGTGCGTGTACCCCGCGATTATTTTGATTTTTTTTTTTTTTTTTGCCCTTGGGGGTCCTTTTGGGACCCCTTGAGAAGGGCTAGAGGGTTGGGGGTCTCTACCCTGCCCCCTTTTCGTGTTTTCCACTCTTGTTTTAGGCTCTCTTGTGCCTCAGTTCTCCTGAAAAACAAGATGGTGGCAAACACTTCCTGGTTTGGATAGTTGGAATGTTGACAGTCAACTGCCAGCCAATCAGAAATCCGCTCGCGCACGTAAGGGTATGCGCACGGTACGCGTACCGTACGCGTACGGGTACGGTGAGCGCATATAGATATATAATTTGCGCAAATTAAATTTTCTCAACAACTACTGGAGGGATTTTCACCAAATATAGAAACGGCACTACTGCATACCTGTCCCTACCATTTGGCCAGGTTTGGTGTAATTCCGTTTAGCCGTTCGGGCTGTAGCCGTGTCTAAAGGTCCCATAGAAAATGCCATTTGAAAAATTTCAAATTCAATTTTCTCAAGAGCTACTGGAGGGATTTTCACCAAACATAGCAAAGGCACATCTGCATACCAGGCCCTGCCATTTTGCTAAGTTTGGTGTAATTCCATTCAGCCGTTCGGGCTGTTGCCGTGTCTAAAGATCCCTATGGAAATTAACATGGGGAAAACACGTTTTGGGACCCCCCTTTCGGCCCCCACTTGACGAATCCCCCTGAAACTTTCAGGGAAGGAGCGTAGCGGAGCTGGCCAAAATTCTGGAAAATTACACACAGATTCCTCAATCAGCGCCAAAGTTATTCCCAATAGAATGTTGAGCGCATATAGATATATAATTTGCTCAAATCAATTTTCTCAACAACGCGAGTCATTTTTCAGACAGATTTACTCTGCTCCCGACATTGAATTTCCCGACGACGCGAGTACGCGCAGTGGGACCACTGCACTCTGCCCGACCCTGTGGCGGACTTGAATGTCTCCAACAGCTCTAACCCTTATTTGAGGGCTGCCTTACATCACTAATTTATGACCCGAAGTAATTCTTCCTTTGAAAGTGTTCTCAATCCCATCATCCATCCTGGAGACGAGCAACCTCTGGTTGCCTGCCCCGTCCCCGTCCTGATGAAGACCCCGAAGCAAGGATACAACTAACGCCTGCAATTACTAGAGAGTCGAAACGTCAACAGCTTTTATGTTTATTCAGCTTCACCCCATGATTTAGTCATTTATTGTGATATGTGGAGCATGACCTTTACCTAATGATTTATTGAACCAATGGTCTTTTTCTTTGTCTATGTTTGGATTTTGATACATAGCACAGTCAGGCCATCAGGCCGGTTTTTATATTGTCACTATCCTATACCCACACCACCTTGCACTATACCACTTCCCTCCCTTCCAGGGGCACTATGAACAATTTGTGATTGTGTATTGAAATTAATGATGATCAGCATATACCTACATAGTGAATAAATAACAATGCAGGCCAATTGAGTTTTTCTATTGCTATCTAATTGTTTGAATTTGTTGCTCATTTCTGGGACCCCCCTTTCTCAGTACTACCTACTTGAAATGGCAATCCAACAAATGAAATCACCTGTCTGCACCATGTGACTGAGCCCGCTAGCAAGAGATAAATAAGAACAATAAGTCAGTCAATCTGAGTATTAGAGAATTTCAAAATCTTTTCAGCCTTAACAAATGGAAAAGTAATTTCTGATTGGAACTATGGGTGTGTGTACAAATATTAAAAAGTGGCAAGTAATGAAATAATTAACTACCAGTAATCTCATTTACTCTCTAGGTTTTCCTCTTTCCAGTCCTTACTTAACTGATGCATCCAGCCTCTCGAAACAGATTGCCAAAGTACACATAACTAAGAAGAGATACTTTTCTCTCAAAATAGCAATGTCTTTCTTCCCTTTCTCGAATGACAGCTAGGCTCACCCTCCTTTGCACAGCCTTTGGCACTCCTGTTTTAAAAAACAACTGATATAAATCCATACAAAAGGTGTCTAGAGAAGAATGGGAGGGAGGGAAGATGGGTTAAGGACTAGGAAAGGGACGTGTACTAAGAGTAATAAATGTTATGTATTTATTTCATTGCCTCCTCATCACTTTTCCTTGACTTGTGCTTATTTAGGGATGTACCTAAGCCTACATAGCTCAACCCAAGATTAAAGTTTCAGTGCATAGTAAAAAAAACACTAAAAATATTACCAAAACATCGGAGTGATCTTACTTCAAGTACATCAGAGGCAAGACTAGATGATTTTAAATTTAAGACATTTAGTCCATAGTGGGAAGTATTTGTATGAGCCCAAGTGCTACCCGTTTGCATACTTAACATTACATGTATATTGTAATGCACATGTTCATACAGAAGAGCATTTTGGTGCAGAAATAACAGATGCCTTTTGTTACTCAGCTCAATGGTACTAATTTTATCGACCTCTTAAGAATGAAAGGCTTAGTGTACCCAACAGGATTTATACCTGCGACCATGAGCTCAAACACAGATTCCTACAGAAGATGTATTAGCCAACTGAACCACCAGACCAGGCTTAGACCCTCAATTCCCGTAGGGATCTTTTGACCAGAATAAGCTTTGGAAAAAGTTAATATTACCCATCACCTTATAGTTGTAGAAGAGATTTTTTTTCCCATTGCGGTCGTCCCCAAAGAATACTAACTAAGAATTAGACGAATAAAAAGTTTCCCCTGAAATCGAAAGGCCCGTGTGGATATCTGACACCTAATAAAAAGTGACCTCAATCTCAAGCTGTGAAATTTGACAGGATTTTCACAAAAGACATATGAAACTGGGAGGGCATCTTAGGAACAAAACCCAAAGCACGTCTATGAATGACCTTATCAGGAAATAGCTGAAGGTATGGGCATAGAAAACCAAGAAATAACCAAGGAATCAAACTCATGCAAGCTATGAACAGATGTTGTATTTATTAGAAAAGCCACCTTGACAGATACCATGAAAGAGGGACAGAAGATAGAGGACCACAACATGTAGAACAGGCTGTTTGTTTTACTACAAACTCCTCAGAAGTCTAGAAGCTAATAGTATAATTTTCTCCACAGATCCCCAATGCTCTGTATAACTATCTAATTGCTGGCCACTGAGCAGCCAAAGTAGAAGGGGCTAGATCTCTAGAAAAGCCATCTCTAATAAATTTTAAAATGAAAAATGGGCTTAATGATTTGGGATGTAGGCCTCCAGTTTTTCGACCTAGCTTTCAAAATAATACCAATGTTTACTGAAATAAGCTAGAGTGGATTGACAACAAAATCCTTGAATACCTTGGCTACATTTCTGGAACAGCCCTGCAATTGAAGCCTATTGATTCAACCTCCATCCCGAGAAACAAAAGCTGACAAGAGCTTGAAGTGATAGAATAGTAAACTAATGAAAGAAGAGGTTTAGAGGAAGGTGAAGACAACGGGCAAATACTAGTTTAAGGAGTGATGTATGCAAGGGCAGCAAAACCACAATGGGACAACTAATATGAACAAAACTGCTTCCTCCTGAGTCTTTTTAGCACCTTTGTAATGAGGGTAGTAGTAAGAAAAATATAATGGAGATCATCTGGTCAACTCAAAGAAAGGGCTTTAACCCCAGGCTTCCTAAAACTAACTCTTCAAGTAGAACTGAGGTAGGAGGTTGGGCTGAACCTTGTGAGGCAAACTGATTATTTTAACCACAACTGACCTAAAATTATCTAAAGAGGCTCATTTGAAACTTGGTAGTTCACTCAAGAGTGAAATATCCTGACCTCTACTACTGGAATATAAACTGTTTGAAGGATCTATAGGTAATTTACCTACAACATATTATAGAAGAAATATGTTCTTGTGACCGGAACTCCTTCCCAATTGATATATGCCTTTGAAACCTGATTGTCCATCTTTAACAGTATTGCTTTCTTTTGAATCGCAAATGAAAATCATTGAAGTATTACTAGGACTTCAGCATGTTGCCACAAGTTGAAGACTGAGTTTACTATAACTCACACCACACTGAACCTAAAGTCATCATTGTTCTTCCATTGGTGCTTCCAACCTGAGTGACAAAGCATGGGCTGTCATTATCACTGGAGGCCGAGGAGAATAAGAAACTAATTTAGAAGATGTTCTGGACCTAATTACCGTGCTAAGGCTTCGGTATCAAAAGGTGTTACAGGAATCAGTAAATCATAATATTGAGAATCTGGAGGCCAGTGTTTTAGAAGATGAACCTTCAAAGGTTGAGTTACAAACAGTGGCGGCTCCTCCACTAAAGAGGAGGAGCATCGCCACACTGCTCATCTGGGCAGTGCAAAATAAAAATAAAATGATTATAACAAACAGTTATTATAATTTTGTTTTTCTTTGGACTTCAGCCACCCCTGTTCAGAGGCAGCCGCCACTGGGTACAAATGGGTCAGTTTTGCAGAGGAAACGCTGATCATGTAGTAGTTGGGAAAATTGCACAAATTAATTGTATTTTCCCAGCTGCACAAAGGTGAGAGGTTTTTCAAGTAAAGTAGGACCCCAAACTCTCTGAGGGAGCTGCTCCTCAGATGTCACCTTTAAAAGAGGAGTAGAGATTAGATATGGAAACACTTGGATGCCTTGTAATTGTAGCGATGCTACCACTGGAATGAATACCTTCATAAATACCCTTGGAGCTGAGGAAACACCAAAGGAAAAGACCAAAAGGTACTACTGTGAGTTGAAGGTGATGATATCCCACTACAAACCATGGTACTTTTTGAATCAGGATTTTGAAAGTAGGCACCCTTTGGGTCTTAATTTACTAGATTGAACCATTTTGAACAATACACATTTTACAGATGTGTACACACCCTTCAAATATAAAACTGGCTAAAATCCTCCATCTAGTTTAAGAATTAACCCCTTCGACGCTCATGACGAGCTCACGCTCATATGGCTGAGATACCCGCCACCCCCTCTCAACACAATCCCCAAGAATTGGGAAACCGGAAACCGTTCTTGAACTTTTGGAAGGCGGGAAGGGAGTCACCCTTCCCGGCCGTATTTATTAAAATATGAAACAAAATTAAAACATTAAAATAACAGTTTCATATTATGTACAATTTCATTTCCACATTACGATCTTTGGCTAACCTCAACAGATCTCTAATACAGAGGTTCTCCTAGCCGAACTAACATCCTACAAAACATTTGACTTGAAATTGTACATCCTAACGTTAAGGGCCAACGGCAAGGTCGTAACCGGTGTCAGATCCCTAAACCAGAAATACCCCCCTCACTTGTGAGAGGAGTGACCGCACAGAGGCGTACCTCAAGTGCATCTACCAATTTCCCTTTGTGCTTGACGGGGGCCCCAATAAACTCGACGCCATTTAACGGTCGTTCGAGGACTCGTGTGAGGTGTCTAAAAGGTAGCGTAAACCCCCTCCCGCACCCCACACAACTTACCCATCTGCCGTCGCAGATGTCCTGGCCCCGGGAAATTCCCCAGGAGGGGCCGTAGCCCCTCCTATCCAGGAAGGGGCCTTGACCACCTTTCCTTTCCTTCCGGCGGCCTCTCCTTAGACAGGACCGCCTCCCCGTTGAGGGGCCAATTGGCCACCTCCCCCGCGCGCTCCCATCCGTAATGGGTGACGCCCCCTCATAGGGATCTTCGAATTACTGCTCACCGATCATGACCTTACCGCCCGACCAAAATAAATACGACAAGTCTAACTAAGCTACTGAGATTACAAAGCAAACATCACTTATTACCAAACGTGAATACTCTTCAATCCTTGCTCCAAAACTTTATTTGCAAAATATACTGAAAATAACCAATCTTTATTGCATCTTAAGAAATTTTAGATATCATCACAACCTGTAAGAAAACGGAGAAAACAAAAGATACTATATCAACTGTATTCCCAACGAATCGCTGTCCTCAGGGGCTGGTGGGTGGGTCAAAATTGGCTCTTCGTTCCGTCTCGAGCTCACGTGCAGCGGGGAGGTGCAGCTTCAGAGCACAGGAACAAGAGGATGCTTTCTTGGCTTCCGCTCCTTTTATCCGTCTTCAGGGTGGGCGTGAACCCGCCCCCGCCTGCCTCCGAGGGCGTGGCCGGCCGCGTCGGTGTCTATGCCAGCCCACTCTAGGGCGGGAAAAAGGCGCGCCCCGACTACGCCGCTTCGGGCATACCAGCCGAGACTCGCCTCCCGCCCAAGATGGCTTCCCGGGGGGATCGAGGTACTCCACCATACGTTCGGGGGGACCGAATGGTCGCCCCTTTCCATATGGCTGAGATACCCGCCACCCCCTCTCAACACAATCCCCAAGAATTGGGAAACCGGAAACCGTTCTTGAACTTTTGGAAGGCGGGAAGGGAGTCACCCTTCCCGGCCGTATTTATTAAAATATGAAACAAAATTAAAACATTAAAATAACAGTTTCATATTATGTACAATTTCATTTCCACATTACGATGTTTGGCTAACCTTAACAGATCTCTAATACAGAGGTTCTCCTAGCCGAACTAACATCCTACAAAACATTTGACTTGAAATTGTACATCCTAACGTTAAGGGCCAACGGCAAGGTCGTAACCGGTGTCAGATCCCTAAACCAGAAATACCCCCCTCACTTGTGAGAGGAGTGACCGCACAGAGGCGTACCTCAAGTGCATCTACCAATTTCCCTTTGTACTTGACGGGGGCCCCAATAAACTCGACGCCATTTAACGGTCGTTCGAGGACTCGTGTGAGGTGTCTAAAAGGTAGCGTAAACCCCCTCCCGCACCCCACACAACTTACCCATCTGCCGTCGCAGATGTCCTGGCCCCGGAAAATTCCCCAGGAGGGGCCGTAGCCCCTCCTATCCAGGAAGGGGCCTTGACCACCTTTCCTTTCCTTCCGGCGGCCTCTCCTTAGACAGGACCGCCTCCCCGTTGAGGGGCCAATTGGCCACCTCCCCCGCGCGCTCCCATCCGTAATGGGTGACGCCCCCTCATAGGGATCTTCGAATTACTGCTCACCGATCATGACCTTACCGCCACAGGCCGGATAGTTGACCGGCTATCCGGACCCCCCCACAACACTCCTGCCTAAAGGTCATGTCATAAAGTTTTTAGCCAGGCTATCAGGTCTCCTATGAGTAACTCGTTCCCCATCCTGGACAAATGAACACCATCCCTCAAATACATACTGTCCCCTTTAATACAACCATGCGAAATAGACTGCAGTGTACTTGAACGGAACAATCTACTCACTTTATTATTAATCTTCCTTACTGAATGATTCAGAGCAGAAACAGAAATAGCCCCCGCCACACTTTCCGTGGGATCATATGGGACCATGCAATTGTGCACCCTAGAACTCTTCTCGCCAACCAACTTACCGTGGAAAGCATCGCCTCAAGAAGAAGTCGTCTACCAGTGGTCACCAAATCATTGCCCCCAAGATGTACTATGACTACAGACGGCGGTGACCTCGTCCGCCCTAACAAACCCTCAATAAATGATTGAAACTGGTCAATACAGAGCCCGCCCTTACCATAGAAGGACACACTGTACCCGTATTCCCCAGCCACGTGAGTCATGTCACCTGCTTTGAATACGTCCGCGGCACGTCTCACGTATGAGTGGCCCACGACCCACACCTCTTTTTTCACAGCCGGTGATGTTTGACCGCTGGCCCCCCGGTGTCGGGTCGACTGCACAGTCCGCCCCGCCTCGTAGGCTTGCGCAACTGAAAACCAAACAAAAACAAGAAGCGTGAGTACATCATTACAGCTTCACAACATGTGCAACCGCACATACCTCTTATAACAGTTCGAGGACCAACGCCCCACACGTTTTACTTGTCCAACATTCAGACCCCTGGCTGTAGCCTCTGTAGCAGCCCCTATCCGAAAGGAATGGGTCCCAAAGTCGCCGGGGTTCAAGCCCGCGGCCGAAATCGACATCGCAAGCACCCGCTGAAACTGAAACCTCGTCAGTGGGGTGGCGTCAGCGTGTCTCAACAAGGTCCCCCCCCATGCTGCCACCCTCTGTGTTAAATATTCCTCTACGCACACAACAGGGCACATGGAAGACCCGGGGATCCTCTGAATAATTGCACAGTCCCCGATTGCACCCTGATCGGATTTGGACCTGACAAACGAGACCGTCATCGTCTCCTTTCTGACCTGAATGTGTTCCCGGCACAGTCCCCCCATCGTATCCCGCTTGTTCTTTGCCACTAATTCGCTTACCCGCATAGCCCCATGGAATGCTAATGCGAACGCGGCTCGGAACAACACTGCTTCGTACTGGGATGAACATGTTACCGGTAGCACGGATAATAACAGGGACAACCTATCCAGACCTATCGGGTGCCTATCGTCTACTCTGCGACCCTCAAGGCGTTGCCACCCACGTAGCGCTTTCTGCACAACGAAAGACGCTGTCGGGTCCTGCATCCCATGAGCCCTTGCCATAAAGGAAATGGCGGCCCGATGCCTCTGGGCCGTAGCTACTGACTTGCCTGCCTGATGTAAATAGAGCAGGAAACTCACTACAGACTCTTCCTGACCCCAAAGCTCCCCCCCAGCAGTACCCAAAAAGGCCCAATAGGAACGGAACGCCCCTTCATATGCCTTCCTCGTCCTGGGTGCTAAACTCTCTCCCACGAGGTTTTGTAGTTCGGGGCACCGAGAGACCAGAGAGCTTCGGGAAAGGGCGCCGCCACCGGGTCCGCTGTGGGCAGAAAACCCCAGAAGGCCTGCATACGGAAACGAGAAAGCGCATCAGCCGCTTTGTTCATCACCCCCGGCACGTGCCGCGCCCTAAATAGTACATTCAGTTGCATGCATAACAACACAATTTCTTTGAGCAATCTCAGAATCAATTTGCATCGTGCTGCCTGACTATTGATACACTCAACCACGGTCATGTTATCAGACCAGCACACCACAGAGTGATCCCTAAACCCTTCTGGCCATGTTTTTAAAGCCACCAGAATAGGGAACAGTTCGAGAAAAGCAATGTTGCTCGTCAACCCACACTCATGCCACCATGACGGCCATTTTTGAGCCGACCATTGTGTACCCAGTATGGCGCCAAAACCCATACTCCCCGCCGAGTCTGTCCAAAGCCCCAACTCCTCGGAAGACACCGCTGGTTTGTTCCAGACAATTCGACCATTGAAATCCGCCAGGAATGCAATCCAAATGCGCATGTCCTGGCGAACCTCTGCCGAGAGTCTTGTGCGATGATGTCCCTCCCTCAAGCCGACCATGGATTGTGCAATCGAGCGGGAAAAAGGGCGCGCCATTGGCATTATTCTTAGGGCAAAGTTCAACTGACCCACCACCTGTTGCAATTGATGCAGGTTAACTTTCGTTGAACGAATACATTTCTCAAGGGAAAACCTGAATTTTAACACTTTTTCCCTGGGTAATCGAAAACAACCTTCCACCGAGTCGAGCTCGATCCCCAGAAACTCAATCAAGGTCGAGGGACCCACAGTCTTACCTGGCGCCAATGGCACACCGAATTGATTCATTAGGACACAAAATTCATGTAAAGCCTGTCCACACTCAGAATCCCCGGCTGCCCCCAAAAATAGAAAGTCATCGAGATAATGCATAACATGTTGAAAACCTGTCTTCCTCGTGAATACCCACTGTAGAAAACAACTGAACTTCTCGAAATAGGCGCTGAAATCGAGCATCCCATTGGCATACATCTGTCCATGTAAAAGCGACCCTGAAACTGAAAACCAAGGAGACGCTGATCGTCTGGGTGTACCGGGAGCAACCGGAACGCTGACTCGATGTCCGATTTGGCCATCAGTGTCCCGGGCCCCAGGCGATTCAACATGGCGACGGCCTCATCGAAAGATGCGTACCGCACCGAACATACTTCCGGGTCTATCGCGTCATTTACGGAAAGACCACGTGGGGCTGACAAATTATGTATCAGCCGAAACTCACCCGGGTCCTTCTTGGGGACCACCCCTAGGGGAGAACACACAAAGTTAGCAACCGGTGGCAAATCGAATGGACCGGCGACACGACCTCGAGTCATTTCTTTCTCAATCTTTACCTGCACCACCGCCGTGTGCTGTAAGACCGACATTTGATTCTTACAGTTTGGTACCCCCTGAAAATCCCCCACCGGGATGCGGAAACCATATGAAAACCCGTTCCGCAACACCCCAGCGGAAGCATGATCCGGGTATTCGCTGAGCCAAGGAATCATTGCCATGGTATCAATCGGGGTCGGTAAAGGCGCCCCTCGGACTATATTAGACCTGTTTGGCGCCTCCCTTACCACCGTTATCACCCGTTTTGGCTCTGCACATGGACTCAGGATGGGATGGCTGCCCGCACCCCCCACACTCATGTCTGAATTTGCATGACCCCTGGGGCCTAGTACATTTACCTCTGTTAAAATTCCAACAGATCCCCCTTTTACCTGTGTTGCCACTCGGCTTCGAGTGGTACTCGTTACCTGCGCCCGTCCGAAAGGGTGTCCCAGAGTTTTGGCGGGAGGATTCCCCCCCGTTACTCCCTACCAATGGAACCTTCAACATCCCTGTACTCTCCATTTTCTGCCAAGACACGGAGTCGTAACAATCCCAAGACAACAATGGGTTGTGCTCTTTAGCTTTTCTAAACAGATTGTCATAGCAAAACCACTGGTTGCCCCCATATGCCACAGAATACTCCATAATACGTGACTGATAAATGGGTAACTCGGTCAACAACTCGGGCCTGCGCTCACCCATGATGGAAGTAAAAATACCCCACGCTCTGCCCCAAGTACCAATGGTCTCGTCGACCTTAAAGGCGGCCATTTTCGTGCGCCAAACACTCGGATGCATGAGCTCCTTCTGACTCTTCACATGCTCGATCTCGTAATGATCGGTAAGCAATGAAAACATGTTTACATATTTATCCGCCCAGATTAATTCCTTGATTTCTTGTGGGACATGCTGGGCAATCTTCTCCTTTCGAGAAGGTACAGACTCCTCCCCCGCAATCGGCAATGGCCTCTTACCTGAAGTAGACCCCGCGCTTGTCGCCGAACTTGGGCCTGGTGTACTTCCAGCCGCCGGGACCTGTGGGGGAATAGAAGATGGCGCCTTCGCGGCCTCCCTAGATTCACGCAGTTGCCTCATTACTGCCCGGGCGTCGTCAGCCGTGGCGCCCTCGCTATCGTTTCCCAACCACGCTGCCAATTGTGCCGCTAACTCGGGGGGCATATCCTCCCTGTTCACGGGGGTGACCACCACAGGGATTGGATTCCCCTCTTTCGGCACCGGGGTTGGCTCCTCTCGTAGAGATTCGGGAACCGGGGTCTCTCCCCCAAGTGCTCCCCTTCTGGGCCTCTTGCTTTTTCCACCGGGGACTGTTCCCTGCAAAGGCCGCTTCGATCCTCCCTCCCCGTCCTTGGCCTCAACCTTTTTCTTCAGATCGGCTATCTCCTTCATGAGCATGCGAAGCATCTCCTCGGTACCGACCCGCTTTCCGACTTTCTTGGGCATTCTCAGACGGGATATCTGTAAGACAAAAGAAAGATTACAACGCTCAAAATTGGCTCTTCGTTCCGTCTCGAGCTCACGTGCAGCGGGGAGGTGCAGCTTCAGAGCACAGGAACAAGAGGATGCTTTCTTGGCTGCCGCTCCTTTTATCCGTCTTCAGGGTGGGCGTGAACCCGCCCCCGCCTGCCTCCGAGGGCGTGGCCGGCCGCGTCGGTGTCTAGGCCAGCCCACTCTAGGGCGGCAAAAAGGAGCGCCCCGGCTACGCCGCTTCGGGCATACCAGCCGAGACTCGCCTCCCGCCCAAGATGGCTTCCCGGGGGGATCGAGGTACTCCACCATACGTTCGGGGGGACCGAATGGTCGCCCCTTTCCATGACGAGCTGAGCTCGTCATGAACGCATAGGTTTCCGTTTAGCGTTAGCGCACAGCGGAAATATGCGCTGCATCGATGCGGTTAAAAAAGGGATACAGTAGAATCTCAGTGTTTGCCTTTCAAGGAACTGGTACTATGGTTTTCTTGTCCTTCAATGTATAGCTTTCTTTGAAAAGCACTCGGTGAACCAAGCCTTTGGAAAAGAAGTTTTTCTGAAATATTCTTCCTAGTGGGGGATGACATGAGATGATGGAAAAAGCTTTTTTTTTTTACCTCATCCGGTATCTAATTGTCCTGGATGCATAAGAGACAAATGTGAATAATCTGAATTGATACAGCATAGTTAGTTATTTTTTCGGCTTTTGTTTTCGTTATCAAAGTGGAATTTGTGACTTGAGCAGCCTTGAACTCAGCAATAAAAGGGGTGTCAGCTCTCCTGACTCACTTGAGAAGTTTGACAAGAAATGAAAAGCCGATTCCAAGTAGGCTGTTTCCAGAAAGTTTGGAAGAAATTTCGGCTGTTCTGCATATTCTTGTACAAATTCAATCTGTTCTGGGCTGAACAATTTAGACCTTAAAAAGGGGAGATTAACATTCGCAACGTTAGTCTAAAACTACATTTAGCCCCTAAGAAAGCACCTGTTACCATAGATGATAACCAAAATAAGTCAAATATATAATGTCGGAAACAAACGGAGGTAAATAGTCCAAGCAAGGAGAAGTTCAGTATGTTACCTTTCTGAATACAGACAAACTTTAAAAGTCTTCCAATATTGTCTGAGCAGCAGGGGGGGCATACCTTCCTGAACTAATGAACATTTCAGCTCTCTTTCTGACTTTTAGTCAAAGTGATCTAGCAAGTTAGCTACTTCTACAAGGAAAAAAAAGGAAGCTGCCAATGGAAGTTTACAGAGTTATTTGTTGACTGCAATTAAACATTAACATGTGTTTTTAAGAAATCCCATGTTTTTTTTAACTTCCATCTCTAAACAATTTTCACGCGATGCAGAATGATGGCATATTTTCAGTCGAGTCATGGAGGGTGTTTAGAATTGTCTGATGGATGGATTAAACGTACTGATGACTCTGCTGCAGATGTCTGTAGGCCTATGTTACAGTAGCAAAGCACACCACCATGAACGTGTTAAGGTTTTTAGCAGCAAATATCAGGCCCATATTTCGCACGGATAGGATAAAGCTTTGCATATTTTCGTTATGCTGACCTCCCACTAGACCCTGTGGGCCTGATTCACAAAGAAAAATGTATATTTGTGTGTACATTTACAAATGATTGCTATTCAAAAGGGTGTTTTACTAGTAGTACCTTTACGATTGAGGCGCGTCCGCACATAGAATATAGGACAGTCCTATCATTTTATGTGAGGAGACTCCACATTTGTAAAGATACTACTAGTAAATTATCTTTGTGGGTAGTAAGCAATCGTAAACTTACATAAAAGTGTAAGTTAATATTTTTGAATCAGGCCCTCAATTTATGTCTGCAGTCTCCATAAAATGGACATGTAGACCAATGCAGCATTAGGAGAACTGAGCATAGGCACAATTCCTTATAAATGCAATATTTCTCCGCAAGCACTGATTATTAACATGTCTGGTGATTAAGACTGATTTCTTTGTTATAAATCCTCGGTTGAGTCCTTTTTTGGGAGCACCTGGTTGTGGTAAAAAATACTCAAAAAATATGTCACTTCCTAGAAAAGAATACAGAATAGGCCACCCTCCTCAAAAATTCATTTGAACTGCAACAGTATCAGGTTATAAAAAAATAATCATCACGTGTTTTTGGGGGGGAAATATTGTTCATAATTTTGTATATCTTGAAGGTTTGCAAAATACAAAAGCTAAGTGACTGAACTGAACCTGTAGGTTTACAGGTTCAACAAAAAACTGTAATATTCAGGGCAGTAGTGAAGTATTTATTTATGTCCATTTTGTAGGATATGTTTTTTCCACCTTTTTGAACTTTTTTTTACCACTGAAGTGGCTGTGGTTGACATTGATATTTGCAAATTCATAAGTGTCACTCTCTTAAGTCAGTTCTCTGTGCATAGGAAATGGAGTGCATCACTTTGTTGAAAAACTGGGATTCTAGCCTGGGAGTTTTCTTATCATTAACTATGGCCATATCAACAATGAACCTTGATACCCTTTATAATATCTTGCTTGATCCACTGCAAGGAGAAAACCTATCCACAGCTGAAGCACTGAACATTTAAACATTGTTCTAAACCTCAGCAGTCTTCGTCACGAATGGTAGCACCCGTCTCCTCTCCTTCTCTTAGGATTCATACTGACATTTGTGGCCCTCTCTTGAGAGCATCGTGCCTCCTGGAGGAACTTTCTCCCGAAAGTCTGGGTACTACGGAGCTGAGAAAAGCCTGCATTTGAAGTTGATACTCTGCCTGGGAGGAACCTTCCCTAGAGATCCTGATTGCTGAGGGGGCTAGGAAGAGCATGTGAGAATAGGAAGCACCTCAGAGACCTTTCTAATAGAGGCTCATGTCACGTCGTCTGGCAATTTCTACATTACTTTTCAGGTTCTGCTGACTGATTTAAACTTGAATGGCACTGCAAAATGAATTTGGACACATTTGGCAGTATTTTTGACCCAATTTTATTATGGATTTTTTTTTATATTTTTAAAATGTCCTGTGAATCTTTTTTATTTTTCCTGTGTGTGACTGGACTCGTTTTATGTATTTTTTACCTTTTCATTATATTTCGTTTGGACCTTTAGGTTTTTTATAACTTAGCTCCTTTGTTTTTGATCAGTAGTTGCAAACATACCGCACACTCCGCCCTTGAGGAGGGTCTTGTTGCATGAGCCAAACTTCAGCTTGAAGAAAATAAGTTATTTCTGTGAGACAAACTGATTGTGCCTTGTGGGTGCTCAGACACAACACACATCAAGATTTTGACCTATCTCGCTACCAAAATTAATTTTACAATAGAACCGGGCTTGAGGAATAGGTGGTGAGAAGGCATTGTTCCCTCAAATATAAGAACAAAGACTATGACTTGTACATACATTTGTTCAAAGGCTAAGGACTGTGGCCATGTCCATCTCCCCACAGTGACAGCAGGTGGCTTCTGACAGATGCAGCCATCACATCTCTAGATAACACCAACCTTCACCCTTTCCGTTGTAGACAACCAACCTCTCCAACCAAGAAATAGAATTACTTCCTGTTTTACAGAGTAAGAAACTGTGAAATCTCAGAAATGGTCTTCAGAAAGTGCACCCAGCTTCGATAAACTATGGTTACATGAATCAAGAAGATGTGTCTTCAGGTCTTATTCTTGTGGCATCCCAGAAATGTTATCCTGGGAAAAGACGGACTTTGATTGCAGCAGCTTCCCAAAGAAAACGTAAGCCTTTCAGCAAACAAGGTACCTTTTTTGGTGACCATCACCATTTACACAATACAAGTCTTTTATCATGACTCAGGCTAGTATGCGGAACCAGAGCAATCTGACTCGTGTGCAAGTGGGTGCAACTCGAATAATGGAGCAGAAGATAACTACTGGACAACTCACATTGATGGTACAGTGCAGGAGAAATCTGAATTTTAACATGGCATTTCTGTATGCGGAATTAGCCGCAATTGTAAGTATTCCTGAGAATCTACAACTCTGCTGGGCTAGAAAGTGAATGTTTCAGACACATAGACTTTTCAGGGGTGAACCAGAGAACAGACTTTCTTCCGGAAAGCACAGGAGCAAACAATAGTTGGATACTGTGCCGGGAAGTACCGTAGTTGTGACCTACACTGTAGGTGTTTGCGCCATAGGGATGTTGTTACAGTGTCAAATAGAATCCTACTTTGGCAGTGCCACAAGCTGTAATAAAGACTAATGAATGCAGGAGTTCGGCCTCGAGATGGAAATTGTACAAACTCCCCCAGTTAGGGGATGGATGCCTTTCAGACTCAGAATGGATCAGCCATGGGAATACCCCATGAATCAGAGCGGGAAATCAAATACTACAGACACGAGTAGGACATTATCACAATTCATTTCGGTGTTATTCAATGAAAGAATGGATCATCTGAGGACATGTTTTCTTGGTTAAACTTTTAATCGCTTGTGCTAGAAAATAAGGTGTGGGTTTTAGCTGAAGAATCAAGACTACAAGCTTAATTTTAGAGACTGGCTACAGGCACCACTCACTACACACAACAGCACACACTATAACACACATTACACAACAGAGTATACCGGAAAGAACTTTGTGGAATTTTCTTTCAGCTATTAGTTATTCAAAGGCATTTCACGGATGTCTACATTTTTGTGCAGTTGGAGGTTGAAGCAGTGATAGGGCCAAAAAAGAGAGACTTTTTAGTTTTATGTAATGTTATTTATTGTAACATGATGTATTATTTAGACATGTGTATGTTCCTTCATTTTTTCTGGTTCCTACATCCATCCATGTTGGCCCGGTAGAGTTGTCACAATTCCCATCCTTCGATGGGCTGTTCTATACATCCACAAGCACCCAGCAAAAGTCATCAAACTACACCAGATGAATCCTCCTTCCTCCACCAGCTGCTCCTTTACTCCCACACTTAGAGGTCTGGTGCACTCTAGTGGTGTGTGCTTCTCAGCCTTAGGAGGTGTCATGTGCTTGCCTGGTTTTAGGAGACCTACAAGCCACGTGCAATGTGCTGGGGTCATGGCAAGCTGTGGTTTGGGTACAAGGGCGGGCATAGTGAGCAACCGCAGTAGTCCTGTAGTGTATGGAGACTCCAGTAATCAAATAGTAGAGGCACAAGGAAGCAGTGGCCAAGAAAATTGGTTGACCTTTAACCAGAAATGTAAATCATACTGGGTTTGGCATCGCCTGCCTTACTCATGGGCACTGACATTTTCAGGGAAGCTTGCGTTAGTGTATTTGTACAATGCATTATTTTTCCACTAACAAACATCCCTGCATATTTGGTTGTGCGATATGATGTTGCCCAAAACGTTTTTTTCTTAATCTCTAATTTAAGTGAATCCGTTTTAAGCTCAACCTAAGATACATGCTTTGCCACTTTGTGTCATTTTCACTATATTTCGGTAAGTGATACATAGGTATTCCCAGAAACGAGTCAGAACACTAAATATGTTTAGAGAAATGTTATAGAAGAAGAGAAATAGAAAAAGATAATGCTGTTTGAAAACAACAAGAAGGGCATCAGGAAGAGAAGAGCAAGCTAAACAACTGCACACACTGTCTGAGTTGTTCAGTTTCCAAATTTCCTCAGCGTTCCTTGGTCCTTGGACGACAATTCCGCCTCCACCTCATCATAAGTTCTAACTTTAGAAAAAAACACATCACAGGAGCTTGAGGTGGATATCTTTAAGCCTTGTTTATATGGGATTAGGTTCCGAATGGGGTTTCTGGCACGGTGACCCTTTATTCCGTCGCAGAGCGCGTTGCAATCTAAACTTTAATACATTGGGATGCTGGGAGCCCTTTCACAATCCCCTGTTTTTGGATGGTCGAAATTCCATGGTAGACTGAAGCGTGGTGCTCAGAAAATGCAACGAAATGAAGTCGCAAGAACAAAGGCACATTGGGTTAGCAAACAAGAAACGGGCACAATAACATCTGGCACTTGTGAAAGAAAGGCAACAGGCTCATTCTTGTAATCCTAAATCCTTATGTTTTTCAACTGGTTCTTATGTAAAGCGCTTTGACACCTTCGGGTAAAGTTGGCGCTATATAAAATCGCATAAATAAATAAAAATAAAATAAACAGGTCAAACTGGCTGAAATTTACAAGACAAATACCCAATCAATACCAGCACATGCAGATTTTGGAGTGGAAATATACAAAAATCTGAATGTTATTCCCCATTTGGATTGAGAAAACTGGCGGTAGCCTTTATTTCTGGGGTCTTTCCTGAACTGTTGCGGTTTCTATTTCCACAAGAAAGAGCTGCCCTCACCAGGACATTCACGGCGCGGTCTTGGATGAGCCAATTGAGGCATTTAGGGTCCGAGCACAGACGTGATTGAGTGAGCTTCACTTACTTCGCACGTGATTCTCGGCACAGTACATCATATCCGCCGCGTGAATGAACTGGTATCCGGTGCCCCTCACGCACAGCTCCGCTTCGGTGTATCCCAGCACAATGCTTCCCCTGTAGGAGGGAAAAAGGACATTATTTCTCAGTGTAATATTACCATCATGTGTGACTAATTCTGCAAAGTATGAAAACAAATGAAAACAAAGAAACTCCTTTAGTATCATCAACGAATCTAGCAAGAAGACAGCCACGGCACTACAGAGTATGTTCAATCACGTTTAGACCATTATTGTTTGTATTTCATTCTATTTTAAAGAGGTATTCATGTCTTGCCTTAGTGGAACACCTCCCAATACTTAGCATCACGCAGATCGATAAAATGAGCGTCCTTTAAAAGCAGAACCATCCAGTGAAAGAAAGCCGCCCTTAAAATAAACAATATTCACAATGCTTATATTGAAATGCCCATGAACCACTTTGGGGCAAAGAGACTGAGGCGAGTGTGAAGTGAGGTGAGGTGTTCTAAGTGGGAAGGCTGGGTGACAAATAAGGGGCGTGCCTGGGAATGTAAGAGATAGGATTTATTACAAAAGAATACAATAGCCATGGCTGATATGCATCTTAAATAGCAACAAGTGGAGACGTCTGTAGAAATGGGTGTGAGAAGAAATAATAAGTATAGAGTAAAAGTAAAAAGATTTTCCTTGTAGAATTCACACAAATAGAAATAACATACATTACATTAAGAGACAGGCCATTAAATTCACATTTACCAACTCACAAATAAAAATATGAAGGAACCCAGTAGTGTACCAAGTGTGCCCCAGACCCTGGTGCAAGCGAGGAAAAAGAACCCTTTGACTACTGTTACAGTAGTAAGATACAACAACTATCAGGGTTCAATGGGCCCCAGTGCCACTGCACCTGTTGATCCAGTGGTGGCTAAGCCCTTGAAGCCCCATGGTAATTACAATCAGAATTGCTGCGGATAATAGTTCCACCTTCAGGCTAATTTCAAAAAGCAGTTCATTAAATGGGAAGAATATTCAATATGCTACTATGAATACTACACCATACCATCCTATTCCATACCATACCATACCATACACACCACACCATCCTACCCCATACCACACCATACTATATCATTCCATCCTATCCAATACCATACCAAACCATACCATACCTTGCCATCCTTTCCCATAGCATACCACACCAATATCATACTACCCTATCCCATACCATATCATCTTATCCCATACAATATCATACCATACCATCCTAGCCCATACCACACCACACCACACCATCCTATCCCATTCCATACCACACCATATTATATCATACCATCCTATCCCATACCACACCATACCATCCTATCCCATACCATACCACACCATGTTATATCATACCATACCATCATATCCCATACCACACCACACCATCCTATCCCAGATCATGCCATCCTATCCCATACCACACCACACCATCCTATCCTATACCATACCATCCTATTCCATACCACACCTTACCATACCATCCTATCCTAGCCCATACCATACTGTCCCATACCGTACCATACCATACTATACCATCCAATCCCATACCATGCCATCCCATTCCCTATTCAATATTCTAATGTGAACACCATCCCATCTCATCTAATAACTTACTTGGTATCACAACCAATCGGAGTAAAATCCAGCTTGTGTTTGGTTCTGAAGATGATATTTCTTGTCCTGATCTCCAGGATGGACGGGGACTGCATCGGTGTGGCCAGAGCAAACAATGCCAGCTGAGGGGGGATCAGCGAGCCATCCTTCCTTCGCATATTCTGCCCGTGAAGGAACTTCAGGCGGCCTTGAAAATTCATAGCCTGAAACAGACAAATAATGGTATATTCCATGTGCATAACTGCTTCGGGTTGCATTTTATTTCTGTCACATTAATCCTCATTGTTAACACATCGACTTCAGACTGATCTTTCAGCATCCAATGGATTATTGAAGAAAATGTTCTGGCTCTTTCAAGGTCAGTACACTGGGTCTCATAATGTTGGTTATAGACATTTCTGTGATTTTCAAAGCTTAGGTATTGTTTACATGTGTTGTGCAGTATAGTATTGTATAGTGAATAATGAGGATGCTTTTCAATGAGAGGTTGGGAGTGACATCAAAGAGACAATCAGAGCACACCCATCTACAATGCTATGTATGGCCCAAAATCACTTTTCCCAGCTTCCAACAGCTACACAGGGTCAGATGAGTAATGAAGAGCCATACCTTTCAGGACCACTTCTAATCCTCCCAAATATAACAACAAACATACCTGCCTTCCTCCCCACCCCAACCACCCTCTGCATTTACCTTCATCACCAAAATTAAAATGCAACTTTGTGTCCAGCACTCACCAACACCACCCTGTGAATATAGTTTGGACTCTGCTCAGATTGGAAAAAATCTAGGATTTACGCCAAACACCCCCACCACCCCGTGTCCCTTTCTGCCTCACAAACTACAGAAAGCTGCACTTTCACATTAAGAACAGGGATTTTACACTGATTGGTTGTGATACCAAGTAAGTTATTAGATGGGATAGGATGATATGGTATAGTATGGTGTGATGTGGTATGTCATGGGATAGGATGGTATGGTATAGTATGGTGTGATATGGTATGGTATAGGATGGTATGGTATAGTATGGTGTGATATGGTATGGTATGGGATAGGATGGTATGGTATACTATGGTGTGGTATGGTATGGGATAGGAGTGTATGGTATAATATGGTGTGGTATGGTATGGTATGGGATAGGATGTTAAGGTATAGTATGGTGTGATATCGTATGGTATAGATGGTATAGTATGGAGTGATATGGTATGGTATGGGATAGGATGGTATGGTGTGGTATGGCATGGGATAGGATGGTATGGTATAGTATGCTGTGATATGGTATGGTATAGAATGGTATGGTATAGTATGGTGTGGTATGGGATGGTATAGTATGGTGTGATGTATGGTATAGTATGGTGTGGTATGGTCTGGTATGGGATAGGATGGTATGGTATAGTATGGTGTGGTATGGTATGGTATAGGATTCTATGATATAATATGGTGTGATGTGGTATGGTATGGGATAGGATGGTAAGGTATAGTATGGTGTGATATGGTATGGGATGGGATGGTATGGTATAGTATGGAGCGATATGGTATGGGATAGGATGGTATGGTATGGTATGGGATAGGATGGTATGGTATAATATGGAGTGATATGGTATGGGACAGGATGGTATGGTATGGTGTGGTATGGGATAGGATGGTATGGTATGGTGTGATATGGTATGGTATGGGATAGAATGGTACAGAATAGTATGGTGTGGCATGGGATGGGATAGGATGGTATGGTATAGTATGGTGTGATGTGGTATGGTATGGGATAGGATGGTATAGTATGATATGGTATGGGATAGGATTGTATGGCGTGATATGGTATGGTATAGGATAGGATGGTGTGGTATAGTATGGTGTGGTATGGTATGGGATAGGATTGTATGGTATAATATGGTGTGATATGGTATGCTATGGTATGGGATAGGAGGGTAAGGTATAGTATGGTGTGATATGGTGTATATATTGGATGGTATCGAATAGTATGGAGTGATATGGTATGGTATGGGATAGGATGGTATGGTGTGGTGTGGTATGGTATGGGATAGGATGATATGGTATAGTATGGTGTGATATGACATGGGATAGAATAGTATGGTATAGTATGGTGTGCCATGGGATGGGATTGGATGGTATAGTATGGTTTGAAGTGGTATGGGATAGTATGGTATAGTATGATATGATATGGGATAGGCTGGTATATTATGGTGTGGTGTGGTATGTACGCAATAGGATGGTATGGCATAGTTTGGTGTGGTGTGGTATAGGATAGGATGGTATGGTGTAGTATGATGTGATATGGTATGTGATAGGATGGTATGGTCTAGTATGGTGTGTTATGGGAAAGGATGGTATGGTATGGTATGGGATAGGATTTTATGGTATAATATGGTGTGATATGGGATAGGATGGTATGGTCTAGCATGGTGTTGTATGGTATAGTATGGTATAGGATAGGATGGTATGGTATAGTATGATGTGATGTGGTATGGTATGCAATAGGATGGTATGGTTTAGTATGGTATGGTATGGGATAGGATGGTATATTATGGTGTGGTGTGGTTTGTACAGGATAGGATGGTATGGCATAGTTTGGTGTGGTATGGTATGGGATAGGATAGTATGGTGTAGTATTGTATGGTATGGGCAGCCCTCTGTGACAGCCATTAATGCAGTGTGTTTTCATGTCAGCTCGGATCTACAGAGATCTGAGCTGGCAGGACAGGTGGGAGCTAAACTGGCACAACACTGTTGAGTCTGCTGAGACACGCTTCCCCTGATGATGTATGAACAATGGGAAGAACTTCTGCCTCCTAATGTTGTTATGTCATAACAGTGAATAGCCAATATCGATCCGGTTATCAATATCGATCCGGTTATTCCCAGGAAAGGCTCTTTCTGAGAGTTACACTTACTCAAAAATGGCACTCATCAGTAAGCAATATCAGGCTTAGACTCGGAAAGGCCGTCGCGCAGGAGCACTTCCTGCTTTGCGGCTTGGCTAAACTCTGTCTTCACCTACCTGTTCCTCCGTAGCTGACTTACACAACCACATACTCCTTTGTGTAGATCAAGATTGTTACGAGCGCTGCACTTTATCCCTCAACAAAGGTTGGTTTGGTCCAGAAATCAAAAATGAGTGTGTTTGAAATAATTCTGCATTACAAAACTTGAATCGTACGTATTCCCTTTCTATACTAATAACAAGTACTGCACAAGGGAATGATTTACAACACTGTTACCATAACAGGAACAGATTTCACCTCTGCTAACAAACGATCATGAGTAAAAAACATTTTACAAGGAAGGTTGCAGACGTGTGGACCCACATCACAGCTTTTCTCTTAGAACAAGGCTGGGATAAATAAAAATAAACCTGATGCATGTATTAATTATTAGGGTACTATGCCCTACAGATGATACACAAACATTTGGACAGCAGGCAGATTTTGAAGAGGTGAGGGTTATGGATTAAAAGCGCATCATCCAAGGTGAGACAAAGGTACAATGAAAAGTGGGTGATTGCCATTATCGATATCTTGAATTGTTCCACTAATGATATAAATATTCCAATACAGTCTTTGGTATCTGTTAGAAATGGGATTTCTGGTTGGCTAAGACTTTTGCGAAAGCCAGGCAGAAACCACCACTCTAGTCAGGGCAAGGGAGTTACACGCCAAAGATAACCCCAGCTCACCCCCTTGGTAGCTTGGAATGAGCAGTCAGGCTTATTCCGGAGGGCATGTGTAAAGCATTTGCGCACGCACACAGCAACAACATCCCAGGCACACCACAAAAGGAACTCCACAAAAGGTTATATCAAAAATAGCCTTTGTATTCTCATAACACATTAGAATAGTAAACACATATACATGGTGCCACCTGGCACTAGGTCATATCTACAGGGGATTATTTACACCTGACAGGGCTCACTGGACCACTGTCAAAACCATCACAAAGCAAACTTAGTAAAAGTAAGGCAGATCATAAACGTACAACCAGTAATCACTGGTAACCACTGTTCTCAGCATCAGCCTGTAACATAAACTATATTATGCACAGTATCACATTAGTTGTGAATTACATTCTGCGCCAACCTCACTAGAATAAACACATTATGCAATCCTCTCGTAAGTCTAAACGCATTAGACCCTAACCTCCTAAGCATAACTCGCATTACGAGCATAAATCACAGTGGAACATAATCTCACTAGCATAAACCATAATATGCAAATCAACCTCATAATCATAAAAAACACATTTAGAGGTATCAAAATAGGGTGCGGAAATCATGCTACAGGAATCACATTTCCTAGCACCACATAAATCACATTAGGGCCTAGCGTCCTATCACTCTCAGTTCTCCTGGCCAACTGGTCATCGCAAAAGGCCTCAAACGCCCTGTGTCCAGAATGTCAGGGCAGCGAAATCCAGCGAAATCCAATTGCACGATTGCGCAAACCTAAACGGTGCAGCTGGCACTAAGTGCTGCACAGCTGTGAATGTAAGGGGGCAAAGAAGTGCATCTCACTCCTAACTTCAAAAAGACATGCCCCCAAAGCACTGTGGTCTAAACGATGCTGCTGCCCACTACTTGCATGGCATGGTGAGCAAAAAAACGATGGATTTAGGCCCAGATCTCTGTACTAGGGTGAATGTATGACATTGTTCTGCATTCTGTCCATCAACTGTTGTTTTTGCATTTGTTACCCCGAGTGGGACGGGTATGCTCAGACATGAGTCCTGTGCTCTCCATGCCACTGGAATCAAGCTATCCTGGCTGATGAGGACTGAAAGCCCAACACCGGTCCTAGGATGCTTGTTTCCAGTCCAGGGAGGACCTGGCTTGGCAGTTCGGGCTGGACTGTTACCATGGGGTATAGGGTCAAGACTGATTTACCTATGGCTGGGTTCAAACTGGAATGGCATGGTGAGCAAAAAAACATCAACTGTTGTTTTTGCATTTGCCCACTACTAGCTGGGCAGCTGTGAGTGAAGCGAAGGCCTGGCACCTCTGTGCCGCTTCTGTCCCTCTCAGGGACTCCTGAACCAATCTGCGCCAAACATGGCCGCTGCCCTCTATCAGGCGGTTCAGAAAAGGGGGTGGTGATGAACAGAGTGTCTGAATTAAGCGGACCACTCTTACCCAGTCCAAAGATCAGGGCTTGATCCATCACCGTTATTTATCTCACTGCACCATCCCAGTTCAGAACCTGGCTATATGCCAATCAGTCTGTCCCTGGCCCATATAGCCAAGTTCTGAGCTGGGATGGTGCAGTGAGCTAAATAACGGTGATGGATCAAGCCCTGATCTTTGGACTGGGTAAGAGTGGTCTGCTTAATTCAGACACTCTGTTCATCACCACCCCCTTTTCTGAATCTCTATCAGGCGGGGCAGCGGTAAAAATGGCCTGAGACCTGCTCTGGGGCTCTTGAACAATGACACGTGCCCTCTCGGTGCAGTTGTCCTCTGCAAGCGGGGCAGCTAGGATGCATGCAGCTATGGGGCCCGGACACCTCTGTGCCCTCACTTTGGAGCGACCCGCTGCCAGGTGGGGCCGCTCACAGATTGAACCTTGAACCGGCACCATCAAAGGCTGGCAGTTGCAGTGCCTTTGGAGAGCAACACTGTGCCTCACAAAGCACCATAACCAGGATGAAGCCCCTACCCCCCGGGGCTGGTGTGGGGACTCTGCTCCTCTCTTCCTGGTCTCCTCTTTAGGCAGCACAGGGAACCCCTCGGGGCTTCACTGCTCTTCACTCAGGCCCTCTCCTGGGACCCGGTTCTTCGCTTTTCCGCGCTGCGGAACCGGCAACACTTCTCTTATGGCGCGGGGCTTCCCTTTTACTCTTGGGAGCCTCGTGCTGCCATTGGCAGCCTCTGCCGCCTCTTTCTCTTCACCTGGGCCCTCTCCTGGGTCCCGGGACTTTGCTGCGGTGCTTTGGGAGGCAGGGTAGGCTCCCGTCCTCCCTTCTGCCTCCACTTCCTTTGCTCCCGCCGCCACCCCCACCCAGAAGAGGCAAACTTTGCCTGGCTTCGCGGTCGGCGGCCATTATTCGCTCGGACCGTGGGGGTGAAACGCGGGATGGGCTCCCGCTTTCTCAGCAACACAAGGCAGACAATGAGGGGTAGGCTCCCTCCAAATTCCAAGATATAAAGCGGGGTGGGCTCCCGCTAGCCGCCAAGCAAAATAGTCGGCAGAGATGCGTGGTGGGCTCCCGCACAAGACACAAGGTGGGGGAATCCCTACGCTGGGGATTCCCTCCAACAGGGCTGCCGCCATGCGCTGCGAAGCCCGCGCTTTCCATCAGCTGGGCAGTCCAGGCACTAGATGCAGCAAAAATCCTGGGGCAAAGAGCACAAGTCCTTAGGCATGAAAGAAACGCAGCAAAAGGTCCGAGGGGCACAGCTGGGCCCAGGAAGGCCAGCACACAGGGCCCTCCAGCAGGGCGGCAATGCCCATGGCGGTTCCTCCTGGGCCCCAGCAACAGCACCAAATACAGCACAAGCACACAGACTTTTCATGGGGTCACAGCCCCTATATTTATATTAGCAAATCCCTTTGGGTCACAGCACAGGGCTTGGGGATACCAGTTAGGACTGGTTTAGAGGGGATTTGGTATACTTTGTTTTGTCCAGCTCCTCTCCCCTTCGTCAGATGGGGGCTCAGTGAGCAGACGCAACACAGGGGGCGGAGCCAGCATTGTGGAGGGAAGGCCCAGCCCTATTCAGGTCCCAGGTGCAACTCCTCCCTCCCATCTGCATGCAGATCTCTCTATTCAACACTGGGCTGACTCGCCTTGTCTCCTGGAGCCACCCACACCTCTCAGCTCCTGTCAATCACAAGCCAGACATGCAATTCACATCAGGCAGGCAGACACACAGCACACAGAAATAACAACTTCTAAAAGTGCCATTTCTCCACCATTCACCATAAATCTGTGCACATCATTGCGCAGCATTTATTCTCATGAGTTCATAGATACTAAACTCGCCCCCGCACTCGTCTCATACCAGGAATTACCATGGACACACATATCCCCAATGCATTTCTATGGGAGGGCAGGCCAATCTCACCACACATACACAGAGAACGCACGCACTTTACACTGGTTTACAGTGCTAAAGTGTTCAGAGGCCTAAAATCATCAACACCAGGTAACAGGAAAAGGCTAGGAGAATGCAAAAAGTTTTGGGGTGAACCTGCCAATAGGGCCAAGTCCAACAGTATCCAATTGGTCTGAGGTGCGGTATTGATAGGGCAGTATTGTTATCAGTAAATGTTAATGTACCCTCGGTGGCAATAAGTTTAAGCCCAGTATTGACTCGGTAGAGCAAGTTTTTCACAGTAAAAGATATTACAAGCTTCTTTTGTTATCAACGCCACGTTATAATACAGGAACTGACTGCTCACAAAGCAGAGCAGAGAGAAGGATATAATATTTTGCTTAGTGCTTAAGAGGATATTTGCAATTCGGGATCGCTGAGTTTGTTTTGTTTTAGCATAAAAAGTCCAATAAGAAAATTGGAATACAAGCATGAAGGAGAGCTAACAGTTGATAGTTTTCCTTGACCCATAAATAAAGGCTTTTACCAAATTATATTTCAAAGCTGTGAAACACTGGTTTAAATGCCTCCCCTCACACCATAAAAGAGGCACTGGCATCAAAGAGCACTTGTAGAAAATGTAATTTAGCCATAGCCATAGCCATTAGCCATAGCCATAAAAGCCCACCCCCGGGCTTTTATGGCTATGATTGGAAGAGCGGATGTACAAGGCAGCTGAATATAAGATGTCATTCCGATAGCCAAGGAATAGTGGGCACTACCCATTAAATCTCTGCTGTTGAAAGCTGAATCAATTTCATACAAATCTTCTATCTTTGGAAAAATGGGCCCTGGCTGAGATACAGAAAGGGGCCCCGTATCATTGAGGCTGATTTTATTCTAGGTAGAGAATACTCTTTAAATATTGACTACCCAAATGTAACATTTACTACCTGACATGTAACATATGTAGCAGCAGGGATTATTTTTTTAATCGGTCTCTGCATATTACAAGCCTTCTGTGAATCGATGAAGCATGTGTTAGCAGCATACATCATCGCCTTAGTGTAACCGGGACTGCTGCAATCATGTTTTCTTGCTCATACTATCTGTGCCTGGAGGAAAAACATGATGTTTGAAGCCTCTCTTTCTCAATTTGTCTCTCGAGACAAAAGAGAATACATTCTAGTAACAACTGAAGGTTGTCTTCTCCCTTTTTCGTAACCTCATTCTCCGGCACCTGAGCACCCCCTTTGTTGTATGACACCATATGACTCCCAATGAAGCCTTTTTGTAAAACATTGTACATTTGTGTCCGGCCTTTGACTGGTAGCGCTCACCTTCTTACATTTGACTAGTCCTGTATTTCACAGATTTACATTTTGTTAATAATATTTTAAACTTCATTTTTTGTGAGTGCTGGATTACCTTAACATTTCAGTTACTGTAAGTGGACTAGGTGTGCAGTCTCAAATTTCAATGGATGAGGGAAATTAACGAAATGGAGCTTTGCTAAAAGAAATTACAAATTGTGCTATTTGAGCTGCATAGATATTCGTACAGGTAAATGTTGCTTCTCTGCAACAGCTCACAGAATTGTGCCTCGGAATGCAGAACCCCTGCATGTTGGGAATGAGGAGATTGAATGAATAAATTGCATACCTTCTGGTGGGCTTGTAAGATTCTTCATTTTAAGAATGAGTTTCAAAGCAATATCGTGTGAGTGGTGAATGAGTAAGGTTATTGAACCAAAAATGTCATGCTGCACAGCCCTAGTAAAGTATCCATCACTGTGTGCTTGGGCTGTGGGCAGTAATAGTTAGCAAGTGCCTGCAGAAATGACAAGTGCCTTTGTCAAACCCTGGAACAACTCTGGTGACAGCTGGAAGAAGTCATGGCCCTAAAGAAGGCCCAAGGTAAGTTGGCATGAATACCCTCGAGAGGGTCTTTTTTAGCCATAGCAGATCTAGATATAAAGGCTGAACCTGGTTGAAATTGTGCTTTTGGCCATTGCCTCAACTTTCGTGACATTTGCAAAGAACCACAAAGAGTTGGTTGGCCAATCTGTGCTATTTGCACGCTTGTCAAATAGCTCCTCTACCTGGGTGGCATGAGGAGGAGGGAAGAAAGACGGAAAGAGGGCCTGAAGTTCTTCAAACCTATTAGGTGAAGTGACTGCTATTAGCACCACTGTCTTCAGGGTAGGCATCTAAACAGAACTACTGTCCAGTAGCTAGAAATGGGATGCCATAAATAAAGTCAACTCAAGTTTCTGATGCTACAGAGGGATAATGAATGAAGTTGGGGGAAACAGGTAAAGGAAATCTTGTATAAAACGTGGCACTAAAGGCAATAAACAACAATACCTGATAAGGGAGACATATGAAAGTCAGTAGAGCAGTCAGATATTGCTTCACTCTAGGCAGTGCCAGCGCCTATTGTGCTATAGACAATGTGAAATGCAGATAACAGCAAAGCGTGATTTAAAAGATTCTGTAGCATGTTTTATGGCAACCAATATGATGTCTGCAACTCCACCAAGGAGGCCATATGGCTTTAACTGGTTGTGTTCAATTTCCATTTGTGCAGCCAGAGGATCTTAGAAATGGAATGGAAGATCCACCCTATGGCCCTGTGGAGCGGGTCAACAAATTGGTGTACCACTCCCTCCATGCTCAATCTGGGGTGACTGAGATCAGCTGTACGCATTCCTCCTGCTTCTTCTGTAGGATATTCGTCAGAAGCAGGATCAACATGAATGCATACCGCAGGCCCGAGACCAGTTATGGTGAAAAGATACACAGATTGACAACCCAACCAGGACACAATTATTTCTGTCCCTTCCGAGTGTAGTTCTCACTTCTGGTCCTCCACCGAAATGTGATTAAGACTATTCACTTTCACAAAACTGTCCAGGTGGGCCACTATCCTCAGAATCCTGCAATCCTGTTTCTACTTCCACAGAAGAATTGCCTTTCAAAATAGACTTCAAGACCCCACACTACACTGCATGTTGGTTTAATTGATGGTGTTTTGCCATATGACTTGTAGTGGTGTTTTGACATGTGACTTGTAGGACCGAGACAAGTGAGTGAGTAAGAAATCTCTGTATCACCTCCTGAATAGTGAAGATCCTCTGAGGAGGAAAGGTCTTCATAAGAGTTGTGTCCACAATTGTACCTATAAACGTCAACTTCTATGTTGAAGTGAGGTGGAATTTTTGGGCACCGAAGGTAAAGCACACTCTGAGGAGATGAGTCATACTGTGCTGAAGATGCTCCTCAGCCACCAACATGGATTCATCTTTCATCACCCAGCCGCACATGTCTGAAAATACATTGACTCCTGGCTGCCTCAGTAAAGCTACCGCAACAGTCAGCACATTCTTTAAACATAAGGTAGGGTCATCAGCCTTAAAGCAAGACTATGAACTGACAATGCTGAGTACCTCATGGTAAACCACATGTAACGCTTGTGAACAGGGAGAACTGGGAAATGGAAATAGGCACCCTGAAGATACATGAACATCAGGAAATTCCACATATTTAGGGTAACTATGTTTTGGCTCAAGAGTAGCATTTTGTAGGTGGCGGTCCCTTTGATGGCATTGCTGCAAGACTGCTGAGTAGGCCTGTGTAACATGTATACTGGCTGCTGTGCTACGCAAGGTTCCACAGCTAGTCCTGAAGACAGAGGGAGAATAGCAGGGGACCCTGTAGTAGAATCAATCAATCAATAAATACATTTATAGAGGGCACTACATACCTGCGAGGGTCCCAAGGAGCTGGGGGGGCGGGGGGGGGGGGGGGGGGGGGTATGTGCTGCTATTGCTCAAAATGCCAGGTCTTGAGAAGTTTCCTGAAGGCTAGTAGGTCCTGAGTCTGTCGCAGGTGGATTGGGAGGGTGTTCCAGGACGTGGCGGCGAGGTGGGAGAACGATCTGCCCCCGGCGGTTGTTCTTCAGATGCAGGGAATGGCGGCGAGGGCGAGGTTGGCCGAGCGGAGCGGGCGGTTCGGGTGTAGAAGGTGAGACGTCTGTTGAGGTATACAAATATGTTATTGTCTGCACATGTTTCAGGATAGGTGTTAGACCTGGCACCCTTGGTGTGGTTTCCGCTGACTTTTTGCCTCCTGACCTCCTGTTTTGCTGACTTCGTTTTTGCTAGTTATAGGATTCTGGGCATTTTACCACTGCTAACCAGTGCTAAAGTGTGTATGCTCTGTACACTAAACATGGCAATATTGGCTCATCTACAATTGGAATACCTCATTTACCTGGATATCCCTAGTAAAGTGCAATAAATGTGCCCAGGGCCTATAAATTAAATGCTACAAGTGTGTCTACAGCACTGGTTGTGCCAGTCCCTTAACCATGGCTCAGGTCTGCCATTGCAGAGCCTGTGTGCAGCTTTAAATTGCCATTTCGACCTTGCAAGTTGAACTACTTGCCAGACCCAAACCATCCCTTTTACTGCAGATACATCACCCGTCGGGTAGGGCAGAGGCAGCCCCATGGGCAGGGTGCAGAATGTTTAAAAGGTAGGACATGTACTTTTGAGTTTTACATGTCCTGGTAGTGAAAAACTGCTAAATTAGTTTTTCACTACTGCAAGGCCTATCCCTCCGATAGGTTAACATTGGGATTGCCTTTATCATCTTTTAACTATCATTTCTGTTTGGAGGCAGATGGAGAATTGGTGTTTAGTGTCTCTGAACTCACAAGTTGTTTTTTAAATTGCAGCTCTGAAAATGCAATTTTTAGAATTTACCATTTGTCTTACTTTAACCATTCTGTGGATCTGTCTGCCTCTGAATACATGTCTGGTTTAGGGTGGCAGCTGAGCTTTGTGCATTCCTTCTAGACAGTGACACAAAGGGAGCTGAGGTGTTACATTTGCATCCTGATGGCCCACAACCAGGCTGATGAGGTAGATACGGAGGGAGGAGATGACACTTGCACCTGCATAGAGCTGTGCCAGTCCACACACAAAGAGCTGCATACCCCACTGTAGTTGCCTGGAGCCAGGGCCGGAAAGGCAGGGACCTGGTGATCTTCAAAGACCTCTTTGATATCTATCCAATTCAAAGACACAAGTGGGCCCCTGACGCCACCAAATCAGAACTCTACTGGAGCCAAGGACATTCTGACTGGAAGAAGAGCCACTGTGCTTTAGGAGGAACTGCCACTTTGTACTGCAGTATTGGCCTATTGCCTAATACTTCTTGCCTGACAGTGGGCGGGACTGGACATGCTTTCTACGACCTTAAACCCAACATTTTCCAAGGCCTTCCTGGCTTGCCACATGTTTTCAAAAGTCTAAGGTCACAAAAGACTCCTTGTAACACTCTTGGTGCTGCAGGACTCTGCCGTTGTGAATCCTACCCTTGCCTGAAGTGCCCCCTCCTGTACTGGCCCTCAGAAGTTTGTTTTCAGGTAGTTTTAACCTTAAATGTCAGCGCAGCAGCGACTTTGTACCGTTTGGTGCAAACTCATCACCCTTCACCGCTAACGCATCAGCTGCTTGATGACAGCATTTCAAGCACCGACGCGGCTCGATGTCGAGTGCAATCTGACTGCCGAAGCTGCTCGTCTACAACAATGTGACTCGACATAGAAGCAGTGCCTTCATCGGAAAGGGTTCGACATCAAGACCTCTATTGAGGACGTAGATCAGTGCAGACACTCGCCTCCATTGACAGATTGAAGACAATGCGCCACCTCCTTGACTTCTCACCTTAAGTCTTCGACATCGACAAAAGTTCCAGCCAATGTACTTTGCTAGCGGGACCTGTCTTGGTCCTGTAGCTGGCCTGCTGTCTATCGCCGTTGGCCTATACTTCGGATTTGCACTAGTTTCTCGCGACTTCAAGTAACCTTTTAACCTCTAATGGCTTCTAACCACTATTTTCACATTTATTCTTTATAAATTCATATCTCGACTTCCACTTATTGCATTTTTGTCATTTTAGTCTTGTTTTAATCCGATACAATATTCTCTATTTTCCTAAACTGAGGTGGCATCTTTTTGTGGTTCTTTCATTGAGGTACTGTAAATAACGTGTATAAAAATACTTTACACATTGCCTATTAAGTTAAGCCTGAATTCTCTGTGCCAAGCTACCAGAGGGTGAGTGCAGGTTAATTAATGTTGTGTATCTAACTTACTCTAACTAGAGTGGTGGTCCCTACTTGGACAGGGTTCATACCTCTCCCATTTCTAACAGTAGATAAAGTTGGTGGATTGTCTGCTCTGGCAGTCCAGCTGTCCCTGCTCTTTGCTTGTCTCCGTTACCTGAGGAGGGGCGTTCTGTGTCCACATGGACAGTCACACATTTAGGTTCTATGAGGAGGGAGAACAGTTGCAATATCAGTGACAAGTGATGGGCATTTACTAGGTATGCATTTTGAATATGTTAAAATGACATGGCCCTCCCCTCATGTTTGTAGCAGGTGTACCATAAATATTACTTAGGAAACCCACAATGAATAACACAATGCAACAGTGTTCATATTGCCATGGTGACCATTCACATTTACTCATGTTGCATGTGTTGGACACAGCAAATACTAAAATAAGTACATCTTCTGTGCTTAGTCCCTCACCTGCTAAAGCAGATTCTTGTTAGCCAGTCTCTCCTTTGGATGGTACCAAAAGACAACAGCACCTTTGCTTATTTCATCTACAGGACGGTTGGTGGGACCTGCCTCATTTTGTTCTTTAGCACATGGCCAACCTATTTTTTTGTTGGCCTCCGCTATGGTCAGCGAGTATTTACCAAATAGATTATGAATTTTAGCAATATACTTGTCCCTAGGAGGTCCAACTCTTGGTTGCTGAATTTCCTTCCTTCTTTAGTATTCCGTGGCTTCTGACTTGCAACAGTATTCAGTGAATTTCATGAACCATGAGAGTTGAAACCGGTGCCTCCATCTTTTTTTCTAGACTGCCCCTACTTCACTTCCTCGTTTTGTGATGTCATCAGCAACTGCTGATGCAACAGTTGCTATTTACAAATCGTTCCGAATTCCATTTCGCAATTCTCTATTTTTGATTGAAAATCCTACCAAATCACTATTTTACATTATCCTCAGCAAAATGTGCAATTCATGAATGTTCGCAAATTCCGACTCCATATTTTCGATCCATACATCAGACAGGGTTGGGACTCAGGCCCTGAAACCCCTGTGGTGCAGAGATGCCCCCAATGCTTCATTGGACTCACAGCCCTTTAGAGGGACCCAATCAGCCCAAGACTAATGCACATCTTTATGATGTGGCAGACTCTGGGGCGCCTCATCACATTCTGCAGGGTGTCCCTTCTTTTTGTGTTATGCCACTGATAACAGTCCCAAGGATAAACATTTTAAATTGAGGATCTTCTGGTTACAGCTCTAAATTTTTCAAGCTAATACATTCCTTTTAGCCTGATACTTTGTAATGAAAAGAAAAGCTAAAACCTAGTTATAAATGAGTAATTCAATTAAAGAATATCTTCTGTGGCCTTATGTATTCACATGTACATTTAAGTATCATCGATGTACTGGCTTAGATCCTCACCAATCCTAACCATTTTGAATATGGAAATTTAAATGTAAAATCTTTGGAAAAATTATGCAACAAAAAAAATTTAAAGTGTAGCCATATTTGCTTAATAAAATTAAACCAAAAGCTGTTTGATAAACACAAGGGAAACTGCACAAATTATCAAGTCCATCGAACAATGCACTTGAGTGGGCACAGTTTGTTCTCAGATAAGAAGAGCTCTAATAACTTGCCAAGGAAGAGGAAACACAGGTGACAGATCTTGACATATTTTCTTGTACTTCTGATAACATGTTCATGTTATCAGAATGCTGGTCCAGTCACTGGTCCTGTCGCGGCTGGACTATGCAAATGCCGTCTACATGGGGGCCCCAGTTGGTACCATAAAAACTCTGCAATCTGTGCAGAACTGTGCAGCTCGTCTGCTCATGAAAGTCCCCAAACGATGTTCGGCTAAGGCCTCACTTCGATCGCTTCATTGGCTACCCATTCAGGAAAGGATTATGTTTAAAACCTTGTGTTTGGCGCATAAGTCCATCCATAGTGCTGGCCCTTCCATTCTTGATCCCCTGTTCGGTCGCCATCAATCGGGGAGATCTCTTAGATCTAACCAGCGTAATTTGCTGGTAATACCTAGGGTGAAGTTGGTTTGGATGGGTGGCCGCCGGCTTTCTGTACAAGCAGCCAAAGGATGGAACAAACTCCCAGACAACATCAGGCATGAATCCAACCATCTGGCTTTCAGGAAGCGATTAAAGACATTCATGTTTCAATAGTGTCTTTTTTACGTCCTCTGGTCTTACAGCGCTGGGATGCTCGAGAGTAGCCATACGCTGTACAAGAGGGTATTCATTCATTCATTCATGTTGTAGAATCTCTGCTTTGCTTTATGTCAAACAGCATGATAAGGAATGATTCCCCTTAAATATGTCACACATTGAACCCAAACACACATTTATTTGCACCGTTAAGTCGAACGTGCATTTACAAAACACAATATATGAACAAGTCCGTTTTGCATTTGTAAAATAATTGTTCTTAAGTAAGTATTCTTCAATGGGTTGTTAGAGGGCATTCCATGGTGTACTAACATTTGCAAATACTTACACACAACAGTGCTAGTGTGTATTCATAAAAGGCCCGATTCACAAAGGGACCTAAGGCTCCTTAAGAATCGCCGCACTCGGTCACTCCTCTCTCATTGCAAGTGTAAGGGCTGGTAAGCTTTGGAATCGGAAGGTAAGATTGCAGTGGGTGTAGAAGATGGAGCAAGTCGTGGCAGAAACGATTTACCACATGGAGAAAAAACAAAATAAAATATTGAGGGTTTTCTGCAACTGCTTGTTGTCCTCTGACTTGCTTGCGTTGTAGACTTATTTCTGAAAGTTGTCATCAGTCCAAACTAGACATGATCTGTGGGACTTTCCCTTGTCATACATCAGTAACAGTATAAACCATGCTTAAGCAGTATTATTTACATCTCTGTTGGTGTTCCAGAATACTGTGAAAGATACAAATTTAAAGGAAATATATACTTAATTTCATTGTTTGAAAGTGTTACGGTTCTATGGAAAGGGACGAAAGACAAAGCTTTAGAAAATATATATAATTATGGTGTACTGGAGTTGCCACATACCCTGAAATAATTGTGCAGCACCTCACGTAATCTTACCCAAAGGCCGAAAGTGATGTTATTGTTATCCACTCTCTGCCTCCACCTGGCCCAATGTTGTGGTAACTGGTTGCACTTTCTTTTCCTGTTTATGATAAAGAAGGAGGAACTTAACAGGTGAAAGCAGTTCCGGGGCCGTATTATACATAAGGCACACATTCCCTATTTGTACCACGGTGCACCTTTCAAATGGTGAGCCAGGTGCATACAGGAACAGTGTGCGCTGTATTAGAAAGAATGCATTGCCACCACAGCAGCTGAAAACTTGCGCTGCCCTACAGGCATCGCTTCCAGGTGAAATACTGCAAACCGCCTGCACTTTCAAAAGGGGAGAGAGATACCCTCTCAGACGGGGGCAGTGAGTGACTGCGCCCACCTGTAAGGGGACGTCTAGGGGGTCCATTAGACTCAATTTTTCCCCTCTAGAGGCTGCCTTTAGGAGGTAAACTAAAAGAGCCCCACCTTTTTATTGCGTACTGTGTGTATGCCTCCTATAAACATGTATGCCTTTGCACCTGTTAGGTTTGAAACTCTCCTTCCCATTGTGCACTTACACATGCTATGTTAGGTTAGCATTATGTGGCGAAATAAACACTATTTGTATTTGTATTATGCAACCCACTGAGTTATCCTCACAGCACGTAAGCTTAGATAGCTTGTGTGACTCCATTTTGTATTTCGCAATCACTAGAAGACCGCTTGGGCCATGCTCATAGTAGGCCTTATTTCTCTGTTTGCTTGCCTTAGCAAAATACTGTACTCCGTTAATATTTTCTCTCCTGTTAAAGATTGTAACCCGGCATGCTAATAGACTGGCATTCTTTCGCTGCATTCCAATCTCGATGTGTAGCTCTGCTCCCACATTAGGAGACGCTGAGACTCGGCACAGTGGCCTCGGAGTACTGATAGTGCTCCCATCTGGCAGGTGTTAGCTCATCTCTCTGTAATTCCTTTGTTCATGCCCGGCTCAAGTCGGTAACTTTTCATTAGAGGTGTGGCCGAAGTCTCCAGAAGGGTTTATTATGTATAAGCGTACCCTGGGGAGTCAGGCCCCCTCGGCAGACATCTTAGGGTGAAGGCTTGAATGGGATCCTCGTCGCCAAAAATGTTATGATGCTTCTTACGGCGGGGAAAGCACAACTCAGGAGACGTAGACCAAGTTCAGGTAAGTTTAATGCAAGAAAGCAACCTGGCATCCGACCACCTCGAAAGCGCAGGACAACTGTCAGCTATCGAGTGTCGTGTGCCAGATGTTCCACACGGAACACAGAGAAAGAGCAGAGCGTGCAGAGAATCCTATAAACAGATAAGATTCCAACATAACACACCTCTGTAGAGTATATACTGAATAAAGTAAGTTTGTATTGTCTACTGTCTGACTGACTCTTCATTCTTGGGAAGGCACAGCAGGTGGCTGTAAGTAACCCGCGTGGCCCTAGAGAGCCCCATCCTTCACGCCCACATCAATATTATGGCGCTGGCACAAAGGCAAACTAATGTTTTTGTTTGCATGGGGTCACATCCGCATGCAAATGAGGGAGTGCCCTCTTATCATAGCGCAAAATATGTGTCGGCTCTATCAGTATTATACAAAAGGATGCTAAGGCGGCTGCTGCCTCCTTTGTAATGCTTTGTGCCCGAAAGTGCACAAAGCGGACGCACACACCTGTGGCGTCTCTGGAGAACAACGCATAATATAGCCACTGGTGCCTTGTTTCTAATAGTCAACTCTGTTAACATACACACACTCAGATACCCTGATACACTACTCCCAGCAGGAGGAGCAGGAGGGTAACGGTGGGTTCCCTGATGTTCATTATTGTGTGCTTTGATACAAAAATGTCTACAGTTCGCGAATGCCCAGGGGTGTCTTGGTGCTAGCAAAACGCTTTGTCCTTCGACCAGTCTAATTTGTTGACAATAAACAGTTGGGACTATATGGAAACTGAAAACAGCCACGTTTTTAACTGCTTACGAAAGCACAGAAAGTTGACCTGACTTTTATGAGGCAGGTGCAGACTATTCCAATGATTACAAGTGGTATGAGAAAACTGCGACCACCCCAAGCGGCTTTCTCAATTCTAGGGATGATTACTGATCTTGAAGAAGCTGAACAAAGAGATCTCCCTGCAATGCTTTGTATGCCAGGCATTAAGCTGTAAAGGCAATCCTCATATTTCTGAGAGGGAGGCAAAGGAGATCCGCCATTGCACCCGTTACAGACTTGATCTTGGCAATTTTCTTGAGTAAGCGACAGACTGTGTCCTACAACATCTGAAGCTTGTTTAAAGGTTTCTATTTAATGACCATCTAAAAGGCATTGCAATAATCAAGGCTTGCTTTAAGAAAGCAGATAACCACCGATTTTGCAAATCTGGCGGTATAAAGGGTAACACCTTCCTTACCATTCTTATGGTGGAGCATGGCTCCATTTATAAACTTTACTAGTCATGGTACGTTGGTTCTCATTAATGCTGCTAACATTCTCATTAGTGCCTGCACCACTGACAGTCATTATTGTATAAGCCATTGACTCACTAATGCTTGGGCCAAAGATGTTCCCTAGTGCTGGAAACCTGTGAAGCTCATTAACCACATGGCTGCTGCAGGGATTTTTGCGCTGTGCTGCAAATGATCATTTTGCTGTTTACATGACGAGCTCAGCTCGTCATCAGCACACGACACCCGTGGGTGATGACGAGCTGAGCTCGTCATCAGCATCGAAAGGGTTAATATTGCTACCTTTCAGTGTCAAAGTTTGACAACAGTGGTGTTCATTACTACAAGGTCCCGTTAATGCACCTCCTGTACGTTATCTTGGGCCATTGAAGTTTATTGCTTAGCATTCACCTGCATTTTTTATTATTCAGTACTCCTTGTACATTGTATGAGGCCACTGATGTTTATTTCTTCAATGCACCACTTACGCCCTGGCCAATAGAGGCGCATTGGGGGGGACATGGCTTGACCGCCAAAGCAACATGGCAGACCCAGAGTGAGCTCCGTTACTACACGGAACTCTTTGCTGACTTTGGAGCCTCTGTTGACCGCACATTCTCATTCCAGCGGTGCATGCAGTCATGCGAAGGCGGGGTGAGTCTTCCGGAGTGCTTTGAAGGACATTCCTGCATCCCTACACCGACTTTTGCAACGTAGCATTTTCTCTTCAGTGAAATGTGAGCGGCTGCCGTTTTCTACTGCGGACCTTGCGCTCATTTTTTCCTGCCGCATTTATTGCCTTAAGTGCCCTATTGAGCCTTCGGCTGCAATTTTCTTCAGTCGGTACCTCAGTATTCGACTTCTGTCTACTGGAAATATACCTGCACACAAATACAGCTGATATTATGGCATTTTTCGCCCGTTTTACCTTTTCTTTCCTGCCTAATGTGTATTTCATGAGAGCTATATTCCTCACTCATGAGATAATGTGTGCTTGAGGTCATTATTCACACTTCATATGCCTTTTTTAAGAGCTGTTCCTTGATTTTCTTTTCATAAAATTACTTCCTCACCAGCTTTTCTATTTTTTTGGTGGCCACAAGTTCTGCTGCAGTTTGCTACATATTACCTCACAGCCTTTATACCAGCATATGCAAAGCTGTGTCCTGCTGCTTTCTCTCATTTACCTTATAAGTTCTCTTGCTTCTCTTAAGTGTTCATTATGGCCAATGACTTTCATTCTGCGAGATCCTCCTCCACTGGAAAAAAAACTGAAAAGGCATAAGAATGACCCAACCTCTCCTATCCCCTCCTCACAGAATCCTGTTTTGGACTCTATTTTGGATGAGGTACGTGGTCTGCAGCCTTTTATGACCACTATTAAGGAAAAGCTAAAACAGATTGAGGAAAGATGAATTGTAATTCCGGAAAATCTTGAAGGGACTGACTTGGTTGCATTTCTACAGAAGTTTCTTCCAGAATTGTTGGATCTTCAAGCTGCGCCATCTGCTCTCAACATTCAGAGAGCACATCGCCTGGGCCGTCTGCACCCCATGTCAAACAAGCCATGTGGAATTATAATGCTTTTCTTGGAATTTACTGAACTTATGCATGTCTTGAGGGAAGTGAGGCTTAAACGACGTCTAACTTGGTCTGGCCATAACATCCAAGACGTCTCTAATGTTACGAATGCCCTTCGCAAAGAGTTCCTTGCTTTACGACCGCAAATGAGGCAACTCAACATCAAGTATGGAATTCTCCATCCCTGCCTTTGTAAAATCACACATGATGGTCGGTCACGTTCCTTTGATGATCCTGCAAAACTTAAGCTCTTCCTCGATACCATTTCATCGCACGGCATGGAGACTAATGACTAACGTTCCTTTTATATCAGGATTGTTTTGTTGTTCACAAACTATCGAATTTCTTTTTCCTTTCCAGGATGTTAAGCTATTTTCAAATATTTGGCTCGCATATTTTTCTTGTTGCTGGTTATCTTTGTTCTCTTTGAGGTTCTTCTTTCTGATATTATTCCCTTATGGGTGTCCGTGTTCTTCGCCGTCACCATGCTTCTCTCAACTCGTGCTTCTCTTTTTCTTTAGATCTGGATTTTCCTCATTAATCTGTCTATTTCCTTCCTTCTTGTATCCTTCTGTCCTTCTCCTTCTTTCTTTTTTTATATTTTTCTCTTCTCAACGGTTCCACTGCTCATTACATGTCTTGTCTTTTGCAATGTTTCCTTTTCATCACAAAATAATTGGTGTCTTTCTTCTCTTTTTTATTTGTCCCACAGTTTCTTTTCGTTGAATATGCAGTCTTGTGTTGCTGTTTCCTTCCCTATTCCCTAATCCAAATCCATGGTTAATGTTGTCTCATGGAAAGTACGTTGTCTAGGTCATCCTGTCAAACGTCAAAAGGTATTGTCTCACTTAGCTAAACTTAATGCTCAAGTTGCTTTGTTGCAGGAGACTCACTGTAATGATGTAGAATCTTTAAAACTCAAATGCCATTGGTTTAGTCAAGTTGTTTTTTCACCTGCTATTGATCGTCATGGTGGTGTTGCTATTTTATTTCACAAATCCATTCAAGCTCAAATTGTATCATCTGATTGTGACTCTCATGGTCGATGGGTGATAGTTGACGCTATCATCAACGGAAAAGTAATTACTTTTTTCAATATTTATGGTCCTGTGAAACCAGACTGAATTTCGGCATACTATAAAAATGAAATTGATGTCTATTTCTAACCCTTTTTTATACTCTGTTTCGGATATTAAGGCACAGTCAGAGAGCATGAATGTGGTTAAAGAGAGTCGGGCGTTTTTATTACTTTCGGACATTTAAAGATGGCCCTTACAAAATTTACGTATACATTGGAATACTAAGATGGAGCTCAAGTAGAATGCCGGTTACTGTGACTGAAGCAGGACGCTGTTTTCGTGATACTGGGTGAGTGTAGAGGACTCGTTTCTGGATGATCTCATAGTTTAATATGAAGGGAGGATGTTATTGGACTTATAGACGTACATGTTTATCTTTTTGGCTTGCAAATCACGTACTCGTGACTTGGTGTATTGTGTATTATTGAAATTGAAGTGAGGACAACCTTTTTCCTGAATAGAACATGAGTGAATGGGGTGAGATTACCATATGCAAATATTATATGTAAGCTAAATGATAGGATGAACATTACATAAGATCACTCTCTATTGAAGTTTACACGTGTATTTGAATAGCGGGTACAATTCTGATTACAGAACATTTGACATCATAAGAGTGATAAAGGACAGTGATTGATGTTAACAGTTCTACAGAGGTGGACATTTCAGAACGGTAACGTTTGCTTTATTTCTATTATAATTTTTAATTGAATTGAAATGAAGTGGCAAGTATGAGTATAGTGATAGGTGGTGATATGCATATTTTAGGTGTGTAATTAATAGATAATGATGAGTCTTTAGGATAACTGGTGAGAGTGTAGAATTTTTGATGATTAATTGTAGGGTGTTGGGGCACCAGAATGTGTAATTATTAAGGATTTGATTTTTATGTAGGGAACATTGGTCTTTGGAGAGAATTTGTGGATCAGTGACGAGTTTATGGATGGAATGTAATATATATCAGGTGACAGTGTATTACATTAACATATTGTATTGTTGCTGCTCTTAGGCCTTAAGAGTAACTAGTGACTTGCACCAGCTTTGGGTGAGGCTTTATTGGGAATTAGGGGCCAGATGTAGGTCACCAAATACCGGTCGGTAACGGCCGATTTCGGCCGTTACCGACAGGTATTTGGTGTCTGAGATGTAGGGGGGCTTAAAATTACTGATTCTGTAAATTTACCGATTTGGTAAAATGCTGAATCGGTAAATATACAGAATCTGTAAATCTAGATGTAGGTGGCACTGAAAACAGTGCCACAGGCCTTTGAGAATTCGTTATTTACCATCAAATACTATTTGATGGTAAATAATGAATTCCTGGGTGCCATGTGACACACATACATGCCCTTAGGGCATGTATGTGTGCAACATGGCACAATAGCCAGAATCAGGGGTGCAACAGGGTGTCAAAGTGACACCCTGTCCCCCTTGACAATTCGGTAATTTTACCAAATCGGTATTTACCGATGCAGTAATTGACATTGATTCCTATGGGCCTCAAGGCCTCAAGGCCCATAGGAATCAATGGCAATTACCGAATCGGTAAATACAGATTCGGTAATTACCGAATCATACCGATTCGGCAAAAATTACCGAATTATTACCCACATCTCATTTACCGAATCTAGAATACCGATTCGGTAAAATTCGGTATTATAGAGTCGGTAAATGAGATTTACCTACATCTGGCCCTAGGTTCTGTTCTATTTTGAGAGCACTGAGTGATAGTTGCGTTGGTACTATCTCTGTAATTAACTTATTGTTTCATTTAGACGTTTGATGCAATGTTGAATTAGATGTATTTGAATTATGCTTATGTATTGTTACTTTGGGTTGCAGCCCTGAAGAAGTCAAAGTGCTAGATGTAAGCATAAAGAAACACATGTTGGCTGCTGTTTCTTTGGATTGAAGATTTTGGATAAATAAACATTATTTTGGAATACACGGATTATATGAACTGTGTTAAGTGTGGATACGGAATACGGATATACGGACAAAACTGTGCCAACTGAGGAGTACTATTAAGTTGGAGAAAGATTTTCAAATATAGACACTATTTACCTATTGTGAATTGAGTACTCGGGGAGGGCCTTTTTTGTTATTTGTTTTCTGCACTAGTGGATTGTGGTGGGGCTGTGTGGTAACCAACCCCCTTTTCCCCTTGCAGCACCGCTGGAGACCTAATATATTGTACTTTACCTGATTTTGTTGAGTGCCCTGGTGTATACATGGTTACCAATACTAAAGGGTCTATTACTAACCCTAATGTGGTGATTGGTGGTGATTCTAATAATTGGTTAGATCCTTTCTCTGACAGAGTATCAACTTATAAATTTAAACCTGACAAGACCCACAAATCATTCCGATCAGCCATCTCCTCTCGTTCCTTGTTTGACTCTTGGAAAACATGTAATCCTGATGCATCTGAATTTACCTACTACTCTCCTGTCTATCACACAAGATCTCATATTGATTATATTTTAATTTTCAAATCATTGTTGCCTTATCTCCAATCATCTGAAATAGGATCTATTTTTATTTCCGACCTTACTCCTGTTTACACCTGTATTGATACATCCCTATCTCCACTCAAACAAGGTCGCTGGCATTTTAATAATTACTGTTTATCTGAACGCACTTTTATCTCAGAAGCGACCTCTTTTACTAAGGAATTTTTCTAACTCAATGACTATTTAGAAACCTCACTACACAACAACTGGGATGCTTTTAAAGCATCATTCAGAGCCTTTACTATTGCTTACTCAGCTAAGAAGAAAAAAATTGTTACGTAAAGAAGATAAAGACACACTGAGTTTAATTAAAACTTTGGAACAAAGTTACATCTCCTCTAAATCTCCCTCTTCATTACAAGAATTAACACCTTGGGTGCTAAGGGGTTTTCCCCCCGGTGCTGCAGAATCAGGATCCCCATTGTTCATGACAAGGTCAACTCGTCATAAGCACAGCGCAGGTAACACCCATGACGAGTTGACCTTGTCATGTGCATGGAAGGGGTTAATTAAAGCTAAATCCACATTACACAAAATTGCCATAGTAGATTCCTGCAACGTCCTTCTTAAAATCAAATCCTAATATCATGGGGGCCAAAAGAAAGCTGGGAAAATGTTGACCAAATATTTAAAAATCAAATCTGAACGCTAAAATATTGTCCCTATCCATTCAGAAATAAACAATCAACTCCTTTCTTCTGATTCTGACATTATTAGCACTTTTCAATCATATTATAATACCTTATACACCGAAACTACTAAACCAACTAAGGGAGATTTCACATCTTTTTTCCAAAATATTCCCAAACCTGCTACTCCACCTGATATCTTTACCTTTTTTGAGGAAGATATCTCTCTCCAGGAAATAAATGCTGCTCTCAAGTCCCTGAAAAAGTCCAAAGCCCCTGGTCCCGATGGTTTTTCAGTAGAATTATTTTCCACCTTTTTTTCCTTTTTTGCTCCTAAATTACTGGAACTTTTTAATTCCTTTCAATCCAATTGTAGGGCTTCTGGTTCTTTTTTAGAAGCCCTTATTATTGTTATTCCCAAACCAAATAAAGATCCTTCTTTCTGTAAGAATGTTCGCCCTATTTCCTTAATCAATAATGATTGTGAAATGTATGCAAAGATTTTAGCCACCAGATTGGAGAATGTTATTCCTACTCTTATTATTCCAGATCAATCTGCTTGTCAAAGGTCGTTTAGCCTCGGATAATGCCACAATGTTTTCTAATATTCTCACTCTAGCAAAAATTACCCTTCCCTCTTAGCGCCTCTATCATTAGATGCTGAAAAAGCTTTTGACCAGATTCATTGGGATTTTATGATACATACTTTGCAATGGTTTGGTTTTGGTCCTAAGTTTATTTCACATGTTAAATTGCTATATACAGACCAGAAAGCATGTGTTAATGGTCTCTTCTCCCCTTATTTTTGCTTGAAGCGAGGTACACACCAGGGTTGCCTCCTTTCCCCTTTACTCCTTTTGTTATGTCTAGAACCTTTTCTTCAACAAATCAGGAATAACTCTCAGATTTCTGGTTTTAAGCTAAAATCCCATCACATTAAATTATCTTCTTATGCAGATGATATTCTTATTTACATGTCTGACCCTGTATCCTCTTTACCACATTTTCTACATGAAAATTCATCATTTCCTCAAGTTTCTGGATACAAATTAAATTTCCAAAAAGGAGATTTTACCTTTAAATGGTTCATGCTATTAACATATGTTTGATTCAACGAACTTTCCCAAATCTGAAGAGGGTGTCCGATTTCCTGATTTTAGATTGTATCACAATGCTTTTTTAATTCGCCAATTTTATGTTTTGTCTAAAGATTATCAGGATGTACCTAAACCTTCATGGGTTTCTGTTGAAGGTTCACTGCCAAATGATTTTTCTTTTAAGGATGTGATATTTATGACCAATTGTATTTCTCAATATACAATTTTGAAATATTCTCATCACCTATTACACACACTTTTCTTTAACCCTTTTGATGAATATCAATCTTTCCTAGAATCCTCCTTATGGTTTATAGACACATTAAATTTGCCCACAAATCATTTTACTACAAACATTGGAAAGAAAAGTTTTTTTTATGTTTATCACCTGTTTGCCAATGATTTGATTTTGCCTTTCCATAAATTACAAGAGAATTTTAATCTACCTGATACATGTATTCAACAATATAATGTTCTTGTTACAAATCTTCAAAATTCGCTACAGAAGTTCAACTCTCAACCCTTCCCAATCTCATTTTCACCTGACACTCCTCTATGTGATGTTTCTTCTAACATTATACCCAGTGGCTCATTCATATATAAAACCTTATCTAATATATCATGTCCTCGCACTAAGTCTAAAGTTGAACTTGATTTTTTCATATAATGTCCCTTTCAATATTCATAATGTATTTTTAGGCACTATGGGCCAGATGTAGGTAAATTTTATTTTCCGACCTCTTAAATACCGAGTCATACCGACTCAGTATTTCAGAGGTCGGAAAATAAAAGTACCGAGATGTAGGTAAATGCAGATGTGCAATTACCGAATCGGAAACAGTCGGTATTTACCGATGCGGTAAATACCGACCAGTTAATGCCCATGCATTCCTATGGGCTTTGAAGCCCATAGGAATGAACGGGCATTTACCGGTCGGTATTTACCACATCGGTAAATACCGATAGCCACAAGGGTGCAGGGGGTGTCACTTTGACACCCTCTGGCACCCCCAAAAGAGGCTCGGGTGCCATGTGGCAGGCATACCTGCCCTAAGGGCAGGTCTGCCTGTCATATGGCATAGGTGTGCATGCACACATGTGCATGCACACCTGAAACGGTATTTTACCATCAAGTAGTATTTGATGGTAAAATACCGATTTTTTAATGCTTGTGGGACTCAGAAGAGTCCCACCTACATGTCAATTTTCCCTATTCCGTTAAAATACCGACTCGGTATTTTACAGACTCGGTAAATATACCTATCGGTAAATTTACCGAGTCTGTAAATTACAGGGACCTACATGTCAAATTGCTTTTACCGGGTGGTAACGGCCGAATTCGGCCGTTACCACCCGGTAAAAGCCTACCTACATCTGGCCCTAAGTCTCCAGATTTTGATCAGGTTCTCTCCAAATCTATTTTATTTGACTTGCTTATTGCTGTCGCTTTTAAGGCTATATTATCTTGTTGGAAAGACAATTCTAAATTATCTCTCTTGCATTGGTGGAATCTCATTTGCAATGAACACAGAATTGCTTCAGTTTCTTATGTCTCAACACAATTACAGATCAAATCTGATTTGTTATGGTTACCATTTACTACTTATTTATCTTCGAACTTGCCTCTTCCATAATCTCCTCTTTCCTATTCATTTATTTTTTCTAATCCTCCTTTTCGTATCGTTTTACAGCTAGATTCATCATAGTGTCGTTTTGTGAGTCCTTAATAGCGATTATTAAGGAATCGCTATTAAGGACTTGCAAACCGGGATTCATGTAGGAATCGCTAAATAAATTGCGATTCCTACACATTCCTTATTTGCGATTAGCAAATTGCTAATCGCCTAAAGGCCCATAGGAATGAATGGGGAGTTATTCCTTATTTGCGATTAGCAATTAGATATTCGCAAATAAGGATGCGATTTCAAGGGTGCCAGGGGTGTCCAAAGGACACCCTGTAGCACCCCTGAAATGTAATCTACATTGGAGTTGCGCACACACACGTCCAAAGGACATGTGTGTGTGTAACATGCAACTTTTTCGCTATTTACCACGAGGTTTGACCTTGCGGTAAATAGCGGCCAGAAATAGCGAATTCGCAAATAAAAAATGGTTAATGAATTGCATTTAAGGAATCTCAAATAGAGATTCCTTAAATGCAATTCCTCGCAAATATGCGATTTCGCAATTAACGATTTTTGCATTTGGGATGATGAATCCTAAATGCAAAAATTGCGCTCGCAAAGGGCCAGATTCGCAGAATCTGGCCCTTTGCGAGCCGATTTTTCTTTCATGAATCTACCTGTATATCTCTTCTCCTACTTTTCTTACTCTTCCCCATCTTTCTCCTTCCCCTCTCCGTTATTTATTAAGAAAATCCTTTAATATAGTTTTCTTTTCCTCCAGTTTTTTTCACAGATATGTTCTATTTACTCTTCTTACTGTTCAATTTTCGTTAACATTAGCTGTTTTATTATGACTATTTTGCACAAGTTCATGTAATCTTCTGTTATATTATTCTTATTTTCACTGTTTTTCATATGTATTCATTGTAAGTTATTTATTCACTTTACTGCTTGAACATACTAGTTATTTGTATTTTCTGTGGTTTCTTCCTTAATAAAAATAACTTAACAAAAAAATAGAGGCATATTAATATATTCGGCTACTCCAAGTCCTTATAGTTTGGGATTATTAAGTCTTCATTAAGGCCAAAGTCTATAGATAAACAAGATTCGCCAGAATAAATAATTAAGATTTAGTTGCAGTTGTCAGTAGTAGAATAAATCCTTTGGCAATGATGACCGCCATGACTGCTCAAAGTTCTAATGTTCTGTCTTGTATATGGGAAATGCTTTTTATATCACAATTTCTAATCATAATTTTTAAACCAAAAGGTGGTGCCAGTAAAACAGCAGACAAGCTCTGTGTTATTCTTCAAAACTCATTTACTGTGTGGGCCTTGCGCAACCTTGCAAAACAAAAATATGGTTTGCAAACAACTGAAAAGCCACTGAAGAGTGTGAGTCCCACAGTAAGCAAATAAGGCCCCGTTTTACAGAGAAATGCGTAACATCACACCAGCAGGTAGACTCCCTTCCATATTTGTAAAATGCAGAAGATGCATTTTAGATCGCTTATACAATCAGTGTGAATTTGCCTCTCGACTATGCAAAGTCCTTTGTATAATGCAATATTGTGCATGAAAAAATGGCATCTCATTTGTGCAATGGCACATTTTTTTCCTCTGCGTGAAATACTCTCCCACATGGAGAAATGCACTTCCAAAGGCTCTGGCCGATTTTGAGAGGTTCTGAGCACATTCCTACCCAATAAATATATTTACTCCTCCCACTACAAGCGTAAATCTTTAATTGTCTCTAGGGATCAAATGTCATACAGATATTTGTACATATCACAAATAGGTTTATGAGAGTACACAGACGTTCATGGTACTTATGGATAGGAACGCTGACAGCACCTCAGAGAAGGAGCAAAAATAAAAATTGTTGTATAAATAAATTATTTTACAAGCTGTAAACAGAATTTGTAAGGAGCATTCACATGAACATAGATAGCTTAGTGAATCAGGCCAGCAGCTCTTATATTAAATTCTACTGTTTAGTAATACAAACACATGAGTGGGTTTGTAGATCCGGCCAGTGTCAGCACATGTGCTGCATATGCTCTTGATTGCAAGACATATTGTAAACAAAAAGGGATTACATCCCACGCTTACCATTTGTTGGTTTCATTGTCACTATTATTTGCTGCCTATCTACTGGCCAACTTGCCTCAGCTTCATTCCTCTTCTTTCGGCTGGAGCACTGATTGCTTCAGCTTGATTGCTGTCCTGAACCTACTGCCATTCAGACACCATTTTTATTTTTACTTCTTCCCATGTCCGTATTGTTCCTTCCCTCCCACCCCGTGTCTGCATTACTTCCTTCCCCTCCTCCCCACCCTGTTATACATGTTGCTTTTTCCCTCTCACTTCCTCTGTGTCCATGTTGGTCCTTCCCCCTCCTTCCCCCTTGTACATGTTCTTTCCTCCCCCTTTCACCCCCTTGCTTTGTTGCTTTTTCCCTGCCTTTCCCCTTGCAGGTGTTACTCTTTCCCCTTCCACCCTCCTGTTCTCTGTGTTACCCAACATCAACATGAAAAAAAGCAATATGAGGCATTCAGCACAGTTGGCGTCATAGTTTTTTAATACCCTATTGCCCTCTCCTTGTCACCTTTCCTCTCACTGTCAGCGCAGCCCATTCAATCCCACCCTCCCTCCTGTTCTCTGTGTTGCCCACCTACCATAAACAAAATTGTTATGACGTGGACAGTACTCCTTTTTTATAACTTTTAGCTATGCTACAAAGTAGCCGTGCTGACCAATGACATGGATAAAAGACATTGGTAAAGTCAATAGCTCTTGCACACGAGAGACCTACTGGCTTTGACAGTAGGTCTCCTGTTCATTTGCACTCAGAAACGTCTGCACCCTGCTCCTGGGAGCAGATTTACTCACAGAACAATCCAATCTTTGTAGGCGGGAATAGTGAATTTCAAAAGTGTTTGTATACTTATAGAAACATTTTTAAGTGCTTGCAAGTGTTAAAGCCTCAATTCTTTCTTAAACTTTGTCTTGGTTAACAATGAAGAAAATGTGCATAACTTTAGAAAATGCGTTTAGCTTTACCATTTCTGTAGAAGAGAAAATGAAAAACATAGCAAATCATTCTTTAATATATGCTAAATAAATAACAGCTTTAACCACAGGACATGATATTGTTGAACATGTAAAAATATATAAATATATATAAATATGTAGCTTAAATAAGTTGTAGGCTCCCATACCTAATGTGCCATCACAAGTAGGCTTCAAAATTCCGTTTGTCGACTTCTGTTTGTCATTAGAATAAGATGCCTTTTGGCAACTGGCAACCTAATCCTCTAACTGTAAAATCGTTTATTACTTTAAAATGTGCTGTGCTGAGAGAAATGTATTTACTTCCTCATGCCATATGATGTATTTCTTTAGCCTTTTCACACCATATGATTTCCATATTTCACTAAATAATGTATCCTGCTAAGTTTTCATAATGAATATAGTATTAGCAATGTTGAACTTTCTGAAGATATTGGTTCGCATGCTCTCATCCAGACATACTGATAGAAATGCTTCATTGCTTTAGACCAGCCCTTTGTCCACACAATGGTATACTGACAGCAGCTAACAGAATAGGTCTTCAAGGGTTCTCATGAGAACCTTCCCTCTTGTATCTAGTGTAAGACACATTCAAAAGATAATTTCTTACCGTGGAAAATGGGAAGAAAGACGCCAGAACATCGGAAGAACCATTTCCATTGGACAACGCCATGTTGAATGTTGCAAATGTTTTGTTTTCATTTTGACATGTTCCTAGTTAGAGAGGGGCAGGCATTTCCACCCTTTTACATGCCACTGTACCCTGGATGCATTATGTATTATTTTCCCTTTGCTTTTGCCCAGATTGCTGTGTGCTACTGCTAACAGTGATTTCCTACCATCCTGATATTTTGGCAGAGAGACTTTCTCTACAGCCGATCATAACTACTGCTGTGACTACTACTGTTTTATCTACTAAATGAGTTGCTACTGAAACTTTTTAGGGAACTCGGATAAGTTTCCTGAACTACTCTTCAAGGGGAGTTCCTTTCTTTAGCTAACTAAATGTTCCAGAATCTTGCTCTTTCCCAAGAGAACTCCTTACGGGTTCTTTTTAGGTTAGGACTCTTCAATTAAGGTAAGGACTCTTTCCTTTATGGAACACATTATCTATATTATTCTGATTCTAACAAAATGGTTTCTTGATATTTCTGTAAATGTACTAATCTGAAGAAAATGACAAAAACAATACTTATCTCTTTATGAAAAATAAAACTTTGAAAACGATTTCAGACCTGTCATCATTGACTAAACATTAAGTTTACTAAAAGATGATGATTATATTTGAAAGGAAATTTGTTTCAGCTCCATTTTTAAAGAACAGCCAAGACCTGTAGGCCTGAAGACAACGAAGTAAAGAAGATTGGAGTCTTTTTTTGTAAGTACGAGAGTCTTCACTGGCCACCAATTACCTCCAAAATTTGGACGTTAACATTAGCTAAACTTGTATAGCCAAACAGCTTTGTTAGTGAGCGTTCAAAACACTTACTACTGCATCCCTGAGAAACAAAGGTAATTTCAAAAATCTGTATTAACTTCTAAATGTTATTTTAATCATAGTTATTTCTTTTTCAACCAATTTTTTTTTTACAGTCATTAGGCCTGAGCTGCTCCCCGGAAATGCCACTAAACCATCACTGCCACTTTCAGTATACTGCATCCCGTGTGGGCATTTCAAGTGGCAGCCATAATGAAATGCATGGGATTTTGGCATTTTTTACGAATAACAAATAATGTCACACATCATCCCGTGAAGGTCAATCGTGTAAGCATAGGTATCTACCCATGCAGATGTCGGGCAGCCAAATTTGAAAAACATTCAAGGATGGACACATATATTTACACACATGCAGGCCATCATGGAATTTGGTGGCATATTTCATAATGCTTTACCATTCCAACATAGCCAACACATTGCTTCTAATTACATTGGCCTTCTTAGAATGGTTAAGAATTATAAAATATTCCAAAGCAGACACGCATAGGCAAAGCCAATAGCTCTGCTGACAGTATTAAAGGCCAGTCCTAGTGGCTTTGCCAGTGATTCCTTTCTTCCAACAAGCTCCTTTAACGAATTCTTGAAGATAGCTTTAGGATTCCACAATAGATCGATCCACCCTCTACCTCGTCTTCTACTGGTGACATAGAGCTCAGGTACAACATATCACCCTTTGAAAGTTATAAGCATATTACTATGTCCAGCATTTACTTCAGACGTTTACAAGATTTACTGAGGGTCCCCAGAAATTCCTCACATAATACACCACTCATGACATGCTCACTCATAACACCACAGGCACATGCAGCATAGATTTTTTTTTAATTTGGCCTCTGAGTGGGATCCGTCAGGTACCCCCTCCACAAGTGTCAGGGAGACAAGGTTGTCCCTACCCTGTCACACTATTTTTACAGTACTTTTTTCGGACATGGGGACAGAGTCCCAGAATCCTGCAATGGCAGATACAACATTTTCTTCTCACTTGTGGCCAGACAATCAGATCTTTCTCTGTACCACAGGATCTGCACCAGTCCAATGATATGAAAATGGTAATAAGGAGAAAAGTCTCTTTCAGCCAGTTAGAAGGACCTACTTCTAAAATGTTCAGAACTGCGGGTCACCCATGAGATCAACTGTCCAGAAATACCTAAGTTTAATAACTCCTACAAGCCCAGCTTGAGCACCTTTTATTGCTAATTTCTCATAAACAGCAGGGTAGATTTACACAAAATCACAAAAAGCACGCTTTCTGGGGGAATATCTAGCTTTCTACTAAATTTGCTGTCATTTTGCAGTAGCGCTGTTCGAAATTTCCTATGGAAACTGCAGGGGAAAAATGCGTTTTTGCACGCCCCCTTTTTCTCATCCCTTGCATGAGGGATCACTCAGAAGCTTTCCAGGAACTGAGTTGGATGAACTTTTTCATTGAAATGTTTCATGAAGATTCGTCAAACGGTGCAAAATGTATGAGCAAAACAAAAACACGCTTTCTATTGAAAGTGTGCTCGAACTATAAATACACAGTGGGACTGCCGCTGTATGATATATATATATATATATTTAAAAAAACACACAATTGTTACAGAGATGTTATAGTTCGGAAAGAACATTAAAAAAAAGTAGAGATTCACTGAAAAATCTAAGGTTTCAACAACATTATAGTTAGGGAATAGATTTAAAAATCTTAGAAACTCACTGAAAAATTGCAAAAGGTTACAGGGACGATATAGTTAGGCTCAATTGTGCATGCACAAAGCCAGAGATACTTAGCAGTTATAGTTAACTGGGTTAACCATAACTTAAGCCCCTGGAATGCACTGCTTATGACCTTACATATCACATCATTCATCACATGGTCAGTGACATCACTGATAACATCAGTAATGATAGCTCAAATTACATCACTGATTACATTATCCACAGAACCACTCACACCCCCACAAAACCACCAACACACCCTCTCACACACCCATACAACCACTCACACACCCATAAAACAACTCACACACCCATACAACTACTCACACACTCAATAACACACCCATACATCTACCCACAGTCACTCATACACCCAGAAATCCCCTTGCAAAACCATTCACAAACCTATAAAACCACTCACATACCCACTGACAAACCTATTTAGCCACTCACACACACTGACATATCCATATAGCCACTCACACACCCATACAGCCAGTCAGGCACCTACTTACAAATAGACACAGACAGTTACACAGTCACATATATATAATATGTTAGAAATAGTATCTCTCTTTACTAGTACAGAAAGAATAGTAATTTCACTTATGTAGTAGTTTAGTATCTCTCTAAGTCTCAGACCATATCATGAATGATGTAGCGCGTGAGGTCATAAGCAGTGCACTGTGGGGGCATGAGTTATAGTTAGCTCAGCTAACTATAGTGGCTGACTTTCTCTGGTTTTGTATGAGTGAAATATCCCTGTAACATTTGTTTTATTCAATGAATTAAATGCTAATTCCTAACTATAACGTCCCTGTAACTTTGTTTTTTTGTGAATTTCTTCATTTTTTTAGCTAGTAGTCGCATTTACAGAGTGGTGGAGAAAGGGGTGTGGGCCTCTGGCCAGCTCTCAGGAATTCCGTTGCCTAAGTGTTACAGGAGGTACCAGGAGGGCTTCTTGTCTCCAAAGGTCCCTCGGAGGTAAAGTGGACTTCATCCCCCAACATCCCTCAACCAGTAGTGCGCCAGGAGGCGCCTTTGCAGAGTGATGGAGAAAGGACTTTTAGCAATTTTAGCAATCCTGCTGTTTGGGACTTACTGGAGGTAACAAGAGGGTTAGTTGGCCCCAAGGAGATCCTTGTGGGCCAACTGCACCTCCGCGCGCTCTTGGTTGGGGGATGAAGTCCACTTCACTGCTGGGGGTCTTTAGGAGCCAACTAGCCTACCTGTTACCTCCACTAGGCCCCTAACAGTGGGATTGCTGAGAGGTGGTCACAGGTCACACCCCCTTTCTCCTCCTCGCCTTGTGGCGTGCTCTTGGTTTGGGGATGTAGTGCCCTTGCTTCTTGAGGGCCCCTGGTGGCCAAATAGTCCTACTGTTACCTCTAGTAAGCCCCACACTGCTGGAGGCCACACCCCTTTTCGCCACCACTTTGCAAACATGCCTCCTGGCACACTGCTGCTTGGGGAATGAAGTCTACTTTTCTCCTGAGGCCCTCAAGAGGCAAGGGGACCTCAAAATCCCACCGGTAGTGCTCCCCCGAAAGGCGCATTTGCAGTGGTGGAAAAAGGGGCGTGGCTGCGCGGCCTCCCTCCAGAGAACGATTTTTGCCCTGGGGACCCCATCGTCTGGGGCTGGGCCTTTGCTACTTATTCTTTTAAAGGGGTGGGGGGCCCCTCCCCCACCAGTTCAATATAATTTATGTAATTCTGAAATAAAGCAGAATTTGTTTTGATTAACATTTCAAAATAGCACAACTTTAGCACTGTACTAGTAATGTGCTTCATGGTTGATTTCCTTGTGAATAAAAGAGCCGTGCAACGCTGCAGTCGCCGACACGGACAAAGGCGACCCGCCGAATTGCGCTTGTTTTGAGTATGAAGCAGTACGAATAAAGAAATCCAGAAGAGAATTTAACCCCCCACCTCCGGCAAGTGCTGGTTTTACTGAATTACAGGCGAAATATAAATATATATATATATACACACACACAAATATACCCTAATTTAGCAAAACGAACAGCATATACGACTTTCCCCATCCAAAATAGCAAGAGGAAAAGAGTAGATCTTTATCCATTAATATGAGACATGTTTACTCATTTTTAAGGATTAGAGATTATAAAGAATGCTACGAACACTTTCGTGAGTGAGTAATATTTACCCATTAAAATGTCAAGTATGACTCATGTGTACTTGACTAAAACCATATGTGCAATCCTAACTTCCTAACTTGCAACGGCTCAGTTAATTCTGCCATATTTGTTGCACACTAACCTGGACATAAGGCAATACCGGGAGTATCTGCTCACGGTAAATCTCCATACAAATACAGCTAATCAAAGACTGGCCTGACTTCCTCTAGATGAGTGGTTCTTAACCTTTTCACCTCTTTAGATCCCAGAAAATGTACCACTACAGGAAGCTGGGGACTCCTGCCTAAGAAACGTCTATAAACTGACCCTCAACACAATACACCAAAATACAGAGAGTACACAAAAAAACACAAATTAGAAACTATTTTATCAATTCACAAACAAAAAAACTTTGATTTCGATGAGAAGGTTGGACTATTTCAAACTTTGTTTTATTTCTAAAAGATTAAGCAAAATGTTAAACTTTAGCTGTCACTTTGTCTTTTTAGCTGCTAGTCCATACTTTCCATTTGTTGGCAGCTACCAATACTACTGCTATTGTGTACACCAATAGTGTTGTGCTGCTCCAATAGATCAGGATGGGATGAAAACTTAATTTTTAGTTTCTAATTTCTCAAATTTCTTCACAGTTGCAACACATTTTAAAACTTTCATTTTTATTTTTATGTACTTTCCAATCTGCTAATATTAAGGGGCCAATTCCGATGTCGGACGGACTAGCTATGACCGACCAACCTGCTGTCGTCGGTTACAGACATGCTAGTACGATGTGAGCATTCGTATACTTTGCAATACAAGCATGCCTTCCGAGCGGAATGCATGCCTGCATTGCTCAAAGCAGGGTTGCAGTTCATCCCTGCACCCTGTGGGCGGCACCCCAAGGTGCCTGCCACCGGGTGCAGGGATCAACGGAGGGGCACCATAGGTGCCCGCAGACTGCCATACTGCAGCCTCACACCCATGGGGGGGCCCTGCTGGGGGCCCCCAGAAACAGCTTCTGACTGCCTTCTCGTGCCAGACACACCGGCAGGAAAAGGCAGGGAAAAGATGCCATCCTACTCCCTCGGTCGTAAAGAGGTGACCGGAGAAGTACTGAGGTATTTCCGGACTGCGGACAGGCTCTCCGAGCCTGTTGTCCGCAATCCGGAAATCCGAGTCGGCTTCCTTCCCGACCGAGCCCATCGGAATGGCTCGGTCGGAAACGAATCCGACTGGCACTGACCGATTCGTAGGAAGGGCTCCTAACATGGTTCGGAGCCCTTCCGGCTGAAATCAGACTTGGCCCTTTAGTGTTGTAAACAATGGCAGACCCCCCTGTGTAGGTGTCAAGGGCTCCCAGGGATCAGCAGATCACATGTGAAGAACCACCCTTAGCCCGTGGCCTGCTGGCCCTGCTCAGGTGATGTAGTTTTGGTCCACATAGATCAATAGGAGTATTGTATGTGTTACAGTATCTTCCACATGTGGGAGGTTTGGAAGGAATATGCTACTTACCAGTATGCATCTGTTCTTGGCATAGAGGGCTGCAGAGTGGTACATTATGAATAGATCGCCATCTGGTGTTGGGCTCGGATGATTGCACTTTGTTTTTCTCTTGGAGAGTCTTTGTCTTTTGGTGACTCCTCCCTTGGTTGGTAGTGCGCATGGGCATCGGCTCCATCCTTAGATTGTTTTGCCATAGTAGGGTTAGATGGAGTAGTATAGTAGAATACAGATAAGAATGCCCATGTAAGTGTATCTAAATAAGATAATGTTGGAACAGACACAGGTTCCCGGGGAGGCTGGGAGGGCATGTACCACTCTGCAGCCCTCTATGCCAAGAACAGATGCATACTGGTAAGTAGCATATTCCGTTCGAGGCATATGGGCTGCAGATGGTACATTATGAATAGACTATACAGAAGTTCTCTCCCTAGCGGTGGTCGCCCGTGTCTGTTGCAACTGTCTGAAACAATGTTTTTAGTACTGCTTGACCCACTCTAGCTTGTTGTGTTGTGTGTACATCTACACAATAGTGCTTGGTGAAGGTGTGCGGTGTAACCCAGGTAGCTGCTTTGCATATGTCATCTAGTGGAATGTTTCCCAAAAATGCCATAGATGCTCCTAGTTTACGTGTAGAGTGAGCTCTAGGGGGAACAGTTAATGTTCTCTTTGCCTTTAAGTAGCATATTTGAATGCATTTTACAATCCATCTGGCAATGCCCGCTTTGGAGATGGGATTGCCTTTATGTGCAGGAGAAAACGCAACAAATAGCTGTTTTGTCTTTCTGAAAGTTTGTGTTCTCTCTATATAGTACAATATGGCCCTTCTAACGTCTAGTGTATGTAGGGCTCTTTCAGCTACTGTTTGTGGTTTTGGAAAGAAAACCGGTAATTCCACTGACTGATTGATGTGGAATGCTGAAATAACCTTCGGTAAGAATTTTGGGTTTGTTCTAAGAACCACTTTATTTTGGTGTAGCTGCATAAATGGTTCCTGAATCGTGAAAGCTTGCAGTTCGCTTACTCTTCTAAGTGACGTAATAGCTATGAGGAAGGCCACCTTCCATGTGAGGAATTGTATTTCACACCTATGCATAGGTTCAAAGGGTGGTCCCATTAGCCTGGTAAGCACTATGTTGAGATTCCAGACTGGGGAAGGTGGTCTTCTTGGTGGAATGACTCTTTTGAGTCCTTCCATGAAAGCTTTAATTGCTGGCACTTTAAACAGTGACAGATGTTGCCTGTTTTGTAGGTACGCCGCTATAGCTGCGAGATGAACTCTGATAGAGGTATATGCTAGATGACATTGCTGTAAGTGTAGTAAATAGCAAATGATTTGTTTAGTGGATGCGTCCAGAGGGTTGATGTGCTTACTGTTACAGTGTATAGCAAACCTCTTCCATTTCGCTGCATAACATGCTCTGGTGGTAGGACGTCTTGCTTGCTTAATGATTTCCATGCATTCTGGTGGTAAATCTAAATACCCAAACTCTATGACCTCAGGAGCCAGATCGCTAGGTTCAGTTGTTTGGGATCTGGGTGCATTATTTCTCCATGGTTCTGTGTAAGATGCATGGGTAGTAACCTTAGCTTTTGATGTGGTACTTGTGAGAGTTGTAGCAGCGTGGTGAACCACGGCTGTCTTGCCCATGTAGGTGCCACTAGTATCATTGTCATTGAATGTTGCTGTAGTTTCCGAACCAGTAATGGAATTAGTGGTAGAGGAGGGAACGCGTATGCAAATTTGTTGGACCAATTTATCCACAGTGCATTGCCCTGGGACCTTTGGTGTGGGTACCTGGATGCGAATTCTTTGCATTTTGCGTTCTGATGATTGGCAAACAGATCTATCTCTGGTTGCCCCCATCTTTAGAAGAATGGTTGTAGTATTTGGTCGTGCAGCTCCCATTCGTGTACTTGTTCTGACTGTCTGCTTAGGATGTCTGCTATTTGATTTTGAACTCCTGGTAGGTGTTCCGCTAACAGGTAGATCTTTTGAGGAATGGCCCATCTCCATATGTCCTGTGCTAGTCTGGACAGTTGGAGAGAGTGCGTCCCCCCCTGTTTTTGAATATAATACATTGCAGTCATGTTGTCTGTTCTGATCAGGACTGCTTTTCCTGCTATTTGCATTTGGAAAGCTTTTAGTGCTAGAAATATTGCTAATAGTTCTAGGTAGTTGATGTGCAGTTTCTTTTGCTGCACACTCCACTTCCCCTGTACTGTGTATCTGTCCATATGCGCTCCCCATCCGGAGAGTGATGCGTCCGCTGTTATTATCATTTGTGGAATTGGCTCTAGGAACGACCTTCCCTTGGAAATGTTTTCTGTGTTCCACCACTTCAGAGAGCGATACGTCCGGTCGTTTACCAACACCAGATCTGTAATCTGACCTTGAGCCTGATTCCACTGTGTCGCTAGACACTCTTGTAGTGGGCGCATTTGTAGTCTGGCATGTGGTATTAGCAGTATGCAGGAGGACATCATGCCTAATAGTTGCATAAACACTCGTGCTGGTAGTGAGTGTTGTGGTTGAAATCTTTGTATTAGCCCGACCATTGTCTGTACTCTGATTGGGTTGGGGTATGCTATTGCCTTTTGTGTGTCTACTGTAGCCCCCAGGTATTGCTGAATCTGGTTTGGTTGCAGGTGTGATTTTTTGTAGTTCACCGTGAACCCTAGGTGGTGCAGCAATTGAATTGTCTTTTGTGTGTTGTGAAGACATTCTTCCTTTGACTTGGCCTTTATTAGCCAATCGTCCAAGTATGGGAAGACATGTATTTGTTGTCTTCTTAGGTGTGCTGCCACCACGGCTAGACATTTTGTGAAAACTCTTGGTGCTGTTGTGACACCGAACGGAAGGACTTTGAACTGATAGTGTTGTCCTTCTAACACAAACCTTAGGTATTTCCTGTGGGCTTTGTGAATTGGGATATGAAAGTAAGTGTCTTTGAGATCCAGTGTAGAAAGAAAGTCCCCTTTCTTCAGTAAAGGGAGTACTTGTTGGAGCGTGACCATGTGGAAATGCTCCGAATTTATGTACGCATTGAGAGGTCTGAGGTCTAATATCGGTCTTAGGGAGCCGTCCTTTTTGGGGATCAGGAAGTATAGAGAGTATACTCCCGTTCCTTGTTGATCTTTTGGGACCTTCTCTATTGCATGCTTTTGTAGAAGTGCTAGAACTTCTTCTCTTAACAATGTTAGATGATCTTGACTCATTGGACGCTGTTTGGGGGGGATGTTTGGTGGGGTAGCTGTGAGTTCTAGGCAATAACCATGTTGGATAATTTGTCTCACCCACTTGTCTGACGTGATGTTTTCCCAGACAGGTAGGAACTGTGATAGACGTCCCCCGACCGGTGTTATGTGGTCTGGGGGGAGTTCTATGAAGTCACTGTTTTGGTGTTGAGGCGTTGCGGTTGTAATTATTTCCGCGGCCTCTACCCTTATTGTTGTTACCTCTGTAACTGCCTCTTGAATTACCTCTGGGTGATGTTGGTGTGAAAGATGTGGATTGCTGATTTGTTCCTGTGTTCTTTGAGCCCCCTCTATAGGTGGATCTACGAAAGGAACCTCTGTGTGTTGGCTGTTGCAATGCTCCCATTGACTTAGCCGTTTCCGTATCTTTCTTCATTTTTTCTAATGCCTCGTCTGTGCTTGAACCAAACAATGTTTTCTGATCAAATGGTTTGTTCAATAGGGCTGTTTCCAGAGATTCTAAGCCATGGTAAGGGGACGTCGTCACTCACGGTTTGTTGATCGATGAGTTCCTCGGTCTCCGACTGGTCCCCTTCCGACCCCGACTGTTCTTCTTCTTCTTCCTCGATTTGGTCGTCTCCGAACAACTCCGGGATCGCTTCCGCCTGCATTCTGGAAACCTCGTGTCTTCTAGCTCGACGATTCCTAATCGTTAGCTTGGAGGAGAATGCTGCGCAGGCTTCGCAGTCCCTGGATTCGTGTTCAGGCGATAGACAGAGGTTGCACACCTCGTGTAGGTCCTTGTGTGGGAACTTAGCACCACACTTTGGACATTTTTTGAATGGAGTCCTTTCCATGGACCCCGGGCTTGACTGCGTCGAAAAAGGCCTCCTGTTCTTCGACGTAGATTCAAGTTTTTCTCTTCGATTCTTTATTTGCAACGCGTCGGAATGGAAAATGAACGCGTTCGATAACAATACCGTCGAATTGGAAAGGGAATACGCGTCGATAAATCACTTTCTTCTGAAGTTGATCTGGAGCGTCTCGATCCTCATCCGAACCCGATGGCGGAAAAAAACAATCTAAGGATGGAGCCGATGCCCATGCGCACTACCAACCAAAGGAGGAGTCACCAAAAGACAAAGACTCTCCAAGAGAAAAACAAAGTGCAATCATCCGAGCCCAACACCAGATGGCGATCTATTCATAATGTACCATCTGCAGCCCATATGCCTCGAACATAATTTTACAAATGAATAAGATATACCACACATGATCCTGATTTGACTCTAGACTTAAGGGGTCAAGATCCAGTGGTGGGAACACCTAGAGCCTCTCACCCTGAAGTCAGGTGCCTCCTTCACTATCAAAGGACATAGGCCGATTCGGGTGTTACTTACTACCACTAAGTTATCACTACATTTCTTTAAGAAGTTCTGCATCTTATTACAATCCTCCAGATTAGCAGTCGCCTTCTGCTTCCTCGATGGACTTAGTTCGATCAAAACCTTAAAGTCTCTTTTTGCATATCATTTGCCTCTGGAAAACTCAGCTCATAGAACTCCGCTTTTTTTGCATTGATTGCTTTTTTATATAAGCTTTATACTTCCTAAAGGCCTCTGGTTAATACTGCTTTCACCATTTCCCTTCATGCTGGCGTAGGGTTTGTTTCTTTCCTCTTAGTTCCACAGTACACCAGGGGGCCCCCTTGCCTCTGTTCCTCACTGTTTCTGTTTCTCAACGCTGAGGCCACCTTATAAATGGCTTCTTGCATCCTTCTTGTAAACCTCTCACTCTCCTGATCTAAATCCTCAACATATCTCTCTGGGTGCATTTTCCTCTATTAGTGCCTCCCCTAGCCTATTCCCCTAGATTTTTTCCTAGTGTCATACCATCTGCCATTCTGGGGGGATGGTACGTTGGTCAACTGGTCAGTGGGATTGTGAGCCTGATCAGATAATGATTTGACCAGCTACAGGGTTCAATCTCGGTTAACTTTGCAGACGGCTGAGTTTCTACATTAGGTCCAAAGTATGGCCCTTATCGCGGGCAAGGGTCTCCACTAGCTGCTGTGGCTCCAGTATGATCATCCCCTATCCAAACCTACTTGGAAGGCACTGAGATGTAGTGTTCCTTGATGAGGTGTCTTTAGATCTTGCCTTAAAATTGAAAGAGGTAAATATGGGGATCATACTTCAGATCTTGGGTGTGTATGAGAAGCAAGCCTACTTCCTTGATGAGGAAGGGTACGTTTCAGAGCCACTAGTGTGGTGTAATGTAGTGTAGTTCCTATTTTCCCTATAGGCCCTGCGCATTGGAATAACATAAACAGCAGTGTAGACGTAGAAGTGCGGTCTTCCAGGTCTCTACTGACTATGCTAAACTTAATTGGGTTTGTTACCAACTAGCTCAGAGGTCACTGGAAACTTTCTTGACTGAATAGGAAGTGATCAGCTTCCTTGGCACAGACAAGAAGGGATTCAGTTTTCCAACAACCGCATAAACATGACAACTTTGCTCCTTAGAATAAGAGTCAATCTCTAGAGTCTTGTGAAACAATAGACAGTTATTTTACTCAGTCAGTTGATTACTTTCACCAAGATGCAGAGAATAGAGAGACGGGCGTTTTCAATAAAAGGTATTATTTATTGAACAGTCTTTCTTCTCATGCAAGAGAAATGAATTGCCACAATTGCAAGACTTATTATAAAAAGTGCGTACAGTAAAAGGAGGATTGCAAAATAATACTGTAAAAGCATTGATATGGTTTCTTAGCCATACAATGGTTAAATTAATAAAATATATACATTCATATATACATTTAGCTAACGTACTCAACTGGTGCTTCTAACTACGCCTACCCCGGTGTACCTGCCTAAGGCTTATACATGGGAGGGAGTAAGTAAGTAGCAGTTTACGTTAAGTTGGTTTTGCCAAGGTTTGCTTCAAGAATTCTTTCTAAGGGTTTAGTCAACACCATACCTCTGGAATAGAATGTTGGAGGTCTTGTATCTCCTTTCAGGACTCAATATCATAGTCACTCGCAAGAGTAGGCTGGAAACGCCGGAGCTGGATTTTCTCTGCAGGAGAAAAGACAGCGTCTTTCTCAGCGCGTCAAGGAGGAGGAGGGGCAGAGTCCGTGGGCTGCTTGCATCTGCTGGGCTCTGCAGGGGACAGCTGTTCTGATCCGGTGTTCACCACACCATCGCTATCATCGATGTCATCACATTTGCTTAAGGCAACGTTGGTAATATTTATACCTGAAAGGTGCCTGGTTTGACGTAAGTTTTTGGACATAAGATATCAATAAAGATGTCACTAGGAAGTGATCGTCCTTTCAGTGCTCATTAGAGTTCATCTGTGTCATCTACTGTAATGAGCTGCAGAGGCGAGTTTCAGAAATGTGGCTGAAATATGGCTCTGATTGTTTATGCCATTATAGGGGTATGAATGGATTCTAGCCGTATAGGGGCATAAGGTAACAGTATAGATCGGGGTCCTAGATTAGAACACAACAGTATGAGAGGTCACTTGCCAACATTCAATGACAAAGAGGCAGCAGTGATTAAAGTTTCAAACTTTCCTAGTTGCATAAGGGTGACATCTCCCAAAATAATTATTATGTAGCACTAAAGTAGCAGTCTCCTTGGCATAAGAAGTTGCTCCCTCAACTTTGTTGAGTCATTTGTTTTGCACACAGGCGATCTGATGATGCCCATCTCCTCCTGAGAAGATGTACCCACAAAGAGCCAGATGCACACCCTTGAAAAGCTCAGTAAATATCGCCATGATAATTGGGTGTTATGTAAACTTTTTATGAAGTGATCTCATGGTCATTTAACCCATAGCTGTGCTTAGTCTTGCTTTTTTGTTGCTACTGCTCCGGGCCGTGAACTGCCAAGGCCCGTCTTAACCTTCTTTGGAGAGAGGAGTTGGCCTAACGGCTAGGGCACTCTGCCTAGGACCTGGGGAACTGGGTTCAAGTCTCAGTAATGACGCTAAACCTCCTGTGATTCTAGGAAAATCACTTAATCTCCCCGTGCCTAACAAAAATGAATATGTGTCATGTAACGTAACTGGTGCTATGTAAAGTGCTCTGATACCCGATTCGGATTCGGGTCAAGTTCGCGCTATATAAAACTCTGCAAAAAAAAAAAAATAACCTCAAAGATGGGAGTTTGCAGGCAAAATCGGTATGTGGGAGTGATACTGAAAATGGCATTGACTATCACCTACACCGGTAGGATTGGCAAGTATGCTCTTAGCAGGTTATTTTCACACCCAGATGCGAGAGTACAAGGGTTTTGGCTGCAGTACTAAAGTTGCTTGCTCAAAGCAAAGGTTTCACTTTCTTTGCAAGAGACTGCATCAACCCGCCCATTTGGTCTTCTTGCTAATGTTTTTTTGTGAGGGTGAGGTCAATACTCAAGGAGAAATAAAGAGGCAGTTCTACAAGGAAGTGCCGCAACGTGGCACTGCAAGCCGTTTGACTGTGCTACACTGCAGCATTTCCGAAGCACAGGGAATCAACATATTTACAAGAATATGTTGCATCTCTGTGCTTCCCCCTGCGCTGGCGCACAAACTGCAGCAATGCGCCAGCGCAGGCACCCTTGCCTCATGGTGCAAGGATGCCTGCGTCGTGGGGAGATTGTTTTTGTGCAGGATGAGGCACCTTCCTGCATACAAACATTCACTACAGGCATTCTCCTCTTTCAATGTTTGCTGTAGAATGCAGCACGCATTGAAAGAGGAAAAAACTAGGTAAAATGAAAACATTTCTCCTCGTTGCGACATGCTACGCCACCTCTAGGGTGGCGTAGCATACAGATGCATCTCAGGATTTACAATTTCTCGTAAATATGGAGATGTGTCTTGTTCCATGGGTATTGCGTAGGAACACCCACAGCAACACCCATGGAATGCCCCTTCAATGCAAACTGCTGCGTGTGAAGGGGCCGTATTTACGAGAGGAAAAGTTACACAGGGAGGCTTTTCCTGTCCTTGTAAATATGGAGCAGCCCCCTGCGCCACCAGTATGTCATGAAAAGGGAAGTACTGGTGGCGCAGGGGGCTTGTTAATCTACCCCAAAGTATTTCTTGTTGCATGATAGATGGGGTTAAATCTTTCTAGCAGTATATCACTGGAGAAGGTTTCAGGAAGTAGTTGCCTGTTGATGGCAAACAGGATGAATATGGTCTTGGTGTGGTTGATTTTCAAGTGTGGGCTGGACATCACGGGGCTGGGTGAGGTGCGGACACTGCTTGAGGCACTGAACGTTGAAATAAGAATCTTCCAAGCAAAAACCTTTGTTTTCAGCGCATCTGTGAAATTTGATTATGTTGGTTAACTAGTGCTGTATGTTGCCTGCTCATCCCATACAAGTCTTCAGTGTGTGGATGACTGCGAGACGTAAAAGAAATGTCTTATTTGAAACCCAAACCCACATCCACATGAATAACACTGCCATAAGGAACTTTGATATATCACATTCCTCTAAATAAGTTGTCCCCTTATGGAGTTTAAAAACACTGTTTGTACAGGTTATACACAAAATCTTTCGAGCTGGTCAGACATATGCTTATTGCACAGTTGCATAACTCTGGCCCTACACACTAAGGGCCTCATTTATGAGGTTTTGGGGAAGGGCAGCACCAAAAGGAATATTGCTGCGTTGCCCTACGTCAAAACAAAGGGCAGGAGTGGACTGTATCTATAAGATAGGTTGCATTCCTGCCCTTTTCCCCTGGGCTGTGCACAATGGACTGCCATGCGCCAACTCTGCCTGTTCTGCAGGCCTGATTTATTTTGTACAGGAAGGGACAGCTTCCCACACACAATCATTCAATTCAGGCGATTCCATCTTTCTATGTGTGCTGCAGAATACAAAAGAACTCAACCGTCGGAATTTTATCCAGTTAAGATACTGTGCCCTTCCCTCATTAGGTTTATACATAATATATTGGGGTCTTGGCATTATTCCTAAATAAGCAATAGCGTCTTCACATGAAACCTTGGACTAGCACTCGGGCCTGGACTTACTAAGGGCTTGCGTTGCCCTTGAATCATGAAAGGTGATGTTCATGCAACACTAGCCCTTAATTGAGATTTACAATGCCAAGCAGAGCCAACTTGCATGGCACCGTAAATCTGGCCCTGGCTTGCTTTACTCTGGCTTGGGATGGTGTTCCATTGGCGGAAGGTGGTTGTTCCCACACACCTACTCATGGTTTATGGTGCATTCTCATATTTACAAACACTAGTAAACCTAAGAATGCTTTAGAATGCTACACCTTCAAGGGGAGGCGTAACGGAGAGAAATACATTTATTTCTCCATTCTTTTCCCTCTTTCTACATGTACTGTGTAGAAAGCACACGTATAAAGAGGAAAAGGATTGGTGTCAAATCTTGCACCAAAACAATCCTGCCTGCAACGCGTTTGCAGGTACTAATGCGCCAACACACATAGAAAGCAGGAATGCACCATATCTACGTAGATTCCTGCGCACTAAGTTTGATACAGCGCAGCAAGTTGTCTTTCTGCGTTGCATCAAAAATGAGTAAACCTGCCCCTGGTATGTACTAGGTTGGCTGCAATTCCTTCACAATTTTGAGGCAGCTGGGAGCCTTTCCTGCTCAGGACAATCACACCATTGAGCTGTGTCCCTTGACTCGTAACATCCCCGAGTCCACACTTGAAAGGAATTAGAAGCCCAATTAGATTGTATTCATATATAGGAGCGGCTAACATCAAGCCACGTTTCACACTGAGTTCCTGCTTTAGTGCAATCACTGGATCCAGCTCCAGAGACTATCAAGTATCAATTTATTCTAGGAATTTTTCAGTACATTAGACATTGTTCTGCTTCCAAGCGCTAATCTCAATTGTGGACAGGTGAGCAAGTAAAGGACATAAGATCATAGGATCACAGAAGTCCAGAGTTTAAAATCATCAACAGACAATACTCTAGAGGTGTTTACTAACATCAGGGGGTTCTTCTGAAGATCAGAAGACATAGGATCTGATTTAGAGTTTGCCAGACGAGTACTCGATTATACATGTGATGAATATCCTGTCTGCTTTATTACAAGTGGCATAGGATGTAATGCATTTGTAACAAGGCGGCTGGGATAGCAGTCATGTTGGTGACGGAATAACCAGTCTGCCAAACTCTAAATCAGAAGCCCAGTCCCTTTACTACAGAACTGATTTCTGAGACAATCACATTTTTCGATGACATCAATCCTTAGGTATACAAAACAGGAAAAGGTAGTGGTTGGTGGATACAAGCGTCGCACCTCAAGATTACTGCATGTACGGACTACAGAATGAATTTAGGTGGTAGCCACACAAGAAAGAGTAGAAACTGTGCCACTCAGGGTACAACACTCCACTACCTAAGGTGTAGAAAACACAAGTGAAAACTGTGACTTGTGAAAAACTTGCAAACAAGGAAACCCTGACACTCACAATATTTCGGATTATATTAATGAAAATATTCTGTCAGTCTAATTTAAAGAAAACACCTTAAAGTTTACCATGGCACAGACAAGAGCAGAATGGCTTTAACAGAGACCAGCAAAGAAACAAGGGACTTATCATAGTGCCCATTCATCGTTTAAACTTTCGACAAAGTATATTGTTGTTCTTGTAAGTCACGTCGTGCATCTATCATATAGTTCACGAATACGCTTCTCTCAAGATACGAGTAAATGTGTTATCTACGGTAACCGAGACCGAAAATGGCCTAGATACCATTAATAGACTTTGGGGCATATTCACAAGCCCCTACTTTCAGTGACGTTGTGGTGGCTATAGGGGGGGCCTCTCCTTATTCACTAGGCAGCGTTAAGCCACTTGACGTGCAGTGGGTGTAGTGGTGAGCGTTTCACTGCAACACCCATTGATATTTACACTGCCCCTATTCACAAGGGCAGTGTAAATAGGAGCTAAAGCCAAACTTAAGACCAGGAAAGCCTTAAGTTGTCGATATGAGGAGAAATCCTTTATTTCTCCTTGTTTTTGCATTTTCCATGTGTGCTGCTTTGCACTGCACACATGGAAAATGCAAAATGACATGGTTTGTTTATGTACAGGAAGGTTTCTATTCCTGTACATAAACAAACCCTTTTTTAAAAATGCTGTAACTTACATGTGTGCTGCATGAAGCAGTACACATGTAAGTTACAAACTGGCATTTTAGGTTTGTTGATGTGCAGGAAGGGACACCTTCCTGTACATAAACAAACATCCCTGCTCGTAGACACCCTTGCACTCTGGTGCAAGGGGGCCTGCGTTGGTGCTAAGTTGTGAAACTTAGCGCCATCGCAGGGGGAAATGCAAGGCTGCACCGTATCCTTATATATGGTGCAGCCTTGCTTTTACGAAGTGGCGGAGAGAGGCGTTAAGCCAAGAAGGCTAACACCTCCCTCTGCCACTTCCTTGCGAATATCTCCCTTTCTATGCTAGTAATACAGACTTATTTCTATCATGTCTGTCGAGCCGTCCAACTTCTCAAAAAAAATGTACAACTTTAAGCCTTGAGACAGACACGTGTTGGCTGTTTTTTCATGTTCTTTGCAACAAGGACTAGATTACAATTTCCATCATTGTAGAGAGTTTCTGGCTGTATTACCCAGACTGGAGTGTCTGAGTCCTTGCTATTTTGTGTACTAAGTTTGATGCTTTGATATCTGTGAAATAAACTAATGAATGTTTAGTTCAATACACTTTCCGTGTTTCCTGTGTCAAGAGAATCTTTCTTTGTGCTTTGTTTGAGTTCGGCTGACAGAATATTGTCATTAACATAATCCGAAATACTTTGAGTGCCAGGGTTTCCTTGTTTATCAATCCTTAGGCATTGAGGCTGACCGACATTTTATTCCCCAGCTTCAAAATGTTAAATGCAACTTCCAATAACTCGAGATTAATTTGTTGTTCATGTTGTCTGAGCATAACTCAAAACCCACTATTAATCTGCAAAACCCAATCTCTGTTTTGGCAAACAGAATAGAGTCATTGGAATAAAGCAAACATGTTTATCTTTTTGTCTCCCTATTTAGGTAAGCTCTGGGACCGGTCTCCCTTTTTGATTCCAATGAATATTATGGGCTTGAACCATGACTCAGGAACAGAATGATAGGGAAAAGGATAATCAAACAAAGAAACCAAAGTTTCTGTCCAGACATCTGTATGATTGCAGAAGAAACCTTCAGGAACCCAATCTGACAAAGATATACATATATTGAACAAGACAAACCTATGCCAGCTACAAAAGGATGGACCAACCACTGGACATGCTTGGTTCTAATGAACTAAGAAATTGCTTGACGAAGTCCCAAAAAGCTATTTAGAAATATAAGTGTGATAAACTTCATACAATCTAGAACACATTGGTTTTCTCTTACACACAGATAAGAGAGATGTCAGCAATTGTTTTAAACCTAAATGGCAGTACTTGTAAATTCCCATCAGGATTCAAAAATCTTAATTTTTCTTTCTTGAAGTGAGAGCTCTATAATCTAATCTTGTTTTTGCAGCAATGTTTGCAGCCCTTATCTTAAGGACAATCAGGTATTTTGAGACTAAGAATACATTTTGGAAGAGACATATATTTCCAAATACTCTTCCACTTACAACTGTGGTTATCAAGAATTTAAAAAGTTTAAGCACGGCTCTAGATTCAAATCTTTGAAGGGTCTTTTCACCCGCTTGTCCTGCAAATACCTAATTGGGTATTTGCAGGACAACAAAAAGGCATTTTGCGTGTTTGTAGAACTTTTGCGTGCTCGTGGAGATTTTTTACCATTATGCGGAGCTTTGCGTAGCGTGACTACGCAAATTCCATCCACCCCTAGCTATTAGGTTATGTTCTTGCCTCACTAAAATGAACTCCAAACACAAATGTGACTGGGCATATGGCCGAGATACCCGCCACCCCCTCTCAACACAAATCCCCAAGGATGGGAAGACGGAAACGGTTCTGAGCTTTTGGAAGGCGGGAGGGAGTTACCCTTCCCGGCCGTATTTATTAAAATATGAAACAAAATTAAAACATTAAAATAACAGTTTCATATCATGTACAATTTCATTTATACAGTACGATGTTCTTGGCTGACCTTAACACATCTCTAATACAAAGGTTCTCCTAGCCGATACTAAACATCCTGCAAATGCATTTCTAAACATTGAAATTGTACATCCTAACGTTACGGGCCAACGGCAAGGTCGTAACCGGTGTCAGATCCCCAATACCAATTCCCCCCTCACTTGTGAGGGGCGGGCGCACAGAGGACTGTACCTCTGTGCCAACTTCCAATTTCCCTTGCCTTAGCGGGGGCCCCCTGTTAACTCGACGCCATCTTAGTGGTCGTCCGAGGACTCGTGTGAGGTGTCTAGAAGGTAGCGTAGACCCCCCTCCCACCTCACACAACTTACCACACCTGCCGTCGCAGATGTCCGGGCCCGGGAAATTCCGAGGAGGGGTCCGTATCCCCTCCTACCCAGTGAAGGGGCCTATGGCCGCCTTCCCTTTCAGCGTCCCATCCTTAGATGGGACCGCCTCCCGTTTGAGGGGCCAATGGCCGCCTCCCCCCGGGCGCTCCCATCCGTAATGGGTGACGCCCAAACCTCTAGGGATCTTCCAATTACTGCTCACCGATCATGACCTTACCGCCACAGGCCCGGATAGTTGACCGGCTATCCGGACCCCCCACAAAACTCCTACTTAAAGGTCATGGCTACAAATTCTTCAACCAAGCTATGAAGTCTCCTATGAGTAAATCATTCCCCACCCGGGACAAATGAACCCCGTCCTCCAAATACATCTGATCCCCCCTGATACACCCATGCGGAATAGAATGCAATGTATTCGTACGAAACAATCTACCAATTTTGTTATTTACTTTCTTCACGGAATGATTTAAAGCAGACACAGAATTAGCCCCCCGCCACACCTTCCGTGGTATCATATGGGACCATGCAATTGTGCACCCTGGGACCCTCTTTGCCAACCAACTTACAGTGGATAGTATTACCTCGAGAAGCACTCGCCGACCAATGGTGACCAAATCATTGCCCCCAAGATGCACTATGAGTATAGATGGCGGTGACCTCGTCCGCCCTAACAAACCCTCCATAAAAACCTGAAACTGGTCAATACAGAGCCCACCCCTTCCGTAGAAGGTCACCCTGTACCCGTATTCCCCAGCCATGTGAATCATGTCACCTGCTTTGAATACGTCTGCGGCACGCCTCACGTATGAGTGGCCCACGACCCACACCACTCTGCCCACAGCCGGTGTCCTTTGACCGCTGGTTCCCAGGTGTCGGGTCGACTGCACAGTCTGCTCCGCCTCGTAAGCATGCGAAACTGTAAAACCAAACAAAAACAAGAAGCGTGAGTTCATGATATTAGCTTCACAACATGTGCAACCGCACGTACCGTTTATAACAATTCGAGGACCAACTCCCCAACTGTTTCACTTTATCAACACTCAGACCCCTGGCTGTAGCCTCAGTCGCAGCCCCTATCCTGAAGGAATGGGTCCCAAACTCACACGGGTTTAACCCAGCGGCTGTAATTGCCATCGCCAGCACCCGTTGGAACTGAAACCTCGTCAGCGGGGTGGCATCGGCGTGCCTCAGTAAGTTTCCCCCCCATGTTGCCGCCCTCTGCGCCAAATATTCCTCAACGCAGGCTACCGGGCATATGGGCGACCCGGGAATCCGGCGGACTATTACACAATCGCCGTTTGCTCCTTGATCGGTCTTGGACCTGGCAAACAAGACTACCATTGTTTCCCCTGTAATGCGGATGTGCTCTCGGCACAGTCCCCCCCCGTATCCTGCTTATTCCTTGCTACCAGCTCGCTTATCCTCATAGCCCCATGGAACGCTAATGAAAAAGCGGCTCTAAACAGTACTGTCTCATATTGAGATGAACATGTTGCAGGGAGTATTGACATCAACAGGGCCAACCTTTCCAGACCAATCGGGTGCCTATCGTCCACTCTGCGACCCTCAAGGCGTTGCCACCCACGCAGCGCCTTCTGAACCACAAAAGACGCTGTGGGGTCCTGGAGACCATGAGCTCGTGCCATGAAAGAAATGGCGGCCCGGTGCCTCTGTGCCGTGGCAACTGATTTGCCTGCCTGACATAAGGATAACAGAAACCTCAGGACATACTCCTCTTGGCCCCATAGCTCCCCCCCAGCAGAACCCAAAAAGGACCAATAGGAACGGAACGCCCCTTCGTATGCCTTCCTTGTTCTGGGAGCTAGACTCTCTCCCACGAGGTCTTGTAGTCCGGGGCACCGAGAGACCAGAGAGCTTCGGGAAAAGGTGCCGCCACCGGGTCCGCTGAGGGTAGGAAACCCCAGAAGGCCTGCATACGGGAACGAGAAAGCGCATCAGCAGCCTGATTTAACACCCCTGGCACATGTTTTGCCCTAAAGTGGACGTTTAGCCTCATACACAGTAAAACAATTTCCTTCAGCAATCTCAAGATCCATCTGCAGCGGGCAGCCTGACTATTGATACACTCAACAACAGTCATATTATCAGACCAGAACACCACAGCGCGGTCACGAAATCCCTCGGGCCATGTTTTCAAGGCCACCAGAATAGGGAAAAGCTCAAGAAATCCTATGTTACCTGTGAGCCCATTCTCGTGCCACCATGCCGGCCAGGTTTGTGCTGACCAGTGATTACCAAAGATGGCGCCAAATCCAACACTCCCTGCCGAGTCTGTCCACAACCCCAACTCCTCCGAGGAGACCCCGGGTTTGCTCCACACGACCCGACCGTTAAAATCCGCCAGAAATGCCAACCATATGAGCATGTCCTGCCGGACCTCGGCCGAGATCCTTGTGCGGTGGTGGCCTTCCTTAAGGCCAACCATGGCCTGCGCAATCGAGCGGGAAAATGGGCGCGCCATTGGGATCACCCTCAGGGCAAAATTCAGTTGACCCACGACCTATTGTAACTGATGTATTCTCACTTTGGTCGCGCTAATACATGCTTTAAGCGATGCCTCGAATTTCGCCACCTTTTCCCTGGGCAAGCGGAAGCACCCCTCTTCGGAATCGAGCTCTATTCCAAGAAACTCGAGTGAGGTAGACGGCCCCACTGTCTTACCGGGTGCCAATGGCACGCCAAAGCGCCTCATGAGATCACAAAATGCATTCAAAGCTCGTGTACACTCTATGTCCCCAGCTGCGCCCAGGAACAGAAAATCATCAAGATAATGCATCACATGAGTAAACTCTGTTATTCTTGTGAAGGCCCATTGCAAAAAACAACTGAATCCTTCAAAATAAGCACAAGAGATGGAGCAACCCATTGGCATACATTTATCGATGTAATAGCGACCCTGAAACATGAAACCAAGGAGACGCTGATCGTCTGGGTGTACCGGGAGCAACCGGAACGCTGACTCGATATCTGATTTAGCCATCAGCGCTCCGGGCCCTAGGCGATTCAACATGGCGACGGCTTCATCGAAAGATGCGTACCGTACCGAACAAACATCCGGGTCAATCGCATCGTTCACCGAAAGACCCCTTGGAGCTGACAAATTATGTATCAACCTGAATTCCCCCGGATCTTTTTTGGGGACTACACCGAGGGGTGAACAAACAAAATTAGCAACTGGCGGGTTGTCATACGGTCCAGCAACCCGACCTCGGGCCACCTCCTTACCAATCTTTGCTTGTACCACCGCCGCATTCTGCTGCACCGATAGTTGATTCTTACATTGTGCTTCCCCCTGAAAATCCCCTGCCGGGATGCGGAAACCATATGAGAAACCATCTCGCAACACCCCAGCGGAGATATGATCTGGGTATTCATTTAGCCAAGGGATCATTGCCATGATATCAACCGGGGTCGGTAGCGGTGCCCCCTGGACCATTTCAGACCTGTTTGGCGCTACCCCTACTCCCCGTATCACTAGTCTTGGCTCTGCACGTGTTCTCCGGATGGGAGGACTGACCACACCCCGAACATTCGTGCCTGAATTTACAAGAACCCTGAGGCCTAGTACATTTGCCCCTGTTAAAGCTCCAGCAGACCCCTTTTTTCCCTGTGCTGCCGCTAGTCCTTGAGTTCCGGTCATTGCTGGAACTTGCCCGAAAGGGCGTCCCTGACGAATGGCGGGAATACCCGGCCATCTCACCCCCCAATGCTGGTGACTTCCCCACTTCCATATTTTGCCATGAAATGGAGTCAAAACAATCCCATGTCAAGGATGAATCATGTTCCTTGGATTTACGAAATATATTATCATAGGCAAACCATTGATTTCCTCATTACGTTTCATAAAAACCCATGATACGTGTCTGATACACAGCCAATTCCCCCAACAAATCTGGCCTACGTTCCCCCATAATTGCAATGAACATTCCGAATGCTCTGCCCCAATTGCCTATCGATTCATCGACTCTAAAACCGGCCATCTTGGCTCGCCACACACTTGGATGCAGAAACTCTTTCTGGTTTTTTACATGCTCGATTTCGTAGTGATCGGTCAACAAGGAGAATATGTTTACATATTTATCTGCCCATATCCTCTCCTTCACCTCCTTCGGGATATGCTGCACAATTTTTTCCTTCCTCGAAGGTACCGATCCCTCCCCTACCATCGGCAATGGCTTACCTGAAGCTGCCGCTGTAACTGTCGACCCTGCCGTACCAACGCCTGATCCTGGATGACCCACGGGCGCCTGCGGGGAAACAAAAGGACAAGGTGGTTTCGCGGCCTCCCGGGATTGCCGCAACTGCCTCATTAATTGCTTGGCCTCCTCGGCCGTGTCCCCTGGAGCAACGGAACCCACGCTGTTACTACCCAACCATGCCGCCAGCTGGGCGGCCAACTCCGGGGGCATGTCCCCCTCGTTCACCGGGGTAACCACCACAGGGATCGGCTGCCCCTCGACGGGAACCGGCACGGGAGCCTCCACCGGTCTGGGAGGGCTCGCCGGGGGAGCCTCCGGAACTGGGACCTCGTCCTCAATTACCCCGTTCCTGGCCCTCTTCCTTCTCCCGGCAGGGACCGCCACTGGGATGGTTCTTTTTGGCCGTCCTGTACCATCTCTGGCCGCCATTTTCCTCTTCATCTCCGCCATGTCTTTCACCAGCATCCGGAGCATTTGGTCGGTGCTAACCTTCTTTGCGACCCTTTTGCCCGGCATTCTCCTCACGTATATATGACGGTCCTGGACAAGACTTGTAGCGCTAGAAGAGAAAAAAGAGAAATTACAAATTTCAAAATTGGCTCTTCGTTCCGTCTCGAGCTCACGTGCAATGCGGAGGTGCAGCTTCAGAGCACAGGAACAAGAGGATGCTTCCTTGGCTTGTCGCTCCTTTTATCCTTCTTCGGGCGGGCGTAGACCCTCCTCCGATCCGCCCCGCGGGCGTGGCTGGCGGTGTTGGTGTCTAGGACAACCCCTTCCTGGGCGGGAAAAAGGCGCGCCCCAGCTACGCCGCTTCGGGCATACCAGCCAGGACACGCCTCCCGCCCAAAATGGTTTCCCGGGGAGATCGGGGTACTCTACCATACGTTCGGGGGGACCGAGTGGTCGCCCCTTTCCATATGATTGGGTCAAATATAACAATATTTGAAAGACCATCTTTTCACCATGATATTTTTCCTGGGAACACTGAATGGCAGATAAAAAACCCTGGCATCAATTTAGCAGATCGACTTTAACAGTGGGCTCCGTTTAGTAGCATGTGATTGATTATTTATAGTACACAACTCATAGTTTAAAAAATTATTTTTTATCTTCATGGAGCATAAAGTACTTAGTGGCGGCCTTTTCCCTATAGCAATATGCCCAACTAGTTATACTTCACCTTCCTTTTCATAATTAAATTCCCTGCTTACCTGCTACTTGCTGTATATATATATATATATATATATATATATAAATAAAAAATGATTACAACAAATTTTTGCATATTCTCTTCTTATCTATTATACAGATTACACACATGAAGCACACTTAAAGTACACGAAGCACACAAAGTACACTGCAATTCTATGTTAGTGTGAGCAAAAAGCAAGGCATTGTCCACTTATTGTAATAAATTAAAGTGACATGAAGCCAGAAATATTGGTGGGAATTTATTTTGGGATGAACTCATACATTTTATTGAAAGATGTGAGACAGAAACAATTGTTTTTTTCAATAGCACTTGGAACGGTACTATAGGAAATGATTGAATCACCCTTTATTATTTAGTGTTGGCACCAGGCACAATTACCTAAAACTGAGTGCAGCACATGAATTGTATCTGTGCCTATCTCAAGGCAGCCTTTACAACAATTTATATGGGTCAGATCGGGTACCTTGGAAGTGATTTATCTTCACACCAGTGATATTCTTAGCAGATTTAGTAGTACAAATCACCCTGATAGAGTGAAATTATAGACATTTTCAGAGGAGTGGTTTAAGAGCACCTCACCTACATTACACATCATAGAAGTGAAGCACTGACCATTTTTAAGAAATTACATTGTTGGTTTCACGGACTGAAAATTGTCTGTTCTCATATTGCTTGTCTGACTTTAATATTTTAAGATAAACTACACAATATTAACATCTCAGGTGCATTACAGTGTTGTCAATACTGGTAGAATAAAAGGGAAAATTGGGACTTATTAAGTTACACATATGCTTTGGGCAGCTGAAGATGAGTCATGGACATGTACTGCCATTCTGCCCAAATTCCTAGTTAAAGACAGGATAGAGTGGTAACTAACAACTGCAGCGAACGCATATTTCACAATGGAGGCAATAATAACTTTAACTTTTAAATGACAAGAAGAAAGACACTTACCAAGAACCCAGAGGAATTATCCAAAAGGCACCTTAACCTGCAGATAAAGTTTCTTTCCATAAATGCAGAATTTTCCGGAGGGAGTTGGTCTGGGTCGTAATAGGATGTGCGCTGCGTGAATTCTTGATCACCTGTAGTGATTACATGAGATACATAAAGATTTATTTGTATAGAAAGGATTACATTTCTGTGGGCCAAAGTCCATCTAAGCAAAATGAATACGATTTGCAGCCAGCATTTCTGTATTATTATATCAGAACTGCAACAAATTATGTCTTGAGCCACACATGTTCAATGCTCCTTTTCAAGCATGCCTGACAAAGTTCTATTCTCAGTCTAAAAAGTGAGTTTAATTTTAAATGATTTTGCTCAACTACGTCTTCCGGGCATCCAGGGCATACTTTAATATTTAATTGCAGTTATAAAATGACATCTGTCATCTTAGGAGAGTCAGTTAAAATAAAGTATAAAAATCATTAGAGGATGGCCACAGCGATTGTGAATAAGCACACATTTCAGCAATCTTCGGATATTTATTTTGGTTTAAGTACAATAATGCAGAGATGGCTCAATGCATGTGTGCATATAGACAGAGTACCATCTTGGAATGATTTCAACATTCAAAGATGTCAACAGTTTACTCGTGTGCACACATTGCTGTCATCTTGGAATCACTTTTCCAAAATTATTTGAAAAAACATTCCAACACTACTGCCACATTTGTGTGCACAAGTACGGTAGACATTAGGAGAATAAAAAAGCACTGGCAAAGCCAATTGCTGTCACTGGAGAAACCTATTGCATTTGTCAATGCTTGTCTGTAGTTGGGCCAATCACTAGGGGATATGTGTAGGCTGAGTGCCCCGGGAAGTGGGCATGTAAAGCTGGAAAAATATAATCCGCCAATATTCAGTGCACATGAATTTGACAGAGAGTTCTGAAGGAAACAAGTGTTGGGTGGATGCTTAAATTATTTTTGGCCACTAATAATTACCTGGACTGGTGCCTATAACAAATAGGGTAAGTTGAGGCTACTGAAACGTTGTCAACTATCTTAGTAGCAGGTATACGTATGCGATATTTCAGTTGTCCATCCTTGAATGGACAACTGTGGAAGCTGCTGACCATTGGTTTCCACTTGGAGGAAATTGACACTGAAATTAAGCAGTTGTCAATTAGAAATTGAGTTATTCTGCCTTTGAGTTTAAGAAACTTTTCAAACATTGATAGATGGTAGTCAGCCATGATCTGAACTGATTACAGCAGAGGGGCAAGGGCATTGATATGCAGGAAAAGGTTGCGAGGTATCCACATAAGAAAAATCTGAATGTCCTGATCAATTTAACTACAGTGACAGTGAAAACATATGAGAAATAAAATATGATTGTGGAAATATAAAAAGGGACACACTAACATCAAAGGCCCGTGTTCGTGAGTGGCCTGGAATAAATGCTATTATTTTCCCAACCCCTGGAATTACTGTTACTAGGAATCCAGGTAAATAAGGGGAAGGGAAATTAATCTGGAGCACATGTCTTTGGGGAATAAAATGCTGGATGCAGTGATAATATGCCAAATTGCCCATGTTTTGCTTAGTGCTTTACACTGCAACGTCAGCTGCTTTCAGAATTGGAATTCCGATGAGCCGGGTAACAACTTTTAAGCAGCCCCATGTCAATAATGGGCCAATAGTAATCCAGGCCAAAGTAGAGGTTATGTATAAATCCAGAATCTACGGCTGTGTTAAGAATTACCAGTTGGTTTCCAGGATTATAAGTGATTTGTCTGGAAATGTTTACAGCAATAGTTCCTCTGCTTTTTTAGATATGTGACTCAAAATAATGCATTCATTTTCTTTTGAAAACAGATTAAACACATTGGCAAATGCTTTAGCCAACGAATTTTGTAGCAAATCACCTTGTTAGAACCTGTCACAAATATAGTTTTCAATTCTTTTGCAGAACAAACAACTCGAAACAAAAATCAATGAAATGCCAAGAATATACAAAACAGTGCACCAGAAAGAAAACCCTGCATAGATTGAATAGGTATTTAAACATGTTCCACTGATATGTAAAGTGACTAGTCATAGTTTTGAATTCTGTTTTGGATAACTCGGCCTTTCTTTCTTCTTAGATTGACAGGAGCACCAACAAATTTGTGCAAGCATCCCCTGCCCTGAAAATACTCAAGGCGGCCCAAGTGGAGCAGGCCTGCATTGCTGCAACGGGCCAGAAGCAAGCTTTGGTCCTGGATACTGTTGGGGAGCCTGGAACTTTGGTTCAGTGCGGAGACCGACTAATATGGTAGACCGGATGCCGCACTGGTTGCCCAACTGGCTCCAGGACTGAACATTGAAAGATTTGCTGCTATCCCAAAGACTTTGTCATTGTGACCTGTGAAACTGGAATATAGAAGCCACAAAGGCTGAGGGGGGCCCTGACAGATTATACCGTGCTGTGCAGAACCTAGGGTCCTATAAGTGCTGCTGGACACCCACTGCACAGTTATACATTGCAAACGGCACTACCAACGATTTGGACCAGATTTGAATCTTCAAAGTGGGACAGGTGCTCCTTGGCTGGGGGAGCTCATATTTGACGAGTGGGCATCCTTGAATGGGCCCAGAGAAGTGGTGAGGATGGTGAATCGGGTCAGACAGAGGAGTGATGGAAAATACAGCTTGCATAGCCTGGCAGCAACTGTGGGGCGCTTAAGAGCTGCCACAAGACTAAAAAGGGTTGGGCCATTGCTCCTACATTGGCTGGGACTGTATTGATACAGTGACGTAGTTGTGTTTACTGTGGTACATTCTGGGAGACCAAACCCTGGTCTTTGGTACCTCATGCAGGGGCCTTGCGAAGGACTAAGTCAACTCCTGGCACAGCGGATCCCGGCTGGTTGTGCCTGGTGCACTGAACCTTTAATAGATACAAGATATGGGTAAGGATAAAGGGGCAACACCGGCGCAGGTCAACAGAGTTGACTGATACACTGTGGTACTGCCTGAGGCACTGTTGGCGGGGGTTGAGCGGCCTACTGGAACATCGGTTTAGGGACCCAACTCTGCGGAGCTTATGGCAACAATACAAGGCTCTCGGGCGGCGCTGGAAGGGATGAAGGATTTAATAGCCATGGAAATCAACCATCTACACCTGTCTCTACCGAAAGTGGCGAATTGGAGCACTGCAGTGGAAGATGATGTTGACGCTCTCAAGAAAGCGGTCAGGTTGCTTAAGGCCTTGGTGGAAGGCTTAAAATGCAGTGCCACGCACATGGAAGACAGCTTGAATAATACAGAAGAACAGTCACAGAGTAATAATTCCCGTCTAGGTGGATTCCCAGAGCAAGTGGCTGGTCCCTCGGCAAAGCCCTTCTTGGAGATCTGGATAAGACAAACACTCAGGTCTCCACAACTCTCGAATTTCTACACGGTGGAGAGGGCTCACAGAGCCACGCCCGGGGCACCCCACAGGCCATGACTGCTTGACTTTTTAATTACAGCAATGCCATTCTCCAGCATGCGCACACACACAGCATCCCCCCACCATCAATACGAAGACAAACACATTTTTATTTACCCTGACTACACCCGTCGGATCCGTACGTTTCTTATCTGTCATTGGTCAATTGAGAGACCGTAAAATCAAATACACCCTGATGTTCCATGCTGAACTGTGAGTTCAATATGATGGCTGTGTCACTTGTGGACACTTTGGGACAGAGATATAATACCAGTACCCCTAGGAGATTAGGCTCTCAAACGGGTGTGATGCGGCGCTTGGCCCACAAAGGCAAGACAACACCTGAGACTATGGTGGCTCAGGAAGCCCCAGCTGCAAATCGAATTATAGTTTGCCCAGATGGCACCCTGAGGTCAGAAGTACCGGGATCACTAGATTAGAGTGCATTTTCACAGATTAGACTGGTGCCTCATACCTTATGTGACAGTACGGATGCTGGATAGGTGCTACGAATTTCACTGTCAACGGCTATGGTGCGCAGGGGGTGGATCATGTGAGGTTTTGTTTTAGGCTACGCCAACATGGCTGGGGGCAGCAGGCCAGGGAGACCCCCAGAGCGAGTTCTGGTTGACGTGATATCAGTGTGTGGCAGGACAAGCAATTCAAGGACACATCTTGGGAAGATGTCAATTGTATACCACCTGTATAATTAACTTCCTGTGTGCCTGTTTATGCTGACAATGTGTGACTCCATGATGGTCCAAAAACTCCTCCCTGGGGAATTACAAGACATATGGGGGGCCGTACTTGACATAGTATGCTGACACCGCATGTGGTGTGCTGAATTTGACTACTCTGTGGTGGGAGGTGGCTGGGGGCCTGCCATCTTGTGATCTGCTGAATTCCTCTTTGGGGCCACGGATCGAGGACTGCTCTAGGGAGGCGTAAAGTTTGGCAATGCGCCAGATTTACGTGATTAAGTAAGTATGGGGCAGCGTCAAAATCCATGGGTAATGCATCGGAAACCCCATCACAATGCTCATGGAATGCCCTCTGGCACAGGGTAAGGCAACACAGTGACTTGCACTGCCTTGCCTTACTCCATATCTAAGAGGCAGTGCAAAGCCATGCAAGGTCACTTTGCATGGCCTCATGGATATTGTTGAGAGGTTTGCGCTGCTGGAGCGTCAGAAAAATCATAGCTCTGGAGGGGCACGCCTCTCATAAACAAGCCCCTTAATATCTGCTTTAGTTGATAATCGAGTGGGGCGGGAGTAGGAAAGTGGAGTGGTGACTGGTGCCCTTCTGGCTGCAGGTTGAGCTGGAGGGGTAACGCAGATTCTGCCTGGGGGATGGAGGTGGTGGGTTTGGTTGGGGACTTGTTCTAAGTTGCCTTTTTGTAGATGTTTATTAGTGGAACAGTGCTCTTGACACACTCAAACCTTTAGCTTTGCCCCCAATGCTGACATGGTCCAGTGTTAGGGCCTCATAGACTAGGACAGAGAGACATGTTGGGTATGGGACATGATTTTAAGTTCCTTACATGGAATGCCAGAGGTCTGAACAGACCCTGTAAATGCCATAAATGTTTGCCTACCTTAAGCGCTATTGGATTTCAATCACTTTTTTACAGGAAACCCACTTATGGGGCGATTGGTGGCCTCACTCTGTCTGAGATGGAGAGGGGAGTGCACTCAACTTCTCATTCTGGCTTTGCTCGGGGGACCCTTGTATGTGTAGACCCTGGTGTCCCTTTACAAGAATCTGGGAGTTTGCGGGCCGAACGGGAGATATGTAATCCTCCATGGTATATTAGACACACATTACCTCTGCCTGATTAGTGTTTATGCTCCCAAAGTTGATTATGGGACTTTTTTTGGAGACACGTTGGCAGCAATGAATGAGTTCCTGCCCGCTGAGTTTATTTTTCAAGTTTTGAAACCCACCGCAGCTTTGTAAACTCATCAATTGCATAAATAATTTTTATTACAACATAGAAACAATATTTATAATGGTAGAAACAATAAGAACACTTATGAACTCAAGATGTTTAAAACTAATTTGCAAACCGTGTATAAAGATTATAAAAGTTACGAATAACGTGGGAGCGAACTATTCTAACTTAATACCATTTTCAGAATGCTACTTGTGTCTCTTACAACAGTTATACAGTTAATTAAAGCATTTTCCGAGTTGAGTAGGAGTTTGCATAAGTGAGAAGTATTATTAGGAGTCCTTGTGTTTTTTGGTTGAAAGCAGCTGGTAGAAGTGAGCAGTTGTTCTAAGGCACAGAGCCATTTTTGAATAAAGTACTACCTCACCTGCCATGAAAGGGAATCCTCCGTGGAATATCATGTTTTCATCTGCAGGGCATGAATGGCAGCAGTATTTATTTTGAACTGAATATTTTACCTACCGCAGAAAGTGTTGTGTAGCCGATCAGATGGCTTATATCTGTAACCCTGGCAGGTGAGAGTAGTGAATATTTGCCGGGTTACTCTAGCCGTCATTCTTTCAAGGTGAAAGAGAATGGCAAAGTTTGGTGACTGTGACGTGATGTTGGCAGAGCTACAGAATTAAAAACTGTGTTTTTGATCAAAATATAAAAATAACCTGTTATTATTACATTCAGCATCAGACAGACAATGGGCATTTGCATTGAAATTATTTTAGTTTCGAAGGCTGTGCAATTCCTGCACTTTGCTGGATAGATACACCTTTCCTGAAGACCGTGAAGTGTGGTACTACAACTGAGGTCCAGAGGAACATTTACTAACACACACTTGGTCGGCTAGCACCCTCTAATCATACATTAAAAACAGCCATGGGCATCACCCATGTGAATAAGGAAACTGCTTTTAGGACGCCCCAGGGGAAGAACACCTCATCAAGTAAGTAGTGGTGTTTGACCTTTCAAGTTTATCAAGAGAAACATATTACATACAAAAGCCGCCTGGACCACAAATTGAATATTCCTTTTGGAAGAGGGTTTGAAAAATGGTGTAAAAGGGAAAAACATGTGTGCACTTTTTAGTAAGGTAGCTGGGTAAGAACCACTTTGATAATCAAATGGGAGGAGGATCATCCATTACATATTTAAGGGCCAGACATATAGGTTTGATATGTTATCCTATCATTCATAGTAAGTCATTGAAGGGCAATGTGGGGGATGCAGAATGTGGACCCCACTGGGGATGCCCTGTATTGTATGGAACAGAACCATCCCCAGGCATTTAAACAGCATCTATTCACACTGCTGTGAAAGGAGACCCCTGTATTGCACTGTGCCCCCATCCCCCCCACCCCCTCCCCCCGCAGAGACTTTCCTGGGGACTGCAATGACTGCTTACATAGTCAGACAGTTTACATCTTTCATAAGTCCTGCATTAACCCATCATAAATGAACCACCTCTTTCTGAAGGTATGAAGAGTCATATGGGGACCAGGATCACCTGCCTCGGGAGCATTGCACTTTAAGGGGAGTGGTAAAGTAAACCGAGTATACTGAGTTGATTTCAAGCCCATATTTCTGCCACTCTCATAGGTGGGGGATTCTTGGTGCCCACGTCCTCCGCACATCTTTCATCATGTAAATATATATCAGCAGCTCGCCCCATGCCCTCGGTATCATGACATAAAAATTAATGCGTAAAGAGATCACCTTAAGAATCTAAAGTTAGGTCGTAGAAAAAAAACAAAGAAAAAAGAACAAGAAAGGGAGGATAAATGTAAGAAAGAAGTAATAAAGGAGAAAAAGCAAGGAAGGACACAATTAAAGGAGAATCATCATAAAGAAAAAGCAAAGAAGGAAAATAATTTATAAATAATGTGACAGAGAAAGGAGAGATGGAAGGTAAAAGAAGGAAAAGAGAAGTCAGGATTGAAAGAAGTAGAAAAATGGCAGAATTAAATAAAAATGGAAGGAAATGAGTGGGATGAAGTAGAAAATGAACGACTAGAGGAAGAAAATAAGGAAGTGCAAAGAAATGAGAGGAAAGAGGTAAGTAATGTGAAAAGTGGAGGATAGGAGTAAAGAGAACAGAAAGTACAGACGGAAGGATAAAAGGAGCATGGAGAGATAGAAAAAGAAAGAAGTAAAGGTGGAAGTAGAGAAGAAAGGAGAAAAAGAAAGGACACAGAAAGGGGAAAACTAAAAGGGAAGAGGAGCGAGAAGGGAGGAGACAGGGAATGAGAAAAAAGTAAGGAGTGAAGTGAAACTGGAAAGGACCGAAAGAAGGGGAAAGCGAAAAGAAAAGAAGGGATAGGAGAAAAAGGAGAGAGGAAGGAAAATGTAAACAAAGAGGCAGTGGAGAAAATGAAGGGGAAAGAAGAAATTGTACGAGGAAGGGGATAAGCAAAATGAAAAGGAAAAAGAAAAACAGACGGGAGAGAACAAAAGAGAAATGTGTGACTTAAGGAGTAAGGGAAGAAGGAAAACTTGGAAGGATAGAAGAATGGGAAAAATAAGGAATAATTGTAGACACTGTTATGGTAGGAGAGCCGGCAAAATAAAAAAGAAAAGGAGATAAAGAAGGGAAAAAGAACGAGAAGGACAGAGAAACATTTAGAAAGACGGAGAGAAAAGGGGAAACCAAAAGAAGACATAGGTAAAAGAAATGAGGAAAAAGCACAAAAAGAAAGATAACACTCGGGTCATACAACTGAACGCAAGTGCACAGTTTCCATTCCTGTAAAACTAAAGGGCTTTCCTCTAATCTTCATTGATACCCTCAGGCTGAGTCAAAAGAGGCTGGGGTGCATGCTTCTGCACAGTTCCCCTGCCTCACAGAACCAGGACTGCAGTATTTTAAAGTGCTGCCGCAACAGGTGGCCACCTGCATATTATTGAGACTGTCCATCACCTAGAGGCAAATTTATCAAAGGTTTTGCATCACCCTTGCACCACACAAGGGGACGCAGGGCATGGCCATGAGTGGCTTGGTAAATCGGTGAGGCAGCGGAAGTCGCTGCCCCGCATTACTCCATCACAGGGAGGCATTCCACAAGTGGCATTCACCCATTGATTTTGGGGCATTCCCATATTTACCATGAGTGGTAGACCTCGTAATGCGTAAACATGCTAGACCTTCCCAGGGGAGGTGTAACGAGGAGAAATATCTTTATGGATCCTCATTTTTACCTCCTTGTGTGCTGCTGTATGTTTTTGTGCAGAAAGGCACACCTTCCTGCACAAAACAATCCTGCCTTTAAAGCAGGCGCACTTGTACCATGGTGCAAGGGTGCCTGAGTTTGCATTAGGCAGCTCACAGTTTGCCCGCGCAAGGAGAGGACAGGAATTGGCCATATGGTGTTAAATATGGAGCATTCCTGCTCTCTCCCTGTCACACAATGAAGAGCAGCAAGGTGTCTTGCTGTGCTGCATTGCATAACATACTGATAATTCTGCATATTAATGTGCAAGTATGTTAGAAGCAGCCGGCAAATTACTGGCAGCTCAAAAAGGACCTGTTGGAAACCACTGTCCTAGATGGTCAATGCCACAGCATGTTGCCGAGGTTTAATGGGAAATGCTTGGCTTTGTGCTATCCGCAGAACATTAGATTACTGCACTGGTAAAAGGAAAGAATCATTTTTTGCTCCAATGCCCTGTGGCAGTTTGTGGTTAAAGTGGAATGGGCATTCCAGTGATGTCTCACTGGACAGTTCTTACTTCTTAAGGAGAATTTAGGCTGTTCAACTGTCACAGCAAATCTATTAAGCCCCAATTTTAAAAAAATCACCACAACAACTGAGTGTGCGATTTTAGCAACAATATAAATTCATAAATGCAAACGCCTCTTGTAAAGCAGAATGCCAGTGGTTCTTAAATTTGGCCGCAGAAAACATCTACAAAATCATTCGCAGATGGACTAATAAGCAACACATGGAATAAGGAGTCTTTTTGGGGCATATTCCAGTTACACATTCCATTGTCTCTTCCATTCCATCCTCTCTCTTTTTCCGCTGGAAACTCAAGAAGATCCTTTAGCAATAAGCTGCTCATATCTTTTTTTGGCAATGCAACACAATGGATATACAGATTGTCTTATAAATAGATGGTTATTTGTCTCTCATAACAATTTGGAGGGAGACTCTCGGGCACACACAGCCTGTTTCTCAGCAACCCTGGAAGGACTAAAATAACATTTGTAAGTCGTGGTTGCAATTAGTCCTGGTGTTAGATATTTTTTATTGACCTGGAGCTACAGTCATTTATCATTGAGCTTCCTACATAGATCTCATTGACATACTCAACTCCCTCAAAGCCAACTCATATGCAGATGATGATTTGCATTCCATCAAAGCCTTCTTCAAAATATTCTGTCTACCATACCAAGCACTGTCAACACCTCACTCACTCAAGACATCTTCCCAGAAGCTCTCAAGACAGGACAGATCCTCCCACTCCTGAAGAAATCCACACTCAGCCTTGTTGACCTCACCGATTAATAACGCATCTTTCACCTTCATGGGCAAGATTATCAGGCTCTAAATTTTTTATTTTATGTGCAAATAAACCAATGCAACTGTTTTCAAATAAACATTTTTTTCCTGTGGATGTAAATACCAGATTTTACTATAATTCATTTTGTGGTACTCAATTTACCTTTTCTCATCAGGATAGAATGCTGGGTGTCTTGCTGACACACAAACTCATGAATTACAGATCACTGCATTTGTGAACGTTCAGCTCACTTAGCCATTGATAATGAAAGAAGGCTTATCACCGGGGAAATCCCAAAAATCCTAATAGTAGCATTGGCTACCAGACCCTTCTCTATCAGCAGCAGGAGGTAATTATGCCTCGTCTTGAGTTGGCTTTGATTCCTGCATGTCTTCATGTCGGCAGTGATCATGCATAGTTGGTCTTACCTTTATTTAAGGCACATCCCTCTAGCTGTTGACAATCTGTGCACTCAAGTTCTGCATGGTGGGGCAATCTTTTCTCGTTTTTCAAAGTGTGTATGAGTAGGTCTGTGTTTGTCTATCCGTGTACTGCTGGTCTACTTGTAAGATCTTAATTTGAGCAGTGTATGCAGCATAGCTGTATCCTTATAGAGTGATGCGCGTGCTTTTATGGAGACCGATCCATGTGTGGGTTGAAGAGAAGAATCTGGATTGTAAGTAAGACTGTAGTAATACTTCATCTGTCAGTAAATTCATGTGTGCATATGTTGTTAGATAAGATGCTTTTGCTACTCACCAGAAGGAGTTTTATTGTTGTGGGGGTTGGGCAGAATACATTGGGCATGATTCCTATTCTTTCTCTGTGTTTTCAATTAAACAAACCTGCTTATTTACTGCTGTGCACTAAGTACATAGTATAATTATTACTTAATATTTCTACTATTCCAGCATATTTAGAGACATACATTACTATGGCATCATACCTCAGCAATACCATTCAGGCGGCAGTTGCAATAAAAAGTAATGTCAGAAACCAAATGCAAATAAACGCAGAAACATGTGCAGTAACATGTCTGCTGATGTTATTTTCTATTTAACGGAATACACCACTACATTTTGGAATATCTGCTTATGATAAGGTTTTTGCCGTCTGAGGATGAGAAACAGCGTGTACAACGCTGTCATTACATCGCAGTACTAGTACAACGTGGTCGTTACAACGATCGTGTTGTTAGTACGTGATACATTTATATCGCAAGTCATTAGAACGATTTGCTTTAGGGGGTGCAAAGGTATTGGAAATGAATTCCAACACCTTCCCTACTGTTGCGCAAACTGGAGTAGGAATAGTAAATAATTCTATTTCTAAGTCCAGCGAGTCCCCTACATCAACTCCTTCTAATGACTTGCCATGTTAATGTATCGCCTACTAACAACACAGTTGTTGTAACAACCACGTTGTAAAAGCACGCAATGTAATACATCGCTTTTTAATATTCTCTGAGGATATTACCTATGGAGTTAGCAAAGGACTCTAAATTAGCCTGACAGGTGTTTGTGATCCAAACTTTGTTTATATTCTGGTTTAAATGCAAAGTTATCGACACAGGTGCGGATTTTCATGTTAACTATGCGTTTACTGTAAGTGCCTTTCGGGGGAGTGGCCAAGATGGCGACCGTTCCAGAGGCTTAAACGAGTGGATGACTTTGGGGCAGTATTGGGCCTTAGGGTAAACTGGTCCAAGTCCTGCCTGTTCCCTCGTCACCATATTCCGGAACAAGAGAGGGCGAACTGCCCCTTCTCTTTTCTCATGGCATTTGTCACGTTCATATACCTGTGCATACAGATTTTCTATTTTGACGGTGACCGAATGGAGGGAAATGTGGGCAGAGTGATGAACTCGATCTGGGGCTACCTACCATTTTGGGTGTTGTTGCCCCTGTCGGCCGTTGTCTGGGTGGCGATCCCTAAGATGCTTATACCCCCATGGCTGCTATACTTCTTTGCAGCCTTGCCTATTGTGATTCCCACACTTTTTTTTGTAGATCTGAATAAGTTGCTGGTAGAACTGATTTGGGAAACGAGAGAATACCTTCAGGAAGGGTGCTTTGGCCTCTACTACTTGACGGCTCAGTTGGAGGGCCTGGTGCGGTGGTTGGGTTCGACTTAATGCTCGGGTCGTGCAGGGGTCCGGCATGCACTGGGTGGGTCACACCCATGCACCTGACTGTCCTACCCTGGACTGCGGTTACCCCATGTGATGCACCAGACGGACTGCTGGCAGAATTACATCCACAGGAGTGCAGCCCGATCCCCATACTCAACACTACTTCCTATTTGGCACACAGTGGCACTCCAAGAATTACACCGCCATCAAAGACTCAGAGCTGGGGAAAAGCCAGAGTAGCTCATTTGGGTACCTGTTCGGGGAGGGAGCGTTCCTGTCCTTCCAGGCTCTGAGGGACACACACACCCTCCCAGTGGCACTTTCTGACATACAATGTAGTGTATCAGGCAGTCGCTACACACTCGAGGTGAGGCCGCACTAAATCACCTATGGCAGAGCCTTTATATAGAGCTTTGTTTCATGGGAGCGCACGCAAACTAATATCGGACCTCCACAATGCTCTACTGAATCATTATCGAAGGTCTCACACTAAAACACGAGAGCGCTGGGCTCGGGGGCATACATACATCCCTTTCAGACAAGCAGTGGGCTCAGCCCTGCAACAGTTTAAGGGGAATCACATAATCTGTGTTTTTGTTTCACACAGATTACCTACCTACATCAGGTGTACTTCATGCCACGGTGCATAGCACACATGCATCCCACTGCCACAACGCAATGCCCCATGTGTAGATCACTGGATGCAGGCTTCTTTCACCAGGTGTGGTAGTGCTCAGTAATTGAACGGACCTGGGAGGAGGTGGCAGAGGCCACATCAGAGTTGGTCAATGGAGTGGTCTTGGCTACGCCGAAATCCTGCTTACTAGTTGGTCGCCCATGACCTGGATTCTATCTCCTCCATAACATGGACTCGCAGAGTGAACTATGTCTTACTGTTTTAAAAGTTCCTGCTGATTTAACTGTTTGGTGAAAAATGTTTGTTTAATTAATGCTTGTGTACCTCCACTCTGTTTGCTCCTGGATCCAGTTTGGGCTTTGGACTGTTTGCCTACATGGTTCTTTGTCTCATGATTGAAAATAATAAAGATAAGTAAAAAAAAACACCTGAATGTCTTTCTAATGGTAAGTCCCCTCATCTACAGGTATGACAAAGTCATACACTAAATCTGATGATTACACTATCTTTTTGACATAAATATCTACTCTGGAACTATATGGCCCGTAAACTATGAAGATGAATGATTGAGCCTCTCTACCTGTTCTGGGACTCTCAGGTAGTCCTGTTTGTGGTAACAGTAATACGTGAATGGTAGGAATGAGCTACATAGACAGTACATGGCTCAAACAACAACTTCATCTGAGTGATGACGAATGCACAATGGTATGCCTAGTAGTGTCTATTACATGCTCAGTGAGTTCAAACACTGTGGGGTTCATTTAGGCCTGACCGATAAAAATGTCGAAGATACATTTGCTCCAGGAGTTGCCCGTTGTTGAACAAAATTTACAAATTTACAAATCAGAGCTAAAAATGGGGACTAATGCATAAATCCTATTTTGTATGTGTTACCACAGCTAGATTTGTGGATTTTCAATGGCAAATATCATGTAGTAGAACCTGGAGGTTTTTGGCGTTGCTAATCTAGAACGGGTGTGAATTCCCAATTTTACACAGAATTGTAATTGGTCCCGTCTATGGTCTGCAGGGCTGGACGTTTTGCAAGATCAAACTTGGATATATAAATACACATAATAGACAAAGTATAAAACATGCTTTTGAGCTCACGGGGAGGGAGCCAGCTGTATTTCCAATACCATGAGAGATTTACGCATGATCCTTCCGAGAACCAGCTGTTTGCAGTAACAACTAAGAGAATTGTCGGAAACAGATCATGTGAAAAGTCATCAATAAGTAAATAGTGTTGCAAATACTTGGGCCAGATTTAGAGTTTGGCAGACAGTTTACAAGGTCACGTAAGTTGTGCAGAGAATTTAATGCATTTGTAATAAGGTATATGGAAGATTCATAATGTTTGTGAAGGAGTAACCCATCCACCAAACTCTAAATCAGCCATAGGGTTTCTATTTCATGCATTTGTACAATGAATACAAGTAAACAATAAGTTCCAAAGATACCTTTCACTGTTTCACTAGTTAGCACCCTGCCACTCTCCTAAAACAAGAGCACTAAAATATTTACAAAACATCTTACTTCATTCTGTCATCTTTTGTCAACATAAGATTAACGTCAAATGTCTATACCGGAATGCCGATATGATTATCTCACAGTCAAGTAAGGAAGGAAGTTAAAATTAAAATCCGGCTGCTGCGTTCACTGTTATCATGCTGAATTGAGACTTCCTGTTGATCCTGTGCATGCAGTTTAAAATAATTTTATATTTCGTAGGAGAACGGATACATGTCGCTGAAATGGTCAAGATGGATAACATTGGTATTTTGGTTAACAGAAAATAAGCTTAGAAATAACTAATTCAATACAACCAAACTAAAAGTAAAGGAAAATGCCAAAAAAGATAAATTTATATTCTGCACGATGAAAAAAACTACTTAATCCTAAACCGATGGGTATGAGGGTTAAAAAAATATAAGGCCCTCACCCACCAAGATGGCATACTTCTGGTCTGTTCCTCGACAAGCAAATGGAGATTACTGGCAGGGTGGGCTCCAGTTGTTAGAGCTCTTGGTGGAGAACTGGTGGGTTAGGGTCAACTATGTTACACTGTGTTTATCATGTCCACCTACACCTTCTTAACATACACTAGAGGGTTGTATGTCATGACAATGCATGGTATTACCACGCGTGCCATTACAACGCAGGAATTACAACGAAAGTCGTTACAAAACTTTCGCTGGAGGGCGCTGGATAGTAGAGTAGTTTAATTTTCTATTCCAACTCCAGCCCACGTTGACAGTAGGGAAGGAGTTGGATAGAAAATTAAACTATTTCCTATCCAAGAGCGCCCTCTAGCGAAAGTCGTTGTAACGACTTTCGTTGTAATTCCTGCGTTGTAATGGCAGTGCGGGGTAATCCCTGCGTTGTCATGGCTGTTCACCCACTAGAGGGCAGATAATAATAAGAAGTTCTTATTCAATGCATAGAGAAATTGGCTCTCCTAAAGAATAACATGACAATGATCGACAAGATCTTTTAATGAAAGAGTACTGTGTGTGTAAAATCTCAACTGCAGATGGATGTACAGATTAATTTTTTCGCGCAAAACCCAGCCCACCTGTCACTACTCTTAATACATTAATAATGAGTAGCGGAGGCGTTCAGCATTACAGTAAGTCAAATCGTTTAGGGATGCTCCTTAGCCGAAGTTGGAATATTTTAAAGTGCTTTTTAAAACTCATGTGTGTCGAGTTAGTTCTAAAAGATGATGGTATGTCATTCCAAAATCTTTAACATGTGTAAATTTGAGAAGCAGAGTGTTCTTTCTAGATGATAGTAAACAAATTTATTCCTGAGCTACTAATATATCACTTAAGAATACCAAGACACAGAAATATTGTCAAGCACAAATTCATCAAAACCAAAATGAGAATGGAAAATCAAGAGGAAACACATGGGCGGGTAATATGCTTGCATTTGTTTACTTAAAGCGTCATATACATTCCCAAAAATACTAAAACCTTCTTGTTTCCTTTAAAAAAGGAATCTGATCTTTGTATGTCATTTGGTTGCCACACCAAATTGCATTATTTAAAGTATAACTCAAACTGCCAAAAATGTAGACTTCATTTAAAATGGGGACAACCATACATTGTCACCTTAATAAGTTTCATGCGGTCGTTGGTTCTTTCATTTTCAATACATGCCTTTGTTGGAGATTTTGAAGTATTTTGGCCCTCCAGCCAGTCATTGGCTTCTTCAAGACAATGCTGTCATTCGCGTCTGATGTTTTGTTTAATTAAATACTTGAATGTACATATTTTATGTAACACATTATTTTCTGCATTATTTTGTTTTAGTAACAACAAGATTCCTCAACATAGCTGAATAGTGCATTGCCCATCATTACTTTTTTGTGTGATTAACTTTTAAGATATCTGCTTCATCCAGCTGGGTAGCTAGATAGTGGGAAAACGCTCAACACTCCTCCTGAAATGGCAGAGACAGAGATGGCGTGCCCTTGTTGCAGAGCTATTTTTGGGTGAGTGTAAACCTTTGATATATTTGAAGATTCTATTTTGTTTAGTGATCCGCTCACACCTTTAACTTGTTTTCCTACACCGTGCCATCATAGAAAGTAGGGACATCAGTACACAGACACAGAATACAATGCAATGCTTAATTTTAAGGGGTTGTTTACTGAATGTAAATTATTTTAATGGATTTTTAAAAGATTCTATCTTCCTTCCAGTCATAGTAACAATAATATGGAAGGAGCTTGTCTAGGACGCAGCTATTTGAATTCCCCAAAACGGATCACCCCTTGTTTCCTCAGATTAGAGTTTAAGAAATCATTGTGATCTGGGGAGCGAATAAGGCTCTTGCCCCACATGCCAGACCCAGCTGGCCTTTTCAGCTAATAAGTGGTTGTTACAAGGTGTTCTCAGATCGTTCCCCCTCTATGAACAATATGGAAAGTGTTACGCAACCACCAGATATGATTAGAAAAGCTATAATTTAGAAAATCTAAAATTGAAAAGATCCATAAAGAGAGAACAACCTAACAGCATGAAGAGGAAAAAAAGGGTTGAGAAAAGAAAAGGTTACTAAATTTAAGAGAAATGTATGTGTGCTAGGGTGAAACCATATGCCCACCAAGAATATTTAGCCTAAACCAAAGTTGCATAAATAACAAGAGGGGGTCTCATTAATCAAGGATGAAATCGTTGTGCCATCTAGGAGGAAATCTAACATTCCTCAGGGATACTTTTCTAGAAGGGCCTGGAGTTCAAATCCTCCTGGCAGGACTCCCCTAGTACTTTGAGATAAGAGATAATGCTTGGATATCCTGTCTAGACTCCAAGTTTGTCCATTACTCAATTTGAATACATTAAATCCCTGCTGAATATTTCTATGAGGACAGGAGAACCTGTTGCTTCCCTCCTTACGGGTCCTAGGTAACTTTATTTTCGCCTAATCCCCAAAAGCTAAAGTAGGTTTCTTTACACAGTTCAAATGATCATATTGTTCTTTGCATCTCTCTTGGTGGGAATAGATTATTTTCTACTAAGCTTTCTTTTTTGATCCAGGATGGTGTAATGGAAGGTTTGGGATGCCTTCCCTTTAGGGATAAAAAAAGGGGAGAGGCCTGTAATACTATTAGGGGTAGTTTGGTATGCCCACTCAGTTTCTTTCTGAGTTTCTTTAGCAGGTGTTTTCATTACTTCCACCCATTGCAGACATTTGTTAACAATACTATTGATTCTTTCTACTAAACCGTTAGCGCATGGTCAGTACAAAACTGTCTTGAGGTGGCTAATACATACCCTCTTAAGAAGTCTTGCATGGGGTCTGAAGTAAATAGTACTTCATTGTCAGTGCTAAGCATTTATGGGGTGCCCTTCTCAAAGAAAATATCCTATAAGAATTTTATCAGGACAACAGTAGTCTTGCATCTTGCCACCACCCAGCGAGTACGGTAACCTACCAAGACAATAATACACTTTTCGTTGAGAGAACTACTTTGGACGGGCCTGATGATGCCCAGTGCTAACTGGACCAATGGTTTGTCAGGGATTTCAATAGGTGATGAGGGGGCCTTAGTAAGTAAACGATATGTGTCGCTTTCAGCACAGGGTACACAACATTTCACTATGTTGTCTATGAACCTATCTATGCATTGCTACCAGTACTCAGAACGGACTCTGCTTTTAGTTTAACTATGACCTAGATGTCCTACATGTGCTAACTGTACTGTTTCTACTCTCATATATGTGGGAGGAACAATCTTCCGCCCACAACAGATAGAATCACTTAAAATACAGAGTTCATGTCTCCCTTCCCAAAATTTCAGTACAGAATTTGGTAGATCAAGGCAAGAATCGGGCCATCTTCTAAAATATAAGCCTTCAAAGATTGCAATTCCTTATCTTTTTTCATGGATTTCTCCAATTCTTCCTAATTTACCCCAGCAATACTTATCGCTAGGACAGTTTGTCACAATGTTGGTAATCTCTTAAGAGTCCTAGTCTATCCGGGAACTCTTGTCACACTTCTTTTTCACAATGTGAGGGGTCAACAAGCAAAGTAGGGTTCTTACTATTAGGGTCAAGTTTGATGCCGAACTCTTTTTGGGGTGTCCTCCAAGTATATTGGAGTCCTGTTTTGTAATGTAGGCTTTTATTACTGTAGATCTGTCTTTGAAATTGATTTGCATTCTTACCATGCCCTCCAAAGTACTTGGTATCTATTTTAAACAACAAGGGGACCCCAATTGGTATCAGCGAGGGACCTCGGGGAGCTTAATCATATAAACACAACAGTGGTCCCTGGCAGGGAGAAGAATGCTGATTGAAAATGAATATAGACCCAGTCAGTTCTATATTATTGAAGACATACCCAGCCGGGCAGAGGTCTTCAAGGTTTATATTTAAATCAAAAAATACACAAAACAAAATAACACCTTCAACAATTCACGTGCGTGGGGCACAAGCCTGTACCCAACCACGACCGTGCACAAACAAGGACATACACAAAGGGCTTGCAAGGCAAAATCAACAGTCTCTGTAGAGTTCCAATTTTGGACAGAGAATTACTTGTAGGTAGCATTACATAGTTTCGTATTGTAAATTTCACAGGTATATGGTACACAGTGGGTCGACGACGTTTCGGACCCCCTTGCTAAATGATGGGGTCCATCATCAGGACAAAGCAATGGTTGCCTTTTTTAGTTACTAGCCTCTTTAGCCTAAGGGGGGGGGGGAAAGTACATTAAATTCGCTCACATGCATCATGGGGGTGACATGGTTATAGATCTGTATCCTGATGGAAACAGCGAGTGACTTATTTGGTGTTTGACAAGCATGTGACTGGGTGCGGTTGCACATGCTGTAGGTGACAGTTTAAGTGCTAAAGTGTAGGTGGTTCATAGAGCTAAGTGTAGCATCAGGGTGAAGAACGGCGCAGTGATACTGGAGATATCAGGTGGAATAGATACTACAGTGGTTGTTGGTGCTGGGGTACATTAAATTGCATCGTGATCAAGTGAAAAACAGCGCAGGGGTTTGGAATAAAATGGAAAAAGCCGAAGAATCGTATACAGTATCTCATAGTCAGGTTAAGAATACATTGACATCTTAATCAAGTGAATAAACGGCGCAGTGGTGAAGGGTGTGGAAAAGAATACATTAATGATTGCATCTAGGGAGGGGCGCTCACCAGAACAGCAGTGTGCAGGCTCATGTAAGAGCGTGCAGGCGATGGGAACAGTAGGATACTCTGTTCCGGGATTTTGGATTCATCTAAGGGAGAAAGGGATTGTGTATCGGTAAAACCGGGAACAATCGGGTAATTAACATCAGGATGGGGCAGGGCAAGAGACAGCCTTTGGATTAGTAGGCTTACCAGTAATTCAGTTTACGAGGGTCCAGGGCGGGAGAGGTTAGTTCCTCGTGTCCGCGTTTGCCTGTGCAAAAATTAGCGTATTAGAACAGGCATCTTAGGGAATTGGTCAGGGCGCAAGTCAGAAGGACCACGGTGGTGTTAATCAAGGAGGGGGGGCTTACCAGTAAAATAGTTTCCGAGCGTCCAATGGCGGGAAATGGTTTGTATCTCGGATCCGCTCGTGCCTGTTTGTGAAATAACGTATTAAGGCAGGAATCTCAAAAGATCGGTCGGAGGCGCATTTCTGAGAGACCGAGGCGGGGCTTACCTTAAAAGCCGGATAATACCGGGAGCGCCGTGTCGCGCTTGGGTCCTGGAACCAGGGGGGCCTGCCGGTAAAGAAAGGATTATCAGGAGGGGCACTTGGGCAGGGCTGCAATGATAACAAGGCGAGCGAGGGAGGAGTAAGGAGCTTACCGGGTCAGTCGGCGAGGCTTGCTTCCTGGTTCAACGGGTCAACTGAGCACAACACTTTTAATGTGCTCAGCTATTGGCTGACAAGGGGCCATAAGCATAGAGAAAGGACGATGCTCGCGGTCAATTGCGATGGGGGTATTAGAAATAAAGGGAGATAATGGCGGCCATTTTGAGTGAGGGAAGTGAAGGTTGTGTACAGATAGACAACCACAGTGGAAAAGGATACGGCGCAGTGACATTTGTGAAGTAAACACGTGTGAATTATTACACAGGCAATATTATAAATTAAAATTAGAGTACATTAATTATACATAGCAATATCTGCGAAGGCCACAGTGCTTGAAGATCATAAACTTAAGTCTATGCAATAGGGGTAATAGGTCAGGTAAGTCTTTGCAGTAGGGGTAATATGTCAGATAAGTGTAGTCCAGTCCTCTTGCTGGTTAAGACCAGAATTCAGGCTATCTGTCCTTATTATCCATTTCAGTTCCTCTCTGTTGAGAAGGAGACTCAAATCGCCTCCTCTTGGTGGTAGTGTCACTTGGTTAATAATGGTCCAGCGGATGTCATTTTCCGTGTGTTCTTTTGAAATGAAATGTTCAACCAACGGAGCGTTGGGAGTCTTGCATCGTATTCTGCTTCTGTGCTGGGAAATCCGCAACTTAACCTTTTGCTTGGTTTGACCAACATACAGTAGGTCACATGGACATAAAATTGCATATACAACGTTACAACTATTGCAGTTTGTAAAAGTCTTCAAAACATTTTTTGATTCCTTATAGACAAATTCTTTACTCTCAATAGTGTATTCGCATACTACACATGTTCCACATTTCGCATGGCCTCTAAGGGGTGTTGTAGTCCAATAGTCATTGATCGTTCTTTTGAGTGGGGTAGGGGATGGTAATGCAGCCCTTACTAAGTGATCTTTGATATTTTTGTTTTTTTTTAAAGCGAACAATGGGCGTTCCCAGTTAAGTTGGCCTGAATTCAAAATGTACCAGTTTTGTTTAATACTTTTCGTGACTTTATTGGACACGCTGGAGAAAGTTGTGACACACACCAATTTGTTCGAAGTGGGTTTCGGTCTGTTAGTCAGAAGAGTCTCACGTGGACAATACCACGCTCGCTTCATGGAGTTTTTTATGAGGCGGCGAGGATAGCCTCTTTGACTCAATTTGGTGGCTAAGAGACCAGCTTCATGGAAAAAATCTTTTTTATGGAAATTGTTCCTTCGCAACCGAAGGAACTGTGAGTAGGGCAAGCTATATTTTAAGGCCCTAGGGTGGCAACTATCATAGCTTAAGAGCGTATTTTTCTCAGTAGGTTTATGATATAGAGTAGGCCATTTTCATGTTGGATAGTCAGGTCCAAAAAAGGAATAGAGGTCTTGCTGTGAGTTAATGTGAATGTTAGGCCACTGCAATTGTTGTTCAGCCAATGTAGTAGGGCTGGGAAGGCATTGATGTCGTTACCCCATATCATGAAGATATCGTCTATATAGCGTCTCCACGTTAGGATGCCCTGTTGGAATGGGTTGCTATCAGCAAGAATTGTATTACACTCCAACCAGTCCATGTAAAGGATAGCCAACGTGGGAGCAAAAATGGCTCCCATGGAGGTTCCGCGAACCTGCTGGAAATATTGGTTATCATACACAAAAAAGTTTTGTGTAAGGCAGATTTCAAGAAGCTGGATTATGAAAAGTGTGGGGACCCTATGGGGACGGGTTCTTTGGTCAAGAATGGTTTCCATTACATACAGTGATTCTCTTTGGGGAATGTTCGTGTACAATGATTCAACATCCAGAGTACAGAGGGTCTCAGTATTAGGGTTAAATGGAAAGTTTTCAACAAGGTTGATCATATGAGTACTGTCTTTTATATAACATCGGGTTGTTGGGACAAAGTCCTTTAAAAAGAAATTCACATAATGGCCCAAGGGTTCCAGAACCGAACCACAGCCCGACACAATGGGGCGGCCTGGTGGTTGGTCGAGACTCTTGTGCACCTTGGGCAGAGTGTAAATTACCGGTGTTCTGGGATTTGGAGTGTTCAGGAAGTCATATTCATGTTTACTCAAGTATCCATTATCCATAGCCTCAGTAGTAATGGTTCTGATTAGGGCTTGGATTTCTTTGGTGGGGTTCGTGGAAAGTCTACAGTAGTGATCTGTATTGGATACTTGACGGAGTAACTCACTTTTATAGTTATCAATGTCTTGCAATACAATTCCTCCACCCTTATCAGCTGTCTTAATGATTAGACTGGAATTATTCTTAAGGGTAGAAATGGCTGATTTCTCTTCTGTAGAGATGTTATATGGTACAAAAATGTGAGATTTTGCCAGATCGGTAGTTTCTTTGAGAATCACCTTCTCAAATGTTAGGATTTCCTTGGGGATCATGCCAGCCATGGGTGAGAATTTGGAGGGTGGTCTAAATGGTGTCGACACTGGTTTTGGGTCAGTTGGGTTGAGCTCAAAGAAAGCGCGTAGCCTAATTTTCCTGAAAAATGTCATAAATTCAGACTGTAGGTCAAGGAAATTTGGGTAGGTAGTAGGGACAAAAGATAAGCCCTTACTAAGGACAGAAATTTCATGAGAAGATAATATATGGCTTGAAAGATTAAACAAAGGAATAGTAAGTTCTGTGTTTACAGCCTCTGTCACCATTGGTAGAATCTGTTCCGGGTCTGTCGTTCTCCCGGAGGATTTGGCCATCGTGTTGGTTGTTTCACACGGCCTCTCTTGGGGGGTTCTTGCTGGCCTCTGGCTAAAAAATGATTTTGATGTCTTTGCGGTCCACCACTTGGGCCTTCCCCGCCGTCTGAGTTATCTGAAGAATCGGCTGAGGAGTCTGTGAACCTAACAACGGTATTTCTCCTATTATAGCGACCCCACGGCCTGGGTGTAAATTGGGTTTGATTAAGGTTACGGTTAGTGTAAAAGTCTTCTGAAGGAAGGGATAAGCACGTTCAGAAGTAAATGATTTAATGTCCTTCTTTACTTTGTTGGAACTACAGAGTTCATGTCTCCCTTCCCAAAATTTCAGTACAGAATTTGGTAGATCAAGGCAAGAATCGGGCCATCTTCTAAAATATAAGCCTTCAAAGATTGCAATTCCTTATCTTTTTTCATGGATTTCTCCAATTCTTCCTAATTTACCCCAGCAATACTTATCGCTAGGACAGTTTGTCACAATGTTGGTAATCTCTTAAGAGTCCTAGTCTATCCGGGAACTCTTGTCACACTTCTTTTTCACAATGTGAGGGGTCAACAAGCAAAGTAGGGTTCTTACTATTAGGGTCAAGTTTGATGCCGAACTCTTTTTGGGGTGTCCTCCAAGTATATTGGAGTCCTGTTTTGTAATGTAGGCTTTTATTACTGTAGATCTGTCTTTGAAATTGATTTGCATTCTTACCATGCCCTCCAAAGTACTTGGGTCACTGTTATACTTCCTCACCTCTCCTCCGGTTTTATGCCAGGAGATTCTACTACTTATATGTTTCCTGCGAACAGCTTATTAAAATCATTGCTATTGATAAGGTAAAGGGGGACATGAATCGGCAAAACAGTGACTGTTACATCATCTAATAATATTTAGCATTTAGGAGACAAAATGTCACTGCAGCACTCCGATAACTGAAAGAGCAATGTTTAATCCTCACTATTAATTAAATCAACTGTGTGAATGTTCTTGGGAGAAGTGTTATTACAGACTCTCCTGGACTGACCTTTTTTGCTGTAATTGCGGCATGTGACGCTTTTTGCTTGGAATTTAACAGTATTGACTAGATGACCATTACTTCCACATTGGAAGCATTTCACTCTTTCATTAGTAGACGGCAACTCTTTGTTGCTCTTGGGGTTAAGGTATTTGTTCTTCATTGTTGTTTCATTCTTGGTAATGACATTGACTTCAGGTTGTGACTCTTTTGTAATTTTCATTTCATTTGGGGGAGAGGATGTAGCCTTACGGCTAGAGCGGCTGACTTCGTGACAGGGCAAATCACTTAATCTCCCCGTGCCTCACAAAAATGAATGTAAAGCGCTCTGATACCCAAGTCTCTGGTCTAGTTCACACTATATAAAACTCAAAAAAAAAGAAATAAAAAAAAGAAAAACATGTAAAGAATCATCAGTATGATCTATGCCTACAGCTACTGAAATGGCATCTTTTAAATCAAGGTGTCCAAATAATGGTCTTTCCTGAATTTTCTGATTGTTCGTGGATCTCACTAGTAGGTCGCATATCAAAGATTCTGTGAGAGCCTCAAAATCATGTGTTAGAGAAATAGCTCAAAGCCGCAAGATATGCAGTCAATTTTTTGCTTTTTCCATGAAACCACCCAAACAATTTGGCCTCTCTAGTCCTACCTTTTTCTTTGTCCAAAATGCTCCTGGAGTTTGAGAAAGGTAAGTTGATACACACCAAGCAGTGCATAAGGTCTATCTCCTTCCCTGGTAAGTTTTCATAGATATTTTTTCCATCAATCCCCAGGTTGTGTTGAAGAATGTGCTGTTTGTGCACAGGCGTACATTTTTAACCGATTGCAATAAAGCAAGATTCGAAATGTTTGGCCCATTGTTTATAAGGAAGAGAGGGATCCTTGTGCAGCCATGTTTACACTGCTTAAAGTGGTTTAACGATTTCCTAACACAAGATTGTCAAAATTAGTCTTCATGAAAAAGTATTTACTGAAGAGATGAAATATATAGCTTGTAATGTAATGGTACTTGTATAGCACACGAATCACAATGAGGCATCTCGGCGTTTCTATGAATACCGCTGAGGGACCCTTCCTGGCCTTTCCCTGTGAAGTGCCCACTCCTGGGCACCCCGAAGGTGAAGCCAGGCATCCTAGCGTTGTTGGGGCCGTTGTGGAGATTAAGCAAGCTATTGCCCAGAGTTACAGAGTGGGACCCATGTTTAGAATAGGCACCGAGGCGAGAATTATCAGGTCTGGGGAAATTGAGCCCTAGAGCTGCAGAGGCGGGAATTGAACCCTGGTCACGGGCCAGAACTCTGCATCAGGGTCTGCCGCTCTAACCATTGAGCCACACATTGAGCCACACTTCTCCACTTCTAGCTTAACATGTAGTCATCTGTACAGTAAGTAGGAAGGACTGTGAAGAATATATTCTGCACTTACAGTGTATGAGTAGCAGCCATTCAGTTTTAAATTTGGTTTAGGCATGCATTAGGGGAAAGTCCTGTTTCTTTTTTTTTTACTGCCGATTTGCTGAGGAGAAATTGAACAACTCCTGCCTGTGAGTTAGAAAGTGGCCCAATTGCACTACATTGAAGGAGACTGTCAGACCTCAAACCCAGAAAGCACTGAAAAGCCTCAAAAAATACTCCAGCAGCATCAGCACCTTCCCCAAAGAGCACCAGAGACTGCACGTCACAGAGAAACTCCCACTCAGGATGAGAGGAGGGGGTCATTGCACATGCCATGCTGGATGGAATCACAAGCAGCCAGTAGCGTCTCCTGGAGGGAGTGCTGCCGGGCGGTGACATGGGACGGGGGAGGGGCAGGGTGTGGGTTAGTAAAGTCCGGAATACGCCCAAATGCGATACAGCGTGTGCAACAACATTTGTTTAATTAATTTATTTGTTTACTTACCTCCATACGGCCATATTCCGGACTTTACTACCCCCGACCCTCCCCCGCCCCACGTTACTGCCCAGTAGCACTCCCTCCAAGAGCCGCTACTGGCTGCTTGTGATTCAAGCAAGCGGCACCCAGCAGAGTCCCGTCTTGGCCCCTGGGAGACAAAGAAGGACACGCAGACAGGTCACAGAGCTGGCTCCCAAGCGACAATGACAGAAGCCTCTGAAGGGCTTGTAGTGCCACAGTGGCCAGAAGCTGTAAACTGCCTGAAAAAATCGTCAACTGGGCACTTTGCAGGGGATGAGTCTTAGAAAGGGCACATTGCGCCTTAGCGGTCAGCCAGAGCCATAAACTGCAGGGAAAAATTCGCAGACTGGGAACTATAAACAGGGGTGATAACTCTTCTGTCCCCACTCATGATTTTATGACACGATGAACGGTAAGTAAAGCTTGTCTATTCAGCATCACCAATTCTGTCAGCTGCTAACATCAAATATCAATACCATGTTCCAGGTGACAGTTAACTGCTGGTGGAATGTTCCAAAGAACAGTAATGTAAGGGGGTGGGAGGGCAGAGAGGTCAAGTCAGTAATTGTTTATAGGGTGAGGTAATCTCATGTATAAGAATTGGAAACAGATTGCAAAAGAGGACCATGGATCCACTGTAAAATAATCTGTTATCCACACATATGGCATCTTGCCAGTCATAATATGGCAGCTTATTAAGTACCCTGGATGACAATTCCCAGTTCCCAAAATGTTCTCTCTTTGCAACACAGAAGCAGGTGATCCATGAAGCTTCACTGAGGCAGCGGGGCTCCTTGCTGCTCCACTTAGCTGCCTCTCCCCCAAACCCCCTGGTTGGACCTGGGCGATTACTGCTATTCTCCTAGCAGCAGTTTGGGAGGTGTGAGCTTTGTGTACAGGAAAGTGACTAGTAACAGTGCCTATGACCCCACACAATTCAGTAGGGGCTGCAGCAAAATTGAGTGATCCGTCATTCAATAGGCTGCGGCGAGGCTCAAGTGAAAAGTCCAGAGTCCAGGCCTGCTTGGTACACCCTGAGCTTCAGCACCTCTTACTTACTTATTTAGTGGGAAATCTTGATCTGGCGTCAGTAAATAAATGTATAATTGGTATAATAAAACCTCCTGAAATTAATATCTGTTCATCCATGTTTTTGTTATAATGAGCTGAAAACTTCAAGGTCATCTTAAGACAGTGGCTAGAACAGCCATATTGATCTTGCAGCCCAGATCCCTGATTAGGGGTCAGGGAATATGCTGTGCTTTTCAATTCGATTCTGTAGATATTTAGCGGCCTGGGGCCATATTGCATAAGTGACCCAGGGGTACAACGGGCATTTGTGCCCACTTTGCGCGCTTCTGGGGCATGTTGATATTACAGAAGGGGCCGCAGACCTTTAGGCCACCCTTAATGTAATACCGATAGAGCTGGTGCACATAAAGCACCAGCGCTTTCTTCTAAAAAGTCACTGTCAGTGTGCCCCCTAATTGCAGCCCACTGGAGAGTAAAGAGGGTCCCATGGACCCCCCAGACATCCACTTTCACGCGGGTGCAGTCACTCACTGCACCCGACTGCACAGTGAATCACAGAGTGGCTTCAGAGCAGCTGCTCTGTTTTTCACCTGAATGCACTGTCCCCAGGGAAGCACGAGTTCGGAGCTACCCTGTAATACTCGCAAACAGAAAAAGTGCGCCCTTCACTTATAAGGCCCCTGGTCTGCCAGAATAATATTGCTATCTAAACCAGTAGTACTGTGTATCTTCTTTGGGATTTGAGCCAGAATATTGTCTGCTTTTGAAGACGCCCATAGAGGCATCATAAAACTGTTCAAAATCACATCAGCTCAAATAATATGTAGATTTAAAGAGCTCATCAATAAACTGGTTGAGTGTTCGTATTAAAATAATTGGTGTGTAGTGCTCACCTAATAATAAAGCAGAAGGTCCTGAGATCCCAAAGCCAGAGGTTGAGGGCACCATTGCACCACGACTATGACTGTCTTTTGCTACATATCTGTGGGTAAGGGAACACGTTGCTTACCTGCATTACGGCGCATGGCAGCCTTGCTAAAGCTTTTCTGGCATGCGTTTTCAAAAGTAAAATATCTGCATGAAAATCTGTTGTATATGATCCTACAAACATTTATGATTTGCATGTTTTAGTTCTTGCTGTGGGTGGAAAAAGTAAAATATAACCAAAGAACACTTTAATACTTTCCACATTCAATGCAGGGTTCCACTTTTTTATCAGGCCAGGCATCAATCTGAAATAGGATCAACACAGAAGGTGATTTTTGTGGTTTTATCACAATAGTTCTACATTTATTTACTGAAGCCAATCCCTGCAACACACCAGGTCGCCATACACCTCCCTGTGAGGTCAGGGTTGTTTTCTTGTTCCCAGGCATAGTTTCCTCATTACAAATTATGGTTTTGTGTGTCTATAGGTAGCTGAAGACAATCCAGAGAGCACACAGTATTTGACTATCCCATCCTTAATGAAGGCGACAGACAGACTGAGAGAGAACACAGAATATTATCACTTTTGACATCTGTATGTGTGGCAGCTGACTGACAGCATAGTCTCCCTAACACAGAAGGAGGCAGAGGAGGATGGGGTTAATTAAAGGAGGGCAACAAAATCGGTCAGTATGGATGGTAGGCTGAAATGGGCGGAGCAGATGGGGACAGGCTTAGAGATGACAGTGCAAGAGGGAGACCGACAGTGAGATGACAGAGCAAGAAGGAGACAGGCTGAGAAATGACAGGCCTGAGATAACACTTCTAAGAGGGAGCAGAATTAGGCAGACTACGGAAGGGTGAAGAAAGAGGGAAGGACATGCGGAGGGAGACAGCCTTGGAAGGGAAAGGCTTAAAAGGGATATCAATTCATGGAAGGAGAAGACTGTGGGACAAGGGCGAAGAATGTGAAGGGAAAGCCTGAGGGCTGGCAGACTGAATGTGGGACAGACTGGGTGACAAGACTGAGACTGGAAGGCTTGGGGGAATTTAAGAGGGAACAAACTAGGGAAAGGGTGGACTGAAAGAGCACATGAGAAGCGCCCCCCCAAAGCACCCATTCACCGTCTTTAGAAACCAACATAATCAGACAATCCTTCTATAGCTTCATTGAGATAATCCACATGACACATGATGTCATGGTGAAGATGTTTTATCAAAACATGATATTTATATGAGTGAGACATACATCCTCCATGTATATCTATGGGGTTTTTGAAGCTGTCCAGGTAGAGACCAGCATAAAACTTGCGATACCCAGCTACCAGTAGGTAAGACTTAACCTCAGCAACACTAAGTTCCTGTAAGTGACCCTAACCCATCGAGAGGCTGGCTCTCAATGGGAGAGCATTTCTCCCAGAAAGCTAGGTACCCTAAAAGTAAGGAGAAAACCAGAGCAGCTGTTTCAGTGACAAACACGCATCCTACTTCCCATCTCCAAGCACTTTCTTTTTTCACACATATTGCTTTGTCTGATAACTTCTTCTGTATGTAAAGCAGTAGTCTACAACCATGACAGTGGAGTGATAACATCAGCTAAGAGACATACAGATTTCTCAACATCTCTTGTATCTGATCATTGTCGTTATAAGCAGCTGCATTAAAGGCTCTAATCTCTTGTGTGAAGTAAGGGACTCCTGGATTTAAACAAGGATCATTACTTCAGAACGAGGCTGCACACTAATTAATCCCCTGGCACCGGGAGCCAGGCAACAACAGAAAACAAGCAATCATACAATGCCTGCACTTGGATCCCATGAGAACCTCATGCTGAGGAATAATGAACCGCGTTCAGGTGCCTAACAAACACTTCATGGGCTCGATCACCTATGACCTGCGACGTCTGCATCGCATTGGTACACACTTTCACTGGAGAAACCAGAGAATGTGCACTTGATTACCAAGAAACAGAGGCCCACAGTCTACATGGCTCAGGGAGTTAGCAAATATGCAGCAGATTGAGAAGGACAGAAGCATGGAGTCATTTCCATAAAGCTGTAAATTCCTACTTTCAAGTAGGCCTGGGCGGTAAATATCGTTCTGCTTGCGGAATTTGGGTAATTTCGCGTTCCGCGGCTTCGCAGAATTTTTTGCTGGTTCGCGCTTTCAAAATGAGTGTTCGTGAGATATTTCCCCCGATCACGCAAACATCGTTTGCGAACAGGAAATAAGCATCGCAAACTGGCAGAACAAGCAATTCCATGTGTTGACGGAACTCTGCGTGCTCGCGAACATTTTTTACCATTTTGCGGAGCTTTGCGTAGCGCGACTACGCAAATTCTGCCCACCCCTAGAGGATGGCAACGAAACTCTTTACAAGTATTAGTGCCCTTCCATACTGAGCTCACCCTCATGGTGGTCTTCATGATCTACCTTTGGTGCTAAGTTGCAGGCTGCCCCTGCAGAGAATGTCACAATGCTGCTGCTATCACTCTGTCAGTGTCTCTGCAGATTCCAGGCCTTGCCTTCTCTGTCAGTATTAGTGCAGATTCCAGGAGGGGCCTTATCTGTCACTATTAGTGCAGTTTATAATTCCACTCCTCTGGCAAGGAGCCTTCATGTCATCTCTGAAACACTCCATGCTCCGTCCTAAACTATAAGCAGGTAGGTTTAGTCCTTAGATTGCACATGACGCAGGCACTTGCATCTGTGATACGGCACCAATACCGACTCAAGAGCAGACTCGATGATGAAGTGTGCCACTAATTAGGCAGTGAGGATTCAACATATTTTCAGCAAATATAGCAATACCTCTATAATCACGCCATTTGCTACACTTATGAACGGATACCAAGCCTGTCCCCACCAAAGGCAGAGTAAAAGGGATAAGCATTTGTTTGTATGGTCATACTGGTTTGCGTTGTAATAGTTGCGTCGTAAAGGCACTGCGTGGTAAAAGTTGCGTTGTAAAGGATGTTCCCCCATATTCCTCATCTATGTGTGCTACAGAATGCACCACACATAGAAAGAGGAAGTAATGAGCAGCCGCTGCCCTTGCAGGTAAGAGCGGTGAGGCCGGGTTTGGGAGGGATTCGACAGACAACCACAAGGGAAAATTAAATAAATAATTATTCTTTCCCTCATCGTCGTCTGTCAAAATCCACCCCACACCCAGCCCCACCGCCCCCCTGCTCTTACCTGCTTGAGACGCTGCTGGTAATGAGGAGAAATGAAGATATTTCTCCATGCTATGTCTCTCCTGGGAAGGCATATCTTTTCTGTTTCTGTATCAGTTCTGGTAAATTTGGGAATGTGTCAAAAACCATGGGAGGTGCATGGAAACACCCGCACAACGCCCATGGAATGCCTTCCCGGGGCCGAGAAGGGCAACGCAGCGATTTGCGCTGCATTGCCTTACTCTAGATTTTCTGAGCTACTCAGGGCCACACAAAGTGGCCTTGCCTGGCTTCATAAATCTGACTTAAGGCTTGCATCGCTCTTTCACCACATTGGGTGATGCAAGAGTGATGCAAACCAGCTTGTAACTAGGCCCCATAGTTACTACCACATTTTATTTATTTATTTATTTTAAAGGTTTTCTATAGCGCTGGCTAGACCCAGGGGTATCAGAGCGCTTTACAGGAATGTGAGGAGGTACAGTATTCAAAAACATTTGAGTAAAACAAGAGCTAATCTAACACAGAAAGCAGGTAAAATGCGAGAGCTATTTAAAAAACACTATATTAAGCTAACGTGGGTAGTGAGAACCTTGGTTAGGGTGGGTGGGTGAGGGTGAAAGAGAAGAGATAAGGAGGCTGTGCGTAGGGCTTGGATTCATATGTAGATATAGAGAGAAGGGAGTGAGGAAGGGGGAAAGAGTAGCGTGAGGGAGGAGGGTTTGGGGGGAAAAAAGTGGAGGGGATGGCCAGTAGGTCGCTAATGCAAACAAGGCGATTCTAGAATGTGAGAAATGAAAAGTCCATTCCAGAGAGATGACTCTTGTAGACCCCTCTGTCTTAACCAGTTGCAAAGCATTTCTATAAACCAGTTCCCCATTCAGTTATTGTAAGTGCAATACAGTGATTAATCAACAGTATATAAGGCCTCCATTGCAATTAATTTCTTAGTTCTGACCGTTTCCTATCAAAACAGACATAACAACAAAGGTATGTTGGGCTTTGTGTACAAGAATGGAATTCTGTGTTACTAGAAATAATAATGGTTCTGCATTTTTTAAACAAAAGGTACACGGCCACAATAAATTAAGATGTGTTACTACAAATATCAAAAGTCCGAATAAAATGATGTGAGAACAGTTGACTGATTTAATTTCAGATACCATTCTCTTTCTCATGTGCAACAAAACTACAACTGAGATATGAAAGAGATCGTTTAGCTAAAAATGTGTTGAAAGATGCAAGCACTTGTAAGGAAAGCCCTCAAAAGGGGTAAGACACCTCTTACCTCAGGGTGTAAGCTTTGATGGGAACTCAATCTGAGCTATACAAAGTGCAATAACTTCAAGTGTTTTCAGAGAAGTTAGCAACTAACGCAACCATGGCACACTAAAACAGTTTTCAATAAGGCAGGCAACATTGTCAGTATGCTTGTGGAACAGGGTGCCATTACTGCTTTTTGCAATTTAGACATTTTTGAGGTTTCCACGTTTTTGACCGATGCCCCTATGAGGAATCTCACGTCCAGAGTTGTTTTGAGGGGAAATTAACCTGCTCACAGTGGAATGCATTTTTTTTTTCATCAACATACATGAAAACACGAAATCACGTATTCTGCTATATTATATTAGCTCCAAAATTGTAATCCAATATTTCTCTCTCAACAAAACACATTGTTCGAATATTATATCTGCCATAAATGTATGCATAGTGTGTGAGGTTTAAGGAATTTTGCAAAGTCATCCACAGAGTCTCACATACTACAGGCAAAGAAAGAGTAACAACTCTATCCAGCTCTAAATTAAATGAGACAAAATTCATTCAGAACAAGCACAAATGGCTTAAAAGTTTTCAGATTTGGAGCTATTAGTATATCATCAGACTCCACATGAATTGAAAGTGTAGATAAAGAGCATTGTATTCCATAATTCGAGCTTCAGCTCTTATTCACTTAGTAGACAGCAGTTTGAATACACGGGAACAGAAACTCCCTTTGGAGCTCATTATGAGTGGGCTTGCTCATTCCATTGGGCCAGGCAACATTAAAGCAGGGGAAGGGAAGAAGCAGGAATGATTACAGGGCACTTGTAATGAGGGCCTTAGAGGAGCACTGAAGAGCGAGAAAGGATGGCATGGCGCTACCTTGCACTTGCTGATGACAACTGTGTACTACTGACTATTGCTGCACACAGTCATGAGAAAGTCACCCACATGCGCACTCTTTCGCAAAATAATGCAGCCTCATTTGTTGGGTCAATTATATTTAGAAACGTCTCTATATGGCGCACGGATTTTCTGCATTCCTAGCAATGAAAAAATAAATTTTTCAAGGTCATTATAATGGTTTATTTAGTGTCCTAAACATTCTAACTTACTATGCTGTATAGTCACTGAATGTATCACATGATTTACTCCTGCCCATTGGCTTTTTATAAGGGTGATAATCAAAGCATCTACCAAAAGGTTAGAATTATGGGATCATGTTTGATTTTTACACCAACTTTGGCCCACAAATCAACAACCGTGAAGGAAACTAACATTCAGCTCTCCATTCTTCCGGAAATCCTTTAACTCGTGCAAACAAAGAAAAATAATAATAGGGCTATTTGGAGGATGGGTGTTAGCTTCTTTGGACTAAAGTAACAAGGTTCACAGTAGCCTTCCCAAAACAATCACCACCAGACCGCAAATAGTCCAAAATGTGCATTTATTGGCAAAGCCAATAGGTCTGGTGTTATCCGACAATTCTTGTTTTGGAAACCAATGACCTGTTAAAACCTTCACAGACAGGTTTCCACCCGGGCCAGGGTACGGAAACAGCGATGGTAGCGGTTGTCGAAGAGGCTAGGAAGATCATTGATGCAGGAGGATCAGTGGCAGTGATCCTCCTGGACCTCAGTGCGGCCTTCGACACCGTCAACCACCATATCCTGGCTCAGCGGCTCAGAGACCTTGGTATCTCAGGGTCTGCCCTGTCTTGGCTAAAATCCTTCCTCCACAACCGCTCCTTCCAGGTGGCAGAGGGTGACTTAATCTCCAGGGAGACCCCAATACGTTGCGGAGTGCCGCAGGGCTCTTCATTGAGCCCAACGCTCTTCAACGTATACATGTCGCCCCTTGGAAAAATTGTCACCCTGCACGGAATCAAACTCCTGACATATGCGGATGACACCCAGCTGGTTGTCTCCCTCAGTCAGCGGGAAAATCCTACCATCGATCTGTACTCCTGCCTGGGGGACATAGTCAGCTGGATGAACAGATCCCACTTAAAACTCAACAGCGACAAAACGGAGATACTGGTGATGGGCAACCAGTCTCACTTCCGTCCGGAGTCACTGTGGCCCCGTGCATGGGCTCGCCCCCAACCCCCAAAGCAGACATCAAAAGTTTGGGGATCTGGCTCGATCAAAACCTCACCCTAAACACCCAAGCAAGGAAAACGGCAGGAATTTGCTATGGCCTACTACGTACCGCTCGCAAGATCCTCCCTCTGCTCCCTTTCCAGTCAAGAAAGCTCCTCATACAGGGCCTCATCCTGTCCAGACTGGACTACGGAAACGTCCTGTATCTTGGCGCACCAAAGAAAGTTACAGCTAGGCTACAGGTTGTGCAAAACGCTGCTGCCCGGATTCTTACTGACACCAAGAACCGCTGCAATGGCTAAAAAAGCGATCAGAGCACTACATTGGCTGCCCGTTCTACAAAGGGTGCAGTTCAAGGCCCTGTGCCTAACCCACAAAATCCTCCACGGAAAAGCTCCCCCTATCCTTAAGGACCTTGTTGTCCCATATACCACCTCTAGAACCCTCCGATCTTCTAATGCTCACCTAACCCAGACACCTAGGATCAAGAAAACGCGTTCCGGAGGCCGGCGCTTTTCCTATCACTCGTCCAAGTTATGGAACGCCCTCCCTCTTAACCTCCGTGCCCAACACAATCTCCTGCCCTTTCCGAAGCTTCTAAAGACTTGGCTGTTCCCGTAACTTTTTCCTCCCGCCCTCGCCTCATCTACCACTGATCTTCTGTCAGCGCTGGGACGCTCACGGGCAGCCATGCGCTTTAGAAATCCTCTTACAATTGTTTTGAGTAGGCCTGGGCAGTAAATTCTGTTTCGCTCGCGGAATTTGGGTAATTTCGTGTTCCGCGGAGAACGGGAAATTGCCCAAAATTCTGCGTTCCGCGACTTCGCAGAATGTTTTGCTTGTTCGCGTTCACAAAATGCATGTTTGCAAGGTATTTCCCCCCGAGCAGGCAAACAGGGATTGCGAACAGTAAAAAAGCATCGTGAACAAGCCATTGCCTGTGTTCGCGGAGATTGTTTACCATTTCGAGGAGATTTGCGTAACGCGATTACGCAAATTCCGCCCACCCCTAGTTTTGACATGGCTTTTGCAAAACATTATCCTTTGGGTAACTGCCAGGCGATTGTCAATCTATAAAAAAACTGACCATATGCAAAAACGTTTTTTTTTTCCTCAAAATAACACTCATTTCAATAATACTCCCTGGCACTGAAGGGAATTACTTTATGTCTGAATGTGCTCCTTGTGAAAGAGAAGCATGCCGTAACTCATAGTGAAGTCAGCCAATGGCTGAAGTAGGGTGATGAGTTACCCTTGGGTGTATACTCGAGTTACTTGAAGAAAAATGTGAATGACACAACTACAGACAAATGGATGAAATACGACTTAAAATCCCTACACGTTTTTATGTCATACACAAAATATGAGTAAAATTAAAAGATCCTAGCTAACACAGACCGAAACAAGACATTTGTTATGCCATTGGCTGACAACCTCTTGCCTTTGAGAAAGATAGAAAGTAAGAAGGTATAAAATAAGGAACAAAAGAAGGAAAGAAAGAAAAGAAAGAAAGAAAGAAAGAAAGAAAGAAAGAAAGAAAGAAAGAAAGAAAGAAAGAAAGAAAGAAAGAAAGAAAGAAAGAAAGGAAGAAAGAAAGAGAGAAAGGAAGAAAGAAAGAGAGTAAGACAGAAAGAAAGAGCTAAAAAGAAAGATAGAAAGGCAAGAATTAACTCAATAAAAGAAGGAAGGCAAGAAAGAAGGAATGAAAGAATTCAATAAAGAAATAACAAATAATAGAAAGACAACAAGGAAAAAAATATAGAATGAAGCAAGAAAAATGGAAAGGAAGCAAGAAAAAAGAAAGAATGAAATAAGGAAGGAGAAAGAAAGAATGAAACAAAGAGGAAAAAAAGGAAAAAAGAAAGAGAGCAACAGAAACACAGAACAGCAGAAGAACAGAGAAAAAGAAAAAATTTGAACAAGAAAAAGAATGAAAGAAAAAAGAAAGGAAGAAAGAAAGAAAGAAAGAAAGAAAAAAGAAAGAAAGAATAAAAGCAAGAAGGAAAGCAAGACAGAAGAAATAAAACCAAGAAAGAAGGGAAAAATAAATGTAAGAACAATGAAGGAAAGAATCAAGGCAGGAGAGAAAGATAACAATAATGAAGGAAATAAGAAATAAAATGTTGCAAGAAAAAGGGAAAATTGTAATGACAGGATGCTAACAAAAAATAAACCAAGAAAGAGGAAATGAATGAAAAAGGAAAGCAAGAAAGAAGGAAAGACAGAAGTAACAAAATAATGAAAGAAACAAGGAATGCAAGAAAGAAGGAAATAAAGTATGAAATAAAATATGAATGATGGAATGGAAAAAATGAAAAGTAAGAAAGAAAGAAAAAAGGAATGGAAGTATGAAAGGAACAGGAAAGAAAAACGAAATATAAATGGAAAGCATGAAGGAAAGAAGGAATTCAAAAATAAAGATAAAAAAATGAAAAAAGAAAGTAAGGGAAGAAAAGAATGAAAAAGAAAGTAAGAAAAACAGGAATCAATGAAAAAAGGAAAGTGAGATGAATTAAAGAAGAAATGAAATTAAGAAAGCAGGGAAGAGGGAAAGAAGGAAAAGAAGGAAGAATTAAAGAAAGAAGAAAGGAAGGAAGAAATCAAAAGGGTGTTACAAATGCTTCAAATTAAAAATGATAAAGACTGCTTGTTTCCCTAAGCAAAGTTTATTAGTGAACCATTGGTGAAATTGAGTCCAGAATAAGCATGTTCAGAAGAATCTTCTGTCTTTGAACTCACATTTATAATATTGAAGCTTTTGATAACGTAATAGAGAACAGTTTTAAATGAACTGCAATCTGTTATTTTGTGAAATTCCATTAGGAGTGTCCTATGTTTATCTGATAAAATCAGATAAACAAAAAACTTTCCTAAAAGAAACAGGAATGGATAAAAAGTGGAATGTGGCCTGTGCACAGATCTGGTATAAGGGTCTTGCTGCTCACATCAGACTCTAAACACAAAGGCAACATCAAAGTAATAAATTACAAACAAAGACATTGACACAGATGGGAACTAGCTTGTGTTTGATGTGCTCCTTGTGCCAGAGTAAAATGCAGTCAACCAAAGTGAAGTTATCATGTGGCTAAATTGGGCTGACCACATGACCCATGTTGTATGCTGTAGTGGGTAGAAGCAAAGCGTGAATGACATACCAACAGACGAATAAAAGCTGACGGAAACCCCCTTTAAATAAGTATATTGTACATATAATAAAAAAATCAAAAGCTCTTGGTTAACAACAGACCTAAAAAAACAAGCACCTCAAGTCTGCCCAGAAAGCATTCCATTGGCTTCCACCAGAATTCAGGATCCAAATCAAAACGCTCTTCATTATAGACAAATTGCATTGCAGCAAAGATCTGGGCATTCTGTTCCAGGCAGGAATTTACATTCTTCCTGGGCTCATTTGTTTAACTATGTGTCTTTAAGAGACAGAACTTTATTAAAGACCTTTGGAGGCCTATGATCCGAAACTATGAAACAGCCTTTGCCTTCTATGTGAAGGGGGCTACCCACAAGTAAGGATATTTCTGAAAACTGTCATGCAACTAACTGTAAGTCCTGCCTCATATGGACCAAAAATGCCAGCTCGACGCCTATGCTATGAATCGGGTTGGACTCTAACTTTCCTTTATATGAACATTTGAATTTATGTTTTCTTTTCTGTAGGCGTCAGTAGTCTAGCTTAATACATAGCACTATAAAACTAAACAAATACATAACTTCAATGACGTTCAACCCTCAGGATGAAATTTAGAGAACTCGAAGACTGAGGGATAGCTTACGTCAGGAAGTATGCACGAGCACACAAGATATGGTGAGGGTGAACACTGGCTAGATTACTGCATCCAAGCATTCCCAGTACTTACTTGATGAAGCCCCACACAGATGAGGGGACGACAGTGACTGATAATGCAGATATAGCCACAGCATTCCTCCAATACTAATGCCAACTGTAAACTGCTCGCACCACTGATAGTGCAGACACAATAGCAACCTACCTGGCAGAGGTAGTAATAGTGTGACTAACAGAAGGCCAGCAGAAATTCCCAGCCGCCCCTATACCATTCAAAGAATTAATTCCAGGCAATTGATGCACTGGATGGCTTTAAGGCCCATGGATTGGATGGCCTCACAGGACACTTCTGTAAGGCTTACAAACAGATTCTGTCCTCCCACCTCTTGCAAATGTATGCAGAATCACTTGAAACTGGCACACTTCCCCCCACACTTAGGGAAGCAACTATCATTCCGCTGCTCAAACCTGGCAACCCAGCACACCAGTGCACATCCTACAGACCCCTTTCCCCCTTAAATCACATCAACAAAATACTAGTGAAACGCCTTGCAACACGTATGTCACTCCTAATAGAACAAATTAAATCCCATATGCAGACTGGGTTTGTGCCACAAGGCTCCACTACACTCAATCTGCATATCCTTTTTGCTGTCCTTAACCAGATCTCCCCAACAATACAGGCTGCAGTCGCACTGCTAGATGCTGAAAAGGCATTTGAATAATTGGAATGGCCGTTCGTACAGGCGACCCTCACTCAGCTAGGCAGAACACACCGCTAGACTCAGGGTGATTGGCTTTGCTACAGATCTGATCACCACGGGCACCCAACAGGGTTAATCCCTTTCCACCGTTGTTCTTCATTTGTGTAATAGAGTTGACAGTCCAGTAGTTGGGGTGGGCGGAGCTAGGTGGGCAGAGGGGAAGAGGTGGGGACAAGACAGGAAGGGGCCAGTTAGAGTAGGGACGGGGACCTGTGCAGAAGCAAGAATAAAGGGCTTCAAGATATACCCGTTGTGTCCGTGTATTACTGCTGCGGGACACGACAGCTGGCGACGAGGGTGGGATTAGGCAGACACCCACCCAAGAGTGCCCCGTCCTGCAGCGTGGAGCGTCCAGAGCTCCGCTGCAACCTTGACCCTGCGGCGCCGGTAGCGAGCCCCCCAGGAGTGGCCTGATCTCCCCTCGCAAGCGGAAGAGGGTCGAGAAGAGACGACAGCACAGTGGACAAGCGCCGAAGCGCTACACGAAGGAGCGCTGAGTGAAAGCGCAGAAACGCTGCAGAAAAAGGCGCCAAGCGAGAGCGCCGGAACGCCGGTCGCGCTGAACGCGCGTAAAAACCTGAAGTGCGTCGAGACCGAGTGAAGGCCGGAAGCCCACTCTGACGCTGCCCAAGTGAGCCTGCAGCGCCGCGAAGGCGAGAGAAGTGCCCCCAGTGCGCCTGGCAGAGTGCTCAAAGCCAGCGCTGAATCGGCCGGCAGGAGTGAAGCCCAGCCGCCCGGTATGCGGTGCGCGAGGCCAGCAACCCTCGCAGAATAGACTGCACTCACCCCAATTACCGCCGGAAGAGTGGAGACCTGCCCCAGCACAAACGTGAGTCCAGCAGCACCTAGTGTGTGTGTGCCTGGGGAGAGAGAAACCTTGTGGGCTGCAGAGGGGGCGGCCATCTTAAGGTCAGGCAGCCCGAAGGACAAACCCTATCTGAGTGAAGGGCGGCCATCTTTAAGTCAGGCGAAAACCCAAAACAAGCACTGGCAGCACTAAATTGATGCACTGTGTCCTGATAACCCAGCAAATGCTATCAAGTAAGCGATAGCAATTGGAAACAAACAAGCATTGGTGGCTACAGTGAACAGTGGTGGAAGCAGACGCCAGTGACCACGACCAGAGTCAAGCGCAAGCCCTAAAGGCCCACTGCCAAGATGTCCAACCCTCCCGCGCAAAACGCACAAAACCCTCCCACGCAAAAGGAAGTCAAAGGCACGCACCTGCGAACGCCGGAACCCTTAACGATCACAACAGGAAGTAGCATGGGCCTAAAATGGCAGGAATGGCTAGAGGACTTTGAGGACTATATTGAAGGTTCCAGAATCGAGACAGACAAAGACAAAATAATAACCCTTCGCAATCTAGGAGGGCGTGAGATCAGCAAAATAGTGCGAGAAATCCCAACTGATGACGGCGACACCTATGCCAAAGTGAGAGATGTATTGAACAACCGTTTCTTGCACAAAAGAAATGTTGACTACGAGCGACACAAGTTCCACCAACAGCACCAGGACAAAGATGAGCCACTAACCTTTATACATCGACTGCGACGTCAGTCCCAATACTGCGACTTTACAAATTTCTCACCGGATGCAGCCATCAAGTCCCAAATAATCTCTGGGTGCCACTCGGAGTCGTTGAGACGACGACTGCTGAGGAAACCGCAAGAGCTTGCGGAAATTGAAGAGAACTCCCGGCTGTATGACCAGGCCGAAGAAAATGCGGCGGATATCGAGGTCAAGCCTAACACTAGCCGCGAACATGCCAACCGTGTCTCTGACCGACGACATGGAAGACAGGAATACAGAGGCAACCCGCGTGACAGGTCACGCAGATCCAGATTCTCACCCAGACGTCGAACGGACCACCGACCAAAGGATTCGGAGAGGAGAGATCGACGGCCTGAACGCACGAGACGGTGTTTCAGGTGCGGGTATGACTACCCTCACATTGACTCTTGCCCCGCTATGGGCCAACGCTGCCGAAAATGTGGACGATCCAATCACTTTGAAGCTATGTGCAGCGATTACCACAGAGAGAAACGTGGCAGCAATGACCGGCGTGCCAGCCAACAAAGACCCTCGAGACCTGAAACCAAACGGCACCATGTCAGAGCCGTTCAGGATGAACCTGCTCGGTCCCCTGCGTCTTCCCACTCCAGTCACGAATCTAGACGTTCCAGATGGGATCGTCGCTCTCCCTCAAGAGACTCCAGATCTTCATCATCCAGGCGATCTTCCTACACTACAGAATATATCAATATCGCTGACAACGATCAGCTCAAGCGCTACCCACGGCTCGACATCATGGTGGGTAACCTTGCAGCAAAATTCGTAATGGACAGTGGTGCATCCCTCAACTACATCTCTGTTGCCGAACACGATCGAATGGTTCCCAAGCCTCATCTGCGTTTTGCACCCGTCCGGGTGTACACCTGGATGTCAAGAAAACCACTCCCGTGCCTAGGCAAATTCGACACTACCCTCACACATGGCGGTATCACTGTCCCAGCAGTCATCCATGTCATCAAAAGGCCCGATGCTGACTGCTTACTGAGCCTCCCCACGGCTAAACGCCTGCGCCTGGTGCATATCCTATTCAACGTGAACGACAGTTCTAACCATGCCTTGAAATTTCCATCCCTGTTCCAGGGCCTGGGCAAACTGAAGGGCCGGCAAGTGCATCTGCACATCAATGAACGAGTCAAGCCAGTTGCTCAACATCCGCGGCGAGTGCCTTTCCATCTGCAATCCGCTGTGGCCCAAGAACTGCAGGACCTCTTGGACGCTGACATCATCGAACGCACCGAAGGGCCCACTCCCTGGGTGTCCCCGGTGGTTATTGTCCCCAAAAAAGGGACTCCAGACAAGGTCCGTCTCTGTGTGGACATGCGCCTGCCGAATACGGCGATCGAAAGGGAGAGACACCCCGGTCCACACCTGAGCGACATGATTACGGCACTCAATGGAGCTACGGTATTTTCCAAGCTGGACCTCAACAAGGGCTACCATTAGCTCGAGCTGGACGACAGCTCTCGTCCCATCACCACCTTTGCCACGCACCTTGGTCTCTTCCGCTATAAACGGCTCAGTTTTGGCGTCTCCTCAGCCGCCGAAATCTTCCAAGAGGCGATACGCTTGATCATCCACCACATTCCAAATTCCCTTAACTACAGTGATGACATTCTGGTGTATGGTACGGATCTCCGAGAGCACGACATCGCCCTTGACCGTGTCTGCCATGCTCTAATGGACGCAAACTTAACTCTCAACAAAAACAAATGCGAGTTTCATTAGTCAACACTGAAATTCTTCGGTCACATCTTCTCATCGAGTGGCACGAAACCAGACCCCGACAAGGTAGCTGTGCTCAACAACACCAAGAGCCCGGCCGACGTGAACGATCTGCGTTCCTTTCTCGGAATGGCAAGTTATTGCGCTCGTTACATTCGAGACTATGCCACAATAAGCCACCCACTGAGGCTCCTCACGAAGGCTAACCAGCCTTTTGACTGGACTCCGGAATGCGAGCGCGCCTTCAGGGATATCAAACATGCCGTGGAATCATCTGATTGCCTTTCGTACTTCAATCCCAGAAGAAAAACAGAGATCACTGTAGACGCCAGTCCGGTGGGCCTAGGGGCGATCCTGGCCCAGTATGATGACGACTCAGAACAACGGAGAATCATCGCCTACGCCAGTCGAAGCCTCACCGATCCAGAAAGGAAGTATTCCCAGCCTGAGAAGGAGAGCCTGGCCGTCATGTGGGCGTGCGAGCATTTCCACATCTTCATCTATGGGAAACACTTCACGCTCATAACTGACCACCAAGCGCTCGTCACGATTTATGGCAATCCGAAGTGCAAGATGCCCCCCAGGATCGAGCGGTGGGGCCTCCGCCTGCAGGAGTACACGTTTACAATTGTCCACAAACCGGGGAAGGGGGAGAACCCTGCTGATTACATGTCCCGCCACCCCCGGGACTCTGCAGAGACAACTCCTTCCATCGCGGAGGAATACATTCATTTCGTGGCAAGTCACACTCGCCCACCAGCCATACCCATGCACACCATCAGGGAAGCAACCAACCAAGACACCACTCTACAGATTGTAATGAAACGCATACAATCCAACAGGTGGAGACATCACCCACAAGACGAAGAAGAGAATCCAGACACCAAGAAAGAACTCCAGGCCTTCCGACACGTCTCTGACGAACTCTCAATAACCGAGGACGGCCTCCTTCTAAGAGATCACCGGATAGTCATCCCAGCCATCCTGAGACAAGGAGTAGTCGACCTAGCGCATGAGGGTCATCGAGGGGTCGTGTCCACCAAGAGAGCACTAAGAGAGCGTGTTTGGTTTCCAGCTTTAGACCAGATGGTCGAGGACACTTTGAAAGACTGTCACCCCTGTCAACTGACCAGCCACAACAATCCGCCTGCACCACTACAGATGACCCCATTACCCGACGGGGTGTGGCAAGAAGTCGCAATGGATTTCTATGGGCCCTTACAATCAGGGAAATACATAATTGTCATCGTGGATGAATACTCCCGGTTCCCGGTAGCTCAGTTTATCTCTTCCACTAGTGCCACCTGCACCCTCAAGGTACTTGAGGAAGTCTTCGCAACCTGGGGTGTCCCCAAAATCATCAAAACAGACAATGGGCCCCCATTCAACGGGCACGAATTCGGCGACTTCGCGAAACAAATGGATTTCCAGCACCGCAGAGTCACCCCACTCTGGCCACAAGCCAACGGCACCGTTGAAAGGTTCATGTCCACCATCAAGAAAACCTTTCAACAGGCCACAGCCGAGAAGAAGGATCTACAGTCGGCACTGAACGAAGTCCTTTGTGCCTACAGAACCACTCCTCACTCCACGACGGGCATATGCCCTGCCACTCTCATGCTTGGGAGGACAATGAGAAACCGGATCCCAACTTGGGAAGGAGCATTGAAGAAACCCCTCTCAGATCAGCAGCTCAAAGACATGGCTGCGACGGATCAGTATCACAAGGAGAAGATGAAGGGACATGCTGACCACAAACGGAGGGCACGGTCACCCTCCCTCAAGGAAGGCGACAAGGTTTTCGTCAAACAAGAACAGCGCCAGAAGACCGATTGTCGCTTCAAGGACGAGCCCCTCACAATTGTGCAACAAAAGGGCACCATGGTGACCGCTGAATCAGAAAATCGGCGAGTCACCCGCAATGCATCCTACTTTAAGAAATGCCCTCCTGAAAAACATGACTGCATACCAGCAGCTTCCACACCTGAAGATCATGATGACCCGGAGGCTGGCGCACCCGACTCTGCACCCTCCATGGTGCGGGAACCAGTAGTAGAGAACATTGTGTCTACACCGGCTCGACCCAGACGTCAAGTGCAGCCTCCAAAGAGACTAATTGTAGAAATGGATTAAGTTCCACCTTCACTGCTATTTTGTTAAGAAAGGGGGAGATGTAATAGAGTTGACAGTCCAGTAGTTGGGGTGGGCGGAGCTAGGTGGGCAGAGGGGAAGAGGTGGGGACAAGACAGGAAGGGGCCAGTTAGAGTAGGGACGGGGACCTGTGCAGAAGCAAGAATAAAGGGCTTCAAGATATACCCGTTGTGTCCGTGTATTACTGCTGCGGGACACGACAATTTGTAGAACCCCTGATCCGGCAATTACAAGAACATCAGATGCACTGCGGCCTATGGTTTTGGTGCAGCCCACTTCTGATTTCCATGTACACGGATGAAATTCTGCTTTTTATTAGAGACCCTGCTGTCCAGCTTCCCCCATCATCCGCAGAAGTATCCGATTAGGCTGCCTCTCCAGGTTATCCATCAACTGGTGTAAATCGGAACTCTTCCCACTCACTGATGCCGCAACGCTCTGTACGTTGGAATACCCACTAACATGGTGCAACAACTCCCCCAAATATCTCAGTATTTTTCTACACTGGCAGAAAGACATGATAACTAGGCTAAACTATGGGCCAGCGATCAACAGGCTCACAAGTCAGATTGAGCGCTGGATCAAGCTTCCGCTCTCAATGCTTGGGAGAATAGCCATTATCATAATGGTCGTCCTCCTGCATTTTTTTACTTATTCATAAACCACTGATCCCAGTGACTAACAGTTTCTTTGCCAATGCCCAGGATCAGGTGGAAGGCGCTTACGCTTCCATTTGATAGAGGTAGCTTTGGGGTACCAGATTTTCATTTCTACTACACTACATAGTGGCATGTCATTTTGCATACTAATGGTAGCACCTGAACCCAGAATACAATACTTGAAACTGGAGCAGGACCAGATGGAACACACGCTGCTTTTTTGCCATCGTACCACTGGGCATCACACAAGACCCCACGGTCATCCAAACATTCTACACGACTAGTTGGGCTTGGATAAAACTATGCAGGTATTTGGGGGAGGGATTGCCCTACACCCCAGTAGTATACCTAACCCACAACCTCTGGTTACCATTGACTCGAGAGCAATCAGTACAATGCATCATAAGCAATCAACATATTCATAACCTCTTTCCGTTTGGCCATATCATAACACACAATACTCTAGATGCCACTGGGGTAGTCAACCTCATAGATCATTTTATCCTTACACGGATACAGGATACACTATGGGTTAGAATACCATCCTACCTAAAGGCACCAGACAAATTCACCCCATTGATGTGTGACAATAAACAGAAGCAGACAGTACGAGACCCAGGTGCAGAAGGGCCCTGTTGGGCCTGGGAACGTGACCTGGGCAGTCGCTCCCAGGCAAGATATGGCACTAATGCTGCATGCAAACACAGTTTGTCTCCCCCAACCACAGACACAAGCTACTACATACAAATTCCTACACCAAGCATACACAACCCCACTAAGATTGGCAAAGATCGGAACCCCAGAATTGAATAGCTGCCCGAAGTGTGGCACAGTTCAAGCAGATTTTATACAACTTGCATGGATCTGCCTTGTTATCCAAGCCTCCTGGACGCATATCCTCGCCATGCTTGCAAAAAAATGACGGAAGTCTCCAATGACTCTGATCCCTTGCACATCCTCCTTGGCTACATCAAAGCCCAACTGCCTAGCATTATGCGCTTCACTGCAATTGCACTACTGCTAGCCAAGCACCAGCTAGCCCTGTACCGGGGCAACAACAAAACCCCCACCACAGAAGACTGGCTAAAATATATGATCTGTTGCGACACTACCAGTGAGGTATATGCTACATTACAACCCCCATCTTCAAAGGCCACGGATATTTGGTAACCTTTGCGCACCGACCTGTTAATTATTGATGGCGAGGCATCTGACACAGACACCACTTAATTAACCACATTCCTCGACTTACTGCCCCTCATGAATTCATTCCCTGCTTTTACTGTAGCATAAACCTGCCCCACTGCCATGGCCCTACTCCTACCCACTAGTTGATAGTCTTTAACCCTGATGGATGCCCATGAGTATCCTCTCTATTGTTCCATAATTTACCTCGATATCTGGGGTTGTCATGATTCACTCCTACACCCCCTGCATAGTGGTCTAGCATGCAGGGCTCATGTTGTATTATCCATTTGGTGCTGTATGGTATGCTATGATACCATGACTGCGGTTCCCCAAGACCTGTAATTCCATTGTGCTTGAATCACTGTAAGCATCCCCCAGAACCTGTGAATCAATAGATTATCTTGCAGACGCTGTTATTTACGCCTTGGTGTGGTTTTCTATTGAATCCCTGCAAGCTTTCCCCAGAATCCTGTGAGCCAATGGCAAGCCTTGCTCCCGCTGTTACTGCGGCCTTGCTGTTGTTTTCCATTATGCACGTTAGAGCAAAAAAGATACATGCATTTCCTGTTATTTAGTTCCAATCATCAAGTTGCATGTGCCCATTCTGTAGGGGCAAAGAAAGTGTACTAACACGTGTTTTCTTCAAGGGTTCAAGAACGTTCTAGACGGCAATGTGCCACATGAACCACTTCTGATCTAGCGACATCTGTTCAGGCTTCGAGAGGGTATATAAACCCCGCCCAACCCTGATTCGTTGCTTGGCTTCGTTTCCTGCGGACCAAGCTTCACCCTTCCCACTCACTGAAGTAACCTGCCGGAACCGAGAGGCACTCCAGTCTCCTTCAAGTCCAAGTGAACAGGTGACTCCAGCTCCTTTGACGTCATCCTCCTCTCCCCTTCTTGCACCAGTACTCAAGACCGCCCACGACTCCTTGCGTCAAAGCTTCAAGATCTTCTTCGAACTTCAGTCAAGTGGAATAGCTACACTAAGTATTTGATATGAAGTTAGTGTGCACAAATCCGCCTATAGTAGTAAAGGGGACTGAGTATCAGTGTCTTAAAAGACTCTATGGCCTCTCTGGGGTTAACAACAGTAAAATCAAATCTCCCCTTGGGAAAACGCTGTGTTACCACCAATCCACTCAAACACTAGCCACAAAGATCTTCATATAGATCACTCAATGATCAGAAAGATTCTTCAATCAAACTATTACCACAACCTTATGGAGAAACTCCAAGTTTTTATTGATGTATTTCATAAACACCATATCCAATTATAATAGTTATAGTAATCCACTGATAAAACATTGTTGTACAATGACATGTTAAAATATGACGCTAAAGAATAACCAAAAATTAAAAGGGAGTATATGAAAAAGAGAGAAACACAAAAGACAACAAACACTTGCCTATTTTGGTAGTGCCAGTCTGCTCAAAACATTTTGCCTGATACATATATTTTACCATGTCACTGTACAACAATGTTTTAACTTGCATGATGGTGATGTGATAACTAGATTACTATAACTAATTGATCCTTAGGAGTGCAAGTAACTCCAACCTGTGTTCCGAGTTTATCTTTGGGAGTGCTAGTAACTCCAACCTGTGTTCCGAGTTTATCCCTGGGAGTGACTCACTCTGTGGTTTTGATTATTTGCTACAAAAAATAAAAAGCTCCCTTTCCCTGCTTTTGTACAGGATGAGGCTCTGTGCCTCTTGCACTCTAAAGTGGAGTATTTACCATTCTATTTCTCAACTAATTAGTCTAAGGTAGGTTACCAAAAGGATTTTTTCTATATTACAAACAACATTGATTTCAATTAAAACAGGAAAACCCCCGATTTACATTCAATTTTTGTAAATGTTTGTGAACACTGTAGAAGTTAATATTGTTGATATGTTAAAGAAAACCCTGTGACTTCTAAAGTTTCAATTTGAACCACTGTGAGTAGGATTATGAACATTAGGTCAGAATAGAGAATAACACAATGTTTATGCTCTCGTCTAGATGTTTTAAAATTGAAAGTATAGTCCTGAAGAAGGTGACGATCATCATCTGAACACCGAAATGCAGCGTCGACAGAACCTTTTTAAACAATTTTGTATTTTATTTTACTTGACTTGTTTTTACTATATGAGAATTGAAATGTTTGTATTGGTTTGATATGTGCAATGAATTTTAGCAAATAAATAGATAACAAATAGACTCTAGACTTCGGGGTTTTTCCTGTTTTAATTGAAATCAATGTTGTTTGTAATATGGAAAAATAGTGTAGTGTCATACACCCTCTCCTTTTTCAAGTTGAAAAAGGGTACCTCCTTCATGTTTGTTAGTCTTTGATCATTGGTCTCATACCGTGCTGCTGATGATGAAACCTGTAAATGTATGTCACTGAAGTTAATGCATGGTCATTTTATGTAGAGGCCCTGTTAGTGCACTGATGGTAACTGTCTTCTCTTGTTATTTCCAGTGCATTGCATCATCGCAAACTCAAGGTCCAGGTCCAGTGCATATCTATCTCACAAACGCAGAAGGTCTCAGAAGTAACAAATTCTGTTACACAGCGTTGCACAGCCGCTGAGCAGAACAAATCCCACTTGTCTCTCTTTTATCTAAACCCAGCTTCCACTCGGGAGCTGTGCGTGATCTAGGGAGTTTGGTCCCTTGATCTTGTGTGGCTCCGAGAGGCATAGGAGGTCCAGCATCAGCTCCAGTGTCATCTTTGCGGTTAGGACCAGGTGTGTGCATGACAGTGGTCATATTGATTCTGTAATCGGAATTTTGCTCTGTGTATATGAATGAATAAACATTTGCTGTTTCTACAAAAAAAATGAAAATAATGTTCGAAAGAAAAAAAAATTGCTATCCTTACAAAGATGTGCATCTCTGTTTTGAATCTGATCATGCAATTACGGTCGCATTTTGTTTCTCTCCACTCAGAAGGTATCAGGAGATTTACTTGTGGCTCCAAGCCTGAGGTTCCAAAATTGCAGACAGAAGTAAAACCTCTCTTGGCCAATAAGAGGACCCTATTTATTTAATTTCAGCACTTGTGGGGTCAACCATACGGATATATCTAATATTTTAACTCCTTCAAGCACAACCAGAGCATCTCTTTATCACTAATTTCTTGAAAACAGCTGAATAGATCTCCACAAAGTCACAAAAAGCAGACTTTCTGGGAAAAGTTCTAATGTTTTGCCAAATTTGGTGTTATTCCATTAAGCAGTTTTTTCAGTCTCAGACACCAAAATGGAAGACATGTGAAATTAGGGTTTTGCTACCCACACCCCACCACCTCCTTCATGGTGTCCGCTTAACAGATCAGCACAAAGATTTCCATTAAGGAGCTGAAGTGGATTCACTTTATTGGGGAGAATGTTTTGGGCAGATTCGTTAGAAAAACAACAAGTGACCTTCCAATGGAAACTCTGGCCTTACTGTAAATACACTGGTGCAAGGGCCACCAGTGTAATATATATATTACGTATAAAATGTGTTGTAAGGTTATGCAGGCTTTTGGTTTGCATTGAAATGGGAAACGTCATTGTGGTGAATGAGAATGTGCAGTAAGTATAATCATAGCAGTGCTTGCATGGTAAGTGTGTTGTGTATTGGTTGAGTTTGCGGTTTCAACCTATATTTCATATGGCTGAGATACCCGCCACCCCCTCTCAACACAATCCCCAAAGGAGGGAAACCGGAAACAGTTCTTGAAGTTTTTGGAAGAGGGAGGGAGTGACCCTCCCCGGCCGTATTTATTAAAACAAAAAATTATAACATTAAACAGTTTCATATTAATGTACAATTTCATTACCACATTGCGATGTTTGGCTAACCTTAACAGATTCTCTAATACAGAGGTTCTCCTAGCCGAACTAACAACCTACAAAACATTTTCTTGAAATATTGAAATTGTACATCCTAACGTTTAAGGGCCAACGGCAAGGTCGTAATCGGTGTCAAGATCCCTAACCAGAAATACCCCCCCCTACTTGGGAGGGGCGACAGCACTGAGGCGTACCTCAAGTGCAACTACCAATTTCCCTTGACTTGACGGGGGCCCCAATAAACTCGACGCCACTTAAAGGTCGTTCGAGGACTCGTGTGAGTATCTAGAAGGTAGCGTAGACCTCCCCCCAAACCCCACACAACTTACCACATCTGCCGTCGCAGACGTCACTGGCCCCGGGAAATTCCCCAGGAGGGGGCTGTAACCCCTCCTACACAGGAAGGGGCCTTGACCGCCTTTCCTTTCCTTCCGGCGGCCTCTCCTTAGACAGGACCGCCTCCCCGTTGAGGGGCCAAAGGCCACCTCTCCCGAGCGCTCCCATCCGTGTTGGGTGACGCCCACTCATAGGGATCTTCCAATTACTGCTCACCGATCATGACCTTACCGCCCGACCAAAATAAATACGACAATGCTAACTAAACCAACAATACATTGGCCACTATGACCAAAATAAGCATGCTTATAAATGGACACTAAAAAACCGAATATCTTTAATCACAAAACATACATAAAATCGACCAACTTTATTACATACTCAATATCAACACGATAATACCACAACCTGTAAACGAAATAGAATTATCGATCCATTTTATTACAAACAACTGGCTGTCTTCAGGGGCTGGTGGGTGGGTCAAAATTGGCTCTTCGTTCCGTCTCGAGCTCACGTGCAGCGAGGAGGTGCAGCTTCAGAGCACAGGAACAAGAGGATGTCTTCTGGTCTTGCGTCCCTTTTTATCCGTCTTCAGGGCGGGCGTAAACCCGCCCCTGCCTGCCCCAAGGGCGTGGCCAGCCGCGTCAGTGTCTAGGCCAGCCCACTCTAGGGCGGGAAAGGGCGCGCCCCGGCTACGCCGCTTCGGGCATACCAGCCGAGACGCGCCTCCCGCCCAAAATGGCTTCCCGGGGGGATCGAGGTACTCTGCCATACGTTCGGGGGGACCGAGTGGTCGCCCCTTTCCATATGGCTGAGATACCCGCCACCCCCTCTCAACACAATCCCCAAAGGAGGGAAACCGGAAACAGTTCTTGAAGTTTTTGGAAGAGGGAGGGAGTGACCCTCCCCGGCCGTATTTATTAAAACAAAAAATTATAACATTAAACAGTTTCATATTAATGTACAATTTCATTACCACATTGCGATGTTTGGCTAACCTTAACAGATTCTCTAATACAGAGGTTCTCCTAGCCGAACTAACAACCTACAAAACATTTTCTTGAAATATTGAAATTGTACATCCTAACGTTTAAGGGCCAACGGCAAGGTCGTAACCGGTGTCAAGATCCCTAACCAGAAATACCCCCCCCTACTTGGGAGGGGCGACAGCACTGAGGCGTACCTCAAGTGCAACTACCAATTTCCCTTGACTTGACGGGGGCCCCAATAAACTCGACGCCACTTAAAGGTCGTTCGAGGACTCGTGTGAGTATCTAGAAGGTAGCGTAGACCTCCCCCCAAACCCCACACAACTTACCACATCTGCCGTCGCAGACGTCACTGGCCCCGGGAAATTCCCCAGGAGGGGGCTGTAACCCCTCCTACACAGGAAGGGGCCTTGACCGCCTTTCCTTTCCTTCCGGCGGCCTCTCCTTAGACAGGACCGCCTCCCCGTTGAGGGGCCAAAGGCCACCTCTCCCGAGCGCTCCCATCCGTGTTGGGTGACGTCCACTCATAGGGATCTTCCAATTACTGCTCACCGATCATGACCTTACCGCCACAGGCCGGATAGTTGACCGGCTATCCGGACCCCCCAAAAAGCTCCTACCTAAAGGTCATGCTTTAAGGTTTTTAACCATGCTAAGAAGTCTCCTATGAGTAAACCATTCCCCACCCGAGACAAATGCACACCATCCCCCGAATACATACTGTCATCATTAATACAGCCATGCGAAATAGAATGCAATGTCCCGGAACGGAACAACCTACTCACTTTGTTATTAAGCTTTCTAACAGACTGATTCAAAGCAGGAATAGAAATAGCCCCCCGCCACACCTTTCGTGGGATCATATGGGACCACGCAATTGTGCACCCCGGAACTCTCCTCGCCAACCAACTTACAGTGGAAAGCATTGCCTCCAGGAGAAGTCGTCTACCGGTGGTGACCAAATCATTGCCCCCTAAATGCACTATGACTATAGACGGCGGTGACCTCGTCCGCCCTAACAAAACCTCAAAATATGCTTGAAACTGGTCAATACAGAGACCGCCTCTTCCGTAGAAGGACACCCTGTACCCGTATTCCCCAGCTACGTGAATCATATCACCTGCTTTGAATACGTCCGCGGCACGCCTCACGTATGAGTGGCCCACGACCCACACCTCCTTTTTCACAGCCGGTGATGTCTGACCGCTGGCCCGGTATTGGGTCGACTGCATAGTCCGCCCCGCCTCGTAGGCTTGCGCAACTGAAAACCAAACAAAAACAAGAGGCGTGAGTACGTCATTACAGCTTTACAACATGTGCAACCGCACATACCTCTTATAACAATTGGAGGACCAACGCCCCACTCGTTTCACTTGTTCAACATTAAGACCCCTGGCTGTAGCTTCCGTAGCAGCCCCTATCCGAAAGGAATGGGTCCCAAACTCGCCCGGGTTCAAGCCCGCAGCGGCAATTGACATCGCAAGCACCCGCTGAAACTGGAATTTCGTCAGTGGGGTGGCGTCCGCGTGTCTCAACAATGTCCCCCCCCATAGTGCCACCCTTCGTGCTAGGTAATCTTCTAAACACTTTACCGGACACATGGAGGACCCGGGAATCCTGCGTATGATTATGCAGTCACCCATCCCGTCTTGATCGGTCTTGGACCTGACAAAGGAGATAGTCATTGCCTCTCCTCTGATCTGAACGTGTTCTCGGCACAAACCCCCTGCCACATCCTGTTTGTTCCTTGCCACCAGTTCGCTTACCCGCATCGCCCCGTGAAATGCTAGCATAAAAGCGGCTCGGAACAATACCGCCTCGAACTGAGATGAACATGTGGCAGGGAGTGTAGCCAACAACTGGGTCAACCTATCCAAACCTATCGGGCGCCTCTCATCTACTCTGCGACCCTCAAGGCGTTGCCACCCACGCAGCGCTTTCTGTACAACGAAAGACGCTGTCGGGTCCTGGATACTATGAGCCCTGGCAACAAAGGAAATAGCAGCACGATGCCTCTGGGCCGTAGCCACAGATTTCCCAGCCCTACGTAAGGACATCAGAAAATTCACTACCCATTCCTTGTGGCCCCAAAGCCTCTCTCTATCAGTCCCCAAAAAGGCTACGTAGGACCTAAACGCCCCTTCATATGCTTTCCTCGTCCGTGGTGCTAGACTCTCTCCCACGAGGTGACGAAGTTCGGGGCACCGAGAGACCAGAGAGCTTCGGGGAAGGGTGCCGGCTCTGGGTCTGCTGAGGGAAGGAAACCCGAGAAAGCCTGCATATGAAAACGAGACAGTGCATCAGCCGCCTGATTCATTACCCCTGGGACATGTTTTGCTCTGAACAGCACATTCAGTTGCATACACAGTAAAACAATTTCTTTGAGCAGTCTTAAAATCAGTTTACATCGTGCTGCCTGACTATTGATGCACTCGACCACGGTCATATTGTCAGACCAAAATATCACAGAGTGATCTTTGAACCCTTCTGGCCAGGTTCTCAGGGCCACCAAAATGGGAAAAAGTTCCAGGAAAGCAATATTACTTGTCAGACCATTGTCATGCCACCATGTCGGCCACCTTTGTGCCGACCATTTTGTGCCGAAGATGGCACCAAAACCTATGCTACCTGCTGAATCTGTCCATAGCCCCAGCTCTTCAGAGGATACGGCTGGTTTGTTCCAGATGACTCGACCATTAAAGTCCGCCAGAAATGCTAACCAAATACGCACGTCCTGGCGGACCTCAGCCGATAGTCTCGTGCGATGATGGCCCTCCTTTAGGCCGACCATAGCTTGGGCAATTGAACGAGAAAAGGGGCGGGCCATCGGTATAACTCTCAGGGCAAAATTCAACTGTCCCACCAACTGCTGTAATTGATGCAGCGTAACTTTAGATCCATTTAGACACACTTGCAAGGCTGCCCTGAACTTCCACACTTTGTCAGTTGGCAAACGAAAACAACCTTCTCTGGAGTCTAACTCGATCCCCAGAAACTCGAGGCAAGTCGCAGGACCCACCGTCTTACCTGGTGCCAATGGCACACCAAACTGCTTCATTAATACACAAAATTCGGCCAAGGCCCGGCCACATTCGAGATCCCCGGCTGCCCCAAGGAACAGAAAATCATCAAGGTAATGCATTACATGTTGGAAACCCGTCTTCTTTGTGAAGACCCATTGTAGAAAACTACTGAATTTCTCGAAATAGGCACAAGATATAGAGCACCCCATCGGCATACACTTATCCATGTAATAATAACCCTGAAACATAAAACCTAGGAGACGCTGATCGTCCGGGTATACCGGGAGCAACCGGAACGCTGACTCGATATCTGACTTCGCCATCAGCGCCCCGGGCCCCAGGCGATTCAAAATGGCTACGGCCTCATCGAAGGATGCGTACCGCACCGAACACACTTCTGGGTCTATTGCATCGTTTACAGAAAGACCACGTGGAGCTGACAAATTATGAATCAGTCGAAACTCACCCGGGTCCTTCTTGGGGACCACCCCTAAAGGAGAACAAACAAAATTCTGTACCGGGGGTACACTAAATGGGCCGGCGACCCGACCTCGAGTAACCTCTTTCCGGATCTTTTCCTGAACCACGGTCGTATGCTGCAGGACGGAAAGTTGATTTTTACACTTCCCCACGCCCTGAAAGTCCCCTACCGGGATGCGGAAACCATACGAAAATCCGTTCCGCAGCACCCCAGCAGAAGTACGATCCGGGTATTCACTGAGCCAGGGAATCATCGCCAAGGTATCAATCGGGGTAGGTAAAGGCGCCCCTCGGACTACGTTAGACCTGTTTGGCGCCTCCTCTCCCCCCGTTATCACCCGTTTTGGCTCTGCACGTGGACTCAGGATGGGACGACCCGCACCCACTACATTCATGTTTAAATTTACACGATCCCTGGGGCCTGGTACATTTACCTTTGTTGAAATTGAAGCAGAACCCCCTTTTTCCTGTATTGCCGGCAGGTCTCGAGTAATCGTCGGTACTCGTACCTGACCGAAAGGGCGTCCCCCCATAATGGCGGGAGGATTCGCCAACATTACTTCCTACCAATGGCATTTTCAACATACCTGTCTCCTTCATTTTATCCCATGTCAAAGAATCATAACAATCCCAGGTTAAGCTTTTATTATGCTCTTTTGCCTTTCTAAAAAGATTATCGTAGCAGAACCAATGGTTACCCTGGTGTGATGTCGAGTACCCCATGATTCTTGACTGATAGGTCGGCAACTCGGAAAGCAACTCGGGCCTACGTTCCCCCAAGATTGACGTAAAAATTCCCCATGCATTGCCCCAATTGCCGATAGACTCATTTACTTTAAAGGCGGCCATTTTTGCGCGCCAAACACTCGGATGCATAAGATCTTTCTGACCCTTAACATGCTCCACCTCATAATGATCAACAAGCAACGAGAAGATGTTCACGTATTCCCCCGCCCAAATCTTCTCCTTAATTGCCAAAGGCACATGTTGACCCAACCTTTCTCTACGAGAGGGTGCTGACTCATCCATCGCAATCGGCAATGGCCGCTTACCTGCACCGGACGCTGCATCTGCGGTCACAATCGTCCCTTGTGGCTTGTCAACTACTGCAGCCGGCGCGGACGCCTTGGCTGCATCCCGTTTCTCGCGCAATTGCTTCATCAGCGCCTGGGCCTCGGCAGCCGTGGCGCCCTCACTACTGTCGCCCAACCACGCTGCAAGTTGTGCTGCCAGCTCGGGCGGCATATCCTCTTTGGACACCGGGGTGACCTCCACAGGAATCGGATTCCCCTCTACTGGTACTGGGGTTGGCGCTTCGAGCGGGGTACAGGGAACCGGGGCGTCTCCCCCAGCTGGTCCCCTCCTTGGCCTCTTGGCTCTTCCTCCCGGAGCTGCTCCAGCCGACGGACGCTCCGGCCCCCATTCCCCGTCTCTCTCCGCCACCCGCTTCTTCAGCTCAGTCATCTCCTTCATGAGGACCCGAACCATCTGTTCGGTCGTCATTCTCTTCCCGCCTTTCTTGGGCATTTCTCCGACAGAGTATCTGTAAGACAAAAAGAAAGATTACAACGCTCAAAATTGGCTCTTCGTTCCGTCTCGAGCTCACGTGCAGCGAGGAGGTGCAGCTTCAGAGCACAGGAACAAGAGGATGTCTTCTGGTCTTGCGTCCCTTTTTATCCGTCTTCAGGGCGGGCGTAAACCCGCCCCTGCCTGCCCCAAGGGCGTGGCCAGCCGCGTCAGTGTCTAGGCCAGCCCACTCTAGGGCGGGAAAGGGCGCGCCCCGGCTACGCCGCTTCGGGCATACCAGCCGAGACGCGCCTCCCGCCCAAAATGGCTTCCCGGGGGGATCGAGGTACTCTGCCATACGTTCGGGGGGACCGAGTGGTCGCCCCTTTCCAGGTTTTCACCTGATCATGATGTCATGTGAAATTTGGCTGCACAATTGTCAACTATTCTCCCTTTACTCCCACCCCTCACCCGCCATCTCCACTAGAGACATTCCCTACACCTTCCAGGCTGTAATGGGTCAATTGATCCAGAAGCCCTTTTGAGGGGTAAAATGACTGCCAAGAAGGCATACAGATTTAAATGAAGCAGATAGTTTATTTATTTATTTATTTGTTGGGCTTTTAAAGCGCGACAGCTACCCAAAAAGGGGTTCCCGGCGCTAAGAGATACTTAACAAATGAGCAGATCATAAAACTCAGAGGAGAAGTCAGGAGCAAGTTACTGATTAAAAAGCCATGTTTTAATGGCTTTACGGAAGTGGATGTAGCGAGTTTCCAAGCATAAATGTAGATAGTTACTTCCTATGCAGCAAAATCTGTGTGGTGGTTGGGCACCTAACTCTCAAAGGAGCAATCAATACTTTCTAACACGTAAATTGAACTATCTTTACTGATATCAAAAAGGAAAGGCAACACTACACAAAGTCTTACCTTCAATCTGCACGACATCAGTCGTCGATTGTGCAGGGTCTAAGGCCCAGTGGAGTTGTCGCTGGAATTCCAGCCTGTCTTCTGTATGAATCAGTTCAAACACACTCTGGTGAATAACGTCAGACTGTCATTGGGAGGAAATGAAATAAACAATGACTACTAATGTTGATAATACATCTAGTAAATGGATGAATGTGATTAGAAGAAAACATGTTAATAATGACCTCAATTTGCATGTTTGTTATTTGTTTCCCCATTATTTTCCTAAAAACGTCCTATTGTAAGATTTCTCTTTTACTCTCTGTAGTATTTTTAATCAGTTTGAACCAATGTGTGGAGATGCTCAACATTCTAATAAACTATTTTTGAAGATTATTACAACATCTTAGAGACAAATAATGCAATCTTACACCTTGTCAGCTGCCATTTAGAAGTACAGGGAGGAGTGTTGTTTTACTATCAAATGCAAATTGCATATTTGCAAGACAAAAAACATAAGTGGTTCAAAATAATTAGAATACTTTATATAATGTAATAAGCCACAGTGGCCAGGTGGTTCATATTTTGATATGACTTCTGTTTTTCAGCTTTTATTTTCTCTTCTGTCATTCATTAAAGTGATAGTAATGGCGGGTATTAGTAGATTAAAATCCTAAACACGGTTTCCAAGCAAAAAAGTGTTCAATGCAGTACTCGGCCCACCCACAGCCTGGACACCATCAGACTGTAGACTAAAATGTGCATAAAGGAGAAAATATATATCAGGCCTCTTCTATCTATGCACTCAGGATCTGACACCACAACCCCTTATCCATAAGGACCTTCCTACGCCCAATGGTGTTCCAATTTAGGAAAGAGTTGAAGATTCACGGCTTTAAAGAACACTGCATCAGAATCCCTCCAATGAATGGCTGACTTTACACATGTCTTTGATCAAGCACTGTGCGTCACTGCCTTTTGCTAGGTTCACACTATACAAATACCATATACATACATTCATACATACATACACACATACCCAGCAATTTCTCCTGTCTCAGGAAAGTGAGGTCACTCATTCACATGTTGGCTGATTCACTAATACAATACCCTTGATAAAGTGGAATAACACGTACTTGTTGAAAACCCAAGTAATCCTGCACGGTGGAGGACGCATAAAATACAAGACCATCGGCGGTGACCACCAGTACAAAGCCATTCAGAGCCTGAAAAACACAAAAAGGCATGTATAAAAGGACCATTTACACACATCTCATTAATACAACCGTGGCATTATTGTGAAGCACAGATAAACATAAATGAAACATACCACTATTTAAAGTATAAAGAGAGCAAAACAACACACATTATGCAAACAGCAACTACATGCATATGACATCTATGCCAGCTTACCTGAAAATGCGTTACGTTTACTTACATATAGATGTAAACATCAGTGTCAAAAACGCTGCTTCAAGCAACACTTACGAATTTGTGCACATCTTAATGGCCATTTCTGTAGTGTTGTGCTATGCACGCGCATAAACCAATAGGTGTAAACAGCCACGCAAATCACTCATTTGTGGACCACTAATGACAGGCAATAATAGTAAAAAAAAGGGTGAAAATATCACCTGCGCCTATTTTACTCCTTGTGGGGCTTATTTACAAGCCCCTTGCGCCACTTTTGCGTCATTTTTAACATGGGAAAAGTGACATACTCGTGGCGCAAGAGGCTTGTAAATAAGCCACTATCAGGCACATGCATCAATATTTCATTTTGCGATTCCTTAATTGCAAAAAATAAGGAATCGCAATTAAGGAATTGCAAACTGCAATGCATCAAGAAATTGCTATAAAAATAGCGATTTCTTAAAATTCCTTAATTGCGATTCTCTAATTGAGAATCGCAATTAAGGAATACTTCCCCATCCATTCCTATGGGCCTAAAGGCCCATAGGAATGAATGGAAAGACATTCTTAATTTGCAATTCACCATTAGAAATTCGCAAATTAAGAATGCAATATGAAGGGTGCAGGGGTGTCCAAAGGACACCCTGTTGCACCCCTGAAATCTGCTTAGGAGTACATTTTGCACACTCACATGCCCCAAGGGCATGTGTGTGTAAAATGGAACTTTGAAAAATACACTTTAGTGCATTTTTCAAAGTTTTCGCAAATTACCATGAAGGTCAACTTCATGGAAATTTGCTCCCCTTATTTGAGAATTCGCAAATTTTTAGAGTTTGATGCAATTTGAGATTCCTTAATTTGCGAAAATTACAAAAATGTTAATGCATCCCAAAAATGGGAATTGCATTCGCAAAGTGCTGAATTTTGCGATTCGCACCGTTTGCGAATGCAATTTCTTTTGATGCATGTGGCTGTTAGACCAGATTTAAATTGCCCCATTGGTCTACGATCAGCAGCAAATGTGGGATGCAGACATGGTGGCCCAAACCATCAACTTCTGGCACTGTGGCACCAAGTCATTATCTCCAAAAAAGCATCTGCTTTAGGCCTTCATCAGTAAAGAATACAAAGCGCACATGGCCCCTGCAGCAAACTTTCTCTCAAAGACAAGTAAAAAGCTACTATTCAGCAGAATCCAGATAAAGAGATAGAAGTCGCGGATAAGAGATATGCCTTGCTTTCATTTTAGGGGCAATCACATCTATATGCCACAGAGGGGTCATGTGACTCTTTATATGCCATCAGTCAGTAACCACAGAAAAATGTGTGGCACTGGTAGTTGTCACAGAGATCTTATACTGAATGTGGCACGCCTTTGGGGAGACGCTGTTACTCTATAACATAAGACAAACCAAATGAACATCTTTTTGGGACCCTCTTGTCATTGCATGGGAGCACTAATACTAAAGTTTTTTTTATAGCAGTGTGGAGATCAACTCTCATACCCGGATGACCGCCCACTTTTAAAACAAAAGATAATTCAGAAGTCAGATGTTATTTTCACCTACTGCAGTTTTGGAGTATCATCAAGAGGGCCCTTTATCGCCCCAGTTAATCACGGAACACCGTCTTCCTCCTGAACCCCTGTTTTACCAACCATGGGTCCAATTCAGAAATCCAAGGTAGCGTGAAAATCGAACTTACTTGCAAAAATGGCGCTGGTTCACGAGTAGAAGCTATTCACAAAAGATGACTTTGCACTTGTAATCTTCTTTCTCCTGTGGATTATGTCCTCATGAATGTTAAGTTTGATTAAATTCCAAGAAAGGGACGGGGAGTGCGTGTTCCAGGGTGGAGTTTCTTCTGTTAACTTTAGTAACATCAACACACTCTGAGCTCACTCTGGTGTTACTTTTGATGGTGCCTCTGATCTTGTTCACAACAGAGGTTCATGTAACTATTTAGGGAAATAAAAACTGATTTCCAAAAGTCTTGAAAATAGTTGGCTACTCAAACATATTAGGTTAAATCTTGTACAAACAAAATTGATAAATCGACGAGCAATGACGTGCGTCGTCTTATGCAAGTCAACTTACTTCACTATTAGTAGATACCTTCCAAGAAACTAAACACAAGTTCATGCTGTCTCCTAAACTCGTTCCGTATTCCATTTCTAATGTGGAACTGCACTTTCTGTTTATGACCTTAAATTACTTTAGGGTCTCTCTTGCCCTCCCCCGCAACCTTCGCTACGTCATTTATATTGTTGCCCATCTTCCAATAGTGAAGTAGTGTGGCTCACTGGTTAGAGGCGGCAGACCCGAGAGCAGAGGACGGCCCGGGACCAGGGTTCGATTCCCGGCGCGGGAGGTTTCTGGACCAGGGTCAGCGGACTCAATAATTCTCTCGCCTCGGTGCCCACTCTGATCAGCGATCACATTCGGCAACTCTGGGCATTAGCTTGCCTCATCTTCACTAACGGCCCCACCAGACCGCCGGGGATGCCTGGTCTCACCCTGGAGATACCCATTAAGGGACCATCTCTCAGGGAAGCCAGGAAGGGTTTCGCAGTGGTCGAAGCGCCTTGGGACCCTACGGGTAAGTAGTGTGCTATATAAATGCCAATACATTTACATGGTTGTTTCACTGTTCTTCAATTTGTTCGATTTAGACAATAAGGATGACAGCCTATGACTGACTATGCCGCAGTTCCATCCCGGCAATTTTTAATCTCCAGTAATCACCAAACATGCTGATCTATTGCTCCCATGAAGACTATAAATTCATCCTAAGTGTGAAGACATATCCTAAATTGGATTCCCAATAGAGTAGTTTTAAGGGGGTACCTTCTTCAACCTTTTGGCCCACATCTTAACTGAGAACAGCAGTTGCTAAATTCCGGGGTTGCAGTAGCTGCACTGTGGAGGGATGCTTAGTTGCATAATGTGTAATCTAAGAACAGTGACAATAGGAAATCAGGCTTCTTAGTGCTAATAGTTTTTGATGGATATGAATGGTCACAGACATAACCTTAATTGTTTTTGCAATAATGAATACAAGCATTACAATAACCTAGAAGACTTCTCATAATCCCTTTCTGTGCACCAATCTTTCTGGTATCCCTTATATGAACTTAGATAAGTATGAACATCTTTTTGGTTGAACATTGAGACACAGATTTACTAATCTTTCATGCCACAGGATGCAACACAGAAAGGGAAATCCGTAAACTGCACTGTGAGAAAGGGAGAGAACAGAAATGTGCCATATTTATTAAGATACAGCACACTTCTGCTCTCTCCTTGAGCTGCTACATTTGTGGCCTTTGGTAGGCACGCCAGGCTGTAAGGGTGTCTGTGTTGTGGTCACAATTGTTTTTGTGCAAAAAGTATACCTTCCTGCACTAAAACAATCCTTGGAGGCTTATTCCTCTTTGTGTGTGTGCTGCAGAATATGAAGTGTGATAAAGATATTTCTCCTTGTTACGCCAGCATCAGGAAGGTGCATCATGTCGGCGAAAACCCAGGATTATTGACGTTAGTAAATCTGGGTTTGAGTCAAAATACATGAAGGTTTCTACAGGAATGCTGATACTCTGCCCATGTAATGCCTGACCACGAAGGTCATACAAGGCAACACGATGCATGCTGGACTATTAGGGGGTATTGTAACACAAAATCACGCAAATCACGATTTGAATGGCTAAGTAAATCTGTCATTTTGCGTCATAACTGCACCAGAAAAGTGGAGCAAAAAGTGAGAGAAACTGATAGTATATCTGGGCCAGGCTGTAAGATAGAGGATGGGTGCTTCCAATAAGGAAAAAATACAGTATGACCCCCTTCTCCGTTTTGCTACTTTGCCTTCTGTTTCCTTCAGGAAAGAAATATGCCAGGTTTCCCACCAGAGCAGTCCTGAGGAGAACATACCTTTCTGTTGTATTTTAGGCATCAACACCAAAGTGTTCTGGCATTATGGCAAGGTTGGTCCTGCTCTATCTATCAAACTAAAAACCTTTACTGAGACAGTTCTGTGTGGCCCACACTGCAGTGCTACAGAGCTGCATGCTGCCCAATTTCCCAAGACTATGATTAGTCTTGATGCCTGCTGAAGCTCTACTAGTCTACCCTGCTCCTTACCTAGGTTCAGCTTTCAGCCCTAAGTCAGAACAGGGAGACCAGAGACATAGACACAGATTACCAAGATGACCACTCAAACATTCAGAAGACCAGATATGTACAGTGGAAGAACCATGTACCTTCAAGTAGAGGTGAACAGAGTGGTGCCTGGTGAGAATGTCTTCCTCTTACCAACCACTGATTGTTTTGTACATTCTTGTATGACCACCACTTGCCCTTTTATGGTTCCCAGTAGCCTCCGCCACGCCTGGGTGCCAGAAGAAGAGTTATGACACCATACTTCAGGATCCTTTGACTTATCAATCAGAGGCCAGCACTCTCCTGGTCTCCATGTTAGATAGATATGTTCAGAAGCTGAAAGAGGTCCAGTGTGGTTCGTGTTTGGAGGGTCTGTGTTTGTGACATCATTCCATAATTAGCCTGCTGGTTCATACCTAAAGTGGTTGTTCAGTACCAATATCTGTTACCTCTGGTTGTGGAGCCACTTCACTGTTGTTGTCATTAGCACGTTTGGGACATGAGCCATGCAGTTTTCATGGTACATACATGGTGTCATCTATGTTATGAATCTCATAACCTTTTGCCTTACAAACTGAGATACTTGACTTTAATGCAGGAGAATAATGTTTTCTTTAATCATCTGTTGCGGGAAACAGCCATTACATCGCGGCTGTTGCCCAGCATGCCATTCACATCACAAGCGTTACCACGCATGCGTTGTAACAGCGCCTAGTCTTTACTGCGCATTTTTTTACAACGCAAATGCTTTTACTACGCAAGCCGTTATAACAAATTTTATTGGAAAGGTATGTATGGTAAAAGCACATACGTTGTAAAAAAAATTAGGCGGTCCATGTTGTTGTGAGGAAACAGAGGCTCTTCTTTTTCCTCATAAGGACGTGCACTGCCCCTCGACGACTGCAGGAACCAGGAGGAGAGAGAGGAACCACGAGGAGAGAGAGGTAAGAGGGATTGGGTCTGTTTTTTTTTATTACTATTTTAGGGTAAAAGTGGGTCAGGGGATCGTGCAGGGTAGTCTTTTAGGGTTTAGGGTAAAGTCGGGGTCATGCAAGTTAGTGTTTTAGAGTTTAGGGTAGGGTCGGCGGTTGTCAGGGTAGTGATATTGGGTAGGGAGAGGACTGAGGGTCGGGGCATGGTCGTGCAGGGGTAGTGTTTTAGGGTTTAGGGTAGGGTTGGGGGTCGTGCAGGGTAGTGTTTAGGGTAGGGAGAGGACTGGGGGTCGGGGGCAGGGTCGTGCAGGGGTAATGTTTTCGGGTTTTAGGGTAGGGTTGGGGTGTCATGCAAGGTAGTGTTTTAAGGTAGGGAGAGGACTGGGGGCCAGGGGCAGAGTTGTTCAGGGTTTGTGTTTTAGGGTTAAGGGTAGGGTCGGGGAGGTTGTGCAGGGTAGTGTTTTTGGGTCAGGAGAGGACTGGGGGTCAGGGTGAGGGTCGTGCAGGGGTAGTGTTTTAGGGTAGGGTCTGGGGGTCGTGCAGGGTATTGTTTTTGAGTAGGGAGAGGTCTGGGGATTGAGGGAGGGTAATGCAAGGGTAGCGTTTTAGGGTTTAGGGTAGGGTCGGGGTGTAACTTTCCTTAGACACTTTTACCAAGTGTAATGGCATGCGTGGTAAAAGAATGCGTTGTAATGGTAGGTCATTGTAGGAGTACTAGCGTAGTAATACCCGCTTTGTAATGGCATGCATGGAATTAATATGCGTAGTATCGTCATACATTCATCTGTTGCAAATAAATGTACGTTCCCATGTGATTGCTAACAATTAGTGAGCTAGAAGCAAAGTGTAGATTAGCTGTTGGAACGAATAAGATCTCTGTTGGGAATTATAAACAGCATAGCATTTATATAACTTAGGGGTCTATTCACAAAGATACATTTACACACGCTGAATAACTCAGGTGTAACTTATTACTGAAACTTGTAGTAAATTTACATTTTACATCACTCCATCCATTCAAAAGGGAGGGTGGAGTCTACTACAATCGGATTTAAATGAGTGAAAAGTTACTGCTAGTAACTTCATACATATGCGGTGGATGATAAATACATGGGAAAAAATAATCAATGATGATAATTAAAAACTGTGTAAAAATATGTTACTGTAAGATAAAAATAGAAATCAACATAAAACAATTATTATTAACTTTGAGCTAAAAAATAAAATGTCACAGCATATTAAAGCATCACATTTTTTTTAAATAAATCATTAAATGAGATATATTATTTTCATTTAAAAACGTAAGAGTTTGAAAGTTTTATTTAATCGTTTTTAAACATAAAATTCTGTACCTAAATTGCCATGCAAGGTGCCGAACTAATTTCAAGTCTGGCCTGGAGTATATTACAACTGTTTTTGTTTGCCTTAAATGTTATTGCTTTATTGATGTGTAACAATCACATTGTTTGCAGAGTCCTTTTACTGTATTAAGATGTGTATATATGTCAGTTGTTAATAACACGTTGTTCATTTTTACAAAGTAACAACTCTGACTGCATATATTGTTTTTATTGCAACTCCAACAACTGGGCTATGCCATATTCAATTTCAAGTTTAAAGACCCCAGTCTGAGGCAAGCCTTGAGTAATGGACAAAGCTAACTCATAGTCACAAACTCTCTGGAGGCCGTCTTCCAGTGTACATCAAGTTTCCAGCATCCTGGTTAGGAGGCGACATCTGAAATGTGACCTTTCATCTAGCTGGTTCAAACATGGGACCAGGGAAAAAGCACAAGAGCGTGGCTATGCATTTTATCAACTGAATCAAGAAGCGCTTGCCTTTGAGGAGCACCTTAGGACCACGGCAAGTACCTCAATCTGCTAATCAGTGGGTACAGGATTTAGTTATTTACTTCGAACACCTGTACTAATAGCATCCCACATTAACCCCTTGGCCGCGGCGATAATTCCGCCGCGGCGCTAAGGGGGCCGCGCGGCGCTGTCATGCTCGTGACGGAACCACTCCGTCACGAGCCACGGTGTCGCTGTGCTTGTGACGGAATGGTTCCATCATGGCCCCGCCCGCCTAATAGAGCCCTCAGCGAAGGCGCGAAATCAGCGCCGCACAGGCGCGGCGGCCGGGCCGTGACGGAACCAATCCGTCACTAGCACTGCACCACCGTGGCTCGTGACGGAGTGGTTCCGTCACGAGCATGGAAGGGGTTAAAATGTTCCCCACCAAAATAATTGACTACTTCCCCCCCACTCAGTGATTGCACCTCTCTTGGCTGCTCTTCTCGAGGTCTCTGAATACCTCCTCCAGCCTCACACTGCACAGCCTCGTTGACAATGGAGCCCTGTTTCATCTCTTCAGTCCAGGTAACACAAACATAAATCAAGAGATGCAAACGCCATCTTCAGACACGCAAAAAAACTGGGCTCCAAAACTGAACAGGTTTGGCGGAAATGTCAGGGCTTACAGCTTTGCCAATTCGGAGTCTCTTTCAGGAGTAAGTGCTGACTCCAGACTTCTAGAGACTGCAGCTTTCAGAGTTTAGTGAAAACGTAACCTTGGGGTGATTTTTGCGATCTAAGCTTGTAGGACTGAAGAAAGCCTGCACATAATTGGAAAAGACTTTCAGGTTGGAATAACCAAGCTCCGGATTTCCTCCACACAGCTGAGTACAGACAGGTGGCATTCTATCGGGTTTCATGGTGGAACCGGCGAGCCGTGCATGCAGGCAGACTTTACTGCATCAACATTGCAAAGTTCAGGTGTTTGGGCTGTTAACAAAACACGTTGGCACGGTGTGAGCGCAGTAAAACACGCCAGGTCCTTCTAGCTCCAGGCACCTATCTGACTTACAGACTTGTGTTTGCTTGTAGCTAGCTAGCACACTGTGCTGTTCCAAAAAACAGCTTATGGCTGACATACACAATAAAAATGAAAAACATGTGGTCGACCTTTCCATCAGCCAATACTGCAAGCAAAATTATTGCAAAATACCACAAAGGTTAAGAAAATATTCAAGAAGCACGGGCAAAGCCAACAGATCTTGCCTTCAGGACTTATTGGCTGTGGAAGTGCCTTTGGCAATGTTACACAGCATCGGAAAGGTGCTGTGTAGCATGGCTAAAACAAAAAAAAGTGTACAAAAAAGGCACAATGACGTGGTCATAGTATCTGCATCATTGTGTAGGCGCATGTGTACTTGATGACATAAGAATTCACATGCACCATTACCCAGGTGCACCTACGAAATGAAGCAAGCACCAAACACAGTGTGCGTTGAGGGCAGCAGAGCTGCAGGTGGGGGTGAAGCATCGAGAAGTGGGCAGGGGCAGGGAAATAGAAGCACAAGAAAATGGAGGACCAGTTAGAACCATGTAACATGGGGGAGGCAGTAACTTTCCCACTGGGAGAATAACGAGAGAGCTTGCAACAAGCATAACGGAGGAACAACATGCAGTGCAGGAGGGAAAGGGGAGGTAAAGCACGGGAGGAATAAAACAGAGTTGTTCTCCCAAAGTGAGCAGCGGAAGGATAGAACTAGTCATCCGATCAGAGAAATGGTAAAGAGGCTATGCACCTGAGGAGGAACAAACACCACATATATAAGCTGGGGTAAGGAAAGCCAGTGAATAAGGAGAAACGTCTTGGTAACATCACACTGGCATTTTGCACCCAGACAGCTAGTACTGTTAGCTAGGCACAACTTAAAAATAATACAACAATTATAGTAGGCGTGCTTGCCATGCTAAATGAGCACATTGTGCGAGCTGTGAGAATTGATTGTGATAAAAATGTCTATGTAATTTCGCTCTAATAATTACAAAAACTGTTAAGTGAAGGTATTGGATTCCTTAATGCTGACCTCATCCTGCCTCACACCTGTTTTGCTCGGAAACCTTAATTCGAGTATTCCATGAGGTCCCATTGAATTTCTGAACTTATTTCAAGTAATGCAAATGCAAACCCCCCAGTTATCAGCACATGATCCATGGTATCAAGAATTACTTATTAAGAATGTTTCTACATGGGTTGCTCTGTTTATAGTTATTTTAGTAAAAATAAGTGTGAAGCATTTGAGTCCCAGCAGGGCAGACAGGTTCACATAAATCTGAGGTCTGTAAGTGAGTACCATAATTTGACACAGCTCAACATCTGCTGTCTAAAGTACACAACAATTGGACAAGCTATATAAACAAGCATTGGAAATGCATTCGGTCTCACATTTGAGTTTCACAGCTACTGGCATTGTAAATGAGTTTTACAGCTGTTGGAATTATAAAGGGCAATGTAGCAACAGAACACATTCATTTTATTTCACCAGCATAATAAAAAGCAATACACCATAACCATACAATCACCCCCTAAACAAACAACATCTCACTGAGGCTTTACACTTCCCTAGGCCTTGTGAGACTTCAAAAAAGTTACCTTAAACGCATACTCCCAGCTGTAGAGCATTAGCACCAACTATGGGAAAGTGGACTTAAAATGCATTTCACAGTGGGGAAGATGATTAACCAACTTAAGGTGAGTAACCAGATGATGACCTGCAAAGGAAAAGCAAGCTGTATGGAATGATTTTGTGGTGGTCCCATCATACCAGGACCATCACAGGCTGAGTTATGGAAAAATGTGTTTTGAATATAGGGCCGCAAAGCATCATAGGGAGAGCTGAAGTGAAGATTTCTTTTTGTTTTCTTTCCTTCAGTGGTGTTGCAGCTCGTATCCCTTTTCTAAATAGGCGCACAAAAAAAAAGCATTTGTTTGTCAAGTTGACAAAGAAATGTTTTTTTGGAAAAGAGTCCCATGATGCGCTTTCACGATAATGTCGGCCACCCCTGTTGTTAACAGGAGCCACTGTAGGGGGTTGCGGCCGCCATTTTTAAATAAAAAATAGAAAGTGTTGCGAGAGAGCTTGTCCTGCCTGCAATAGCAGGCAGGAGAAAACCATTTAGTAAAATAGTGCTCAGTGGCGTGGCTGTAATTAAAGCCTACCGAGTAAAAACACATGTAAAAGGGTGTTTTGTCATGGGAGGTTACAAATTGCTACAAGGCGGTACAAAGGAGGGACATATTGAGCCCATTGACCAAAGAAAAGCCTTAGTTTCCAAAGGACAATCACACAAGCCAATGAAAAATATGGGCAGAGAGAGGGCGGAGCTTTAAGTCCATATCGTAATACAGCATGCCTTACAGAGCAGCACATGTGCTGCCCAGGCTCGACCTAAGAAGGCGTTGTTATCACAAAGGCATTAGCCACAGTCTCAATGCATTATAATGGGGCATTATCGTCCTGTTACGAGTTTCCTATTAATCGAACAGAGAATGGCAACCTGCTTAATAAAAACAATTGGTATTAACAGGATTTTTAATATATTGCTATATTCTGAGCCCATTTTGAGGAATTGATAACATTAATGCACGTGCCAGAGTAAACATGAACTCAAAATATGAGCAGTTTGAATCAGAGAATGATGGGCCTCAATATCAAGTGTTTGAAGGGCAACATTATTGTGTCTTGAGCTCTGGAGTAAATTTTTCGGTATCCATGTACCCTGCCTGCCAAGGTTCTATTTTACAGTTTTACTAATGGGCTAAAAAAAGGTCCTTGGGAAACGTTGCCGAGTGATATGTAATACAATAACTTTCTAACTTTGGATATGTTGCCAATAGTGATGCTGCAAATATGTTATATGAAGCAATTTATGATCGTTTTCTTGCTAAGGATTGCTTTAGTGATTGTCAGTGGCTGAGATAAATTTAAGTGGTCCATCCACCAACAACCCTGTTATTGCAGTTGACATCCTAGGTGCTACAGGCATGCCCTGACGAGGGTCCCAAGCTCACTTTGCCTCTGCAATCAAGCTATACCTGGCTGAAGAGCCCATAATAAGGGCACAAACTAGCCTAGGTTGCTTGTATTCCAGTTCAGGGAGGGCCTGGCTTGAAAGGGCAGACTGGGCTGTTCCCATTGGAGCAGGGTGAAGACTGATCTGTATATGACTGGGTGCAAACAGAGGTTGTGCAGAGGGTGAAAAACGATAGAACTAGGATGCCACCCTGAGCAATTGCCAGTGGCTGAAATTAATTCAAGCATTCCATCCATCACCTTGCTGGTGTTGCAGTTGATGTCACAAGTGTCACGGGTATGCCCAGATGTGGGTGCTCTGCTCACTGGGACCCGGGAATTAAGCTATACCTGGCTGAAGAGCCGATAATAAGGATGAAAACGGTCCCAGGTTGCTTGGATTCCGGTTCAGGGAGAACCTGGTGTGGCAGTTTGGGCTGGACTTTTCCAATTGGAGCAGAGTCAAGGCGGATTTGCATATATCTGGGTGCAAACTGAGGTGGCATTGTTTTCACCCATCACTTTATTGTTGTCTAGTAACTAAAGGTCTGGTTATGAGTTTACGCGTTATATATTGCCCATGATAAATAATGATACCACGGGGTACGTTATTTATTGGGTGCGATAAATAACAAGTATCATGAGTTATTGGGAAAAAAAGTCGGATGTTGGTGTTTCACACACAAACATCTGCATGGTAAATAAATACTGTATTTTATTCCAGTGTTAAATTTGGGAAAGTTTGCCCGGCTGAAATATATCGAAGGTTCAGTTATTTAACACATCCGATACATATTGGATATGTTTAATACTTTCAAACTCATAATTTGAACCCAGGCGTAAACAGGGGTTTACGCATGGGTCAGAATATAGCAAGCAATAATCTCAAACTTTGTTTTAAAACCTTTTGATATTGTCTCCATTCTAACAGAATAGAATATGTTGAGGGGGATGAAAGAATCAAAAGGCTCCAGGCTCAGACGGGTTCTTCATTCAGCTGCTAAAAGTATAAACTATGTGGTGGGTAACACTGGCCAGCACGCAATCATTGGATTTTTAAGTTCACAGTAGCTGAAAGAAGGAAATAGATTTCTATTGGCCAACTACTGGAAAGTCCTGACGGAGACCTTCCATCATATTGAATCATCTCCCTATGAGGTTGGATGGCAAAAACGTTTCCAAAACAGAATCTGACTCTGATAACATCTTATACAATATTTTGGAGGTGGCTTCATAGATGGCACTGCGACCAAGATAATTCAATTTGTAGTACAAATTCTAGAATGTCAACTGGGTTGGAAGAGTAGGGAAACAGCGTATCTAGTCTTACAGCTACCTTCTACCTACCTTTGCATTGTCAATGAAAAGGAAACTGATAATGGGTCTTCAAGTGAGAGCACCATCTGTTCAAAGGATAAACCACACCACCCTGAGTCAATTGTACGTCTTTGATCCCATAGGTTGAAAGAACAGAAGAGTATTAAGACAAAGTTTCGAATTTCAGAGTCCTGCTTCTGGTAGGTACGAGTCGAATAGACAGCCCTGGATTCCACTGAAATCATCTGCACTGTAGTACCCATAGAGCTAAGTGTTTATAACTTCAAATACTGGAACAATGGTACTGATGTGATATTAACATAAAACAAAGATGTGAGGGGCCTAGAAAGACTGTGGCAGTCCACAGAGAACCCAACAGCATATCTGATGAATTCCAATAAACAGCGCAAATTCTGCACTAGTTACAAGCGCAAGCACAAAGAATTTGAACTGTTTATCCATGTATGCATTTTTTTTACATTTACCACACTTTTTTCATTACGAACTGTCAATAACTGGATTTAATTTTGCGTAGTACAATGGTACTCAGTATGTTCTGTTAAAAAAGACACAGATCTTTTAGCTTGACTGTGTCCATAATATTATACCAGTGTGCATTCCAATAGAGTAAACAGGGAATACTACCATTTCCAAATATCCTTGATCACACTAGGTGGAAAGGGCCCTTTTGCAGGGTTATCCCCAAACTTTTTGCTTCTTCCTCCTATTTTTTCCTGGCCTGTGTTTGTTGGCTTCAGGACTCTGGACACTTTACCACTGCTAATCAGTGCTAAAGTGCATATGCTCTCTGTGTAAATTGTTATTGTGATTGGTTCTCCCTGATTGGCATATTTGGTTTTACCAGTAGGTCCCTGGTAAAGTGCACTAAGTGTGCCAGGGTTGGTAAATCAAATGCTACTAGTGGGCCTGCAGCCTGTGCACAGTTTCTTAACTGCCATGTCAACTTGGCAAGGGCACCCACTTGCCACCAGGCCCTAACCTTCTCTTTTCCAACATATATGGCACCCCTATGGTAGGTCCAAGGTACCCCCTGGGCAGGATGCGGTGTATGTGAAAGGTAGAACTTGTACTGGAGTGTGTAACATGTCCTGATAGTGAAATACTGCCAATTTAGTTTTTCACTATTGAAAGGCTATCCTGCCCCATAGGACAGAATGGGAAAAGCTTTGTAACATTTTACAAGCATATCTTCCCATAGGGATAAGATAGAATAATTGAGTTTGGTATCCCTGAACTCAGGATTTAATAACACATCTTTTAGTAAAGATGAATTTTAAATTGTGTTTTCGAAATACCACTTTTAGAAAGATGCTATGTTCTTGTTCAACCATCCAGTGTGCCTCTGCCTGTTTGTAGGTTGACTGTCTGGCTTTGGAGTGACAGGGGCTGGGGAGGTGGAGTGGCTCCAGGAGTCAGAACTAGGATGAATAGGCCTGATCTGCATTTGGAGTAGTGGGGGGAGTAGCCCCTGTGCCTGAATAGGGCTGTGCCTGCCTTCCATAATGCTGGCTCCACCCCCCTGTGGTGTGTATTGGGCCTAGGCTCACACTGACAATGGATGTTGTTGTGCACCTGCAGAGTGCCCCCAATAACTGGTTTGAACTGGGCTCAGAGCCCCTTGCACAAAGATACCTAATACAGATTGGAGTATAAGTATAAGACCTAAAACTCCAGACTTTTAAATCATTGCTGGAGTTCAAGAGGAACCTTTGCCAAGGAGAAGAGCTGGAGAGACTGAGGAAGAGTACTGCCCTTGTTGTGTGTCTGTGGTTGGCCGGCAGTTGCTATTTCTGCCAAGGAAAGGAGAAGGACTTTGCTGTGTGCTGTGTCCCCTGCTTGAAGGAGATCTCCAAGGGCCTGACGTTAGCTGGCCTCCTGTTCTGAAGTCTCAGGGACACAAATACTACACTCCCAGCTCCCCTGACCTCACCTTCTGTGAGTTCTAGCCTGCCAAGAGGTGTCTGTGCCAGTTCTGGGCATCTCGACGTTGCTGTTGCTGTTTGGGAGCTGTAAGACAGGAGAAACGTGAAGAACTGCTAAAATTGACGCATCGCTCTTCTAGCGTCTGTTTTCTCGGCGCATCTCCGCGGCTCGATATGAATTTCCATGCATCACCAATACGAAAACCGCTGCAGTGCCTGTCGCCGCTGCAAGAATCGACACATTGAGGAATCGCGGCTGAAGAGAACAGACACAGTGCCGCTCGATGCCGCTACATTGAATCCTGACGCATCCCAGATTTTCAAGCTTCGTACCTGTGCGGCAAGTTCTTCCCACGCATCACCCACGAACCAGAGCCGTCATGAAGAATTGACGCATCACTCCCCATACAGACCAGATTCAACGCAACTCGTCCTCTGCGTGTCGCAGAACTGTTGCATCGCCTCCCCAAGGTCTCAGGAGTGTTGCATCTCTTTGTTTTCCGACCGCAGCTGTTTTGCTTTTGGAACTTTGACGCATCTACAGGTACTTTGGTGAAAGATTACACATCAATAGTTTTCTATGGTACAGGTTCTTGAAACCTTCTGAAAGTCATATTTTTAACTGTGTATGTTGAATTTTTGTCATTTTGGTCCTGCTTAGTTTAGATAAAAATATTGAATTTTTCTAAACTGGTGTGGTGTCCTTTTGTGGTGTTTTAACTGTATTACTGTCTGTGTTGGTACACATATTTTTCACATTGCCTTTGGGATAAACCTGTCTGCTCATGCCAAGCTAGAAAGGGAATGAGCAGGGGTTATCTAAAGTGTGTTTCCCCCTTAACCTGACTAGAAGCAAGGGTCACTATTTGGACAAAGGTGCCTACCTCTGCCAACTAGAGACCCCAATTTCTAACAACACTTAAATAACATTTCTATTATTTCCAATTGACCTCGAACATATGATCTCCTCCTGCTTCTGGCTACCTTTTTTCCACTAAAGCAAAAATCAGTTCAATTTTGTTGGAAAATTAAGATTGTATTTTATTTGTAAGTATCTGAAAAAAATATTTGTCATACAATTCCCTTGCATGGTGCAATCAATGTCGGTTAGCCCAATGGGGTAATGTATATGCTGCTGAAATCTTTGTGTGAGCTGCAGGTCACACTGTGGCAAAAGCATATTTATTTTATTTTTAGAAAGGGGAGCCAAGTGATTAAGGGCCTGATTACGACTACTAATTGTGCCGTAGCCACAGTAGTAGTTTGGGCACTACCGCACCAGCGGTCCGACCACCCTATTACAACTTGGATAGTCAGACTGCCTTTGCACCGCTTCAACCGCCAGGGATCAGAGGTCGCAATATGATAGGTGGGATGGCTTCGGTACTGCCAAGCATATTACAAGTTTCCTCTCCGCCACAGTTTACATGGCGGTTCCTACTCCATGAAAACCATGGTGAAGAGGAAAGAAAGGGGGCCCTAGGGGGCCCTACAGGGCCCCCTGTTGCCTGATCGCCATGGAGGACATGCTGGGTAATAGATAAAAAATATCCAGTACTTTGGTCACATATGTATACAGAACTTTGCATCATCATTTAAAAAAAAATATTGTATATACTCTGGGATTGAAATACATAATGTATGATTATAGTGTATTTTGGGGGATTGCGAGGGGTGTAAGTGGATGTTTGCAAGGGTATGATTGAGTAGCAATATGTCTAATGAATGTAATGTATGCCAATTTGTATATTTTCTTTGTTAATAATTATTCATAAAATAATACTGACATTGGTATTGATAGGATTAAAATAATGTTTTAATTTTTGTATCAATCACATTGTTTCATTGTATGTACTTGCATGTGCCCTCTACCAAATTCTATGAATAATTGCCTGAGATCTGTTTTGTAATTTATTGATATTATCCTTGTCCTGGGCAGTTTAGCATGTTGCAGGGGACCCCTTCTTCTTTTTAATTAGTGCATGCTGGGGGGCACATGTTGTGAGACCCTGTATGCATGCACCCCAGTACCTGTGCGACTGCCTTTGACGTTCCCATTGCGATGCCCATTTCATAGGCACCGCCGTGAGACCGCCAATGAACTGCCCTCCAGTGACTGTATATGTCGTAATCTGGCGAGCAGTGTGCACACAGGTGTGGGATCGGGGATGTCAATGTGGTGGTCCCTCTCGTACACCACCAACCTTATAACCAGGCCCTAATTGTTTTTTGTGACTTCAGAAACTATGGGGTATATTTACAAGGAAAAGATGCGGCACAGCAAATTTTGCAGCGCCGAGCTGCAGCATTTAAAAAACCAAGGCATAGGCCCAATTTGCAAGAATATGGCGCTCCCCTGTGCTTTCCCTTGCTCTGGCACTAACAATAGCTATCTAGCGCCAACAGAGACACCCTTGTGCCATAGTGCAAGGGTGCCTGCATTGCAGGGATGATTCCCTGCACACAAGCACCCTTGCACTATAGTCCACCCTTGCACCAAAGGTTTTGCTCGTTCTATGTGTGATGCATTCTGCAGCACACATAGAAAGAACACATTGCCTTTAAAAATTGTTTATGTGCAGAAAGGGACAAGCATTCCCTGAAACACAGACACCCTTGCTGTGTAGGGATGATTTCTGGCAATGCAGGCACCCCTACACCATGGTGCAAGGGTGTCTGGGTTGCAGGGAATTATTGTTTATATGCTGAAATAGACACCTTCCGGCTTATAAACAATCTTTAAAGGCAATTTGTTCTTTCTATATCGGCTGTAGAATGCTGCACACATAGAAAGAGAAAAAGCAAGGAGAAAAAAGTACTTCTCCGTGTTGCACTGTTGCATGGCGTCAGTTTCTGATGCTGCCTCATATTAAACATCCTTGTAAATCTGTGGCAGCTTCAAAAAGCAATGGGTGTTGCGGTGGAACACCCACAGCAAACCCCATTGCATGCCCCCATGGCGCAGATATATTCGCGAAAGGGAACCATATTTACAAGGTGGAGTTAAGCCACGCAAAGTGGCCTAATGCCACTTTGTAAATATGGAGCAGGATATTGCGCCACCGGAACCTCGAAAAAAGTGATGTTCCTGTGGCGCAATCCCCTTTTAAATATTCTCCTATGTCTTCTAATCATACTTGCCAGCATGGCGTAATTCTTGACAAATTATACTCAATTCTGTCTTTCACAGTCCTGTTACAAATGTTTGAAAAGGAATAGGAACTTCAGAGCAGTGGTGCCACATACTTGCAACATCTATCATAAAGTGTGGTTCAAGTAAAGAAAACACACTGCTAAGGGCTCCCCGTGGATGTCTGTATTTTACTATTCATTTCTACGATTCAGTCACATTTAAAAAGTGCTTGCGTTCAAAATGATAACCACATAGTTTCAATAGGTTCTCAGCCATGTACCTTGTGAACAACATTTTCAGAGGTGTATGAGGGGTGTGTGCAAGATTAGATGTGTGTGTGAGCAGTGTGTGAGTGTAGGTTGAAAGTCCAGGATGACAGGTGCCTCAGTGCATGGTGAGCAGTGTATGAATGTGCACAGTGGGCAGTAAGATTGTGCAGGGTGAGCAGAGTGTGAGCGTGCAGGGTGAGAGGGATGTGAGTGCATTTTGAGCAGAAACAAAGTAGTAGTGGTGCGTGAATAGAGAGTGAAAGTTACGTGAGGAGTGTGGGTGTAGGGTGACAAGTGTCTGCGTGCAGCTTTACAGGTGTCAGTGCTTGGTGAGAGGCGTGTGAGCAGTGTCTCCGTACAGGGTGAGTGATGTCTGCATGCCGGATGATAGGTGTTTGAGTGGAGGTTAAGTGCTGCCAGTGCTGGATGCATGTGCATGAGTGAGCAATGCATGAGTGAGCATGGTTAGCACAGGGCGAGTGGTGTATAAGTGTGTATGGAGAGTAGTGAGGTAAGCAGTTAGTTTAAATGGAGTAAGACATTGGGTTATTGGTTGAGTGGAATGGAAGCTCCGCTCAGACAACAACCACAATTCTTGTCAGGGAGAATGACAAATGTCCATGAATTAAGCTTTGCTTAACCCTCTGGTATCTTGGCACAAAAGAAGTCGGCTTAACTTACAGGCAATGTGCAAAGTATTTATGCAGTACACAAACAGTAAAAAAGTGAAAAGACAACACAAGAAAAATCCTCCACCAATTTCGAAAAATGTCATAAATTAATTCACAGCAAAATGACACAAAATCCAATCAGTAGACATTATGCAATTTTAAAGGTTTCTGGTAAGTAAAGTGTCTACAAGTACCAAGAGCCACGTGTGGTTATCGATTTGTGCGAGACAGGATGAAAGTCACAAGTTCAGGCCGAATGTGATGAAACATTGGCCAGGTACAGGGACCAAGGTGAGTCCTGCTGATAGAGTTACTTTCAAAGTTTAGCATGAAGAGTTCCAATCCCAGTTGAAGGGGTGTGAGGAGCAGGAAGAGTGTTGTGGATGGTCGTCGAAGTACAGTGAAGAGCAGGCAGGGCGTCGAAGACAGTTTTCACTGCAGCATGAAGATCCTGTTAGGAGTCACCGCCGGTCATTGCTGGAGCTTCGCTTTAGCAGTCACCGCAAGCTGTCTATGGCATAGTGCAATGTGCAGATCTCCCATTGGGGGACATGGCTTGCAATCACTGCAGCGTGAAGAGACAGGTTCACTGGAGCTTTGTGTTGATGGGCGTCAAGACCCTGATGCAAATAGGCCCATTCACGAGAGCTCAACTGCGGATAGACCAAGAGTCAAGGACCTGAAGGGCACCACTTGGTTGTAAGGAAATCACTTCAACCGAGGCCAGCAGGGCTCAGGCAGATCCAGTTGCAAGTCCAGTGGCAGGTCAGCTTGGCAGTTGCAGGGAACTTCTGGAGCCTTTATGTCCCTATAGCTCAGAAACGGAGGCCAACTGGCTGAACCTTGGAGCCTAGGATGAAGAATGCAGGTCCAGTCATTCTTCTCAGCTAGCAAAGCAGCAGAGTAGCAAGGCAGCAGATGGCAGTATTTCTGGCAGTCAGTTCAGCAGCACAGCAGTCCTTCTTCTGTAGTTTCCACAGGTCTGGGAGTGTAAGCACATGCACATTTTTTTAGTTTGCTTGTATTTCATCCAGACAGAGATTGTAGTTGCTGCTTCAGGACGGCTGCAGGCCCCTCAACCAGCAACTTAATTTCCAACAAAGTGAGTTCAAGCTGAGAGGGATAAGAGAAGTGTGACTTCAGGGTGGGCAATGTGAGTGAAGGGTTAGTGGTGTTTGGAGTATGTGAAGTTTATGGGTGTGCAGGGTGACCAATGTGTTTGTAGAAGGTGAGGGGTGTGCATGAGTGTTTTGCGTGTAGCCTCAGCAGTTGTGTTGTGCGATTGAGCAGGGTTTGCAAGGTGACGAGGGTAAGTGAAGGGTAAACAGTCAGAGTGAGTTTTGTTTTAGTGGTATATCAGTGCACAGTAAGGGATAGGTGAACTGTGTCTGCGTGCAGGTTGAGCAGTCAGTGGGTGCAAGGTGTGCCACAGGGTAAGTGCAGCATGTGTGGTATTTGAATTTGATGGGTGTATATGTGCAGAGTGCATAGTTTGTGAGAGCAGAGAGAGTGGTGTGTCTAAGTCCCAGGTGAGAGGTGTGCCCATGTGATTTTTGGGTAAATATACTTTTGTGAGCCCTGGGTCTAGAAGAATTAGCCCATCAGATTTGCCACTCCATGGAAGAAAGCCAAATAATAAGATAGGATTTAGCTGTGTTCACAGTTACTCTTCTATCACGTCAGATACTTTCTCGGCACCTAAGAAATCTGCTGTAAAAAAAGTGATGTACTGCCAGCATTTAATCTTATCCATGGCCCTTGCAAGCAAATCACAAAATCTGCTGAGTGGTCTGTTCAGAAACACTGATGTAGTCTGAGAGAAGTAGAATATGAGATAAAGATTTCACAGTAATATGACAAAAGAGTGGGGGATGGTGTAAAGCATTTTTTCTTTGAGTAATTATATGGTGAGCAATCCCAATAAAGGGTAGGGCTGTATTCATGTGAACGAAATTCAGTTTTAAAAAGAGGGACCCTCAGGAAAAACTGCAAGTCTACTTTTATCAAAAAGTGAAAAGGTACTGTGTGTAGTGAGATGTTGCCTGCTGTAACAGTCTTGAGGACGGAGAAAAAAATATTAGACAACTGATGTTATTAATATTAAGCTCACAGCCATGGAAGCCTGGTTTTAGAGATGGACCAAAAATATCATATCAAAAGATTATCCGAGTAGGGATTTAAAGACCATTTTGTGTTGGAACAGGGACCACTTGTACCTTGACAGAGTGGCTTTAGGATCAGATGCCTTAACCATCAAGCTTCTAAAGAATTCTGAGAACTCTTCTCCCAGCAGGAGAAGAGACTGTTGCACTTTCCTTGTATTCCACATACAGTATGGGGCAGCTTGGGTCTCTGATATATATGTGAGAATTCTGGACTTTGGGTGATTTCTGAGTGTAAGTAGGCATGCACAGACTGGATGCAGCCATAGATTTCCTCATTAAAGACCACCACTGTCATCTGGCTTGGCTGGATAACCTAGGAGTCAGGACTCCTCCTATGGCAATTCTTTCTCCTACTAAACCTTATTCTCTTTACTGAAGGCTGCTTAGATACTGGGAAGTAATTTGTTCACAACAAAAACTGAGATTAATATTCTGTTATGAAACGAGTCAACCTTGCCCTTTGATGTTGGCCTGCATGCATAGTTATGAGATGATCTCGTGGTACTAAAGATGCGTGCAGGTCGCTGTGTTCTGCTGCACCCAATAATTCGCGAAAAATGTTTTCTTCCTTTTTACCTATTTATTTCCAAATGTTTCAACTACCTACATTCGATTTTTTCTGAATATCCTAAACCAGATGAAAATAAACCTCCAGCTCCTTGTACTAATTCCAAATTTAGAACTCCATCCATACTAATATAATAAAGAGAGAGCCCAAACCTTTGTGGCGGGTAATCTCAGGAACCACAGCACCAATCACAACACCCAATACAGCGTTGGAAAGGGCAGTTGGGGCAGAAGGACATAGGCTATGCAGACGCCCACCATATACATTTATAGGTAAAAGAACCGTGCCAGCAAAGTAGTCTCTTGTGGGCGTGTCTGCGTTGTGCTGTGGGCGTGTGCTGGGGGCGTGACAAACGCTGGGGGAGTGTTGTATGTTCAACCCTTCATGCCATGTCTCATATTGTGTGCTAATCCCACCCTGCTCCCTTTAAATACCCCTGCACCCCATAATCATAATACACCCTTACTCCTTAAAATACCCCAACACCCTTAAACACTAACCCATCTTAACCCTATAAATATACTCTGTATCCCAAAACCCAAACCTATCTCTAAACCCTAAAAATACCCCTGTACCCCAAATCTAGCCCTGAACCCTATAAATACCCCTGTACCTCAAAACCCGAACCTACCCCTGAACCCTAAAAATACCCCTGTACCCCAAACCCCAAACCTAGCCCTGAACCCTAAAAATACCACTGTTCTCCAAAACCCAAACCTACCCCCCAACCCTAAGAAGCCCCTGTACCCCAAAATCCAAACCTAGCCCTGAACCCTTAAAATACCACTGTACACCAAAACCCAAACCTACCCCAGAACCCTAAAAATACCTTCTACCCCAAAACCCAAACCTAGCCCTGAACCTAAAAAATAACCCTGTACCCCAAAACCTAAACCTACCCCTGAACCCTAAAATACCCCTGTACCCCAAAACCCAAACCTAGCCCTGAACTCTAAAAATACCCCTGTACCCCAAAACCCAAACCTAGCCCAGAACCCTTAAAATACCATTGTACCCCAAAACCCAAACCTACCCCTGAACCCTAAAAATACCCCTATACCCCAACACCCAAACCTAGCCCTGAACCCTAAAAATACTCCTGTACCCCAAAACCCATACCTATCCCTAAACCCTAAAACTACCCCTGTACCCCATAACCCAAAACTATATCTGAACCCTTAAAATACCCAAACACCCCAAAGCATATACATCAGTACCCCAAAACATATACCCCTATATACATATACTTACCTTATCCAAACATTTAAAAGAACATGCTTTTACCATTCATGCATTTACAACGAATTTTCGTTGTAAATGTATGTGTGGTAAAAGCATATAAAATGTAATGTCATGCGTTATAATGACATTGCGGATTCATGGTATTTTCATAATGAAAGTATGCGGAGTGATGGTATGCGGAAAGAAAGTTGCGGAATAATGGGTGTTTACCCTCCCCCAGTAAGTACATTGGTGGCATGGTGGCCCACATCTACAGCAACATACTCATATTGTTTTACCACCCATTTGAAAAATGCACAGGTCTCTCTCATTGATAGCCAGTACCGACATACACTTTTAGACACACCTCCCGCCACAAGTTCTAGAATTGCGAACTTTAGAGCTGGGGAGCTACGTTTGAATCTCGGCATCAGCTCAACATCCTGTGAGTCCAGGCAAATCGCTTTGTCTCCCCGTGCCTATCACAAATGAATGTGTTCTTCTGTAATGTAAATTGTGCTCATGCCATGCTGTCGAGTTTGCGCTCTATAATATTGCAAAGAAAAATAAAGTAGGGAAACTCGAGTTCACACATTACTGAGCGCGCACTCTTAAGTGCATCAGCCGTGCACTGTGAATCGGAGCGTTTCACAGGCCTGTCACAGATAAGAAATGCTATCTAAACGAAATCCTACAAAATAATATACTACTGGCCGGCAGCAATTCATACCCGGACAACGTCGGGACGGGCTGCTAGTGTTTTATAAAAGCAACCTCAATCTGATTTGAAAATCCACAAGCACTATATCAGATGATTTAATTAATGAACAATCTTATATATACAAATTAGATCAGTGGTTCCTAACCTTTTGACTTATGAGGATCTCCACTCAATCATTACTGGAATCCGGGGACCCCGACTGAGTCATAATTGTAAATCGAGAAACCCCCGTCCTTAACAAATTCTCTGATTTGGACCACAAAATAATACACAAAAATACAAAAACAAGAATGCACCCAACAAAGGCTCAAACATTGAAATATTTTATGTAATTCACAATCAAATATAGAAAAAGTACTCACATTTTCAATTTTGCTTCTCAATTTGTATATACGTTATTAAGTTCAATTGATTCATTTTAATATTTTTTAATTTTGTAAAACGGTCACAGTTATGTTATGTTATAGAATTTTATATAGCGCGCAGCTGCCCCAGCGAAGGGGCGTCCTCTGAATAGGTATTGCGGATCCCCAGGGGTCCTCGGACCTCAGGGTAAGTACTACTACAGTAGATAATATTTTTAGGTAATTATTCCTCTTAACCCCACCTTTACCTTGTCTGTTTATATGAGCTCAATTCGTGCCTACAATCTAGTATGAGATCTACACCAGACTTAGGCTTCATTGTTTGCAAATCTAGAGTCTTTGTAAAAAGGACCCTCAGCAAATTAGGAGCAAATGGCTTAAGATATTGTCACAAACAAAAATGTATGGCAGGATGAGACACTTCATGAGAGCAGCAACCTATCACACTAATCGAATCCACTGTATTCAAGAAGTATAGCTGACTGGAGGCGCACCGCTGAGATATAAAGAGATCTTTAGGTCATTAGTTTGAAGTCCAGCTCAGCCCACCTGACATTTAACACCTTGCATGCTCATGACGAGGTCAGCTCGTCATGAGCCACGGTGCTCGTGTGCTTATGACGAGCTGAGCTCATCATGACCGATGGAACGCTCGCATGCTGGGCTAATTCCCCTGCTGTGCGAGTGTTCCACACAAACGGGTGTGGTCATGACACCGTTCCTCATGACGAGCTGACCTCGTCATGAGCATGGGGGCGCTGCGTGCGCGCCCCTCCCCCCAGCACAGCTGGGGAATATGCCCCGCAGGGAAGGCGTTACAGCACTTAAAGAGGCAGACGCGAAGTATGCAGCGTTATATAAAAAAGCATCCTTTTATTTTGTGTAAATAATATTACTATCATAAAAATATGCATCCTACTATTTTGACAATCTTCAGGTTTACCAGACTTTTATGACAATGTATGCAGGCTAAAGGTTGAATAGACATTCCAATGGAAGATCTAAATAGCCGTAATAAAAATACAAATACAAAAAAGATATCCTGGGACTAAAATCCTGTTCGTTCTGGCCCTGGTATAAATGTGGACATTCTTAGATTTACTATATTTGGTAGGCCTTAACAAAACTTAAAAATACCAATTGAGTTTCCTAAATTTCAGTGATTCACTGCTCATTTCCATGATCTGAGGCACCATCAGGAATTACTAATTTTAGAGTTTCTCAGGCTTCACCATTTTATTTATAACAAGACAACTTCGTTTCGGCCCTCGCCACGAGTGGTATCTTAATTCTGATGGGGCCGTACCCAGCAACTTGAATTATGAGCTATGCGGGAAGAGTATTTTGGCTCTGTTCTTTACTGGAATAATTGGAATCGGAATTACACACTGTTCAAGTAATTCATCATTTCTTGGTAGACCCTTAAGGTCCAACTAATAATGGTCCAGATATTTCCCACTGTCAGCATTACCAGTACTTCAGGTACAAACAGTGGTTAATATGTAGAGATATAAGCTAACGTGAGAAGGCGGCTTATACCAGCCCATTTCCCCTATACCGCCTCCTAAAACACAGCCAACTACTAACCATAAATGGGGAGAGGACATGGTGTAATGGCCAGAGCTGCTGGGCGTAAAATTAGCAGCTACTTTTTCAGGGCCACTCAAAATTAAAGCCTTACCAATAATTAGCAAATACCGATTCAGGTGCAAACTGGCATTGCACCTGAATTGGGATTAAATCCCGGCCTTCATCGTGCAGAGGTTCATTATTGCTCAAATCCTTCACAGGAGCATGTCTAAACTTTCTCACGCTGCATGACACGAATATGCACATCCTTATGGAAAACTGTAACTTTTCTCTTTATTTATTAACACTTTTGATATGCACTATTACTTAATTTCGAATGCCCAAACAGTGAAAAATATGTTTATTCCTGCACTTTCCCATACATTCTTCAGCAGGAACACCTACTGCCAAGCAGGACAGCATTCACATAGTTCAAATACAAAACACCAAAATTCCAGTCTGGAGAGAGGTAAGGGTCCAGTGGCTAAGATGCTGGTCTCAGCTTTTGGGAACCTGGCTTTGAATCCTGGCAGCTGGAGAGCAATCAATACATTCTTGGCAAATCTCACGAATCCGTGGCCGGATTCTCAGAGAAGGGCATAGATCAGCACCCATAAATGTACTAGCTAGGATAGGTGAGAATGTATGACTATTTGGAATTCTCAAACTTTTCCAGACTTCGGTTGGATACTTGTGCCAGCTTGTGCTTGACTTGTAAGTGAATGAGTGTCAGTGCCCTTAGCTGATCTCAGACGCCATGTTCGTGCACTGAATACCAAGGCTGCGTAATCTTCAATTCACTTTATGACTCTTTCATCCACTACCGAACACTCCCGTCCTCTTTCTCGAACTTCAGCAGATTCCTCCTTTCTCCCTTTGTGGCGGTCTTTCAGTCTTTCTCTTCCTCCTCCTTACCCCTTTGTTGGTTTTTCCTTCTCTTGCTCTCCGAAATGTCTGATCAGGAAAAATAAATGCAGATTCCCAAAAATGAGTGCAGGTGGCCCCAACGGGCAACCACTGGCTCAAATTTACCAGTGGTGCCAGCGGTAGCTTTCCAGGTGTACTTCAGAAAAACTTTTTTGAACAATATTTTTTCAAGTAAAAACATACAATCCTACTTTATTGCGTTCAAACAAAAAGAGAATTTTCAACCACACTTATTTACATATTTCATTATTTTTCCATATAAAAAATATTTTTCCCTAGGAGAAACCCCTTTCCTACCTTCGTTCCTTTACCTTCCTGTCATGCTAAATATTTTTCTCCAGCTCCAAATAGGAGTGAATGCGTAAGAAGTTCTGGAGCGTGGTGGGCACATGGGGAGGAGTCTGTGAAGACCCAAAAAGATGTATGTTTGTAAGTGTTGACAAACCACTCAGGTGTCTCAGCTGTGGAAACTCACTCCCTTCCCAAAGGAGATCTGCACTTACTGAAAACTCTTTGTGAGTAAACAAACCCTTTAGCATGTGTGAAAGCAACTCGTGTCAATTAAAAAAAAAAGCATAGAGAATTGTAATGTATATTCTAAAATATGAAAGGCTGTAATTCAAAGTTATACACATTAACAGCTTTTTGCATCAGACTCCTTCTGTCTTATCTTTAAAATTTGTGCAGTGTCAAAAATGTAAAAATGTGAAGTATTGAAATGTATATAATATTAATTTCATTGCATCACCATTTCGTTCACTGGCCCAGTTTTATGCAGTCTGGTGTTAATGACCTATTATTGTACTGCCATCTTTCTATATACAGAACGTATGGTAGATTACTTCACCCATAAGTAAACACTTTGAAATGTGCATTCATCTTCGCCACCCAATCAAAGCTTAATAACAAGTATATCAAACGTATCACTGAGAGATTCAATAGGACCAATACACTGCCACCTTACTGGTGTACTTTTTGGTGATCCTCCCATTTCAACATTGTTGCATATTCTGTCCCTGTTTTAGGCTGGAAGCTTGCGAGAGAAGCTTTTTTATAGTGTGTCATATTTAAATCTTTGTTTATAACCAAAATGTTTTTAGACTAGATCGCTAGTATTCTTTACATCTGTTAGGAGTATCATAGTTTTACCACAAGTACATGGCATACACATGAAGATGAAAAGCATGGATTAATCTACAGTATCATCACACAGGCATTTATTGGATTGTAATACCCACCTTTGTGATATAACTGCAAATGACACCTTGATCATTAGTAATAAAGTGTGCCGGACAATACAAAATCAAGGCCTTGGAGACCCAATGGACTGAAGGGGCCTGAAGACAACCTGGACACCAGGCCTTTTTAGCAAAATACCAACTATGCTTTCTTTCTTTCAAAGCCACATCTTATTGCTAACAACATAGCCAAGGTGGCATTTATAGCGTCCTATCTCTTGAAATATGCCATGGCATGGGCACACCAGCGAATGGTTGCCAAAGTTTGATCAGTTTATACAGCATTTTAATCTAACTGGACTTTTCATGCTTCAACCAGCAGCTGGTCTCTTACATTAGTCACCTCCAACAGTTATTTTCAGGCAGTACCTGGACTGATAAAGCAGCAGAAGCTACATTCTGCCAAGGCTTGACGGACAATTTAAAGACACTTTATCAGACCCACTTCTACTATTGCCAACACTGATTTTGCCGTCCCAAGAGCAGAGCAAAAAAGCATGGAAAAGAAAGGCTATGCCTCACAAATCTGATCCCACAGCATCAAAATTCCCAGAGATCTCCACTAGCACAGAAGAGCTGATGCACATCTGGAGTGTTTGTAAGGCACTCACTAAGAAAGAAAGGAAAGACGGCAAAAATAACTACTTCTGAAGCACCAGTTGCTCCTTTGACACTGGCAGACTCAAGGGACTCCGGCTGCTTTATGAATTAGACATTTGAAGCCCAAAAAGGAATCCTTATTAAGCATCAGGAAATTCCTGATGAAATCAAGGGTACTGATTGAGCGCCTCTGACACCTGGTCTGGTATGTAAACAATCGCTCCCTTTGATGATGGTTTACACAGATGGACATTTAGAGGCCCTGGGGCCTCTTCACAAATGTATATTTGGTTGTAAATGTAAGTTTATGACAGGACTTTACGTTTTCTCACCTGTCAGGAATTCAATGAGATTCTTGTAATACCCAGTGAGGGGTAAACCAATTTATGGGAGCATAGATCTCTACTGAGAGTGCACAGATCTCTGTTGATGTAAATACTGCCCAAGATGTAAAGAATGTATGTTTCAAGGGGTATTGTGTCTTGAAAACTGATGTGGGGCAATGGATACAAGAACCAGGGAGGGCCCAAACAAAAATAATATTGTTGTACAATGACAATGCTTTAAATGTCAGGAATTGTGTCAAAGAGCACTACAGTGGTACCATGACACTGAGGCAGTAAGACATCTGGGATAACAAAAGCTTCAGAAACGTCTAACCAGCTATTTGTGTGGGTTGAATGTGTTGCACTCCATCACAGACTATGTCAGTATATGTACACACTAAGAATTCCCATATCCAGCGCCCTGGATTATACTATCAATCAATCAATCAATCAATCAATCAGTGACATTTATAGAGCGCGCTACATACCCGTAGGGTCTCAAGGCGCTGGGGGTGGGGGGGGTGCCGCTACTGCTCGAACAGCCAGGTCTTCAGCTTCTTCCTGAAGGAGAGGTGGTCTTGGGTCAGGCGCAGGTCGGTCGGGAGGGAGTTCCAGGTCTTGGCGGCAAGGTAGGAGAAGGACCTTCCTCCTGTAGTCGCTCTTCGGATGCGGGGGACGGCGGCGAGGGCGTGGTTGGCTGATCGGAGGTGGCGTTTGGGAGCGTAGAAGTTGACTCGGCTGTTGAGGTAGCTCGGGCCTTGGTCGTGTAGGGCTTTGTGTGCGTGGGTGAGGAGGCGGAAGGTGATTCTTTTGTTGACGGGGAGCCAGTGAAGGTCTCTCAGATGTCCGGAGATGTGGCTGGTTCGTGGGATGTCGAGGATGAGTCTGGCTGAGGCGTTCTGGATCCGCTGGAGTCTCTTCTGGAGCTTGGCGGTGGTACCGGCGTAGAGGGCGTTGCCGTAGTCCAGTCGGCTGGTGACGAGGGCCTGGGTGACGGTCTTCCTGGTCTCGGTGGGGATCCACCAGAAGATCTTCCGTAGCATGCGTAGGATGTTGAAGCACGCCGAGGAGACGTTGTTGACTTGCCTGGTCATGGACAGGGAGGAGTCCAGGATGAAGCCCAGGTTGCGTGCATGGTCTGTCGGTTTGGGTGCGGTGCCCAGGGCGGGAGGCCACCAGGAGTCTCCCAGGCGGAGGGTGAGGAGCCCAGGATGAGGACCTCCGTCTTATCCGAGTTCAGTTTCAGGCGGCTGGTCGTCATCCACTCGGCTACCTCTTTCATCCCTTCGTGCAGGTTGGCTCTGGCGGCGGCGGGGTCGTTGGTCAGGGAGAGGATCAGCTGGGTGTCGTCGGCGTAGGAGATTATGTTGAGGTTGTGCTGGCGTGCGATGGCCGTGAGGGGGCTCATGTAGATGTTGAAGAGGGTGGGGCTCAGAGAGGAACCTTGAGGGACGCCGCAGATGACTTCGGTGGCCTCTGACTTGTACGGTGGTAGGCGGACTCTCTGTGTTCTTCCGTCGAGGAAGGAGATGATCCATTCCAGCGCCTTGTCCTGGATTCCGACGTTGCTGAGGCGCTGTACTAGGGTGCGGTGGCAGACAGTGTCGAAAGCCGCGGAGAGGTCTAGGAGGATGAGGGCCGCTGTTTCTCCGTTGTCCATCAGGGCTCGGATGTCATCGGTGGCGGCGATGAGGGTGGTCTCGGTGCTGTGATTGGCTCGGAAGCCGGACTGTGAGGGGTCGAGGGATCCATTCGTCTAGAGGAAGGCGGCCATCTGCTTGTTGACGGTCTTCTCGATGACTTTGGCTGGAAACGGGAGGAGCGAGATGGGGCGGTAATTCTTGAGTTTGGTGGGGTTCGCTGTGGGTTTCTTGAGAAGAGCGCTGAGTTCGGCGTGCTTCCAGCTCTCAGGGAAGGTGGCGGTGTCGAAGGATGTGTTGATGATGTCTCGCAGGTGGGGTGCGATGACAGCGTCAGCCTTGTTGAAGACGTGGTGAGGGCAGGGGTCAGTCGGTGATCGGAGTGGATGGAGTTCATCGTGCGGATGGTGTCTTCGGTGCTGATCGGGGTCCAGGCGTGGAGGGTGGTGGTGGGGGGTGGTTGTTCAGTCTTGGTGTGCGTTGGTTGGTTGTTGAAGCTGTTGTGTATGTCCGCGATCTTGTTGTGGAAGTATGAAGCGAGGGAGTTGCAGAGGTCTTGCGATGGGGTGATGTTGTTGTTTCCTGCGACCTATCCACCAACCAACCCTATGCTCCATCAACCCAGCACAATGATATCAATGGATGTTATAGTTGAATTCCTAAACTCACTGGCTTACACAACACCCTTGATTGTGGTGGACTATTTGACTAAATCGGGGCACTTTATTATGTTGCTGAAAATACCATCCACTGTAGAGCTAACTAATGTCTTCTTATATCCCATGTGTAGATTGCATGAATTACCAGACATTATTATCTCTAATAGGACAACATGATTGTCAGCACATGTTTGGAAAGGATTAGCCAAAAGGTTAGCCGCAGTATATTTTTTCTCCACCTCCTATAATCTGAAAAACAAATGGACAGACTGAGGGACAACATCAAACCACTGAACAATATCTTCAGCGATCTAATATGAATCATCAAACAGAGCAATGTAAATCAAATGCTTAATCAGAATTCACTCACAAACAATCCCTTAGATAGTATAAGGAGAAGTTCTCCATTGTATTGTACTATTGGCATTCATCTGGCATGCTACTATCTGCTATCTTTCCAGCTCCTGTCTCATCTGTTAATATGTGTCTGTCTCATCAGGGTTGTGAGGCTGTCAACTTATCAATATTTTAGTAAAGGCAAAAGTAGATTATAAATGCCATGCTGTCTATCACTGTCAAGTACCACCATTTTACAAGGTAGGAAATATTGTTTAGATGTCTATTAAATTATTGTCCATCCATGGTTCTCAATTCTAAATGTATATCCCAGTTTGTAAGTCCCTTTCAAATCGTATGGTTAGTTGGGCCTCTGACTTCGAAACTGTTTTTATGTACACAATGTCATATTTATTCAGTGGTTGATGTGCTTCATATAAAACCTACTAAATCCACCCAAGACTGTTTGCCCTCCTCCACCCACCTTGGTTGATGGCACTCATGAATGTGCGATGGAGCCTATAATAGATTCTAGATGGTAGCATGGACTGTTGCAATACTTACTACTATTAAAGGATTATGATGCTTCTGAAAGATCATGTGAATCTGCAGCATTTGTTCATGCTCCCCCCTTTGGTGTGATATTCTTGAATTTTCAACCAGGTGGGGTCTCCTGAGAGCAATTCATCATTGGAGTACTCTCAAGATTCAGACAATACTGTCCTTACGTGAAACCATACTCCATATAAACCCAGCTGCACTTTTGTAGGTGCTGGAACTCGCATGCTGCATCCAATCAACTCAAGTCCACAATTTCATCCAGACCAGGAAGATCATGGAGACTATAGGTGGTGGTGACTAGAATGCAAAATAGGTTTTAGAGCTAGAGTACTATGGCGGCAAGGGTTACTTCAAGAGAGGCATAAGTGGTTTTTAATGTACAAAGTATCCTGTTAGTATCCCATGAGTTGCAGGTGTCTCCTAGTTTAGCACCCGGCTATGCATCTTCTCATTTAGCATTTTGTACATTACTGGTTCCCTCTAGAATAATATTATTGTCCTGCTTTACTGTTGGGGTTCCTGTGATCCCAATTCAATCCTGCCTTTGCCTGGTTCACCTCAACATCCGGGGGTTCATCATCAATATCCACTGCCACATCCACCTTGGTGAATACACTGTTCGATCTTACAAAGTAACCCATTCACCGCATGGTTAAGCTCAGCTAATGTTTAACATTTATGTGATGCCATCGAAGCAAATACTTAGTGTTGCCTCCAGCAACTACAAACGCCATTCTGACATCCCTGATGAGAATTCTGTGTTTTCATCATTCCCCATTTTCTCCCTAATTGCTTTGTGGGACTCTATAAACATACTTGTATCTCTAGAGAGGTTTGAGGATTACTGGGACTCTGCTGGCTAAACTGAAGCCTTTCCAAAAAATTGACAAATATTTTAAGACTTGCCAGACTTGGCGATTTGAGTCACTCTAAGGATGAGTCATCAAAATAAATGTGTTCTTTGCCTGACCAACACTAATTGTTCATCCCTTGAACTTCAGTATAGTAACACAGCACAACACATACACAAGCCCCTCCTCTGACACTCCTGGTTTTGTCCACAGAGCATATGCTATGGCAGATGACAACACGCAATAAGGATTTTTAACTTTAATGAACAATAAACTTATAGCATGGCCTCACTAACAAATGAGGTATTAACCACGGTATTGGTAGTTCCAGATCCAATTCCATTTTGTAATCTCTTATTTTGGCCCAGATGTTGAGGAGCCTAAATCTCTGAGTGAAAATAAATACATCTGAGGGTTTTCTGCAGCTATCATAATTCTGATGGGGCAATAACTGCTATTTCGTCACTCAGCAGAATAAACTGGCAGTCATAATGAGGGCCAATATACTATAGTGTCCAATGTACTATTGTCAATATACATACAAATGAAGTTATAGTGGTTTCCTTATTTCATTCATTTGTACAAGCATTTGTTTCGTAAGAAATCGGAAAAAAATAGCTAAACCTGTTTATTTCATTACTTATACCGACACCTGTGAGTTATTTAGGTGTGGCTCGATTAAAGGCACATTGTGGGCTTCTGCTCCATCCAGAGTACAGTTACTCTCTTACCTCATTCTACTGATTGCAGGTTGTATTACACTATTTTCAACAAAGTGTGTCCACTGCAACTCAGGAGAGACTATTTTACATATGAAAGTAAAGTCAATCACTACACCGATTGTCACATCCATTGCTTTATTTCCTATATGAATTCTATAAATAAAGCAATCCGTTTCTGCTACTTTTATCCAAGCACTGGCAAACGGCAAAGCCAACAGTGTAGAGTTAGCATTCTAGCGCTCGGATCTGCGTGATGACGTAGCACGCCGATCCGCCATTTTAGGTGAAGCGCGCGGAGCTTCATTTCGGGTGCCGGAGCCGGAGAAGCTACAGGCTCAGCGCTCTCTGTTGAGATTAGTTATAATAAAGAATTATAACCACAACGGAACTGTCCTGTCATTTATGGAGGGGAGAATATAACTTTACAATGGCGACGAGGACCGGATAGAAAAAGAAAAAAAAAGTGGAACCACACGGAAATACATAAACGAACCCTCGTGCAGATGACACAAACCAGGCAGAGTCACCAATTCACAGCGCACGCCGGAAAGGACAACGGGCGACGTTCCAGGACAACAGAGAGCGTGGCAGGGCAGTGGTTGGACACCCAGTGCTGCAGAGTGCAAGGACAATATAGACAAGACACCAGGTACAAGGGCCTTGTACATAGACAACCCCACGCAAGCAGGGAGAAGGGGGCGGAACCCCAAGGGGCCACAACAGTAGGGCGGCTGGAGCACACAGCTACCCGGCCAGTGGTGGACTGCAGAGCAGAGACACAGGACCACCACGTCCGGCAACAGACCAGCTGGGCATAGCACTGGCGACTTCAGGGGGCAGCGGCGGCGGTGAGGTCCGAAGCACTCCACTGAGCCCGAAAAGAGAAGGGGCTGATAGCGCACCAGGGAGCCCTAAGGGACAAGGCAAGACAATACCGGGAGAGAAGCGCAAAACTATGTGCGCACAAGCGTCCTCAACGACGGCGCCCATACCGTTTCTACCAAAACCAGGCGGATCCCTAATGAAGTGGGAGGACTAGAGAGACTACATTTCCAACTATATAGAGGTGCTAGAGGACGAGAAGGAAGAACCATTCCCTTGCAAGAGGAAAAGGAGGATACTGCTTCACAACTTAGGCCCGGAGGGGCTGAAGGTGTTCAAGAATCTGGTACCCAAACAGAGACAGGATACGGACGATGATGTATATGCCCATGCGATAGAAGAACTAAATGAACATTACAGACCGGCCGTCTGCGTCTCAATTGACCGATACAACTTCCAACAACGCAAACAGGAAGTAGGGGAGTCGATCGAGGAATATGTGGCGGCACTCAGAAAGCTAGCGTCCACGTGCAGATATGCGAATTTCCATGCCGAATTTATAAAGGATCAGATAGTGATGCACACGACGAGTAAAGCGGCACAGGAAAAGTTGTGGGCCAGTGGGGACTCCTCCCTGAAGGAGGTAATGGCAATTGTATAAAAAGCAGAATTGGCAAGGCGATGCGCAGAGGCCGCAAGAAAGGAAACGCTAGCCAGACCCATAGTAAATAAAATTGAAGGGGAAACATCCTTTACAACGCAACTTTTACCACGCAGTGCCTTTATGACGCAACTTTTACAACGCAAACCATTACAACGCATTGCGCTGGGGGGCGCTCTAGGATAGGGAATAGGTTTAATTTACTATCCAACACCTTCCCTACTATCCACGGGGACTAGAGTTGGAATAGTAAATTAAACTATTCACTATCCAGCGCCCCAAAGCACTATGCGTTGTAAAGGCAGGCGTTGTAAAAACCGCGTTGTAAAGGCATGCGTGGTAAAAGTATGCGTTGTAACGTCATACATCCGAATTGAAGAGAAGGCCCCCAGAAGAGATAACAGGATCAAGGGAACACCACAGAAGGGCCCAAACAAATGGCAAGGAAACCCAGGACCACCTGGAAACTACACGAAGGGCGCCAGGAACCCATGTTATTGGTGCGGCAGCACATCTCACGAAGCGCATGATAGGAAGTGCCCGGCATTCCGCGCCAAATGTCTGTTCTGCGGGATCGTGGGGCACTACGAGAAGGTGTGTCAGAGGAAGATGGCGAAGAGTGTAGTGAAATTCGTGGACCCCGGTCGAGAGGACCGAGAGGACAGCGATCACGAAGAGGACGACACGGTCCTGTGCATCTATGACCAGGTGATGTGTGTGGACACCAAGAGATCAAGCAAACCAGTACTGGACATGCACATTGGAGGAGTACCAATCAGCATAGTGGCGGATTCGGGGTCACCCTAAACAATAGTGCAACGAGCAGTATGGGATGAAAAGTTTAGGCCGCAACTGGGCCCAGAGCTGAAGCGGTTGGACATACGACCAGTATCGTACAATGGTGACCGAATACCCATGGTGGGTTTCAGACCACTCAAATTTGAATTCAAAGGACGCTGTGCATACTGCAAACCGTATGTCTCGGAGAAAGGACCGTGGGTGCTGGGGTGGATGGACCAGGGTGACCTTGGCATCAAGTTGGACCCGGGAGGTGCTGTGCAAGTCTTACTAATGGAACCGGAGCAATGGCCGAACTTGGAGAAATGGAAGAAAGACTACCCCAGAGTGTTCGGCGGGAAAGTAGGGAAGCTGGAGAGGTTCGCACATAAAATCATCCTGAAAGCAGAAGCCAAGCCAGTAGCACACAGAGTAAGGAATGTGCCATTGGCGGTGAAAGAAGCAGTGCAAGTGGAACTCCACAAGTTGGAGAAGAAGGGCATAATTGAGCCTATCACGTGCGCAGAGTGGCTAGCGTCATTGGTGATGGTGATGAAACCGAGTGGCAAGGTCAGGCTCTGTGTAGACCTGCGCGAACTAAACAAGAACATTGTGGTGGAGAAGTTCCCGCTGCCGCGCATCGAGGAGATGTTGGCAAAGACCAGAGGAATCAAGTCGTACTCCACCATCGACTTAACCTCAGCCTACCACCAAATAGCATAGTATCTGGAGAGCAGTAAACTCACCTCGTTCATCACACCCTTTGGGTGCTACTAGTTCTGTAAGATGCCGTTCGGATTGGCGTCGGCGGCTGCAGTATTTCAAAAATTGATGCACCAACTCTTCAAGAACATGGAAGGCATCCAGTACTTCCAGGACGACATCCTGGTGATGGGCAAGGACAGAATGGATCATGATGCAAAGCTATCTAAGGTACTGAGAGTATTGGAAGAGAGAGGATTAATGGCGGAGTGGGAGAAATGCCGGCTAGGAATGGAGAAGGTGACCTATCTAGGACACGAGATTGAGGTGCAAGGGATCACCCCGAAGACAGAAAACGTGAGGGCCATTTGCGAGGCACCACCACCGGCCAACAAGGAAGAGGTCAGTTTATTCCTGGGTATGGCCGAATATTATAGCAAATTTATCCCTCACTTCGCAACAAAGACCAACCACATGAGACAGTTAACGCGGGAGAAGATGATGTTCAGATGGACGGAGGTAACCCAAGAAGAGTTTGAGAGCATTAAGAGAAACGTGGTGCAGGCGATACCGTTAAAGGGATATGATCCGCAAGGGAGAACAATCCTCACCACCGGCGCAGTCCTGATGCAAGACAGGGGGCAAGGAGTGGTGGAGACCCTGAGCTTCGCATCCCAAGTGCTGAGCGAGACAGAAAAGAAATTCAGCATCATAGAAAAAGAGATGCTAGCCGTGGTGTGGGCTATGACCAGATACAGACAATTTCTATGGGGAACAAGATTCCAATTGAAAACAGATCACAAGCCCCTGGTAAAGGTACTCACGTCCAGTGGACATGCCAGCGCCACTCCCAGGATCGCAAAGATGACCTTGAAGCTCCTAGAATATAGATATGATGTAGAATACATCCCCGGCAACAGGAACAAAGTGGCAGATTATTTGAGCAGGACAGCTTCGATGGAAATGGAAGAAGAGGATCAGGAGGCCATGGAAGAAATGGTAGCGCTGACGGAGGACCAGGAAAGGGTCATCAGCAACCAAGAATGGGAGGAAGCCTACAGAGAAGACCAGGATTTAAAGGAGGTAATGGAATGCATACTGAAGGGATGGCCGGAGAAGAGACATCTGAGTGGGTACCTACGGAAGTACTATGAGGTGAGAGAGGAACTCTCCGTGGACGACCAAGGGGTGTTCATATACAGAGGAGACAAGGTGATATCGCTGAGAGAAATCATCCCCAGACTACTCATGCTGCTACATGAAGGACATTTGGGAATAGGGAAGACGAAATTGAGGGCTAAGGAAGGGTACTGGTGGCCGGGCATGGACATACAAGCAGAACGCCATGTCAGGGAGTGTACCCAATGCCAGCAGGCAGACAAGACCCTAAAACCACTGAGGCCAGCCTTGGGGAAATTCGACATGCCCTTGAACCCATGGGAAGAACTGTCGATTGACATTCTAGGTCCAATTCTCGATGGACAAGGGACACAGAAATACGTATGTGTGCTCATAGACAGGTACTCCAAATGGCCAGATGTGAGGGTGGAAGAGGAAACGAACACAGAAACAGTACTAAAGTTCTTAACTGACACCTTCCTGAGGGAAGGGATCCCCAAACTTATACTAAGCGACAATGGTCCACAGTTCACCTCAGATAAGTGGACCAAATTCATGGAACGGAATGGCATAGTTGCTAAGCACACATCCATATACCACCCAGCGGGAAACGGGATGGTGGAACGGTTTAATTGTGTACTGATGGGATCCATACAGGCAGCAATAATGAGAGACAAGGACTGGGAAAGAGAGATATGGCAAATGATCTGGGCGTACCGCATCACTCCGACGAGCACGGGGTATAGCCCATTCCAGATATTGAGGGGCCGAGATCCATTCACTAAGGACAACAGGGAATGGAAGGAGAAAACGGTAAACAGCAAATGGTCGCCAGCTGTGGTCCAGGCAAACTTGGAAAAGGTTGTACACGAAATACTATAACTCTAGAAGGAACGTGAGAGACACGGTATTGGAAGAAGGAGAATGGGTGAGAGTTAAGTTGACGGTGCTGCAGAGGAAGGGGGACAGCAAGTACAGTAGACCTCTCCAAGTCAAGGAGGTGTACGACAGAGCTGCCCTGCTTAGCGATGAGAACGTATGGTCCCAGGACCGCATTGCGAGATGCAACAAAATACTACTCTGGGACATTGGCGAACAAGATTTGGAAGAGATGGAGAGAAGCGGGTGGAGCATGAACAGGCCATGGAGGAAGAAGAGACTGAGAGAAGGAACATAAGGGGCGAGCAAGGGGCAGCGAGATCGCCCGGCGGAGAGATGCCCTGGCAGGAACATAGGTCCCAGAAGAGCCCGAAGGCGGGAAGCAGCCGAGAAGATGGAGGAGATATCCCGGGGAGATCCAGTGAGAGAGAAGTGACCTCCACCCCGGTAAGGTGCACCAGAGGGGGCAGAGCAGTGATGAGGCCAGCCAGATTTCGGGACTATGACATGAGTGATGGACAGTAACTCCACAGTGTACTGAATGTATATAAAAGGGGAAATATGTAGAGTTAGCATTCTAGCGCTCGGATCTGCGTGATGACGTAGCACGCCGATCTGCCATTTTAGGTGAAGCGCGCGGAGCTTAATTTCGGGTGCCGGAGAAGCTACAGGCTCAGCGCTCTCTGTTGAGATTAGTTATAATAAAGTATTATAACCACAACGGAACTGTCCTGTCATCTATGGAGGGGAGAATATAACTTTACAAACAGGTCTGGCCTTAATGTGCTGTACTGTATTTACGAATGCCTGTGCTTGCAACACGTTCACGCATTAAAGCTGTTTTTTCCAATGTTTTTTTTTTTTAAATGAGAACAATTTGGATATTGAGAAAAACCCGAACAAACACAACCTAGTTCTGAAAATGCTTGTTTCTATTTCCATGCCCCTAAATATTTAAGAACAAAACTCAAAATCTGAATGGACCCGGAGCATAATAGTCTGTGGTTTAAAAATACACTGCCTGGAAAAGCTCTGCAGAAACAATCTGTACCGCAGGCAGGAAACCAGCTATTTCCGTAAAACAAGAGCTTTGTGTCACTGGCTTCCCACCCCCCGCCCACCATAGTACAGATTAGAAAATGCACCCGGGAGCAGACTTTAGATCAGCGGGGCCAAATGTTTGAACATGCACAAAGCAATTCTATCTGTTGGTTCACTGGCCACGTTGCAATTGACATTAATGAAAGTAAAGAATCTTTAGTAAATATGAGGAGGTGCACGTTATTGTTTAGCAATAAGGAGGAGTCCCTGCTGTCATATTACAATTGTAATAAACCGCATGCCTGCACTCACTTCTCTTGAACTTGCAAACTTCCCAGGAACCGTTTACTCTACAATAGAAAACTAAAAACAAGCACTCATATGGGAGCAGAGAAATAACTATTGTTTAAGGACAGAAACACCTAAAATGCACACCCGGGAATCCAAATTAAAGGCAAAATTGTCATTTTTAATCTGAAGAGGCACAAATCACAACTGTTCCAGACAACTGAACCAACATTAGCTCCAACTAACTAATGCAAAAACGTAATGTCGTTCAATGCAAATGTTGGGGCAACCCGCTGGAAAATGGTGGGAAATGACCATGCGCGATCGGGTGTGACACAGACGGGCAGATTAAATAAAATTGCTGTGATGCAAGAGACAGAACAAATCCGGTTTAAAAAAAGACTTGTTGCGTGTGAACGCAAATAGAATCCATATAACAGATGTAAAAACGAAAACACATTTAAAAAATACATGATGTACATGATTAATTTATATATAAAACAAGAGGGTTAATTTACAATATCTGGACTTTAACTATTATCCATTGTTTCCAAATACAGTAAACCGATTTTAACACGTTTCGCACGCACCCCTCATTATGAGAAATGTGACATCCTGATTCGGGCTCCTTTGTGGCCCATGTATCACAGGGGAACGGGTAGCAAAATGTATTTTCTCTATTTCATATTATGTAAACTGCAACCAAAATGCAAAATGAGTGTGCTTCACAATGTTGCTTTGTTGCAGACCTTTAGCTGCAGCCTGTCCAATATTTCGATATTCTACTATGAAAGAAAGAGAGCGAAACAAAATGCATCTGCTCCCGTTAATGACTGGTGCAAAATGTTGTGGGACATGGCCTATGCCTTCAGCAATGAATTTGGGTTGGAACTGAAACTACCTCCAGTAAAATCCAACTAGTACTCGGTCTGCAGGTGAAACATCAGAGGAATCGGAAACCCTTTCACTTAAATTTGAATTTACGTTACATTTGCCAGGCAGCAGCTATTAGTACTCACAAGACGCTATTCAACATAATCATCTCCAAAGGCGAGCTTTTCAAATCATGACATCGTGTAGTTTTGTTGCTGGTGCCTGCAATCTTTGACTTGGAAAACCATTTTCTTTGAGGTCAGCTGTTCACCTCCTCAGAGTTGGAAAAGTCCTACTTGGCTAACACTGGGCCCATTTATCTCAAGGTGAGCAAGGACAGGTGGGAGACTCTTATTATTATTATTATTGCATTTATTGAGCGCACAGCTAACCGGAGGTTTCCCGGCGCTTGCCTTGGGAACCCGTCCTGGCTTTTCCCTGTGAGATAGCCCCTACAGGGCATCCCCAAGGTGAAAGCCAGGCATCCCGCCGCAGGGAGGCCGTTGTGGAGATTAAGCAAGCTTAATGCCCAGAGTTGCAGAGTGAGAACCCATGATTAGAGCAGGCACCGAAGCGAGAATTATCGAGTCCGTGGACATTTGAGCTCAAGACCCTGCCGAGTCGGGAATTGAACCCTGGCCCCGGGTCTGACCTCAGCTTCCGGGTCTGCCTGCTCCAACCAGTGAGCCACACTTCTCCACTTCTTTTCTACTTGTCTCTTTTGGACTTTATATGTATGTTGTTCATATATTTATTTTCTCGTCACTCATATAAGGCCAGCATATAATCACATAGTTATTGCAATGACTTTATCACCTATGCAGAACACAGATTGAGATTCCTGGGCCTTAGTGCTTTGAACAGGGGAGTGCTCCCTTGCATAACAGGAACACTCATATGTTCCAAACGAATTGAGTCTGTACTCTGTGCGCCTCTGGTGAGCTAGAAGAAAGCTAAAAAATGTTTCAGAAGATTGCAGGAATGATTGAGCTTTTACATTGCAATTAGTTTTAAGTTCAAGTATGGCATTAAATGCAAAGCACATGTCCCCAAATCATCTAGTAGTGTAAAACAGGCTGTACCTACTGTTGGGATGTTAGAAGATATTAGTTTCAAAATAGAACTTACATCTATTGTACTGATAGGGTGGAAAATCTAGGCTGCCATACTGGGGTATTTAAGAGGCTATCCTTCATCTCACATATGACTTCTGTTAGAGATGATGGTGAGACCCTGGTGCATACGCAAGCAGGGACCAACAAGATAACAACTAATTGCCTTGGGACTATACACACACACAATGCGACCCTTGCACAAGATGACATAAATAATGTACTACAGAAAGCTTCACTCCCTGCCCAGTATCCCAAAGCCCCCGTATTGTTGTGTACTTTTGGACAGAAAGCCTGCCAGGATGAGATGTCGAGTAAAGAGGAAGCATGTGGAGCCCTAAAAGTCTGACTGCTGGGAAATCGCCTGGAATAACAGCTTATCAACCAAACCTTAACCTGCATATGAATACACCCTGGCAAACAAACGACTGCTGGTTCAAGGAGATGGAAACGACAGTCAACGTGTGAGATTTAAAGTGCAGTGGTTCCTAAACCAAATAAAGACCATTTGGACTACAGGGCATATCAGTCATTATCGATGCAGAACACAGAGTACTTGGCAAAGGATTGGCGAACAGACTCTAGAAAGCCATTATGAACTGGTTAGGATATAAAAACCTGGGAAATCTAGTTTAAGATTTTAAGTGTCAGGAAATGCCTCTTTTTGCATGACCACTCACATGTTTTTGTACTGGCGCTGCTGGTGTTTCGAGTTGAATCAACCGGAATATGCATAAGTTAATTTACTTTTGAAACCCCAGTATACAGTACCATGGGTACCCAAGGCCTCTAAGTTAAAATGTCTCTCTTGTACTGCAGCACTTATTTTGCCACCACAAGTGTGACGAAGCAAATTGTGACTCCCAGCCTGTCATTGATGGCTGGTAGAGCAGTTTTAAACTGCTAACTCGACTTTGCCAATCATTTAACGTTTAATGGCAAAGCCCAAGCTTCCTTTGTAATATTTATAAATCACCCCAAAGCAGGCCTACTATATTTCTAACCTGGTTTGGGAATTTTTGTGTGTGTGGTGTTTTCACTGATTTACCATTTGTAGTGTTGCGCAAACACTTTACACATCGTCTCTAAGTCAAGCCCAACTGCTGTGTGCCAAGCTATCAGAGGGTGAGATAGGTTAATGTAGGGTCTGCTTGACCCTTACTCTGACTAGTATTGTGGTTGAAGCTTGACCAGGGCTCAAACACCAATCAACCAGTAACCCAATTTCTAACAGCTAGCCTCTACAGCTGGTTGTAGTTTTTATTTAGAATTTGTCAAACTTTTGAGTCAAAGTAAACATGTTGCCAAATGGGCTATCATTGAAAGTAGTGGTTGAAGGTCGCGAGGTACAGCTTCTGCAGATGAAAGGTGGATTATAGCCAAAATATTCCTATGACACATTAACCCCTTGCATGCTGATGACGGCCCCCAGCCGTCATGCACTACGGTGCTTGTGTGCTGATGACGGCTGAGGGGCGTCATAAACCCGCCCACTCGCGATTCTGCAGCACAGGCGCAGAATCGTGGCCGCATGGAAGGGGTTAACAGGAGGAAAGATGAACAAAAGAGGGAAACCTATCTGAAATATAAACACAACCACAGTGCTTGTGTGTCTTAGAGACCCTTTACCTTAACCAACTGCAGGAACAATATATGTGTATTGTACTATCCCAAACATTGCCTGTGTTTTGTACCTCATTAATATGCTAACACAACATTTTCGAAACCAATTGATGTTACATCTAGGTTTAAGGAGATACTCTAAAGATGGACAAAAGAAACAATAATATATAAATGTGCCATAACATCAAAGATATTTACAAAAAGGGGTGGTGAGGGACAGAGTCTCTGAATTAAACAGAAAGCTCTCACCCAGTCAAAAGATCAGGGCTAGATCCAACACCGTTTTTTAGCTCACTGCACCATCCCAGTTTCAGAACCTGACTGTATGCAAATTAGTCTGTTCCTGTCCCAGTGCATGATGGGAACAGGACAAACCAAACTACAGAAGCCAATTCTTACACTGGGAAGGAAACAAGCTCCCGGGGACCGGTTTCTGGCATTACAGCCGTCTTCGGCCCGGTTTGCTTGAATCCTGATGGTGCAATGAGCAAGGGTCTCACATCTGAGAATACCCTTCCACGCTTAGGGTGGACAAAAATATTTACAAAAAGGGGTGGTGAGGGACAGAGTCTCTGAATTAAACAGAAAGCTCTCACCCAGTCAAAAGATCAGGGCTAGATCCAACACCGTTTTTTAGCTCACTGCACCATCCCAGTTTCAGAACCTGACTGTATGCAAATTAGTCTGTTCCTGTCCCAGTGCATGATGGGAACAGGACAAACCAAACTACAGAAGCCAATTCTTACACTGGGAAGGAAACAAGCTCCCGGGGACCGGTTTCTGGCATTACAGCCGTCTTCGGCCCGGTTTGCTTGAATCCTGATGGTGCAATGAGCAAGGGTCTCACATCTGAGAATACCCTTCCACGCTTAGGGTGGACAAAAATATTTACAAAAAGGGGTGGTGAGGGACAGAGTCTCTGAATTAAACAGAAAGCTCTCACCCAGTCAAAAGATCAGGGCTAGATCCAACAGCCGAAGAGGCTGAAATGCCAGAAACCGGTCCCCGGTAGCTTGTCTCCTTTCTGGTAAAGAATTGGCTTGGTAGTTTAGTCTGCCCTGTTCCCATGATGCACTGGGCCAGGGACAGACTGATTTGCATATAGCCAGGTTCTGAGCTGGGATGGGGCAGTGAGATAAATAACGGTGATGGATCAAGCCCTGATCTTTGGACTGGGTAAGAGTGGTCTGCTCAATTCAGACACTCTGTTCATCACCACCCCCTTTTGTAAATCGATTTTGGCCACTATAGGTGTGGCAGGGTATACTCAGACATGAGTCCCTTTCTCACTGCTCCATCAGGATTCAAGCAAGCCGGGCCGAAGAGGCTGAAATGCCAGAAACCGGTCCCCGGTAGCTTGTCTCCTTTCTGGTAAAGAATTGGCTTGGTAGTTTAGTCTGCCCTGTTCCCATGATGCACTGGGCCAGGGACAGACTGATTTGCATATAGCCAGGTTCTGAGCTGGGATGGGGCAGTGAGATAAATAACGGTGATGGATCAAGCCCTGATCTTTGGACTGGGTAAGAGTGGTCTGCTCAATTCAGACACTCTGTTCATCACCACCCCCTTTTGTAAATCGATTTTGGCCACTATAGGTGTGGCAGGGTATACTCAGACATGAGTCCCTTTCTCACTGCTCCATCAGGATTCAAGCAAGCCGGGCCGAAGAGGCTGAAATGCCAGAAACCGGTCCCCGGTAGCTTGTCTCCTTTCTGGTAAAGAATTGGCTTGGTAGTTTAGTCTGCCCTGTTCCCATGATGCACTGGGCCAGGGACAGACTGATTTGCATATAGCCAGGTTCTGAGCTGGGATGGGGCAGTGAGATAAATAACGGTGATGGATCAAGCCCTGATCTTTGGACTGGGTAAGAGTGGTCTGCTCAATTCAGACACTCTGTTCATCACCACCCCCTTTTGTAAATCGATTTTGGCCACTATAGGTGTGGCAGGGTATACTCAGACATGAGTCCCTTTCTCACTGCTCCATCAGGATTCAAGCAAGCCGGGCCGAAGAGGCTGAAATGCCATAAACCGGTCCCCGGTAGCTTGTCTCCTTTCTGGTAAAGAATTGGCTTGGTAGTTTAGTCTGCCCTGTTCCCATGATGCACTGGGCCAGGGACAGACTGATTTGCATATAGCCAGGTTCTGAGCTGGGATGGGGCAGTGAGATAAATAACGGTGATGGATCAAGCCCTGATCTTTGGACTGGGTAAGAGTGGTCTGCTCAATTCAGACACTCTGTTCATCACCACCCCCTTTTGTAAATCGATTTTGGCCACTATAGGTGTGGCAGGGTATACTCAGACATGAGTCCCTTTCTCACTGCTCCATCAGGATTCAAGCAAGCCGGGCCGAAGAGGCTGAAATGCCAGAAACCGGTCCCCGGTAGCTTGTCTCCTTTCTGGTAAAGAATTGGCTTGGTAGTTTAGTCTGCCCTGTTCCCATGATGCACTGGGCCAGGGACAGACTGATTTGCATATAGCCAGGTTCTGAGCTGGGATGGGGCAGTGAGATAAATAACGGTGATGGATCAAGCCCTGATCTTTGGACTGGGTAAGAGTGGTCTGCTCAATTCAGACACTCTGTTCATCACCACCCCCTTTTGTAAATCGATTTTGGCCACTATAGGTGTGGCAGGGTATACTCAGACATGAGTCCCTTTCTCACTGCTCCATCAGGATTCAAGCAAGCCGGGCCGAAGAGGCTGAAATGCCAGAAACCGGTCCCCGGTAGCTTGTCTCCTTTCTGGTAAAGAATTGGCTTGGTAGTTTAGTCTGCCCTGTTCCCATGATGCACTGGGCCAGGGACAGACTGATTTGCATATAGCCAGGTTCTGAGCTGGGATGGGGCAGTGAGATAAATAACGGTGATGGATCAAGCCCTGATCTTTGGACTGGGTAAGAGTGGTCTGCTCAATTCAGACACTCTGTTCATCACCACCCCCTTTTGTAAATCGATTTTGGCCACTATAGGTGTGGCAGGGTATACTCAGACATGAGTCCCTTTCTCACTGCTCCATCAGGATTCAAGCAAGCCGGGCCGAAGAGGCTGAAATGCCAGAAACCGGTCCCCGGTAGCTTGTCTCCTTTCTGGTAAAGAATTGGCTTGGTAGTTTAGTCTGCCCTGTTCCCATGATGCACTGGGCCAGGGACAGACTGATTTGCATATAGCCAGGTTCTGAGCTGGGATGGGGCAGTGAGATAAATAACGGTGATGGATCAAGCCCTGATCTTTGGACTGGGTAAGAGTGGTCTGCTCAATTCAGACACTCTGTTCATCACCACCCCCTTTTGTAAATCGATTTTGGCCACTATAGGTGTGGCAGGGTATACTCAGACATGAGTCCCTTTCTCACTGCTCCATCAGGATTCAAGCAAGCCGGGCCGAAGAGGCTGAAATGCCAGAAACCGGTCCCCGGTAGCTTGTCTCCTTTCTGGTAAAGAATTGGCTTGGTAGTTTAGTCTGCCCTGTTCCCATGATGCACTGGGCCAGGGACAGACTGATTTGCATATAGCCAGGTTCTGAGCTGGGATGGGGCAGTGAGATAAATAACGGTGATGGATCAAGCCCTGATCTTTGGACTGGGTAAGAGTGGTCTGCTCAATTCAGACACTCTGTTCATCACCACCCCCTTTTGTAAATCGATTTTGGCCACTATAGGTGTGGCAGGGTATACTCAGACATGAGTCCCTTTCTCACTGCTCCATCAGGATTCAAGCAAGCCGGGCCGAAGAGGCTGAAATGCCAGAAACCGGTCCCCGGTAGCTTGTCTCCTTTCTGGTAAAGAATTGGCTTGGTAGTTTAGTCTGCCCTGTTCCCATGATGCACTGGGCCAGGGACAGACTGATTTGCATATAGCCAGGTTCTGAGCTGGGATGGGGCAGTGAGATAAATAACGGTGATGGATCAAGCCCTGATCTTTGGACTGGGTAAGAGTGGTCTGCTCAATTCAGACACTCTGTTCATCACCACCCCCTTTTGTAAATCGATAACATCAAAGAGACACAATGATCATAAAGATAGCAAAAACAGTGATATGTTTCAATACATTCTTTGCTTTTGTATCCATCTGTTTAAAATCTTGTGAGATGCACATGGTTAAGGTATTATGTTCTTGGAACGAACCTGTAAGAGCAGCTCTCCTTCAAGCAGATACAGGTTTTCCCCAGGTCTTCCTAGTTTTGCTGTTCTTTGTTCCTCATGATTTCCATTTCCGTCAGTGCGAGAAGATTTTAGAGCAACTGAAAGAGAAAGACATTTTTTTTATTACTTGTACAGTCTTGCCATATGGTAAGCACTGTATTAGATAAATACAATCACCCAGGGCGCGACTCACAAAGGTAAACATACATGTTTGTGTAAGTTCACACGTTTTGAATATTCACAAAACTGCCTTTTAATACTATGTTTACGATTACGGAAACTCCAAAGTTGGGCAGTTTTTTTTATGTTCTGAGTTCTCTGCCCCGACTGCGAAGTCTTGGTGCTCATAAACGTACTATTAAAATGAAGTTTTTTAAAATAGTGAAAAGGCGTAAACTTACACAAACGTGTAAGTATACCTTTGTTAATCAGGACCACGGTTGGTAAAAAGTAATGAAACATTTGTACAATGCAAAATAAAATTCTTTCAATTCATCTTTTTTCTCCGGCGGCTTGGGCCAAATTTTCCTATGACATCATTAGGTGGCGTCCTGCCCAAATGATGATGTCAGCCGGAGGAAAGGGGTGAATACGATATAAGGGAGCTTATCTTTATAGATGACTTTTAGAGTAGCTATACCTTACATAGGATCAAGGCAGGGCATGTGGGGGCAAGTGGCTGTGTTTGAACTTGTTAGAAAAAAGTATTGGTAATCAGACACACACACACACACACGCACACACGCACACACACGTAAGGGATATGGCTGAAGGAAGGGACAGAAATGAGACTGGTCTTATTAAACAGGGTAAAGGGAAATGCATGATTACAGGCTGGATACATTAAAAAGTGGCAGCTGCAGATATAGGATGAAGCCATTCAAAAGTGGTGTGTTGTGAGTTAGGACAAATATTTATGGAACAAGCCTTGATGAAGTGTAAGAGGTTCCAGTTTTAAACACAGGTGAAGGAAGTACCCAAAGGGCCAAAACATTCAGAATATTTAAGCATTCTTTTGTTCTTCATGTATTGCGCTGTGATGATCAATGCACGGTTAAACCGTAGACGTCCGAATCACAAAAACGAACATATAAAAGTTGGAAATTAACACCCAGCAGCTTTTGCCCATTTTTGGGAATTCTCCAAAATTTCCAGGCGTGCTCGCTTGTGTAACTATATAAACCGATGAACTGTAAAAGGTGTACATTTAATATGAGTAAATGGAGCACAAAAGACAAATTTACATTTTTAGGTTTTGTATCTTTTATTACTCCCCTTGGGAAAAATATTTCTACAATAGACATTTATTTTTTCTTATGCCTACTCAACAGTTCTTACTTCAAATAAATATTAGAAAACTGGAGTGCTGTGAGCTCCATTAAAGACAAAGGAGCAGCAGCGTCTATATAAACTGGTAGAGGCCCGCTGCTCTTAACATTTCAATGTTCTAATAAAAATTTGAATTTGAATTAGAATTTTAACATATTTATTAAGCGCGCTTATACCGGGACGGTTTCATGGCGCTAGGCGGCGGTGAACCAGTGCTAAAAATGCATGTTGTGCGTTTCAAAGCACAACATGACAGGCACTGTGCTGTGCCTGCCATGTTGTACTTTGAAACTCAGGGGGGTACCCCCATGTGCACCCCATCTTCACCCTGGGGGACCGCAACGGGCCCCCAAAGCAATGACCCTATGCCAATGCCGCCACGGAAAGGCATTCCCCAAAGCCCATCATAAAATGGCTGGCGGTGTCTTATAGACACCACCACCATATTAGACCTTTTCCACCACGGTCGCTAGGCGACCGTGGCGGAAAATCGGCGGACAGTTTTTCCGTCCGCCACGGTCCCCCCAGCCATTGTAATATGGCAGGGGGGAAATAGGTGGCGGATGGGCATGGATCGCAGACAGATCGCCACCGCCCGTATGGCGGTGGCGATCCGTCCGCCATCCTAATCGGCCCCATAGTGTGGTGTTGCACAATTCCTTCTGTTTTTGATGACTTTGTTTTTGCTGGAGTTAGGATTTTACACACTTTACCACTGCTAACCATTGCTGAAGAGCATGTGCTCTTTCCCTAAAACATGGTAACATTGCTTATACCCGATTGGCATATTTAATTTACTTATAACTACCTAGGAAATGTAACTGCATGTGCCCAGTCCCTGTAAATTAAATGCTACTAATGGGCCTGCAGCAGTGATTTTGCCATCCACTTAAGTAGCCCTTTAAACAAGTCTCGGGGCTGCCATTGCAGAACATGTGTGCGCAATTCAAGATGCCGTTTGACACAGAAAAATAAACCTTTTGCTGGGCCAAAATCTTCCTTTTAAATACATGTCCGTCACCCCTAAGGCTGGCCCTGGGAAGCTCCAGGGGCAAAGTGCATTGTATTTAAAAAAGAAAAAAGCAGGACATATGCTTGTAAGTGTTACAAGTCAGGGTAGAGAAAAACTCCTAAACTCCTTTTTTCACTTCTACAAGTCTTAGAACTCCCACCGGATAACATTGGGATTAGCTTATTACATTTTATAAAAATAATTCCCAAATATAAAGATAGACCTGGTTCATGTTTGGTGTCTCTGGAATCAAATTTAAAATCCAAACTTATTGTGAAGTCAGATTTTAAATAACAATCCTGAAAATGTCACTCTTAGAAAGCTGGCATTTGGTGCCAAATCAACGCATCTCCTCGGCTGAGCAGAGCATCCTCGAGCAGAGCCGAGGCATCACCATGGCAGCATGAATTAGACCCGGCACAGAAGGACTGCATCACCCTCGCAGTTCTCCATTACGCATCCAAAGCCAAAGGCGCGACACATCTACGGTCCATGTCCTCGCATCTCTCATTGGCGGCAGACTCAATACCAACGCAGGACACCCTCACAGCTCCTCGAAACCGATGCATCACCAGCTGCTCGCTGCATCCCCTACTCCAGACTTTGCATTGCAAGCCCGTCAACAGGATCCTTGATGTTGACGCAAACAGACCTTGCACCATGGCCTCGCTGCATCTTGGAATCAAAGCATTGCTCCATCTTCTTCTATGAAGCCCTTAGCATCTGAAATTTTCTTATTAAGTTCGACCATTGGCACTTTTGGAAAAAATCAGTAGGTATAATAATAAATCACCTAAATAACTAATTGCTGATCAATCAATTTTTAATATGTCTTATTTAGGAATTAATCCGTTATTTGAGATAATACTATGTTTCCCATTAACATCGCTGATCCTATGCCGCATTCAGAATTTCGTGCAAACTGAGAGTCCACTGAAAAAATAAATAAAGAGGAGACTCTACTACCTGTATTGTCTCCTTCATAACAATACTACAGAGAAGGACATTTCTGTCAGCAGATTCCATTTCAGATTTAGTATTTCTTCCAGAAATTGGAGGATATTCAGTTACAAAAAGATTATTAATTAGTCTAGTCCATGGTGAGCAAATTATTTAAGAAACATAGAATTTTCAGATTCAATTAAATGATGGCATTTAACTACATCATTGGTTTCAAGATTTAGGTCTTCTGTTTAATATTCCTAACTACATTGTTAGGATGTTTCTAAAGAAAGTTTCACATGTCTGTGTTCGCAGACTTATTGTAAACAAAACATTATTACATAGTTTGGGCTTTGTATCAGCTCTTTGCTTATGGTTGGATTGCTTTATTGTCTATCTCAATTCAAACTCGTGATTCGATTGCTTTCCTCCATATTCTTGTTTTTGGCTCACCCCTGAGGGTATCTTCTTTACCATTGAATTTATTGACTGGATTACATATTTTCATTGCTGAGACCAGTTAATTCTTTTTTATGTGTGTTTTAGAACTTATGACGTTCCTTGCTATTTTCCCTTCCCCTCAAAAAAACAGATTCTTACTTGCACACTTCAGTGGCTTTATTAAAATATATATATATATATTTTTTTTTTTTTAAACAACTGCTTTTGCAAGAGCCTAGAAGCTGTAAACTACTATTCAGCTGCTCCCTACCATGCTCCTTCATTGCTTCCCTATCCATCCCCTGCACCTGCTCATCCCCCTTTTTTACACTTAAAACAAATATATAGCTGCACCTTGCTACTGGGTCACCCACTTCATTTCAAGAATCAAAAGATTGTTGAAGGTTAGAGGGGCAAGTAGAAATGTAATCAAAACCTTAGACTCCATGGATGCGTTCTTTGATAAGTGACTGGTAACAGGAAAGGTGAAGGGAAGGGTTTCTCATATTTTAAACACCAGCACACACAAAACTCCAGGATTGTTTACGTTTTCCCCTCTACTGCTACACATTAGATTTAGCTTGGACCATAATCCCTACCAGGAGACAAAAGGACAAGATTCAACCTTAGAATGCAGATGGTGAATATTAGCTCTGTCACCCTGAGGTTGTTCTTTTTACCCATACATTTTGCCAGCTTACCTCCTTTTTTTGCTGTATCTTTTTGTTGGCCTTAGGACGTTTAGCACTTTACCACTGCTAACCAGTGCTAAAGTGCATGTGCCTCTCCCTGAAACATGGTAACCTCGGTGCCTACACAATTGACATACATATTTTACTTGTAAGCCCCTTGAAAAGTGCTATACCACATACCAAGGCTCTGTAAATTAAATGCTACTAGTGGGCCTGCAGCGCTGATTGTACCACCCATCACAAGTAGCTTTTCAAATCTGTCTCAGGATTGCCACTGCAAAGCCTGTGTGTGCAATTTACTGCCATTTAAAATCACCTGCCCAGCCTTAAACTTCCTTTTATTACACATAACTCACCCCCCAAGTAGCCCTAAGGACAGAATGCTGTGTAATTAAAAGATAAGACATGCACTTTCACGTTTTACATATCTTGTTAGTGACAAACATTCAAATGTGTTTTTTTTCACTACTGTGAGGCCTACTTCTCTCATATACTAGCATTGCTAATTCCTTAATAAACTTTTAAGCTGTAATTCCTGATTAGAAAGAAGTAGCTGCATCATGTTTTATATCTTTGGAATGGTAATGATAAATCCTCTTAACTGGTAAAGTTGGATTGGACATTACTATTTTAGGGAAACAACTTTTAAAAAATTGACATTTCTTTGTTCTTACTGCTCTGTGTGCCTTGCAGCCTGTATCACATATACGTCTGGGGATGGTGACAGCTACAGTTTGTGCACTCTCTCTGGACAGCCACAAACACAGGAAGAGGGGGTGTGATAGAAAACACATCTGCATTTATCTGCAATCTGATAGCTCTTCCTGGGAAGGAAGAAAGAGGGGGATCTGACACACCTGAATAGGCAGTGTCCTGTTTCCCACATAAAGGGCCAATTACCCCAACTGATAGTCTTGAGACATGGATGGGAAGAAAGGAGGACCTGTGCACTTCAAGGGCCTGCTATGACGTCACCTCCACTTCATAGGCACAATTGGTATAAATACTGGGGGTCTGACCCTACCAAGACAATACACTATTGGTCCAGTGAAGAAATTGTCGGGAGTAAAGAATGCTTCGCTACGAGGATTGACACTCTGCTTGACAGCTCAGAGGTGTGGAATTTAATAAAATATCTACCTGTCCATGGGGCAAGTTGTTACATGAATCTACATGTCCTGTAACAAAATCCACTTGTTCCTTGTGTGACATGTAATGCAGAGACTAATTATGGCAGAAATCTCATTATATAGGAGTTCTATTATAGCCTTCCTGATTATGCCAGGGTTCATACCATAGTAGGGTTTGAATACTGAAAATTCCTTCCTTAAGTTGCCACATTTCCACAGATCTACATACTGGGGATAAAGTTATTGGTAAGCACTAGTTTCAGGAAAAGCCATATATATCAGCACTTAATGCAAGGACATATACCATGGTGCATTTTTGATAATTTCTTTTTTAATTGGGCCCCTAATTGGGTCCGGTGTTAACCACAACCTTTTGTGTTTATTTAAATTATTTCGCTCGCTCTGTCTATCGCCTGGCTTTACTGTGAGTGACAGCATTCGGCTCTTTTACAAGGATCATATCAGCACAAAAAGTAGTTTTATACAGTGACAGGAACTACTGTGGCAATGTGTGCTTTTTGAGACCAAAAAAATTGTTTGCTTTTGCCAATGTTTGTTATAACGGTGAGGGCCTGGCAGCTCTCACTCCAAAAAGATTTTATAAAAAAAATATGCCAAAACAAGTCACACATTAACAAAACCAAAAGGCTGACTACCAATTTCCAATATACTGGCTTTGCCAATGCTTGTTTATTTGTTTCTCATAATCTTATTGAAACTGGTTACACTGATTTTTCATTATGAATATTTTTTTAAAATACTATCATACATCAACACATTTTACAACATGATGCTGAAAAGAAATAGTATTTAACATTTTACATTAGTTTAGCAAATCCTTTTTCCTACTTGCATTTTTTGGTGAATATTTATTCTGAAAGAAAAGAATCCTCAATCTTGCTTTTCAAGCTTCTGGAAATATTTGCATCTAATCAGAAATCATTCTGGGAACATTATGCAAATGTCTTTACACATTTTTATACTGGAACGACTCTCAGTAGTGCAGTCCGAGCTTAAAAAATGTACTTAGAGCAAGAGCGCGCGCCCTAATAATACAGGCTTTGCATTAATGAGCCATAAATACAATTTTGTACAGCATTAACACATGGGCACAAATATGAACTTAATTTCAGACATTACCCTTCCCTGAACGATGATGTGGTATACTATAATGACCAAAGGGTTTGTACTGTAAGAGCCAATGGGTTTGTGCTCTAGGGGGTTGGGCCTACTTGTCCCAAAGACAAAACACACATTAAAACATATTGCCCTTGACCCAACACAATATGTCCTGGGTGTCAGGCTATAGGAATTCCACATCCCTGCAGCTGCTCTGGAAGAACTGCTTTTCTGTGCTGCCCTGCTTCCTGCTGATCTCGGCCCTGCTGATGACAAGGACTGGACCCATCTCACTTTAACCAAGAGTGACTCCAAGGACTTGCTGTTTTGTCCCTTGTTGCGAAGTCTCAGGGCTATCAAAGACTTCCTTCAACCTTGCAACTGCATCTGTGAGTTCTGCCCTGACAAGTGGTGTTAATCCAGTTCTGGGCCCTTGAAAGGTGACTTCTGCTGTATAAAACCATCAAAATCATTGCAGTGACGAATTTGCGTTGATCAGAACCAACACACTGCCCTGTGATGCCAACACAGGAGCTAATCGACGACATCGATTCAATGAACTACGTGGTTCGATGACGACAGACAGCATAGCTAGAGGACGACGCAGTGCCGCAAAATAAAGGGGCTAATTGACGAAGCCTTCATCTTTTGTGTGGATCCTAACAGACGTATCGAGTGCTCAACGTCATTGCTTGCGCCATACAAGATATTTTTTCTTCGTGACCTGAGTGAGTCCTGCAGTCGTCCATTGCAGTACGCCTGAACTTTTAATTTAACCTGTTCCAACGCGACCTCAATTAACCCCTAAGCGCTATTTACATCTACTCTTTTATTTTTTCTTTAAAAATTAATATCTCTGGTTCTACTTATTGGATATTTGTTGAGTGGTTTTGTTTTACTCATGAAAATATAATCTATTGGTCTAACCGTGTTTTGTGGTTTTTTTGTTGTGTTACTCTGTGTGTGTGTGTTGCACAAATACTTTGCACATTGCCTCCTTAGATAAGCCTGACTGCTCTATGCGAAGCTACTAGAGGGTGAGAACAGGTTATCTTTTAGTGTGTATCTACCTTACCCTGACTAGAGTGGTGGCTCCTGGTTTTAAAAGGCGCATACTTTCCTTTCCTTACCTGACAAACATTTCAGAAACCAAATTCTGAACATAATAAGGAAATATACCCATTTCAATCACCAGTTAACCAATTTTATGGGATGCTTTCAAAGTCACAGTGCAGGGGGCAATAGCTAGCTATAGCATGAGGAAGAGAGTTATTCCAGGCCAAGGATCAAATTAGTAGGACACTGTGGGAATAAATGCACAACTATATTTAAAATATTGTACCAAACAATATGAATACAATAAATCTGTGGGGTATATACTAGCATTTAGTGCAGAGAGCATCAGGCAGGGTTCAGCATCAGAAAGACCATAAATGACAGTTGTATTAGAACCAGAAGCTACCACACATACTTTTCAGCAATACTATCAAGCACTTTACACTCAGGAACAAAATTGTTCTGAGAGTGCAGTAAGTAACTACCAAACGATAATATCACTTAAACAACTAGCCCCACAAGAGTTAATGCACTGATCCTGTTGCGGCGGGACTACGCCAAGGCCTTTTTTGTTGGCATTCCAGGGCTACCTGATGAAGAAGTTACAGGTGGTTCAGAATGCGGCAGCCAGACTCCTACTGGGCACTCCGGCTGGGAACAGCGTTCGACTTCAGTTACGATCCCTCCACTGGTTCCAGATGGCGGAGAGAGTCACATTTAAATCATTGGTACTGGCCCATCGTGCCATTTATGTGGCCCTCTCTACTTGCAGAGACACTTTTCGTTTTATGTTCCTGCGCGATCCCTTCGGTCCTCATCCCTACGATATGCTCATATTCCCTGCTTCAAGCTTCAGAGGCTTGGGGGCAGATTCTAGGTGGTGAAGGCTGCTGCTGCCTGGAATGCTCTTCCTCTTGCCCTGCGTATTATTCAGGCTCCAGTGGCTTTTAGGAAGAAACTAAAAACACATCTCTTGGCTTGATTTACGTTTCATACCCCGCTAGGCTCGGCGATATGATACTAATGAGCAGGTGTGCGCATTACAAATTTATGTAACATAACATAACAGAGATAGTCCTTTTCGTAACAATGGGGTTAAGCTGGCTATACATACCTTAGCCACTAGTAAAGGAGCAGGCTAGGATGGTATTCTTCTGAAATTCTATAAAAGCTTCTTAGAAGCAATATTACCACTGCTTATGGATGTTTTCACTAGCATACATGTATGTAGTACTACCCCTTCTATTATGGTATTATATCTTGATATCTATATTTTTATGAAAGATAAACCAGCTAAAGAGAGAGAAACATACTGGCCAACCTCAGTTAATAATGCTGATGCCAAATTATATTGCAAATTCTTCTATCTATCTATTTGTAAAGTGCAACAACTACTCATAGAGTGTTTGGGGCACTAGTTGATAGTACTGATCCTCAGTATCATGGAGTTTAGAATGCAAAATTGAAAAGCCAGGTTTTAAGCAGGTACTTGATGACCTCATGTCCTCTGTGGCCCAAAGCCGCAGTGTGACGGCATTCCAATCTTTGGCAGCCAGGTGGGAATAAACCTACTGCCTCACTTTTTCCTTCAAAATTTGGGAAACAAACCAGAAGGAAGCTCGAGGAGCGAAGTGATCTATTTGGCTGATAGGATAATACTTTTTGACAAATACTGAGGACCAGAGTGAAAGAAGGCTGTGTATGTCATGACAGTTCCCTTAAACCTCACCCTCACCTTGATGGGAAGTCAGTGAAGTTCTTTCAGGTGAGTCCTCCTAATCAGTCTCAGCAATAGTTGCGCTGTGGTATTCTGCACCAACTGCAGTCTTCTCAGGAGATAAACCGGTAGGCCCAAATAAATACATATATAAAACAGCCTTGAGGTGATCAGGGCCTGGTTCACTGTTTTCTGCTGTGGAATAGGGAGATGGGAGAGTAACTGCTTTACGCTTTTTAGTAGTCCGAAACTGGGGCCAACAACACTAACAACCTGGAGAGCAAAGGTGGCAGAGTTGTCAGATTTCACTCCCAAATTGCGGGCCACCGCAGCTGGGACTGGTGAAGGCAGAACCCCATTGAGCTAAATGTTATAGTTCCAGTCGGAGGTGGAGATCCCAAAGAACAATATTTTAGTTTTACTGGCATTGCATTGCAGGTTGCGCATCCAGTGAAACACTTCAGTAATGCATGCCATGGAATTGCTCATCGCATTCAGGGCATTTTTAAAAAGAGTGAAGAGCAGTTATGTATTGTTGGCGAACCAAACTACTTGTATGCCATAGGACATCAACAAGGGTCGCCAAAGGAGTCATATAAATATTGATGAGTGTGGGACTTAGAGCAGACCCTTGGGGCACCAAAAAACCCAAAGTATTTGGTTCTGCAAGGAAGGAATGGAGGCAGGCCGGGGCAAGGCCACCCACACTGATGTCGCTGAGGCACTGTAATAGTTTAGGGTACGAGACAGTGTCGCAAGCTGCCGATAGATCAAGGAGAATCAGGGCCACCTCTTGGCCCAAAGATTGGGTCAGGTGGTTAAAGGACTAATCGCAGATGGACAACAAATGTTCATACCAGGATGTGACACCACTACCCACATCAATACGGTTATTTCCAGGTTTGAAGCTGCAAATATTCTATCAGAGCAGGCTGTGTTTCATCTGTCCAATATTAAGCTGTGGATGCAAGTAGGTGGGAAATTTATCTTGCTGGTTAAAAGAAATGTGTGATCAACCTACAGCTAATAAAACTATGATGGAGAAAAAATCAGCTAGCATCAGAATCCAAAGGGGCACTAGTTATGGCTGCACTTTATCACCATTATTACTTGCTTTGCGCTTAGAACCATTTCATTAAGAATCAACTCGGCAAAACAAATGACAACTTAAACCCTGTGAATTGAAGATTGCTGCTTGCGCAGATCATATTGGTATTTTTACACAAGATGTGACTAAAGCTATGATATCTATGGATGAAATTCACCTAGAATTTGGGAAATTGTCAGCGAATGCATTAAATACAACCAAAGTTGAGTTTATAACTAATTGCAATGCGAACCCAATAGCCAGTTAAATTAAATCAGTGGTAAAACACCCGGAAGCCTACAAATCATCTAACCCACATAAGATTTTTTTAATTGAACTTTAAGCTACTTGTCAGGAACTCAATCACACGTATGGGGAAATGGGACAGAGTAACCCATAAAATAATTGGTAGGTGTAATTTGGTCAAATTTACTATTCTGCCAAAGTTTGTCTGTTCTGTTCAATCCTTGTATATATTCATCTAAGCTTTTTTAAACAATTGGAAGCAGCTATTTCAGTCTTCATATGGGGATATGACAAAGTACGGGTAGTCAAATTTCTGAAAATTTCCCAAAATCTTGGTGGGTTGGCAGTACTTGACTTTAAATGTTATTATTGAGCTACTATTGGAAGCTGAATGGCTAAATGTATAAATTATTCATGATTATTCAAAATGCTGTTTAGGTCCAAACGCAACTGCCGCCGTCGTCCTGTGGTACTTTGATCCTAATGTTTTACAAAACTGGGACTTTTAAGATTCTAGCTTATGCCAAAGGCTCTGGCAGCAATCGAGAAACCACCTTACCATACCTTTGATCCATCGATACCTTTCAGTTGGCATCAGAACAGCTCTAACAGGAATCTTTTATGATTCAAATGCACAGAGCTGGGGATGTATAAAAATTTCACTCTGAGGACATACAAAGACCTTATGGTAGAGTACTGACTTCCCAGAGGTGGCTTTTTCAAATACCTACTGATCAGACATTACCTTGTGTAATATGAAATAGTACTGTTTAAAATCAACCTCATGGATTTCTTATACAAGTCTGTTATACCCAATAGTAAAGTCAGCTATATAATTTTCAGTGAAAACTTACCAAACTATAATGCATCTCTTCAGAAGCATGGACCATGGATTTAGGTACTGTTGTTACTACTAATATTGTGAATAGCTTTAGTAGTAAATACTTCAGAGCAGCGAATTTACTAGCCCAAAATTTCAATCCACAGGAAATACTATACTCCCTGCAGACTACATGTGTAGAGGTATAGATCAGATTACACGTGCCCAAGATGTCTAATTGAGAGTGCTAATATTGTAAATATGTTTGTTTTGTATAATAGACAACAGTCTGAGGAAATGTTGGTACACTTACTCCATCATATTCTATTGGGATTGATATGACTTGGCAGGTTGCAATGTACCATTCTAACTGTATGTTTTGTTCTTAGCTCTGATACCCAATTAATAATAGCTAAAAATTGGGCAGATTCTAAACCAGCTGAATTTTCACAATGGTGGCAGTATGTGTGTATAAAAGCTAATACTGAAGCCATAATATATTGCAAAGGTAAAAATGGGAAACGGATTGCAGCGGAGGTGTGGGCTAAATTCCATTGGCAGCTTTTCTTTTCTTTTTGCTGCACCGAGGACATTTACTTTAATAATAACTGTTGTGACTGGTACTCAAAGAAAAGGACACACTTGTCTCTCATTGTATATGTACTAGTAGGTAAACATAACAAGCATTTGCAATGCAATAGGTCTCGCATTCACATGAGTTTGAGCTATTGGCATTGTAAATGACAATGCCTTTTATTTATGTTTTAAAACGTAAATAGAAGGCATTGCCATTTACAATCCTAATAGCTTCAACTCTCGCAAATGTGAGACCTATTGTATTGAAAATGCTTGTCTAAACATACTTCGGACGCTGTTCCCTCGCTGAGCCCATGATCTGTTCCTAGACCTAGCGGATGGAGACCGGATGCTGCTGATTATCTAGCACCTGGAAACCAGCAACCACCTTTCCTAGGAGCAACTCGCCCAACACCAGCAGCGAGGAGCTTCTGAGGTCCATTCGCCTCATCTAAAGAAACATCCCATTGATCTGCATTGATTTGTCCCTACTGGAAAGAATCCTTCATGTGTGTAGCGCTCTAGTGCTCCGAGGGTCTCAGGTTGAGCCCCGGAAGCACTCTGCACTATGTATCACTTTCTGGCCAGGCGTGGCCAGAAAGCTTTAAATAAAGGGACCGAAGTGGCACGGGACTTCCGGTCCACACCAGAGCAGCAACGGTGTGTGTGTCCCATTAATGCGCATCCCAAGCGGCGCAGCTCTACAGGCCTAGTCGGGCCTTCGAGTCCCCACACTGGCGACGAAGGTGGGACACCCATAGATTGAACGGCGCCAGCCGGCGGCATCACCTGCCTGACACCAGCCGACCCGACTACCCCAGCAGCAGCACCGGAGAACCGGAGAAGAGCACCCACGACGGGGGTCACCGCTAGAAGCAGAAAAGAAGCTACACTCACCGGTAAGCAGCGTGAGAGAGGAGCTGCGTGTGGCACCGGCGGTAGAAACGGCAGGGAGGCCCAAGGCGGAGACACGCGCCGAAGGAAGCGACCCGACGGCAGGCCCAGCAGTGTGCGCATGCGCGGAAAGAGAGGCGTCATCACCCGGGAAAGGAACCCTGGGAGTGCGCGAGGCCAGAGAAGCGCGCTGAACGAGCTGATCGAGCGCGAGGCCCAGCCAGCACGAGGGAGAGGCCCAGCGAGTGCAGGCAGCACCCGTCACGCAGTGGCCAAGTACAACTAACAAATAAACAAGCACGAGCAAAGGCAACTAGCCACCTACCAAACAAGCACGAGCAAAGACAATCAGCTACCTATTGCACACCAGAGGTATCCAACACAAAACAAGCACAAGCAAGTGCAACCAACAGCCTGGCTAACATTAGCTCAAACAGGCAACAACAAGCACAAGTAAAAGCAACCAGGGTTACAACAGAAAGACGCCCAAAAGGCAAGCGCCCAGCCACTTCCCAGCGCCAAAATGACCACAAACCCAGGAGGTGCATCTGGGGGAGCCAGCCAAGCTCAGCAAGCAGCACCACCAGCAGTAAACCTCGGTACACAGCCACCGACGCCGTCCGCACACTCACAAATCCAGGCACTACCGCCTTTCAGCGAACTGATAGACCCCGGGACAGCGGCCCCCAGATGGGCTGTGTGGCTAGGGCAACTCAACAACTACTTCACTGCCACTAGGGAAAAGGATAACGAAGTGAAGAGGTCCCTGCTATTACACTTTGGAGGCACAGAACTGTACAAGTTGTTCAAACATCTCCCGGACACAGGAGATGACGATGACTATGACGCTGCAGTCAATGCGCTGAACGCACATTTCGACCCCCAACTAAACCCGCACTACGAGCGGTTCAAGTTTCGCCAATCCAGGCAAAGGGAAGGAGAAACCATGGATGCATTCCATGCACGACTGAGGGATCTCATTAGCACGTGCACAGACGATGACGAAAAGAAAGAAGTGACCGCGCAGCTCATTCAAGGTTGCCGCAACAAACACCTAAGAACACTCATTCTAAGACAACCGCGAATCACACTTGAAGAGATTTTGATCCTGGCCAGATCCCACGAACTATCGGATGCACGCGCAACAGCAATGGAAGCAGCCCTGAACCCGCGGGCAGAAGCAGGAACCGTGGTGAAGACAGAAAGAGTGGATGCAGTCCGCAACACCAGTCGGGGAAGCAGAGGAAGATGGCCGACCAGGACGCCACGCCGGGCGTCATGTGGATACTGTGGCCGAGACGAGCACAACCAAGATGGCTGCCCAGCACGTGGCAAGACATGCTCAAAATGCGGAATACCTAACCATTTCGCAAGCGTGTGCAGGGGTGGCTCCCGCGGAAGAGGAGCGTCCGGAAGAAAACCAATCACGGGAGCGGTGAAACAGCTATCGCTAGACGACGCAGCATCGTCTCGATCATACAGGTCGCCGAGGCAGCCCCAGTTCGACGATTCCCCCTCAGAAGATGAAGATGAGTGCTACTACGTGTCGTTCGTAAGTGAACTAAAGAAGCGACGGAGACCACAGCCCAAGTGCCAAATACACATCGACGGGTCCCCAGCGTATGGCGTCATCGATACAGGAGCCACCGTGAACGTCATGGGAATCCAGCACTATAAAGCACTGAAGCCAAGGCCCAAGCTAGTCCCTTCGAAGGCGCGCATACTAACGTACGGAAGCCAGGAACCCCTCCCACTACGAGGGAAAATGACGGTCCAAGTAAAGGCAGAAGACAACGAGGTGACGACAACGTTCCACGTGATAGACAAGGAAGCAGACCTGCTTGTAGGCAGCAACACGGCAGAAGACCTCCGACTCATCGCGTTTGCAAACGCCGTCAAAGCGCTACAAACAGAAGACATCCTGGAAATGTTCCCCACATTATTCGAGGGTCTCGGCACGATCAAACGACCACCGATCAAACTGCACATCGACCCCGCAATCCAGCCAATAGCCCTAAGGCACAGAAGGATACCCTTCCACTTGCGCGCAGCCGTGGAAAAGGAACTCAACCAACTTGAGGAACAAGGGGTAATTGAGAAAGTATCGGGGCCGACGCCGTGGGTATCTCCAATGGTGATAGCCGAGAAGCCACGCCAGCCCGGAAAAATCCGCATCTGCATAGATATGAGGATCCCCAACAAAGCCATTCGACGGGAGCGACACCTCACCCCAACAGTAGATGACATCCTGACGGATCTGAATGGGGCCCAATGGTTCTCTAAGTTGGACCTTAATGCAGGATATCACCAGCTCAGGCTAGCGGAGGAGAGCCGCTACATTACAACATTCTCAACGCACCTAGGGCTGAGACGATACAAGTGACTAAATTTTGGCATCTCATCCGCCGCCGAAATTTTCCAAAACACAATAAAAGAAATCCTAACAGGACTTGAGGGAGTGCTGAACGTCAGCGACAATATCTTGATTCACGCCAAAACCAGTGAAGAACATCACAGAAGACTGAAGGCCACCTTACAAAGACTCGCACAGTACGGCGTCACGTTACACAAAGACAAATGCCAGTTCTTCAGGAAATCAATAGAGTTCTTCGGATACGTACTCGACGCAGACGGAGTAAAGGTAGACCCCCGCAAATCGCACGCCATCAAAAACGCTCCAGCACCGTCAACCGCTTCCGAAGTGAGAAGCTTCTTAGGAATGGCGCAATACTGTGCTAGGTTCATACCCAATCTAGCCACAATCGCAGAGCCTCTGAGAAACCTAACGAAGAAAGACAGTTCATGGAAATGGACGGCAACAGAAGACAAAGCATTCCACCAGATCAAAGAAGCCCTGTTAGACAGCACAACGATGGCGTATTTCAACACTGCAAGACCCACCGAAGTACTAGTGGACGCCTGCCCAGTGGGCCTAGGAGCTCTCCTGTCGCAAGAATCCGAACCAGGGGTGTGGGCCCCGTTAGCATTTGCAAGCAAAGCCCTGACAGCAACAGAGTCACGGTACTCGCAAATTGAGAGGGAGGCACTGGCAGTAAAGTGGGCGTGCGCCCATTTTCACCTCTACATATCAGGTCACCCATTCAGAATGGTGACAGACCACCAACCGCTAATCCCCTTATTCCGTGGGACCGCTCCACATCCACCACCAAGGATCGAACGCTGGGCAATCCAGGTTCAACAGTACCAGATGGACCTAGTATACCGACCAGGGGCGAAGAACCCGGCGGACTTCCTGTCGCGCCATCCCCCCGCAGAGGAGTCAAGCAATGCCGACCCGGAGGTCCAGACCGAAGAATTCATCAACATGCTAGCAACGGGTGCATGCCCCTGTGCGCTGACCGCCAACGTCATCATCTCCCACTATGACAACGATGCAGTCATCGGAAGAGTGAAGGAAGCTATACGATCCGGGACGTGGGCAAACTTCCTGAAGGATACCAACGGGTGGAACGAAGCAGACAGAACACGCCTGCAACAATACTGGAAGGTTCACGATGACCTCAGCTGCGCTGACAATGGCCTCCTACTAAGAGGGACTCGCGTAGTCATTCCCAGTGCGCTGCAAGAGAGAGCAACCATCCTGGCACACGAAGGACACCAAGGCACCCGCAGAATGAAAGCGAGGATGCGAGAGAAAATATGGTTCCCCAACATGGAGGAGAACATCGAAGCCTGCGTGCGAGAGTGTCGAGCATGCCAAATAACAAGCAGCCCCGTAGTACCAGCCCCAATAATCACGGAGGAACACGCCCCATCACCATGGGCATGGCTAAGCCTGGACTTTGGCAGCTTCCCAGACGGAAGAGTCACAGTAGTACTAGTGGACAACTACACTAAATACCCCATAGTGGAAACGGCAGCATCAACCAGCTTCGCGAACATTCGCCCCATCCTCACCAAAACCTTTGCTTTGTTCGGCATCCCAATAGTCATCAAGACGGAAAATGGGCCGCCGTTCCAGGGGAGTGAGTTTAAGGAGTTTCTAGACAACCTTGGCATAAAACACCACCGAATTACCCCGCAATGGCCGCAAGCCAACGGTGAGGTAGAACGCTTTATGAGGACAATAAACAAAGTACTGAGAATATCTTCAGCGGAAGGGAGTGAACCGGAAGAAGCACTTCAAGCGTTCCTAAGGGAGTACCGCAGCACACCGCACAGCACCACCATGCAATCACCATGGGCACTGATGCTGGCCGGCCCTCGGAGAGACTTACTACCCATGGCTGACGGTTGGGCTCCCGCACCGTACTCACCGGCAGATACCCAAGAAAGGAGGAGGAGGACAAACGAGAAAGCAAGTTGTAAGAGAAGAGCTCAAACAAAGACCCTGAATCCGGGAGAGACAGTGCTATTCCGAACAAGGAGGCCCGGAGGAAAATTCAAGACCCCATTCGAACCGGAGCCCTGGGTCATCAAGGAAACCCACGGAACAGCAGTCACAGTCAGCCGAGACGGAGAAGAGGTGACTCGTAACATATCGTGGTTCAAGCCAATACCCGCTCCGAAAGGTCAGAACTCAAATGATGACGTACCGGTAGCGAGAGAAGAGGGGGGGCATGCAGCCACAAGCGATATTTCGTGTGTGCCCCCGGACATTGCAGAACACCCATCTCTATCCTCACCAAAACCTCCTCGAGACCAGATCCCTCCGAGAGGCAAGTGGCAATATAATCTGAGATCCAATCCACGGCCCAATCAAAGACTGGCAGACTTTGCATGTTGAACTGATTATTATAGTTATTTTGAAAAATCCAAGTTGGGAAGGGATGTAGCGCTCTAGTGCTCCGAGGGTCTCAGGTTGAGCCCCGGAAGCACTCTGCACTATGTATCACTTTCTGGCCAGGCGTGGCCAGAAAGCTTTAAATAAAGGGACCGAAGTGGCACGGGACTTCCGGTCCACACCAGAGCAGCAACGGTGTGTGTGTCCCATTAATGCGCATCCCAAGCGGCGCAGCGCTACAGGCCTAGTCGGGCTTTCGAGTCCCCACAATGTGCATGATACAGAATTAGCCTATTCCCTCTTGTTATGGCACGGCGTTGCTTTCTAGCTTGTTTGCACTGTATACATTCAAATACATAAATATGTACAGTTCTACATTGAAGAAAAACGAAGAGCAAAAGCCACCGGAAAAACAGTATGATGTTAAAAGTTAAGTGGCTAACATGAGCATTAAAAAAGCATGAGTGACAAATAGGAAAACTGTCAGAAAGAGAAAGCAACAGAGCGAGGTCAGGCACAAAGCAGTTGCAACAGAAAAGCGGGAAACTATGAGAGATTCAGTGAAAGAAAAAATAGAGAGAAAATGGGCAGAACATGGGAGGAAAACGAGCTGGGAGGCCAGAATGGAGTTAGGTTGTATATGTCGTTCCTGGGTAGAATAAAGGTGTGAGAGACAGGAGCTATAGAGACTGAGGAGACAGGCAGAAACAGAAAAACAATAAACCAAGATAAAGAAACGAAATAGAAGCAGATCGAAAGAAGGACTTGGAAGATGAGCAGTATCTAATGGGATATTTTATAGACGAAAAATGAGTTCTCGGTTTTAATGTGGCAATAAAAGAACATGTAGATTTGTTATTTGTGAGCTATGTGCCTGCATGAATGGGCATCCTATGCCTCTACAATAGATATTGTGAGTACATATCCAGTCGCACACTTTTCTCTTCCACACATGAGCATAGCTGTGTGTGAATTTCGACACTTTCAGGAGCAGAGTTTTGAGAGAATCCATGATTTTTGCAGAAGTAATATATGCTGGAGTTCAGAACGAGATTCACCGATAAAGATGTATTTAAAATGTTTTTTTAGGTCTCATTTCATTTGTTTCTGTTCAGTTAATACTGATTACTTGACGCAAACGCACACACACTGCAGACAGCCACCGCATGCGCACACATACACTGCAGACAGGCACTGTATACACACACACTGCAGACAGGCAAAACGCACACATACAGCAATGGCACACTACCCTACAGCTCTGTGCCTCCGGTTTGCCCTGGGTCATGCCCCGAAGAGCTTCTACAGAAAACTGCAACAGCTCAGAGGGCTACACCTCAAGCAGCTGCACCAGGACCGGTGCCTCGGTCAGGACACGAACCTGCTTGGCCATCGTCCCTGCACCGTCACGGCACGGCACCATTAGCTCCGCGGCAACCAGAGTCAAGGACCTAAGGAGAGCAGCCTTGACTCCACACACACAGTCTTCAGGAATAACAATCTCCGCACACCTACAAAAAACGAATGTTTTCATCTGTAACGTATGTGGTGTGCAAAGCGCTGCAGTGCCTAAATATCGAGCTTGCACTAAGTAACGAGACTCTAGGAATTAATGTTCAGGAAGGGTATGTACTGTAGAGGGGACGACATGATAAAGAACCAGCCCTTCAGGCACCAAGTTTAAACCTTTATTATTCTGCCCGCCGGCGAAACCTATGTTTATTTGTTCGTCTTTCGGGGGCTTCGCTCTGCAGCATCGGGAAGCAGGGGCTGCAGGGGGCTCCGGGCTGGAGGTGGACAGGCGGTGGGGGGGGGGCATCCTGTAGATGACGAACTCGCGCGCGGCGGGGGGGGGGGGCGGTCGGTCAGTGTGTGAGGTTCTGATCCATTCCGAAAATATGATTCACCACCAGCAGATATTGGCCGCCCAGCCAGCACTTCATCTCAGCGAACCTGCTCCTGTACTCCCCAGCTGGTCATGTGGTGCGCGTGAGGAAAACTACCGTGGGGCGGGACTTCCGTTTCCTGCTGGAAGCTCGCGCCCACGGAGTGCCTGGCCAGGAGAGGAGCAGTGGTGGCGGCTGAAGTCCGGAATGGCGGTAAGTGGGCTGGGGGAGTAAGGGGGGGTGGGGGGGACACTCGGTGCACTTGTGGGTGTGTGTGTGCGCGCGTGTGTGTATGCGACGGCGGGGGTGGGTTCTCTGTATGTGTGGGTGTGTGCGTGCATGGGCGCTCGTGTGTGTGTGTGTGTGTCTCTGTGTATGCGCATGCGTGTATGGTGTTTGGAGCTTCCCAGGAGACAGCAGCTGAGCGCGTTCCCCGCTCAAATCGCCTCCTTGAAGAGGCAATGCGCGCGGCCGGCACTGTCTCCTGGGAAGCAGAGTCCGTAACAATAGATCTCAGCGAGTACAGTGCTTACGCACTGTATCGCTACGAGACCTAAAAACTGTCCATCTTGGACCAATTTTTCTCATACAGAAAAACAAGTCCAAAATGGCCTTCCATGCGAGTGTATGCATCATGATTCACAAGTAGCCACTTTTGGGGATTTTTGGTTATTTTTTCCTGCGCAAAGGGATACATGCATTAGCAATGCCTATAGAACTAAGCTCACCTGTTAAATGTGAGACCTATTAGCTTTGTTAAAGCTGGTTTTAAAAACTTGCATATCAGAGCTATTATATTTTCATATTCATGGGGAATTATCACCAGATTTAGGACAGGATGTAGAAATATTTTTTTAAATAAAAGAAATAGGAGTAGATTTGATTTCCTTTTCTGCAACCACACCCATAATGATTTAAATAATCTTGTGAGAGATACAGAAGGAGAAATACATAAACTGTGCATACTTAATTTAATCTTTGAACTCGATCAATATTCATTAAAACTTGATGATGTGCAACTGAAACGATAGCAAACTACATGCAAACTTAATTATAGCTCGCCCACAATGTTTCAATCTCAAAGAGCCATCTTGGTGAGGAAGAGATATTCTGGGTAAGAGTGTGCGATAACATCAATGTGCTTTGTCAGTCTACCATTACTGCTACGACAAAATTACTTACCATAACTGGTTTTAGAGGAACAAAGAGTGTTATCGTTAATCAGATAATTATCATCCACCTACACTGTCTTAGTGGTTAGGGCAGCTTGTTGACTTCTATACGATTCTATAATTACATATCAGCATTTTATTTATGCCAGTGTTTCTTGATACTGTAGATGTGTCTAGTTATGTTAATCACATTATAAATTTCTCCCTTGCTAATTTCCCATTTTAGTCAGATCATAGTTCTGAGGTGTTTGTAATCTTCATTCTAATTTGCAACGTTGTCCTTTTGTGTACATTATTTACCCACCACAATAAATTGGTTAAAAAAAAAAACATAATACATTTTATGGTTTCTAAAGGTTTGCTCCTCAATCAGGAGAAAAGTATACACCTAACTGAGTTTTTTTCTCCATTTCATCCGCACCTTTCCCAGACTCGCCCCCTTGGTATCACAATTATTCCGAGTGTGTTGTGTTGTGTTTGTTCAAAAGCTTGGATTGAAATGTACGAATAAATGAATATGCGCTAAAGCTACTGAAATACATAAAGTAATGGTATGGGGTGTCAACACATTGATGACATCGCTACATACAACCACATGTAAATATTAAGGATCAGATTCTAAATGAATAAGGGTTTTGACCACTAAAATATTTCTCGGGTTAACCCCTTGGCTGCTGGGGTAATTTTCCTGCTGTGCTGGGGGGGCGATGGGGTGGGGGTGCGCACAGAGCACCGGTGCTCATGACGAGCTCAGCTCGTCATGAGCTACAGTGCTCCTGTGCTCATGACGAGCTGAGCTCGTCACGGCCACACCCGTTTCAATAGAACGTTCAGCAAAGCAGGGGAATGATCCCAGCGTGCGAGCGTTCTAATGGCCATGACGAGCTCAGCTCGTCATGAGCACCGGAGCACTGTAGCTCATGATGAGCTGCCCTCGTCATGAGCATGCAACAGGGTTAATAAACAAATGCTCCATATTTGACTGCTTTCAGTAACTTGCACCGCGCACATGGGACACTCCCAGCCCCACGAAATCAATGATACATTGTCAAGTGAAAATATGTGAATTAAATATTTGCTTGACAGCTTTATTTACTATGCAGCTAATGTCACATACAGACAATACATTCATGACCTTAAAAAAAGTTGAACTGCAGGAGCAAAAACATTTACATTGACAATAATACTATCCGAGAGCTTTGTTAGATTGGAATACATTTTCACTGAGTCCATCAAGTGGCCTTGATCCGTCTGTTTTGTTAGAGTAGTAACAAGAAGCCTCCGTAAATAAATGCGTTATGGATCACTTCTGTTCAAATTATGTTTTTAGAGCTAAGGCTTTTTCAAAAGGCACCTTCCTCTAGTAGCATTAGTGGTACAATATGCTAGATTGAAAACAGCCTCAAAAGACATTATAAGTAATGTTATGCATGGCTTCCATAAAAATCTTCTATTATTTAAGCCAGATAGTGAGTTTGTTAATTAACTGCTATGCTGTAGCTACAAGTAATAACACAGCTCAGTACCCACTGTGGCTACGCCCTAAAGGCCTTCTTGGCCAGGCTGACAGCTCTCTGAGAGCCTGTCTGTGCAGTGCTGCTAGTCTGCTTTGACTGAAAACAGAAACACAGCTGTAGCAGGAGTTAGGAAAGCAGGGACCATTGTGGCGGTTGGTTAAGGATGACAAGTTGTTTTTTCTTTCACATTTATTCAGGGAAGAAAGGCCATGTTATGTATTACTCCCTTATAACTCCTCTGCCCTTGTGTAGCAGCTCCAAGCAGGGGCAGATGAGTTTGGGGGCCATACATTACATAAATATAGTGGGTGTGTAAAAAGCGAATTACAGGGATAAATGTCTCTTCTGGGTTCTGTGTGACATCAAAGAAAGCTCAAGCTTCGCTCTTTCTTGATGTCTATCTGATGTCACCCAGAGACCCTGAGTGCAACAAAATCCCCATATTCACTGTTACCCATCAATATTCCTATATATTATCATTGTGAAATAATGACAGTGAATAATAAATCGTAAAACTGTGCATCGGAAACAAAGGTGAATTTACCAAGGAGTTACATTTTTATGTAGTTACACTAAACCATAAAAACTATGATTCTCCTTGGATATTTTTAGTGTTTTATTGTCACAAAAATGTGTACACTTAATGCTAGATGTAGGTAAATCAGATTTACCGATTCATAAATACCGAATTTTACAGATTCGATATTCATGAATCGGTAAATCTGATGTAGGTAATTATTCGGTAACAAATACCGAATCGGTAGGATTCGGTATTTACCGATTCGGTAATTACCTAATCGGTATTTGTCATTGATTCCTATGGGCCTTGAAGCCCATAGGAATCAATGGCAAATACCGATTCGGTAATTACAGAATCTGTAAAAATACCGAATTGCCAAGGGGGACAGGGTGTCACTTTGACACCCTGTTGCACCCGTTTCTGGCTTGTGTGCCATGTGACACACATACATGCCTTTAGGGCATGTCTGTGTGCCACATGGCACAGGTGTACATGCGCAGATGTGCATGTACACAGGAATTCGTTATTTACCATGCAATAGTATTACATGGTAAATAACAAATTCTTAGGGGCCTGTGGCACTGTTTGCAGTGCCACCTACATATAGATTTACCGAATCGGTAAATTTACCGATTCGGTATTTTTACAGAATCGGTAAATTTACAGATTCTGTAAAATTTAGGCACCCACATCTCAATCACCAAATACCGGTGGGTAACGGCCTAAATCTGCTGTTACCAACAGGTATTTGGTGACCTACATCTGGCCATTAACTATTACCTATACTTGACAATGCTGTTTGCATGTTCCAATGTAATTGATTTTTTTCCTTTTTTGTATTTTATACTTAGATTTAATATTGGAGTATAACTTATGATTATGAGATCACGTATGTCATACTCTGTCAATATTTCAATGTTTTCATTTAAAAATCCACCTTACACAAGTTCGTGTTGGAATATAACCAGGAGGAAAGTTGTTAGCAGACTCAGAAAAGCAAACAACGAAGCCAGATAATGAAAGCATTTAAAATGGGATGGGAAAACTGAGATGGGAGTCACAAGGAAATGGAAAAGAAATAATAAGAGGAAGGAGTAGCAGCTCTTGCATTCTTAACCAAGAGTGAGTTATTTCACCATGCGATCTCTGGCTAATTCCATGCTCTCTCTTGGTTTTCAGTTTGAAGCATTTTCTCTTTAGGAAATTGTTCCCTTTGCACAGCACACTGCACCTGCCATTATGTTGATATTTCTTTGAACGTTCTGACTACTGTGATCTTTCAAAGTTTTCCAGAGGATATACTTTGTTAGGTATTTTAAATTGGAGCAGACATATAAGGGTGAATGATGGAGCCACTCAATATCACTCCGCTCCCCACCCTAAAAACACCCTTATCACCCTATAATCATGATCAGCCTAAACATTAAAAGTACCTTTACCCAACTCTACACCCTAAAAAACCCTTACCACCTGAATATTCTTACCCACCCTAAACCTTAAAAAATATCCTTGCCACCCAAATACCCTTAGCCACCCTATTAACACTCTTACCACCCAAAAGCCCTTACTTAACTTAAACGCTAAAAATACCCTTTCTATCACATACCCCTACGCACCCTAAATCTTAAAAATACCCCTGCCACACAAATGAACCTCACCCACCCCAAACTCTAAAAACACCCTTGCCACCCAAATAACCTTGCCCATGCTAAACGCAAAAAATGTGCTGACCCCCCAGTTACCCTCCCCCACCTGGACTCTAGAAATATTCTTCCCACCAAATACCCTTACCCAGCCTAAACCCTAAAAACACCCTTGCCACCAAAATACCTTTACCCACCCTAAAAATACACTAACCACTAACCACCCAATAACCTCATACCCTTATATATATATATATATATATATATATATATATATATATATATATATATATATATATATATATATGTGTGTGTGTGTGTGTGTGTGTGTGTGTATATATATATACACACACACACACACACACACACACACACACACACTCACATATAAATTTGTATAAGTATGTATGTATGTATGTATGTATGTATGTATATATATATATATATATATATATATATATATATATATATATATATATATATATATATATATATATATATATATATATATATATGTATATATATACACACACACAGGTATCTGCCATATATTTACTATTGTGTTGTAAAGGCATACGAGGTATGCGGATATGTGTGGTAGAGACTTGCGTGGCACAGGTTGTTTACTGTTTTAAAACTGTCAGTATGCTATTTTCAGCACTCCCTCCTCTACTTTATTGCTTACCATACTATTTAACATTGGTAGAGAAAAATATAATAGTTTCTTTAGGTTAACACTCATAATATACTATGTGAGACACCTTGACATTGGTAGATATCTTTACATATAATACATTTTAGGCAACTTTTTTTGATTCCAATTCTTACCAATGCTTGTTTTACTATCATTGGCAAGATATTTTCAAGTTGGTTAATAGTGATTAGAACATTGGAATGTCGGGAGCTCCATTGAAGACAATGGAGTGCTCCCTGCTTCTACAGGCCGGTAAAGACCCGCAGAGCAACATTCCAATGTGTTACAAAGGCTTCTCGGAGCTCGAGGGGATTTAAATCCCCTCGAGCTTCGAGAAGCCTTTGTTTTATTTGTTAGAGCATTCTTCCCTCTAGTGGCAGAATGTTCTAATAGCCTTATAGCCCTTCGTGGCAGGGCTATACCGGCTATTAAAGTCCAGCTCCATTAGGCTACTTTCATTTGCAAATTTTACAATATTTTTCTGGCTAAAATGTGCTTACTTACTTACTTACTTATGCCAACTACCCCTCCTAATGTATAGGCCAGCAACCAGGACTCTCCATCCATCTTAGTCCTGGACTTTTCTTTTAATCTGATTCCAGGTGTAAACTATCACCTTGCAGTCAGCCTTGAGACCTCAAGGCCAGGTTTTTTAGCCTTCCTCTTTTCCTTTTCCCTTGAGGGTTCCAGGTCAGGACTTTCCAGGTGGTGCTACATGCGGGCTTGCGTAGGGTGTGACCAATCCACCCAAGAGTCTTTTCATAATTTCTTCATGAGCCGGGAGTTGGAAAGTCTGCTGCCATATGTCAGTGCTGCTGATGTTGTTTGGCCAATGGATTTGGAGGATATTCCCCAGACAGAGTTGATGAAGTTCTGGACTTTGTTGGTGGCGAAAACTGTTGTCCTCCAAGTTTCTGCTACATACAGAAGTACAATTTTACGTTGGAGTTAAAAAGCCTGTTGTTGGTTTGCAGATGGTCTGGAGCTCCAGATCAAATTTAGCCAATGGAAGGCAGCCTTTGCTTTGTCAATTCTTGCCTTGACGTTAGTGTCTATGCTGACCTGCTTGTCTACAACACTGCCCAGGTAGGTGTAGGTTTCAACCTTGTTCAGTGCATCACCTACAAGAGTGACTTCAGTTGTGCTGGCCGTGTTAGCTTTCAGGATCTTGGGTTTTCCCCTGTGGATTGCCATGTAGGGCTGATGTGGCTGCCATTTTGTTGGTCTTGTTTTGCATCTGCAGATGAGTACGGGAGAGTAGGGCCAGGTCCTCTGTTAAGTCCAGGTCATTGAGATGTATCCCAGGTGTCCACTGGATCATGTCTTCTCCTTGCTATGGATGATTTCATGATGCAGTCTATGGCCAGCAGGAAGAGCAAAGGTGAGAGCAAACAACCCTCGTGGACTATGGCCCTCACTTCAAACTGTTTTGTGAGTTGTCCTCCATGGACTATATTGCAGGTCATTCCATTGTAAGAGTCCCTGGTGATTCGTACGAGTTTATACAGCACACTATAGTGCCAGAAGAGTTTCCAAAGTGCCCTCTGTCCATGCTATCAAATGCCTTTTCAAAGTCAGTGAAGTTTTCCATTCCATTGACTGCTTGATGCGCAGTTTTGCAATTTGGTCTGTGCCGGATCTATCTTTGTGGAAGCCAGCTTGTTGGTCTTGTAGCTAAGCGTAAACTTGTTCCTTCATTCTGTTTAGGATGACTATTATCAAAAACTTTGTCTGGGGTTGATAGAAGTGTTATCGCTCTGTCGTTTGCGCACTTACTTAGGTCACCTTTCTTGGGGATCTTGATAAGATATCCCTTGTTCCAGTCTGATGACCCCTTTTCCTCTTCCCAGAACATTCCAAACATGGGGGAGAGCATGTCTACTAATGTTTAAATGTCTGCCTTCAGTGCCTCTGCAGGAATGTTGTCAGGTCCTACTGTCTTCCCCTTTTTCAGATGTTTGTTAGCTTGCTGTATTTCTTCCTTGGTTGGTCTGCTGCAGTTGATTGGCAAGCACTTATCAGATGGCTATATGTCTGGTGTGGACTGGGGCATGGGCTGGTTCAGCAGTTCTTTAAAGTGCCCCACCTATCTTTGTTGTTGGCCTTCATTATCCATGAATGTCTTCCCAGTTTTGTTTGTAACTGGTCTTTCGGGCTTGCTGTATCTTTCCTTTGTTACGCCGTAGAGTTCTTTAAAGTTCCATGTCTTGCTGCTTCCTGGGCTTCTGTGGCAAGACCATTGATTAAACCTGTCTGCTTTTAAGCTTCTCTTTGCTTCTTTGTTGGTTTTGGTGTATTCGCCTTTCGCTTTCTCTTTCTCTGCTATTGTTTGGCTGGTGTTGACTGCAGCTTTCTTTTCCTTTCTCGCTTGGATTTTGCAGAGAGTCTTGGTAGAGATCAATTATTTATGCTGGTGTTTCTTTTCACCCAGTATCTCCTGGCAGGTTTATGTCAGTTTCCTTTACCTTCTCCCACAGGATTTCTACTGGATCTCTGTCATCATCTAGTTCTTGCAGGACATGAAACGTGTTACTGAGGGTGACTGATTATTCACTGGGTATCTTTGTGGAGGGTGGTATTATATCGCTGACATTGGTTTTTCGGCTCCATCCATGCTTTCTTCAGCTTTATGTGTAGACTGGCCACAACAAGGTGATGGATGGTCTGACGCCATGTCCACTCCTCTTATCACTCGCACATCCTTCAAGCACCATAGGGAATTTCTTGGCAATGTAGACATGGTTGATCTAAATACTATTTTGAACAGTCTAGTGGCACCCATGTTGCCTTGTGTATACTTTTGGGTGGGAATACACTACCACCTATCACCAGACTGTTCAGGGCACAGAGATCTGAGAGCCTTTCACCATTTTTGCTCATGTCGCCAAGGCCATGGTTGCCCATGACTTCCTCGTACCTAGTGTTGATACTTGCAATCTTGCCATTGAGGTCCCCTATCTGTATGGTGATGTCTCTCTCAAAACATTTCTCCAGGATGGACTGCAGTCTGTTGTGAAACTCTTTTTTTCCCTCTTCTTTGCTCTCAAATATTCAAGTTAAAAAAAGTCAGAAACTGAAGTTTCCCACAAAACCTGTAATGATGATTTAGCCAGTAGCTTCTGTGGCAAGCTGAATCGTAATTTACTCTTACTCAGAATAGGAGCAGAAGTAGAAACAAGGCAATATATGGAGCAATATAAAACACCTAAAAGAAATAAAACTAAACTTGTGTACATCATAAATGCTGAGAATCAATGAGACACTGTTATAATAAAAATTCTGTGAATAATGTAATACACGTGCTAGAAGTAAAATCGCAAAATTATGTTACATTGCAACAGACGAGGAGCTATTGACAATCTGTCACAATCTTACGTGTGAACATCAAAAAGACACACTGATACTCTGTGTGTGCTGAGACGTTAGTGATACTTTCTTACTGCATAACTGTTGGGAACAGTAATATTGTGTGTGTACATTGCAACTGGTTAAATGGGAATAATGCACCTATGTCCAAGAGGGTGGGATGAGTGACATATTTTTTGTATGGCCATGTCAAATGAATTGACATATGTATGTATGTATTAGTATTTATATTGTAGAAACCTAGCTGTGAAGCAACAGCGTTCACACATTACCTGAGGGAATGGGAGTCGATCTACAAGATTGTGTACATCAAGGGAGGATTACACAGATACATCTTACACGTATATTAAGGCACAGAGAGATAAAGTGTTTTTGCCACGATGTTGAGTCTAAAACCAAAACTGGGATTCGAACATCTGTTCCCAGGTCCCAAAAGTGGCCTTTAAAGCCTGAAGGTCACATCTCTTCCACAACATATAATTATTCTAAATAAAATGTATATAAACATCCTTTGGTTAGCCTGAATTACGTATAGTAAACAACACAGTCTGTTGTATATAGTCGCTTATCTTTACCACTACATTCCACATTACAGCTGCAGGGTTACCATGCTTATGCAATCTCTGGGCAAGATCCGCATTTAAAGGTCAAAAAGCACCAATAAATGCTGATCCTGCCTAGAGTTTGCATAAGCATGGTAAGATTGCAGCTGTAATGAGGAACCTAGTGGTGGAGATCAGTTACTACATACAACAGACTCCAAAACGGTGTTGTTTACTATACAAAATTGTGTTTTTCAGTGTATGGAGAGTGCTCGAGAGCCAACATGCATATTTGTCTGGCATGCTGGAAAGACTTGTGCCATTCTGATAATCTATTAGAATGTTCAATTTAGAAAAAAAAACACAATTTTTACAATGTAATCGTGGACAAACCTGCATGGATCTGTTTCGTTGCAGCTGCTGAGAAATGATGTGCTTGGACAGTGGTACAGTACCACTGCTTGGATACTAATAAAGCACTGTACAGATTCCAGATGAGAGACTCCAGTTCAGTTGTGGATTTAAAGACCTCGAGAAATACACCAAATAATTTTCACATACACAGAGAGAAGCTTCAAATTAAGTATACCAGGAAATCTGGATTAACCAGACAGCTGGAATAACCATTCACTGCTTATCCAGGCCTGAAAGCCTGATCTTTTACAAAGCTGCATTCTCTGGAAACATGAGAGAGACAAGGGGCCAGTCAGCCCCAACAAAAAGATTGGCTGCCTCCGCCATATCTTCAGTAACTCGATAAGGCCGAGAAGGAAAGTTCTGAATACTTTGGAGCCTTTTTTGTCTCCGGGCCTGGCAACAACGAGCTGCTTTGTGATACAAGCAAACTATTAAAGCTCTGCTGAGCAGGCTGTAGAGCGGTGTGCGTTTGCTTCCCATGTACAGTGGAGGCATCAACCTACATGTTGAAGAACTTGTACAAATGATGCACGTTTTACAAACCGCTTTTAGTGAGCATGTGTTCAAGCGTTCTTCGTTCTATTCATTCAACAAAAGACAAATGCAGAAGCTGGAGGGACTCAGCCTCCTAGTTTTCACTTCTCGCCAAGAACTGTGGGGTGATGTGTTAAAGACATTTTGCACTGATGCTAAGAAAAAGGATAAAACTATTTTCAACATTTTTGGTGCTTTTACCTTAGGAAACAGGCCATCGTTATTTACAGAAAGGTGAACAGGGACAACATTATTCAGGGTCATTGGGAACCAAAAATAGATTTTTTTTCTTCTCTCTCCCCCTTTCTTTCTCTTTCTCCCTTCACACATATACACACTTTCCTCTCTCTTTTACTCTCTATAACCAACAACTCTGTGTCGGCTGCAATAAGAACTGGGGAGCTGTAGGGAGAGTGACAGAGGTGGCAGCAGGTCTATAAAAACCCACCAGCAATGGCTCTAGGCCCAACAGAAAATGGCTGACATGAGCAACGCCCAGAACAGCCTTCACAACATTTCGCATAATTGTTTGATGCATTTATGTAAAAATGGACACTTGTTACACCTTTATAACCATGGGTTTAAAGGATGAAGAGTACCCTCAAAAACTCAATGCAATCGTAGGTGCGGTATATTTGGTTTTTCCGCCCCGCATTGAAGTTAAGGCAGTTATCATTGGGTTATCTTCTATGTGTGAACTGCCAGCCTCGCCCGAGGCACCTCTGGGTTATTGGTGCAGTGTCCAGAGATATGAGGGTTTTCCCACTATACACAGTGCAAAGAAAAAGTGACCAAAAGGAGTGATGTGAGAAAATTATTAAAAAATGGAAGTAGCCCCGAGGATTTATTGAGGGGTATATTTCCACTGTAGGTTTAAAATAGGGCTATACTTTTTTAGACCGAGTTACTGGGTCTCATGGTATATTATTAAAAAATGCGTCGACATGTTTCAGCTCCTTGGGCCCGAGGGGTCTATGGAGCTTTCGTCAGGACTTATTCACAAACATAAAACATAAAAGGTATACTCACACAATTTGTGCGGTATCTGTTTTGCAATTTTTCATAATCTTAGATCAGCATAGATTGTGCCGCCTCGAGGGTTCGCTTGTTTCTAAAGCCCAGAGCTGCAAATAAAGGGCGGAGGTAGAGTTTCAAAAAGGCGCTGCTACTGCACGATCTTACCAGTGTAGCGGGTGGTCTGTATCAGGCGCCATTACCCGCGTGGAGAGTTGCATCCAACTTGTGCTGGCTCTGCCCCCGGATGTCTCTATTGTTCCGGTGGCTTAGTTTTAAAGGAGCCGGCTAACGTGAAGCAAAATGTTTAAAGGAGCCTCAACCATATAGATGAATAAAGCGCCGTTTTTTGTACCATTCTTCTAAATTACTCGTATCACATCGATTTTAGTACAGGGTTCTCACCAAATAGGGGGTTGATTCAGTTGGTAAAGTTCTCATTGGAGATCCGAATGATATGTGCTGTAAGAGGCTTTATGAGACCTGTGAACAGTTTTTAGGTGGATTATTTAGCAAAATGGTGCCATACTATATCGTTATTGAGACCATATTCACAAGTACGCAAACGGTCAACCCACCGTTGCTCTTTTTCATATAACACCTTCTCTGCATTATTTGACTTGTCGTGCAGCATTTCTATCACTGTCCACTGCATCTCGTCGCAAGAATGATTAATTTCTGTGAAATGTGAACACATTTTAGTGGTGTTTTTCTTAAGCCTGATATTGCTATTGGTGATCTGTATGTACAAGTCCATGGAACCTCCATGGGCAGCGCCTTTGCGCCTTCGGTAGCTGGATTATATGTGAGCCAGTTCGAATCACAATACGTCCTAAATGAAACAAACCCTTTCTCTTCCAGTATTTTATACTGGAAGAGATATATAGACGATATATTTTTGATTTGGGACATTAAGAAAGACCTGTCTACCTTTATCATGTGTATAGTGGGAAAACCCTCATATCTCTGGACACTGCACCAATAACCCAGAGGTGCCTCGGGCGAGGCTGGCAGTTCACACATAGAAGATAACCCAATGATAACTGCCTTAACTTCAATGCGGGGCGGAAAAACCAAATATACCGCACCTACGATTGCATTGAGTTTTTGAGGGTACTCTTCATCCTTTAAACCCATGGTTATAAAGGTGTAACAAGTGTCCATTTTTTCTGATTAACTGTATCTAATCCCTGGGGAAAGAAACGGACACTACTCTTCCTCATCCCTCCCCTTTTTTGATGAGTGAGCATTTATGTAAAAACCATTTGCAAAACCAACATGCCTCATTTGAATTTTCAGTCCTGACCAACACCTGCTGCAATGGAAAAAACAAACCTAATTGATTAGTGCATTAAATGCATCTATGAGATAAAGACTTCACCTGCATCATTCATAAAGCCATAAGGACCAGCACTACAGTTTATCTTGAGGACAAGTTCACCACTTCTGGTGGCTCTTGGCACACCCACAAGCAGTGCACCATTACACTGGGGACAAAGGGCCTCATTTGGAACTTTGTGGAGAGGTACCGCGCTACAAACCTGACAGATATTCCGTCTACCTTATTTCAAGTGGATTATATCCTCAAGCACTAAGAAGAATCAAAAAGAAACAACAAGGCGGGATGCTTTTTTTGTCTATGTAACAAGGATCTGGAAAAAGAGCCCTGTATTCATAAGGGTCTCCCCAGAGCTGCACCCATTTAGGAAAGAGTTTAAGACACCCCACTTTAAAGAACACTACATCACAATGAAGTCCAAAAATCAACTACCTCTCCTATCACTCCGACTAAATGCTTACATTTCACCCTGTATATCACTCCATTGCCTTTATGGTTATGTTTGTCCAAACAAATACCACATACATTTGTATTACTCCATGGGAGGTAGAATGCTCTAAACAGCCAATAACATGAGGTGAGACAAACGCCACCATGGGTGGAACCAAAGCCCACTTTATGTATCTTTTCATGAAGTGGAAATAGACATCTGTCCAGTCAAGCCATACCCAGTAGCCAGAACAAATACGAAGGGGAAATATTAATTTGTCTCTACTTTTCAAACTGGTGGAAAATGAGTTTACCCTTAGGGTAAAATCAAACCATCCCATTTTTCTTGTGCAAGCAGAAAAGCTATGAAAAATAAGTTTATGCTACTTTGTTTAAGTAACGGTTGTTAATGGACTACAATATTTTGTTAAAATATGAATTAGAAACCTAAATTCCTTTTTATGCAGAAGAGTGAGTAACATATGTTTAGCAACAGTTCTACTAATTACTGTATTCATGTTTGTCATTGTGCACAAATATCTATGTAGCAAGGACTAAGGCAAAGATTATTGGCTTATTTGGGGGTGAGACAGGGCTGTGTCCTAACCCTCTTCCTGTTCTCTCTATATATAAATAGTGTGGGTGCTGTGCTGGCTGCTTCGTCTAAAGATCTACTGCAATTTGGGACATGCCCTGTACCAGCCCTTCTTTATGCTAATGACACTGTCCTCATGGCACGTACCCCACTTGCCCTCCAGCATTTACTGACAAATGTTGCTGCTTATATGGAGGAGCTTGGGTTTCTAGTAAACCAAACGAAAACCTTTGTGATGACGTCCGGGAATAAATGTGCTAAGTGCCAGGACTTAAAAATCCAGGGCAAATCTCTATGCTTTACCAACACTTTTTCCTATTTGGGAATCCTATTTGATAAAGAATGCCTATGGATAAAGGCAATCTCCAGTAGGAAACTACAGTTCAGTGAAGCCTATGTGGCACTTAGAAGGTTTGCCAGACGACTGGGTTCAAATCTACCAGAGCTGATGATGACAGTCTATAAAGCTAAATGTCCAGGCGAACTGCTCCACGGATGAGTCGGTTGCCGTGGTTAAAAACAAATTCAAAACCAATGTTAAGAAGTATTCGCCTTCAAATAAACTTTGCTTGAGATGTGGCAGCGCTTCTCATACTTCAGAGGCGAGGGTCTGTTATGCGGCAAATAAGGAATGCCTAAAATGTGGCCGCATTGGCCATTTCTCTAAGATGTGCAGGGCAAAGGGCAAACAGAAAATTGCCGTAGTTGAAGATTACAGTAGTGATGTGTCACCTGTTAGGGAAAGATTACTTGTTGTTAATGACACTGTTGTTGCAAGTATTGAGGACAAAAGGCAAAACAGACCGAAGGCTGACTTTACAATTGATGGGCGTGAGGTATCACTGATGGTGGACACTGGTTCACGTTATACAATTATTCCCAGTTCAACTTTCAACATGTTGTGGTGTGACAAACATCTTTTACAGAGCGACATTTCTCCTAAAGGGTTTCAGGGAGAGACTATAGACATTGTGGGTTACTTTGAGGCGGATATAGTGTTCAAAAATAGATCCACAAAAGGTAAAATGTATGTATCCGTTGATGGCCCACCTATCTTAGGTTGGGTGCACCAATTTGATTTATACATCATCAATAATCCGAGGGCACCAGAGCAATTTATGGTGTTGGAGGATGACTCCATTGAGTCTACCTTGTATGAGCTTGGCTTTGTGTTTAATAGTGAATTTTGTGAACTCAAGGGGTACTCTCACCTAATAAAATTGAAAAATCACTCTGTTCCTATTCAGCATGAGTTGAGAAGGTTTCCTTTAGCTATCAGGGGTGAGGTCAAGTCTTTATTGGAAGAAATGTTGCAAAGTGGGGTCATTGAGCCAGTTGAGGGGTCACAATGGATTTCTCCGGTTGTCATTTCTAAAAAATCGGATGGCAAACTGAGATTCTGTGTCAACCTCAGGTCTTTAAATAAGTGTATGATTGCTGACACCTTCCCACTTCCTAACTTTGGGAAGTTAGTTTCCACTCTTGATGGTGCAAGGTATTTTTCAAAACTGGATCTCAAGAGTGCCTATCATCAGGTAAAGTAACATGAAAGTTGTAAACACCTCACCGCTTTTATCACCACTGAGGGTATTTTCCAGTTCACCAGGCTACCTTTCGGCCTTATTTCTGCCGCTAGTGTTTTTCAAAGAATGGTGGATGATATATTTAAGGGGCTGGAAAAAGTGGTTAACTTTCAAGACGACATTCTGGTGTTTGGAAGCACTGTTCAAGAGCATAATCAGAAACTCAGAAGTGTGTTGAAGAGAATTTCGGATGCTGGCCTTACTCTGCGTAGGGAGAAGTGTGTTTTTCTTGTGGAACAAATTGAGTACTTGGGTCATGAGATCTCAGTTTCTGGGATTAGACCAAAGAGGGATTTGTTGTTAGCAATAAAATCAGCTCTGCATCCCATAGACAAAGATCAACTGAGGTCATTCATGGAACTCATAGAGTATTACTCTAAGTTCGTTAAGAATTTTTCGGAAAAAAATATATGTTTAAGGTCTCTACTTAAAAAGGGATGCAAATTTCTGTGGGGATCTGAACAGGAGTCAGCTTTTTGTCAGATAAGGAGTGAAATTTATTCTGCTGGCATTTTGGCACCATTTGATACAAGGCGCGTTACAATATTCATGGTTGATGCCAGTGCACTGGGGTTAGGTGCTGTACTGCTTCGGAAGCATGAAGGGTGTGAGTGTCCGATTGCTTTTGCTTCCAGGACCTTATCTGCATCTGAACTCAATTATAGTGTTATTGAGAAAGAAGCTCTGGCGGCTGTATTGGGGGCGCACTATTTTCGAACCTATCTGTGGGGTATTTGTTTTGTCCTCAAGACAGACCATAAACCTTTGATTAGGATTCTGTCTCCTGGAGGTGCTGTTCGAGGGTCAGATTGGCAGCTAAATTGCAAGATTTTCACTTTGAGGTTCAACATGTTCAGGGTTGGAGGAATCTTCAAGCTGATTGTTTTTCGAGGTTGCCCAACAAAAATGATCAAGGTGATTTGAGTGAAGATTTCTTGGAAGAGAGTGTTACATGGGTCCAAGATGTGGTTTCTATTTGTGAATGGTCATTTTCTAGAGAGGAATGGTCTGCAGCCATGGAAAAGGATTCTGTTTTAAAGTATGTTATTTACATGGTTAAAAATGGTGCTAAGAGGGAGAGTTGTTTGCAAGTTCAAGCTTGTCCTTTTGTTAAGGTGTTGGATGAACTTTCAGTTTGTGGCAGGGATATTCTGATGCGAAATGATAAATTTGTTCCTCCTTTTGGTATTAGGAGTAGACTGATTGCCATTGCGCATCAGGGACACCTTGGACAAACCATGACTCAACAGAGACTCAAAGCGAACTTTAGTGGCCTGGGTTGGATGCTCAGGTTTCAATGGGGGTTGAGCACTGTGTCACTTGTAAAGAAGGGGAAAAAAGGCTTAAGGTTGCTGTGGGGTCAAGTTTAGGGCATATTTCATCATCTAATGTACCTTGGCATACTGTGTGCTTAGATTTTATAGGGCCAATGGTAGAACTTATTGAGAATCAACGTTTTGCCATTGTTTGTGTTGATACCTGCACCAAGTGGGTTGTGGTCAAGTTTGTCAAGGACATTACTACAGACAACACTATTGAGTTTTTAAAGTCTCTTTTTCAAGTGGAAGGTTTTCCTAGCATTATGGTCACAGATAATCGGACGCAGTTGACTTCCCACAACATGCGTACCTTTATGTCTCTTTGTGGTGTGTCACAACATAGGACTTCTCTTTACAACCCACAGGGCTATGGTCTCTGCGAGAGGATCAATAGATTGGTTAAGGGCTCAATCCAGCTTGCACTGTCTGAAAAAGGGAATGTTTTGGAATTTGTTCAAGAAATGTGTGCCACAGTTCATGGTGGCATGACTAAGTCTCTCTTTGAGCTCATGCGGGGGAGGGTTCCTGGGGCAAAATGAGTTCCTTCTTGGATTAAAAATGTATTTGGAGAAAATCAGGAACTGCAAATGGCTAATGTGAGGAGCAATATCTCAAAAGGGGATCTTGTGAAGGTCAAAACAGGAGGGGTTTCTAGGGGTTTGACGAAATGTAGGGGTCCCTTCTGTGTAAAAATTGCATTTCCACATTATGTTGTACTTGAAAATGGAGAAAAGTGGAACTTGAGGAGAGTTTCTTTGTATGAGAAAAATGTTATGTTGGTTTTCATGAAGAGGGGTGTAGTGGTTACATGTTAGCTTCTTCTTTGGAAGAACCTGTTTCATTCTCTTCTCCTTCTGATAGGATTGGTGACGTTGGTGGTGATGTTTCAAATTCTGGTTTTTCTGGTCTTTTTCAGCACCATCACTGATTCTTCTTCTTCTCAAGTACCTTTTTCTCCTCTCACTCCTAGGCTCCAAAGGTATTGTAAACCTCCTGTTTATTTGAATGACTATATCTGCAATTAACGTTCATTTCTCTGTTTTGTAAAGAAGGGAGATGTGTTGTAGATGTATGCTATTCCTATTTCCTTGTTTCTCTATGATTCTTTCCTCTCTCTATGCCCTGTTTACTATTCTAGAATGTTATACTGTTTTGTAGGACTCTCGTTCTGCTTGATCAGTTGGTGACTGGTCAGCAGGCGTTGAGTCTACCTACTGCTGTGCTCTGCTTTGTACCCGCAATAAATCTTCTATATCAAGACACCAGACTGGGAGATTTACTTACTACAGTTACATGCTGCTCTTTTGCTAAGACCTGCACCAAGAGATCTCCTTCCAGATGTAGTGAACATGTTAAATGCTCAGTAAGTCTCAGTCTCAGTAAGGAGGATAAGCACAGGGTTTGGATGTTATTTAGGCACTGGGATCAGTCAAGTGCACGCAGTGGAAAGATCAGAATCTCAATTTTATGGGGGAGATGGGAGAAGAGCAATGTTACAGAGCTGGAGTCCAAGGTTAGCCAATGTAAAGACAGAAGAAAATGGTACGTTTCGGAAATGTAAACAGATGAGTTTTCTGATTTGTTTAGAAACTGATATCACATCAAGCACTGTAACAAGCATAGTCAAAGGCAATCTGTCTAATAATAATGCAAGCAATGACAGAGCAGAAGGTGGGAAGATGATAATGGAAGTAAGCAATAATACAGCATGAGGGTGGTATAGGTGACGCGAGGGAGAGAGGAAAATGCGTAATACAGTGGCACCTTGAGGATTTTTGGGGCCACAAGCAAAATATATTTTGGAGTATCCCTGTTTCAATCAACTTTAAATGTATTACCCACTTACAGCTAAAGTGACGCTCTTGATCAAACAATACATGAACAATCAAAAACAGCCCAATGCTCAGGCTGCTTGTTGTCCACGCGCTAAAAAGCAACAAAGTAGAGCATAAAGAAGCATTTAAAAACCCATTTTATTTTAACTTGGATCTAGATTTTTTTACATGCAACATCTTGAAGTCAACTTCATGAGAGTTGGATGTTTAGACTAGGATAGGCCCGGCATTCATTTTAAGATACTGTTAAGCACGTCCTGCTTTCAAACTGAAAAAGAAATCTGGTTTTCATGTGGATTGGTGATTTTCCAAATCACTTTTCTGGGGGCCCTTTGGAAGGTGGGTCCCTGCGCAATTGCCCAATTCGCTCATGCCTTAAAACATCTCTGGGGAAGTGGTCACATAGGAGACAGAACAATAAGTGAGCAACCACCTTGTTTTAACTTCTACTTTCATATACCTTTCAGATTATTTATGACATTGTCTACCAGAGAGCTACATTTGGAGAGAAATTTAAACAAAGCCAAATCCCAGGAAAAGAGGTGCTAAATTGAAAACGGTATTGCACAAATTAATATTTTCTTGCAAATATGCACCCAAAACACTGTGATGCTGGACAACACATTTCACTTAACTGCCATGAGAATAATATGTCAAAGAAAAAATAACTAGTAAATAAAAAATGTTGGTCATTGATGACTTCATACACCATCCACCATGGGCTACATGTGGAGCCATACAATGTGTACAGCAGTGTATAGGAAGAACTAACAAGCATTAGGAATGCATTAGGGCTTGGGTTTGTTTGAGTTAGAGATAATGGCATTGTAAATCGCAATGTGTTTTAGGCATGTGTTTTGGAGTGGAAACATGTGGTGTGTGTTGGAGATATGTGTGTTGGATTGGAATGTTATCAATGGTGGCATGCTGCACTTTAACGCAATAATTCTTTAAAAGGTAAAGTGCAGCATAGTGCGATAGGTACAATATTAATTGGTGGATGGGTTATCAATTGGTGTGTGCATTGATGTGTGGTGGATGTGTGTGCCTGTAGGAATTGTGCAGTGATAGCTGTTGGTGTGTGTGTTTGGTGGAAGCGTGTATTGGTGGCTTGAGGTGTGTATGACTGGTGGTAGCGTGCAGTAAGAGCTGTTAGTGAGTGTGGCTGTCAAGCGTACAGAGCCGGATGGTAAAGCGTTTGGTTGGTGAAAGGGTGCACAGACAGCTGTTGATGATTGTGCCAATTGAAAGACTGGCTGGTGCACTGTCAGCTGTTGGTGTGTGTGTGTGTTTAGTGAAAGTTGCACTGACATTGTTTGTTGTGTGCGTGAGTGTTTAGCGGCACTGATGCATGGTCATGTTTGTTTTTGGTGAAAGCATACATTGATGGTTGTTGGTGTTTGTGCCTGGTGAAAGCATTCATTGACGGCTGGGGTGTGTTGTTGTGTGTGTTGTTTTCTGTGTAGTGGTGAGTGTGTGGTGGTGAGTCTGTGGGGGTGAGCCTGGGGGGGTGAGTGTGTGGTGGTGAGTGTGTTGTGGTGAGTGGTGACGAGTGTGTGGTTTGTGTGTGTGTTATGTGTGTGTGGTGTATGTGTGTGTGGTGTGTGTATGGTGTGTGTGTGTGTGGTGTATGTGGTGTTTTCTGCACACTCACACACTGCCCCTACACATTCACACACTGCTCACCCGCACACTCCCAATGTCACCCTGCATAGTCACACACTGTTTATCCTGCACACTCATTCTGCACACTAACACAATGTGCACCCTGCACCCTTACACAATCTCTGCAGTCACTCTGCACTCACTGTCACTTTGCACTCACTCTGCACTCAGTCACTCTGAATCAGCACTCTGAACCTGCACCCTGCACTCTGCACTCTGCACTCACACTCTGCACTCTGAATCTGCACTCTGCACTCACAAATGCACTCTTCACTCACGCTCTGCACTCTGAATTTGCACTCTGCACTCACAAATGTGCTCTTCACTCACACTTTGCACTCTGAATCTGAACTCTGCACTCACACTCTGCACTCTGCACTCACACTCTGCACTCTGAATCTGCACTCTGAACTCACAAACAGCACTCACAATCTGCACTCTGCACTCACAATCTGCACTCTGCACTACCAATCTGCACTCTGCACTCTGAATCTGCACTACCAACCTGCACTCTGCACTCACAATCTGCACTCTGCACTCTGAATATGCACTCTGAATCTGCACTCTGCACTCACAATCTGCACTCTGGACTCACAATCTGCACTCTGCACTCACAATCTGCACTCTGCACTACCAATCTGCACTCTGAATCTGCACTCTGCACTCTGAATCTGCACTCTGAATCTGCACTCTGCATTCTGAATCTGCACTCTGAATCTGCACTCTGCACTCTCAATCTGCACTCTCAATCTGCACTCTGCACTCTCAATCTGCACTCCGCACTCACAATCTACACTCCGCACTCGGAACTCTGCACTCTGCACTCACATTCTCCGGATGATGCCATCATTGATATCATCAAGGATGTCACTTGATATGTCATTAGTGATGTCATTAAGGATGTCATTGACAGAGGGGCGGAGGGGGTTGGGGGCATCTTGTCACTAGGTGCAAGATGGCCACCACCTAGTGAGGCTCTGCTGGCTGGACGGATCATCCACCATAAATCAAACCAATTCCTATACACTGTTATGATGTATTTGGTATCTACAGTGCAGTATTGCTCGTGATTATATAAGGACCATGGGCACCAGTGGCCCACATATACGGTCGTCTCCAATCGAGGAGTGAAATGGGTCTATTAAGTACGCCTCTTCACAATAATGGTCATTGATGTGTGAGCATATCTATGTATATCAAAGCATGCTTTTAATATGAATTCCAGTGGTGGGGGCTGAAAGGACGAGCAGGCTGGGAGAGGCGATGTCAGAGGCTTCTGTGAGCTCCCAGCCTGTCGTTTCGAGTGGTGGGGGCTGCAGTGAGGAGCAGGCTGGGAGAGACGATGTCAGAGGCTTCTGTGAGCTCCCAGCCTGTCGTTTCCAGCGGTGGGGGCTGAAAGGACGAGCAGGCAGGGAGAGGCGATGTCAGAGGCTTCTGTGAGCTCCCAGCCTGTCGTTTCCAGTGGTGGGGGCTGCAGTGAGGAGCAGGCTGGGAGAGGCGATGTCAGAGGCCTCTGCGAGCCGACATCTGCCTTCAATTACCAGGGGCCCACAAGCTTTGGCAGGGAGCCAGCATGCACACACACAGAGTTGAAAAAACAAGGAATGGATTCTTGCATCAGGCCAAACTCACTGCAGAATGGTGAACGCACCCCGACCATCTGTATACCATTACCGCGGCACCCTGAAAGCTCCTACTTGAAATTTATGGACTCCTGTGCGCATAACCGCACAGAAAATGCAGGAAGTGACGACCATCAATATATGGCCTATTGCGTTAAGGCTACTACAAACACGGTACCGCGAGGACCAATTACCATGCAGATGGCAAAAATAACTACTGAAAATCTCGCACACTGAGGAATTTTTGCTACACTATTCTGAGCCCCTTAACAATACGGCTCGGAGCTCCGCCCCACTGCTGACGCAGTGATGACGTAGGCCGAGCCCTAAAAATGACACCACTACATGCCCTTCTGACTGTTACCACATAATACTTTTGTAGCAGTTATTAGATCTTAAAGGAGGTTCCTTATTTAATGTTGGGCAGAACTCTGTGTGATGATTACATGTACTTATGACTGCAGGGTCTCGGAGAAGGAAAAGGAATATGTGATCAAACTTGAAACAGAAAAAGAGCCCCTTTCTCTTAGCTGGAATAGGTTAGCAAAGGTGAAATATATACTTGTTATGCTTGCTTGGGTTACAGTGTTGAACGATAACCCATGAAACAAAATCAAAAGTAAGATAACAAAATAGCACTTGAGTCACAGTTTTAGAGTATACAACTCTGACTGCGAAATAGGCATGGAGTCTCTGTCTGTGCTGCAAATGCATAACTTGAATAATTTATAATAAATAATTTCGAATGATCCCAGCTTGATAGTGTTATATGTGGATGGTGTTGCTAAATCTAGGACAACCCTCACACTGTCTCACTGGTGTTAAACACTAGTGAGACAAATTGGCCCACTGTACAGATGCGGCTGAACTGGGATATGCAGATCCATGCACTGTCTAGAGACCTGGGAGTGGAAGAGAAAATACATTGGTAATTATAATGGGTACCTAGAGGTTGTAACTGCATGTCCTAACATGGGAACACAAATCACAGGATTTTCAAGCCATGCTTTCAGTGAGGTGATTGATGATATGGCAATAAAAACAATGAAATTGACCAAATATCCTTCTTCAAAGACAGGGTGGTTAGCCATTGTTTAAATGATTGCCCTACAGATGGCACCTTACACTTTTATGCACATGCAGAGTAAAACCAAGTCTTAGCATCCGTTTCTGAATATCAAAGAGTGGAGGCCAGAACACATGGGACACAAAATCTACACGGCCACAAAATAAATTCTCTGCTAAACCTGTTACTCCAAAAAACAGATACGTTCTTTAGCCTGATATACCAACATTCACCCCTTTTTAGAGTAAGTAGATGTGGAGTTAACCATAGTAAATCTATACTTACCTATTGGCACTTATGTCTTCAATATTTTTGCCTTCCGTATCTAGGCCTCATTATTGTGATAAAATGGTATTTACCACATTATAAGCAAAACTACAACACTTAACATCCAATGGCTGCTATATTATGTGGCCATGCTCTTTTGGTTGTCAAGGTCTGCAGTGCCAAAACTGGGTTTGCCAATCCATTACTCAAAGGCACCACAGGAACACACCAGTGTAGTTCTTGGCACCTAAGAGCTATACAAGTCGGGTGGACACAAATCACTAGTTAGGAAGAGGCAAGAGAGCTCTGATTGTCACTGTCACTGTTAACTCGCGCATGTCCAATTTTAAGAAGGCATCAGGCCACCAGTGGTAAACGACTCCAATTATCACAACTGGTGACCCTTTTGCCCTGATTGCCCTGTGAACTGTCAAGCTAGGCTATTCAGTCTCTCTCAAACATGGGCATAGTGAGCTTGATTTTCAAAGGTAACGTACACTTTTCAGTAACTTTACTAGTTTTGCCTGTTCACAACGGGCTTGATTCACAAAGGTAACTTACACTTTGAGGAATTTACATTTTTGAATAGGTTAACTACTTTTTGCTTATTTACAAACTTCAAGTGTGTCCGGCACCACCTATGTCCATCACTGGTCCTGCAACACCCTCCATAGAAAAAAATAGAGGAAGGGAATTTCAATAAAATTCCCCAATAAATAATATTAAATTCATTAAGTTACATTTTAATTTTAAAAAATTGTTACATTCATTTTTAAATTCAAAATAAGGTATTTGATTATACATAATAAATGCATACTATTTTTAAATATTTTTGATATTAAATTGTATTTATTGATATTTTAAACTACTTTAAATAATTTATTTCAATTAAGCATAATTTCTATGGGGTTTAATTTTAAATGTCTAAGCCTACCTCCATTATTTCCTATGGAAGGTTGTTGCAGTAACAGTGGTTGACTGTGTGTGGTGATAGACACTACTTTTTGCTTATTCACAAACTAGCAGCCCGTCCCGACGTTGTCCGGGTATGAATTGCTGCCGGCCAGTAGTATATTGTTTTGTAGGATTTCGTTTTGATAGCATTTCTTATCTGTGACAGGCCTGTGAAACGCACCGATTCACAGTGCACTGCTGATGCACTTAAGAGTGCGCATTCAGTAGTGTGTGAACTCGAGTTTCCCTACTTTATTTTTCTTTGCAATTTTATATAGCGCGAACTCGACAACATGGCATGAGCACAATTTTCATTACAGAAGAACACATTAATTTGCGGTAGGCATGGGGAGACAAAGCAATTTGCCTGGAATCACAGGATGTTGACCTGATGCCGAGATTCGAACGTAGCTCCCCAGCTCTAAAGTTCGCAATTCTAGAACTTGTGGCGGGAGGTGTGTCTAAAAGTGTATGTCGGTGCTGGCCATCAATGAGAGAAACCTGTGCATTTTTCAAATCAGTGGTGATAAAATATGAGTATGTTGCTGGAGATGTGTGCCGCCGTGCCACCAATGTACTTACCGGGGGAGGGTAAACACCCATTATTCCGCAAATTCTTTCCGCATACCATCACTCCGCATACTTTCATTATGAAAGTACCATGACTCCGCAATGCCATTATAACGCATGGCATTACATTTTATATGCTTTTACCATGCATACATTTACAACGAAATTCGTTGTAAATGCATGAATGGTAAAAGCATGGTTTTTTTTAATGTTTGGATAAGGTAAGTATGGGTATAGGGGTATAGGCTTTGGGGTGTTTGAGTATTTTAAGGGTTCAGATATAGTTTTGGGTTATGGGGTACAGGGGTAGTTTTAGCGTTTAGGGATAGGTATGGGTTTTGGGGTACATGCGTATTTTTAGGGTTCAGGGCTAGGTTTGGGTTTTGGGGTATAGGGGTATTTTTAGGGTTCAGGGGTAGGTTTGGGTTTGGGGTACAGGGGTATTTTAAGGGTTCAGGGCTAGCTTTGGGTTTTAGGGTACAGGGGTATTTTTAGGGTTCAGGGCTAGGTTTGGGTTTTGGGATACAGGGGTATTTTAGGGTTCTGGGCTAAGTTTGGGTTTTGGGGTACAGGGGTATTTTTAGGGTTCAGGGGTAGGTTTGGGTTTTGGGGTACAGGGGTATTTTAAGGGTTATGGGCTAGGTTTGGGTTTTGGGGTACAGGCGTATTTTAGGGTTCAGGGGTAGGTTTGGGTTTTGGGGTACAGGGGTATTTTTAGGGTTCAGGGGTATGTTTGGGTTTTGAGGTACAGGGGTATTTATAGTGTTCAGGGCTAGGTTTTGGTTTTGGGGTACATGGGTATTTTTAGGGTTTAGGGATAGGTTTGGGTTTTGGGGTACAGGGTAGATTTATAGGGTTAAGATGGGTTAGTGTTTAAGGGTGTTGGGGTATTTTATAGAGTAAGGGTGGGTTATGATTATGGGGTGCAGGGGTATTTAAAGTAGGGGTAGGCGGAATTGGCGCAAACTTGGTACAATAAATCCGCAATATTTCGTTCTGTCAGATTTCCAATTATTAAAACAGAAACCTCATATATTCAAGGTAAAATAACAATTATTTCTACATGCTAAAATGCATATAGTCATTTCACAAAAGTGAAATTAGCTTCCAGCAAGCAGTGAGAGAGGTGATGATTTTGAGATCAAGCCCCTGCAAACCATTATGGGACGAGATTAGCAGTGGGAAGTGAATATTATAGTATCCAAATAATTCTACAAAGAGCTGCAGTTCACCTCGTTCTCCCCAGTTGTCCCCAAGAGGCAAATGCAATAGCTTTTAAAATATTATACATCAAGCTGCAGTTCACCTCGTGATCCCTAGATGTCCCTGATGAGGCAAATGCAATAGCATTTAAAATATTACACATCAAGCTGCAGTTCACCTCATGTCCCTAGACGTCCCTGATGATGCAAATGCAATAGCATTTAAAATATTATATGTCAAGCTGCAGTTCACCTCGCCATCCCTAGATGTCCCTGATGAGGCAAATGCAATAGCATTTAAAATATTATTACATCAAGCTGCAGTTCACCTCGTCGTCCCAAGATGTCCCTGATGAGTAAAATTCAAAAACATTGAAACCCTTTCATGAATGCTAAAAATTATGCTAAGCTTATCCCATAATGCTTTGCAGGGCCTTTTAGTTGTATTTTTGCCCATAACTGTGCTTAGGGTGGTTCTAAGAGAATGGGACCTCCACTGAATTACTATTTAAAGGGAGCAGGAATGTATAGAACCTGGGAAGAAAAAACAACACTCGTGACGGAATGATCACGCCCCCAGCACACACCCACAGCACAATGCAGACACGCCCACAAGGGACTACTTTGCTAGCACGTTTCTTTTACATTTTAAATGTATATGGTGGGTGTCTGCATAGCCTATGTCCTTCTGCTGCAACTGCCCTTTCCAACGCTGTATTGGGTGTTGTGATTGGTGCTGTGGTTCCCGAGTTTACCTGGCCAAAAGGTGCAAGTTCTCTCTTTATAATAGTAGTATAGATTCAGCGTGTGTTACCTTTGTGAATCTGGTCCTTTGTGAATAGCCAAAAGTAGTAAAATTATTCAAAAGTGTAACTTAGATTTGTGAATCAGGCTGAGTGTATCCAAGCGATATTCTACACCCATGTTAAGGAGCCTTTTCAGCTTTAATCAGCATAATATTCAATATGGTTTATAAATAAGCAAACCACAGTTTGTATTTAAGTATTCAAAATGAAGGTTGAAGTTTTTACACCCCAGCAGTATTCAGTGCTTGGATTGTGCAAACACCTGATATATTGGCATGTATTGATGTGACAAATGCATGCTTCCAAGTGTGCCCTGAGAAGATGGGGGTTTTATACACAGGCCCCAAGAGAAATAACAAGGTGTGGCTCTTAAGACAGACTATAAACACATTGTACTAATGGGCCTAGATGTATCAAGATTCCATTTTGCGAATCTTAAATAGCAATTTTTGGCGAATCGCTATTTAGAATTCGCAAAATGGAATGTATGTAAAAAATTGAATTTTTTTTTCGATTCCTTATTTATCTTTATTTGCGAATTCGCATTTTTCGAATTCGCAAATAAGGAATAATTCCCCATGCATTCCTATGGGCCAGGAGGCCCATAGGAATGATTGTGCAGTAATTCTCAAATTGCGAATTCGCAATTTGCTAATCGCAATTTGAGAATTATTTCAAGGGTGCAGGGGTGTCTCATGGACACCCTGCTGCACCCCTGAAACTTACATGTGTGTGCATATGGCACACATACATGCCGTATGGGCATGTATGTGTGTCACATGCCACCTTCAAAATAGTCATATTTTGTGTTTTAAAAGGATTTCGCAAATTAACACGAACCTCAAATTGGTGTTAATTTGCGATTCCTTAACCCGAATTCGCAATTTTAAAAAGTTTCATACATGCCATTTAAGGAATCGCAAAATTGCGATTCCTTAAATGCATAAGCAAAATAAGGAATCGCAATTTTTTGCGATTCCTTATTTTGCTAATTTCTGATACATCCCAAAAGATGCTAAATGTCCGTTTGCGATTCCTTAAGGCCGAAATTCTGCGAATTTCGGCCATAACGAATCGCAAAAGGCTTGATACATCTAGGCCTTAGTGTCCGACACTTTAGAAGATGTGGAGACCATACAACTGGGAGTTCTGAATCAAAACAACATTTTGTATATTTAACTGTTTAATTGTCCTTAAATGGGAAGAACACTATTATGGAATTCAGTAAAGAAAAACGTTAAATTGCTTTATACATTTTCGTTAAAATCACTGTAGATGAACAAATATGTATGCATGAATGGCACCAACAAAAAGCTCCTGCTGTGCTATAATTCCCTTCAAAAGGTTAACCAAATACACTGTCAAAAAATTGCCTCAGGCATTTGTTTTATGTTTTGATGAACTTGGTTACCATAGAAACTTGTTTGGACGGGGTGAAGGACTGCAATAGCCAAGTAAACAGCCAAAAATACAGTACTGAACTCCACAATCCTAGCAGTGTGTTTGAATACCATCTCCGACTCCAGATAAAATCAGACTGGGAAAAGAGAAATGTCTGTTATCAGCACGGGAGAGGTGTGAAAATGCTGAGTCACGCTGCAGCAGCAACATGTGGGAAATGACCGTTATTACTGTTCAAGGCTTACTTTCTCTCAGTAGTCTGACCAATAAGAAGAACTAGCTGAGCTAATGGAAAATCTGACTTTTTCATGCAGTTTAGCAAAATCTCTGTTAAAAGTATATCCAAGCATATAATGCCTCAATGTACTAAATGCAAATGTGACGTACAAGTCTGTGAGGAGGACATTTTGTTCATTCAGGCAGTGGCATAACGCAACATTATTAGGCCTCTGCAGAATGTAATTAGGGCCCCAAACCCATATCTCGGAGATATATGGGCTGCATGTGGCTGTTATGTTTTGAGCATTCTAGTAGCTGGGCGTGGGCGGAGTCACGGGGTGGAGGAAGAGGCGGGGCACGAGCAGTGGCCTACTTGAATGGTTGGATCAGCCTGGAGTTTTGAGCCCCCATGCCCACTCTGCCCACGATACCCCGAATTCAAAGCTCATTTACCCAAACATAAGGCTAACAAGTGATAAAAAGTCATGTTTGACCTCCTCAGCCAATGCCGAATTTTAGCCATCACTCTTTGGTGTATTGGCATTTGTAAACCAATTATGCAATAAAGCGCATGCAGGTCACAAAAGGAAAAGTGCTGTTGGCCACGGAACCATGTCTGTCTGAAGGTGTCACATAGGGCATGGGGCCAGCTATGTGAATGGGGACTCCTAGTAGGGGAATCCGTAGGATGTCCACACCCGGGCAGCTTCAGGCAAATTGTGCACAGGCTTTAGGATTGCTCCTATTGGGGATTTTGTGTGTGCGAGGGTGTGGTGTGGTTAGCCAGTACAAGTTTTTTTGCATAGTGTGCGTCATTCTGACATTGTGGTTCTGTTAAGCAGTGAGGTTTCTGTCCTGGTGAGGTAATTAGGGCCTTTAGGGTGCTTCGTACGTTATGGCGGAGAATGCGGCAGCAGTTCGGGAAGCCTTAAAGGTATTATTGCGTGATGTGGGCAGGGAAGACTTGATAAATCCTGGTGTCCTGTCGTAGGCTTTTGTAGGCATGCCCTGCACTAAACACTCTGCGGTGAGTGATGTTGCAGCGGCGGTGCTTGTGTGTTCACTGAAGCAACAAAAAGTAAAAATCCAGGGTGCTTCTAAAATTGTGAGCTTGCCTGGGGATATGTCAACTTTTGTAGGGACATTGCATGAAGAAGGAGACTTACCTGGTGATGAGCAGTCAGAGAGCAAGTTGATAGGTGACAGGGGCTGTGCATGTACACACACTGTCAAGGGAAAATGGCTAGTGAAGAGCGGGTCCCAAGGGAGTTGGAGGAGTGAGCCAGCAGCACGCTGAATCTGCGCCACCTGCCAGCCGCAGGGTAAGCATTGCAGGCCAGCAGGGGCATCAGAGTGCTCACGTGTGTTAGGCTGCTTGAGCATTTGCTTCAACTGTAAGATGATTTTCCCAACTATGCTGAAGAGGACAACATCACAAGAAGAAGTTGACTCACAAGTTTAGCATGTGCTTTCTCCACTTAACCCCTTCGATGCTGATGACGAGCTCAGCTCGTCATCAGCCACGGTGGTCGTGTGCGGATGACGAGCTGAGCTCGTCATCTAACGCGGCTTTTAGAAAAAAGGAAAAATACACAGAAAAATAACCGCGGCAGCGATGCGGTTAAATGGTTCTCAAAAGGGGATTTTAGAATAAATAAAATTGAAAGTGCATCATTTGATACCAAATCCCTAACAAGAAGTGGTGCCATTATTCCTAATACGGCGATTCAGCAGAACAGGCCTATCAATCAGGGGGCCCATGTTCAGTTGGGGCTAGAAGTGACAGGCAGAACAGACGGCAAAGGTCAAGGTGAGCAAAAGGCAGTTTCCAAGGTAGATCCTAAGGCAGGTAGATGGATGTGGGTGTCAGGGGGAAATGATTTGAGGCATGGAGATGTTAGTCAGGCTGAGCACAGGAAAACAGTCGCTGTAGGTTGGGGCCACTTGCAGGACAACAGAGAGAGATTGCTGCATGAAGCTGGCAAATGCTGTGACTACTAGATGGCTTGGTTTGAAGTGACCTGAGTCAACTAGCCAGAAGAGAGGGAGAGGTTTGGCGCAACCATCTCGACAACGAGGGAGAAGAAGGCTTCGTAGGGTGCAACCTTCGAGAATGTTGACTGAAAGCATTTTGATGGGGGTGTGGTTGATGGTGAATGTTCAGGTGTGAGTCATGTGTATGATGTAGAGCAAATGGAGTGTGAATTTGATTATGAAGAAGTGGAAGAAGGGGTAATACCGCGCTGGCAAGAATACAAAGAGGTCAAAAGAGTGGATGGGGACAAAAGGATGGGATACTAAACTTCTTTCTAAGAGTTATATACTACGGAGCCATAAGTGGAGGTGCTGGACAAAAGAAGGGGTATTAAGAGAGTGCAGTAGAAAGGCAAACAGGCTTTTGTCAGTGAATAAAGGCATGGGGACAGATCCTATTTCAGAAGGCGCAGCAAAAACAGGTAAGAAAGACTCAGAGAGTAGTAAAGCAGAAACTGACAAGGTAGATGGAAGCACCGCCCTCACAAATAAGATATTGACAGAATAGTAAGAAAGAGGTAAAAAGTAAAACGAAAGGTTTAAAAAGACTTCCTTACATGGGGATTTCTATGCCTTTGGGGGAGCATTTGAGCAATGGGACTAAAGAGAAGATTTGGAGGGGAGAATTTGTGGATGTATTCATATTAATACACAGAGAGATACAATCCAAGGAGGGTTCTTGAGAAGAAGCTTAGGCACTGGCAAACAGGCCGAGCGTACCCACTACAATTGACACATGGATGTCTGCATTCTTAATATTTGCAGCATCTACTGTGAGAAATTTCCAGAGAGGGCTTTCTCCATATTTAAATATATTTATACCTTTCAGAAGGCCAATATGGAATGTGGAGGCTTCGCATGGTTGCATTATGATGAGGAGTTTAGGGCATGATGGTGCTTATATCAGATAAACAATGGGGGGAAGTTGACAACAAGTTATGGGTGCAATGGATGTACCCACATAGGCCTCCCTCGTCAATGTACAATATACCGGTGTTTTCTCCTGAAGCACAAATTCACGTGTGTGAGTGTGGTGGTGGGAAGATGGGTTAGTGGCCAAACTCCAAATTCAGGTGCATGCCGGTGCTTCAACAGGGTTCATTTCCCAAGGAACCCATGGAAATATAAACATGAGTGCTCAGAATGTGGGGGCAAGAACGCTGCCCTACAGTGCTTTGGAGAGCAAGCACATTTTGGGGGCAGTGGTCGAGGCAGGGATAGGGGAGGATTTTTCTAGCCTTGTTACAACAGATTTTACACCAATTATGGCTGACTGCTTAAATTACTGGTTAAAATTTTATCGTAACAAAGATGAGGCAAACAGGTTGGACTGGGGTTTCAGAGAAAGTTTCAGGCTTGGGTATCAGGGCCCTATGACACGGAGTCTAGCTCACAATTTAAAATCAGCAAAAGAGCATCATCACATAGTGAGGCAAAATCTAGATAAAGATGTAGCAGAAGGAAGAATGGCAGGTCCTTTTACATCGTGGCCTTTGACTGATTTAATGATTTCTCCTCTGAGGGAGGTAACTAAAATAGCTACTTGTGAATTTCACATGATTCAACACCTCGCAGCCTCAAGGCTGTTCAGTCAACATTTATATAGAGAGAGAGGACACTGTAGTACAGTTTGCTTCCGTGGATGTGGCTCTTGCTCTAGTGAGATCAGTGTGTCCATGCACTGAGTTAGCAAAGTGCAACTTCAAGTCTGCTTTTCAGCTACTCCCAGTTCACCTTGTAGACTTTTCTCCTTTAGGTACTCAATTTGAAGTCAAATTGTACATTGACAACGTTTTCCCAATAGTTAAGGAGATTGTTGCTTTAGTTGAAGGATCAATGGAAGCATCTAAACTAACACTGAAACAAATTCAACAACTGTTTGGTCATTGCAATTTTGCATGTTGTGTTGTAGGAGCAGGCAGAACGTTTTGTCCTTGGCTTGGTTTCGTCATGTCAGGGGCAAAGTTACTGTACCACAGCATTAGGATCTCAGCAGTGATGCATGCGGATTTGGAAGTTTGGTTAATGTTCTTGGAAGGTTTTAATGGCATCACCATGTGGTCTATGGATTTGGATTTCTTTTGGCTGGTTCAGATATTCTTAGATGCAGCTCGCGCCAATGGTTTTGGTTTGTTCTGGGAAGGTAGATGGTGTGCTGAAAGGTGGCCATCAATTGGGTGGAAGAAGGTAGGAGCATTGCTTTCTTTAAATACTTTTTCTTTGTTGAGGGTTTGGGCAGTGTGGGGAAAGAAACTGGAGAATAAATCTGTCACCTTTCATGTGGACAATAAAACTGTAGTGGATTTGGTGAAATGGTCACAAAGAAAAATATAAACAACTTTTAAGGTTACTGCAAAGATCGATGCTAGGCTGCCTGATGCATAACATTGTTTTTAGAGCCAAACACGTGCCAGGTGTGGACAATAACATCACAGCCACATTGTCTTGTTCACAGTGGCAGAGATTCGGTTGTTTGGCGCCCAGAAGAGATTTGAAGAACACACAAGTGCCACAGGAGGTATGGGAGCTAGCAGACTCAGAATACTTGAACTTGTTGAAAAGTCTCTGGAAGTGAGCACTAAAACATTTTACAGGAGAGCATGGGAAGAATTTTTGAATATGGGGGATATTCATAGAAGTCAAGATGAGCAAGGACTCGTGCTGAGTATGGATGATGTGTTATACTTTATCATGAACAATATGGAAAAGAAAGTTTCAGCTACAACAATTGCAGGTAAGTTAGCAGATTTGAGCTTTTATGGTAAGTTTTTCTGGGGCTAGGAGCCTTCAGCTTGTGAGATGGGCAGGCAAATGTTACAAGGTTGGTCTAGAGACAATCAGAGAGGTTGCTTTATTAGGGACCCTATTTTATGAAATTATTGTCACGCATGGTCAGAGGCCATCCTTTATTTGTTTTTATTCTTTTGAAGAGATGTTATTCATGGTATGCATGTCTTGGCTAGTTTTTGGCATATTTAGGATATAGGAATTGCTAGAGAGAGGCTGATCTAGAGGTATGAGAGTAGAAAACATAACCGTGACAGGTGAAGCAATACAGGTCTTTTTTTGAGCTGTCCAAAAATGATCAAAGAGGAAAGGGGACAAAGATTTTACTCAACAAAATAGGTGGCTTGGTATGTCCAGCAGTCATGTGGTAGTAATTTAAGGCAGCATGTGGGGCTAAATCAGATTAGGTTTTTGCTCACAATGATGGAACTAGGCTACTAGCGTCGCAAGTACTAGGGGCCATGAGAAAGTTGTATGTCATATTGGGTAAGATCCTTTCCTGTTAGGCACCCATTGATTCCAAATTGGCGCTGCATCTGAAGCAGCCAGGTTAGGTTTCACTTTTTTGAACTGGAAAGATTGGGAAGATGGTCATCTGAATACTGTCTACATTATATCAGAGGAAATTAACAATGCTTTGCCATTATGTTGTTGTTAACTCTTGTTTCTCTTTTCAAGTTGTGTGGCAGGACTGGTGGTGGCTTCCTTTTCTATTTGGATTGTAGTGTGGAAAATTAATACAGTTTGGTGAACATTATCTACGCCATCTTGCCTTTTTCTGATGCCACACTTTTCGTCATGCACATCCGCCATATTTTAGCCGTTACGATCAGAATCACCCTCACGAAAGACCCCCACGCACCGGTCATTCCCACTCTCACATGCCTTGCGCATAAGCAGCAGCCATTTTAAACACCATGGCCTCCCTGCCCCTCGCTGATAGCCAGCGCGTCTCTCTCTCTCCTAACCTCGCAAGCATCCCCCGCACGCTGACAACCCCCGCTCTCTCATGCCTTGGGTCATAAACCCCTCTTCAGCGCAGCTCCGCCACAGAATCCCATCCTGTTCCCAGCGCGACACCTCCCTTCATTCCTTCCATGGTCTCAGATCCTTTTGATGCAAACCCCCTTTCCCTGTGTCCCCGTTTGTCTTCCTTGTTCCCAGGCCGCCACCTGGCCCTGCGGATACTGTTTATTACCCCGTACAGTAGGAAGCTTCCCCTCCCCATCAAAAGACCCTCGAGCCGATCAAAGCCCCCACCCTATGAGATCCGATCAACTCCACGCATTCCGTGAATCGGCGGAATGCCCTGCTGCGCGACAATCATCACCTGTTGTGACCGGGGTGGGGAATTCAACTGTAAATGTATGTGGGAACGGGCCTGAAGGGGAGATTCCGAGGATGTTCTTTCAAATATCAAAGTGTTGCGAGAATGTGTTACATGCAATAAAGGTCATAAACCCTAGTATAAGAGGCCAGGCCTCAGAGATGTGGTTAGAGCACCTCGTGACGATACTTGCTGTCTGAATTGATGTGTTCTCCTCCGGAGAGAATAAAATCCTCGTTTCCTGCCTTCCAGTCTCCAGCGCCTGACGACAGAGTGAACGACTGCAACGATCGGAAGGTACCCTGTCCGATAGACCCTCGTCTGACAGCCGATCATCCGAACTTCACTGGTTCCGAACAGACCTCTCTCGAGTGATCTGCGGTCCTGACTGGGAACCATCAGGAGTGCCACGAGGAGTACGAAGAGAAGAGGACGATCGGGCGCTGGATTCGGAAGACAAGAAACTGTCCATGCGGTCCGGGTAAGGTCGTGTAAACACGACGAATTGCGAAAGTGATTGATAATTGATGAGAAAATACTAGTATTACTTTTTGTTAATTTATTTGGAGATTCACTGTCTGCAAACGGAGAAACAACAGGCTCTCCCTTTATAAACAGTGAAGGATAGGTACGCATCCGTCGGACCTATCTTTCTCCCCCACTGAACAATTGCCCCTCCCCCATTGATTAACTGTTATAGATTGTTTTCTGGAGATTCTCTGTCTGCAAACAGGGAAGAATAGGTCCCCTCTTTGCAGATAGTGAAAGGGTAGGTGACGCGGACCTTTGCGAGCCTACTTATTCTCCCCATTGACCATATTGATTTTTTATTTTTGACCTAACATTGATTGCTCAAGATTGGTTCATGAGGTATTCATTGCCTGCAAACAACGTAGAATAGAAATATTCTGTCTAGTCTTTGCACGCAGTGATAAGATAGGTAGTGCTGACTATTATCCCCATTGTGATCCGTCATGCCTGTCTTCTCCCCACTGGTTAGTAGCCTGTTTAGCCCGGACCGCTTATTAGAGATGAACCATCCGGCTCCGCTGGAAGGCACCCCTAATAAGGACATGTTCATGAAGCATGGATTGATCGCTATAGCCTATAGCGAGCTGTGGCATAAATATACGAAAAGGAATCGAGAAAGTCAGTGGCCACTGATAGGATCCTTCGATCTTGACAAAATAGAAACGGTAGAAATAACCCTTCGTAGGAATGAAACAACACCTATTATGCTCGATAGTCTCGGTATGTGGCGCAAAGAAGCCACACGACGAAAGGAAAGCGATGAAGTCAGAAAGGGTGAAGAGACACGACGGACAACCCTCCAAACGTCTAGTAGGCAAAGGGAAGGGCCAGCGATGGCACAGTTCCGAGGAGTAGACATGAAAAGGGAATGGTGTAAAGGGATGTGCCGACAGGACAACCCCGGGACACAACGACCCGAAAGTAATCCCCCGACACTATGCACAGGACGAACAGATTTAAAACAAAACCAATGTGCTTTCTGTAGATGTCTCGGGCACTGGAAAGCCCAATGCCCGACTCTACAGAGCATAGGTAAGAACGGAGGGTCGACAGAAAGAACAGGCCGACAGAAAGGGAAAAGGCGCGAGATAAAAACCAATCAGACTAGTGCAGACAGAACAGATAGAACCACCCCGTTTGATTATGCTCGATGGCACAGATTTCGTCAGACCAATTTTAACGACATGTTAGAGTTCTGGGACTGATTGCTCTCTGTTGCTCCCCCACTCTGAAAAACAAACACAATTACAGGCCAGTGTAAACAGCCCCCGTTAGAGAAAGGACTCAAGGAAGCCAAGCATCTGTTATATAACTTAGGATTTAATTACGGTAAAGATAACACACAACCAACGGTAAATAGAATAACTAGTAGAACACTCTCTAAAGCAAACTGTACTAATAGGAGAAATACAAAACATATTACGCTCACTCGGAAGTCCTCGAAATGTAACAGTTCGACGGTCCCGCCCACCCGAAACACATAGCACGTGTGGGGCGGGGCCTGCCAACAGCCATAGACCAAAAGAGATCGCCGGCGAGAAGGTACAGGAGCCTCCTCAAGGCAGGCAATGAAATGGTCTTCCCATACTACCCTTCCAGGGATGGCGTCCCCCGGGCCACGAGTAGGGAGGGGGCGGATGCAAATGACCCCCTCCCTCGTATCTCCTGGTCCGGCCATCACGAATTCCTCCATCGAACTGATGCAGGGTGGGCAGGGAGGGAGAGGCGACGCGGACGAGCCTCTCCCGCCTCCGCAGGTAGGAGGTTTCCCAGCCTTGGCCCGGCGCCGATGTCCTCCAGCCGGGCGACGGCCATATACCTGCGCAGCACAGAACTTACAATGTCCGACGCACATATATTTCCGCAGCACAGGACATACAATGTCCGACGGGCATACTTGCGCAGCACCGGACGTACAATGGTCCCCCAAGAGTCGGAATCAGGGGTGTAGGGTGGTCATCATGTGCACCCCTGATTCAAAGGGACGGCGTGGGATGCGCCGGGAGAGGGAGGCGGCACGGACGAGCCTCCCTCACCTCCCCAGATGAAGGCTCCACTGCTGCACCAAAATGTCCTGCTCCAACAGCATGATGTTCTGTCTTTGTCGCCACAAGAAGTTTCTTCCACTCCTGAAAGATACGACGGAGGGCGGCTGCCGCAGGGTCTCAAAATGGCGTCTGGGCCCTCGGAAGGCGGGTCTAGGCCGCTGGAGTAACTTTGTCCGAAATTGCAACTCGGGCACTTGCCCACCTGGGCGCAAGCCCCCACCATCGACAAACATCCCCTCGACTTTGAAGATTCCACCAAAGTCCCAAGAGCCCTCAGCCCCTTCAGGCTTCCGGTGGGGAACAGCTGCATTGATCACTAATGAAATAACCACGGCACAGCAACAAGATGGCGGTGCTCTCGTGTCTGCATCAGCTTCCGTCTGAACCACCCAGGAACATTATGGGCTAACGAACTCGAGTAAGTTCCGGCTGAACATCAACATGACCCGGTAAGAAAGACTCTACCTCCCTCCCTCTCTTGATTGACGGTCCACACCACCAGCCCCTCTGTTAGCACAGGTTTTTTTGAACTGCCGAAAGGGACCCTGGTCCAACCGCCAATCGTCGGAGACATTTTTGCCCCTGATGCTACTTCCGGACTAAACCGGCCTCGCCCAAAATGGCGCCGGTATCAATAGGAACTAACGGATGCCTCGTGGTGTTCCTTAGCTAATGAAACTAGATGTACTAAGATTTATATACGAACCTTTGCGCACTTGATGAAAAAGGGAGGAGGGTTCGCTTGACGAACATTTGAAAGGGGTCCCGTAAAAATGTTGATTTCAATGAACGATTTATTTTGATATTTATTGTAACTGGTGCATAACGTCGCTTATGATGCACACCCACGGTATACATCTAGGAAATGTGATTACAATGAGCTTGACTGTGTTTCCATTTATGAACTGAAATGCCCCTGATCCCTCATCACGCAATGAAACGTTTTTAGTTACTTGCAAATAATTAATTAGGCCTTTCTAACATGTTCTTGTGCCGCAAAATAACCCCCCTACTGTATGTGCTTCCATCGTCGACATGTCCGGCCAAAATATGATTGCACTCTCACATTTTACGTACTGAACGATTATGCAAATAAAGGTTTTCCAAACTATGAATAGGCACCACATACTTTTGTAAATGTGGGAATTGGTGGGAGGGCTTTTTCTGTGCGCAACCGTTCTGCTCTTTTTTTAAGGTTATCTGAAAAATGGTTGTTCGGCCCTGGATTGATGATCGAATCAAAGGTATGATACGCTGCCTCCAAAATATTCGACTAAGCTCAGGAACTAACATATGAAGAAGGACCTCGACTTCTGAGAATGGGTAAAGTAAAGCGGTGTGATTGATAGAATGTTATAAAGGTATGGTGGTCGAAGGTACTAAGGGACAGGGTTGACCGAAGAACTGATATGCCTTAGAACATCACAGCTTTGGGAATGATTTAAGGATCCCGATGGCCAGATACATCTACAAAACCAGGTACCTCGCGCTAGGCACCTCTGATTCCTCTTTTTAGCGTTTCCCTACACACGATCCATAATGCCACCCTTGAACCCCCCCATGAACCACCTATCACACTGCCCGCCCCCTTGACTTCAGAAACCAAGACCCTAGGGATTATATCCCGAGGAGATAAGTACGAGTATGTGGTAAGTAAAGGACTTTCGTGCCCGTACACTTGATGTGTTCGAATGTTGTTCCCCCTCCCTTTTCCTCCTTTTTCCCTCTGCAGGTTACATTGGAGTCCCGATTAGGGTATCGTAAAGGATCTGGAGCCACGTCACGCCCGATGCATGAATACGGACTAACGCTGCAAGACGACACAACAAGACGCCCTACTCAATGCGCGACCTTTTTGTACCTGACCTAATGCTCTTCCGTCCCAAAACTGCATGCTTTCTACGTCCTAACACAGACCCGAAACGTCTAACGTTGGGTAACGCACTGAATAGCCCAAACAATACACGGTCATTCTCCATGTCACACGTGTACTATTTGGCCTATTGTTACTCTCTCTCTCTCTCTCTCTCTCTCTCTCTCTCTCTCTCTCTCTCTCTCTCTCTCTCTCTCTCTCTCTCTCTCTCTCTCTCTCTTTCACCCCTCCACACTTTCCCTCTTCCTAGCGACTGGCACCTAATTGGCGAACCTGGTGCACCTCCTGATTGGCCCCAAATACCACAAGTATTTGCACAAATTCGTCCTAAATAAAATTGTATCGATACCACGTTACTACCTTTCCTTTTCTGCTAAATATGGATGAAAATTAAATTGGCCAAAAGAAAAGGGACAGGTAAGACGACTAAGGTTCCCTAAATTTGACCCACAGTCAGGGAGCTATTTGTCAGTGGCTTCTATGATAAAAAAAAAAAAAAAAAAAAAAATGTCTGTGGTAATGCGACCTTCCCCATTCCAAATTGTCTCCATACCCCAAGCAGTAAGAAATGATCGAGACACCATCGCAAGCCCCCCCGAGTTTTTGTAGTAGCCAGGTTGCGAGAATCTATATAGAAAGTTAGAAAGATGTGTGCAAAGTTAAAATTAGATCGAAAACTGAAAGAACTTGTTGCAGTAAACCCTGTTGAAAATAGGATGTTTAGCTAAAAGATAGGACGCATTGATGTAATGGAGAGTCGTTTAGCCTATGTTCATCCCTCAGAAGGATGCCTATCAGACTATGGTGAATAGCACGTTGCATTTTTCCGTAAGATACAAAGCCCTGAAGACCGGCCTAGCCTTACAAGACTCGTACTAGGGAAATGGGTCTCTACCAGAAGAACTGACATCTACTGTAATAGACGAATGCAATGAATGGGTACCAGACCTCGTACCACGACAAATGAATGTAATAACCAACAAAACGCCAAAGAATTAGCCACAAAGGGAAGTTGTAGGAAATCCAGCAAACCCATCATCAATTGTTTATACGTTGGCTGCAAATCTCAATGTAGCGGATGTTTACCCCAGTTGCTTGGTGTTGGGAGAGAAATAGGTTTATGTAATTACCTTCTTCTGCAAAATCTCTAAAGACTGTCTTTTCGAACTCATTTAAGGGTACCACTGTCGGAGGAGAAAGAGACCGGATGTGGGAGCACGCGGCCTGACTGCGGATCGTGGAACCTCAGCGACGGAGGCCAAGGCGAGACCACAGCAGTAAGGAGTCGCAGGATGAGGCACTGTTTCAGACAAAGCTAAGGAAAGGGCTGACCTGAAGCCCCTGCTCTATGATCGACGTGTGCCAAAAAGTCCCCGCTCTCTGTACCTGGTTATGGACCCGCCTGTCTCAAATTCTCTGTCCCCCTGATCTGTTCCCGACTTGGCCCTGCTCCATCCCCTCCTCCTCCGACCTACCATAAGGACTGTTCACACACACACCTTTCCACCTGAACTTCCAAGTTCCTCCAAATCCTACTGAGCTATCCAGAGAAGGGTATTCCCTGCGTCAAAAGGGAGGGAGCTCCGACTAAGTAGACCACGAACTATGTTAATCTCAGAACGGTGACCTAGAACTCCACCAAGGGTCGCCCCTAAAGAGAAGATGAACGAAGTATGTGGTTCTACCCGCTGCTGAACGCCTCGATGATGATGGAAGCAACAGGAAATACCCACCACAGAGACTCAAGAAACAAACAGACCCCACAACTCAAAGACAATTGCACTTTTCATCACAATCCTTTTTCTGCCTCCTAATAACTATGCTCTGGGTTACGGAAGAAAATGCACCTGCTCCAAAACCGTAACGCATTTCTCCTATGAGGTCTGGCGAAACAAAACAAAATGTACCCCTGCCCGCAGACCTCCAACGACTCAATCCACATGAACATTCCTGTTGACAGAACGAATTGTAATCCAGGTGCTTAACAGTGCCAACAGAAGACGACAAAGACACTGAGAACTCTGATTTTTATTTTTATTATATCTCATTTCTCTCCCAACCACCATTGGACTGACTATGCTCCCGCCGAGTACAAAAAGGACTTACTTATATGATAACTTACCAGTTCCTATTCCAAATGACTATAAGTATCTATGATCTGTACCCAACGCCCTCGCTACATAATTCTAGTCTGATATTGCAGTACTATGACTTTTTCTGCAACCAACTTAACGATGAACCCGCCTACTAGATGATGAGATTTTTCAATGTGATGTTTATAATGTGATGTTTATGTACAGTTCTTTTGCCTAAGTCCCCTCTCCCTTACTTATGACCGCTGCAATAGGTATAGATAGGAAATAGGCCAGCAAGATGTCTTGGAAATGTTAAAGGGAGGACTGTGGAAAATTAATACAGTTTGGTGAACATTATCTACGCCATCTTGCCTTTTTCCGATGCCACACTTTTCGTCATGCACATCCGCCATATTTTAGCCGTTACGATCAGAATCACCCTCACGAAAGACCCCCACGCACCGGTCATTCCCACTCTCACATGCCTTGCGCATAAGCAGCAGCCATTTTAAACACCATGGCCTCCCTGCCCCTCGCTGATAGCCAGCGCGTCTCTCTCTCTCCTAACCTCGCAAGCATCCCCCGCACGCTGACAACCCCCGCTCTCTCATGCCTTGGGTCATAAACCCCTCTTCAGCGCAGCTCCGCCACAGAATCCCATCCTGTTCCCAGCGCGACACCTCCCTTCATTCCTTCCATGGTCTCAGATCCTTTTGATGCAAACCCCCTTTCCCTGTGTCCCCGTTTGTCTTCCTTGTTCCCAGGCCGCCACCTGGCCCTGCGGATACTGTTTATTACCCCGTACAGTAGGAAGCTTCCCCTCCCCATCAAAAGACCCTCGAGCCGATCAAAGCCCCCACCCTATGAGATCCGATCAACTCCACGCATTCCGTGAATCGGCGGAATGCCCTGCTGCGCGACAATCATCACCTGTTGTGACCGGGGTGGGGAATTCAACTGTAAATGTATGTGGGAACGGGCCTGAAGGGGAGATTCCGAGGATGTTCTTTCAAATATCAAAGTGTTGCGAGAATGTGTTACGTGCAATAAAGGTCATAAACCCTAGTATAAGAGGCCAGGCCTCAGAGATGTGGTTAGAGCACCTCGTGACGATACTTGCTGTCTGAATTGATGTGTTCTCCTCCGGAGAGAATAAAATCCTCGTTTCCTGCCTTCCAGTCTCCAGCGCCTGCTTCTTCGTTGATTAATATTGATGGGTCATAGAGGTGACACCGCCGGGCAACATAAAGGGGTCTTTGGTTACTGGTTGTCTTTGAACCCCTTTTAACAGTAGGACATTCTTTCATTAAATGGGCTGTGAACAGGCTGAAAATCATCCTTTTGGAAAGAATCTGGGTTTCCGTAGTGACAAAATTAAGATTGAATGGTGGGGAAGGGAGGCATGAAATGAGGCCAACGTTTGCCTTGCTTGTCCAACCTGGTGTCTGTGAGAGCGTGCCCAGATCTTTTACTTTTACATTTAGGAGAAAATTAGCTTGTGCAGATGTCGAGTTTAGGTTTGATTGAAGAGCCGAAAAAAGATTTTGATGTGATTAGGAAGTCTTGGTCGGGTACAAATAGTTTTTGTTAACAGCCTTAGTGCCTAGAAGGATAAGGCAAGGTGCAGTAAAGTCTACGGCATTAGAAATAGGAAGGAATAAGAATAATCGGGAAATTCTGTGTTTTTGTAGGGCCAGAGGAATAGGTCAGTTGGAACACATGGACATAAAAAAAAAAAGATTTCCAACTTTTCAAGTAGGACGGTGTTCACCTGCCATTTGTGGGCAACAAATTGTACTTACTTGAATTGAGGGAAACATTGATCTTGACATTAGCCCTGAAGAGGTGGTGCTGAAGATTTTTAGGGTGTTTTGATGACTGCCAGCTTTCTAGCTCTGCAACTTATGGTTTGAGTTAGCTGTTATGGCAACAGTTTGTTCAGGTGACAAGGGATTTTTTTTATCCTTGTAACAAAATGGGGGTGGGACAGGAAAATGCCTTGGCAGGGTTTTTTCCTGTTGACAGAAATGGAGGGGCTCGCAACAGGCCAGAAGAGTTGGGGGCATTGCAGAGTAGGCTTTGGAAGAGGGAACACAGGGGAGTGATGGTTGAGTCATGTGTGAAGATCCGTGAATGAAAGAAAGGGGATGGTGAAGGCCGAAGGTTTTAAAAATAGTGTGAGGGATTTTAGTGTTGGGGAGGTTTAAGGGTGGGGCAGTTAGGATTGTTTATTGTATTAGTGAGGTCAGAAATGTCAAGAATTGTAAAATTGTTTAATGAGTTTCTGAACTGCATACTTGTCCTAATAAAATGTCCTTTTACTCTCACTTGGACTGGTTTGTTACGCCATTTTGCCCAATGTGGACCCGATTCACAGAATGAACTTAAGACTCAATCCTAAACTTACTACTATTTTGGTATTCACAGAATGCACTTAGTACTTTTCGTATTCACAGAATGAACTTCCTACTTTTGGTATTCACAGAAGTTAGGATTTTGTCTTAAAACAAACTTAAGACAGACTTAAAACAAACTTAAGACACACTTAAGACAGACTTAAGTTAGGATTTTGTCTTAAGTCTGTCTTAAGTTTGTCTTAAGTTTGTCTTAAGACAAACTTAAGGCAAAATCTGTAACTTCTGTGAATGCCAAATGTAGTAAGTGCATTCTGTGAATACCAAAATAGTAGTAGGTTTAGGATTGAGTCTTAAGTTCATTCTGTGAATCGGGCCCTAGGTTTTTTTGTTACAGTCTTACCTTTTAACTGTATGTTTAAAAGTGGCAGATGCATTTCGGGTGCCATTGCGCTGCATTTGGGTGCGCTTAACATACATCCCTACTGCTGGTTATTAATCTAGATTTAGCACTCTTAGGCTGTGTCCAAAACATAATGACAAATGTGCTTTACACTGCCTGTAGTCAATTCCCTGCATTTAAACACATAAGTGATGGAAGATAAGCATCATTATGTTTCCTTTCTGGTGACCTAGTTCCCCAGTAACAGTCACAGCAATGCTTAGGGCATACAGCATGGAGTTAAAGTTTACCACTGTCTAACACATTTAAAAAAAATGTAAATGTTCAATCTTCTTCAAGCTGAATAGTAAAATTAACTTTGCATGTTAGCAGGACAGCTTTTAGTCATTTTCATGTGCTGAACTGAACAACTGAAAATATGTTTAATAGTTTATACTCTTAAGATCATATTGTTACACGTATATGCAAAGAATGCATTATACTGTGTAGGGGGAGGAGTCAAATTTGCTTTGAAAAAAACGCTTTCACATGGTACTTAAAATACATTAACATTGGCTAAAAACCACCACTCCTCTCATAGTGATTAACAGTAAATGCCCTAACTTTTCAGATTACTTTTCATCTATATTTTTTATAACTAAAGTAGCTCTAGAAGGTTTGTATGCCTATTCCAGGCACTGCACAGACAGAACCCATATCCTAGGTGTTCTTTTCAGGCGGTTGCACCTCAATGCATTTGATATAAGATTAGCATAGGGGATTCATACCATATAGAGAAATTACATATATGGGTGAGATGGGACTTAACAACGCGAGCTGCTGACTTTGGAATTGGAGAACCAGTTTTGAATACTGGTGTTGGCTCAACATCCTGTGATGGTGAACCAATCATTTAATCTCCTTGTGCCTAATAGAAAAACATCTGAACTTGTGCAATGTAAACTGGTGCACACGTAAGGAGCTCTAATGGCCTTTGGGGCAAGTTAAACTATATGAACACTGTAAACTATATTTTTTTTAAAGAGATGAAAAAAAATATGAAAGCAACTAGTAGAAATTTGGGTACTTTGTCCATTGATGTCAATAAGTGTAAATGACATAAGCCCTCAATCTTGCAGAATGATTCTACTGAACAGGAACAAAAAGGCGTACATGTGAGAAGAAGTTAAGAACATGATGATCAACTCAGTAGCTCATGTAGCAAACTAAACAACGTATGCGTCTCTGTTATTGTCGGCTTCCCACAGACTTAATTATACCTACTGGTGCCAATTAAATATCAAATGCCATTTTTTATCATTTCCATCCATTGTGTGGGTGTGCGTGTGTGTGTGTGCGCATGCAAGAGAGCATGTGTACACATGTGGGTGAATGTATGTGTGTGTAAATCTGAGTTTGTATGCCACTTAGACATGACTAACGTCATGTCCTGATTGATTGTTAACAGGGTGCTTCTCAGTCTTCATGTTATTCTGAAAAGTGGAATTACACAGTGCACAATGCCATAACTTGTAGATTATTATAGCAACAGTTGATATGAGGCAAGAGCTGAGTGGGGGTGTATTCTGAGGTTCATTGTTTATCTTTTAAAAATGATATCATAGCTTCTTCCATATCACTCCCACTTTACACTGTGGAGTTCCCTACACCAGTCATCCTCAACCTCTACCTCTTACCATCATGGATGCTTCTTAACCATCTGCCATTATTCCAACTTCACTTAAAGCAGCCTCCTTTAACATTGTTTCAAAAAACAGAATCAAGTTCCACCTCTATGGAATATACTTAAAATACTGGAGACACGTGATACCTTCAATTTCAGAAATGTCTGAAGAACACCTCGCCCTTGATAATTGCCATTTTGGCTTCCTTCTTAAAGAGGGGGATATAAATTCTACTTCATTATCCACCTGTATGAATCTGCAACATGCACAACTCTGTACCCTACGGACTGCTAAACATGTTGGTAGTGTTTGACACATGATCTTGAAATAATTGCAGACTGAATGCCTAATATTGTACATAACTAACCAATCACAGGCTAATTTCTAGCACACTGTATCCTTCCAATTTACTTAAAATGCTGGAGAAATGTGATACCTTGCAATTTTAGAAATGTCTGAAGAACACCCCATCAATAATGATTACCGTTTTGGCGTTCATCTTAAAGAGGGGGATATAAATTCTACTTCATTATGTACCTATATGAATCTGTGACATGCACAGCTCTGCACCCTATGGACTGCTAAATATTTTGGGAATGTTTGACACTGTTGATCCAGAAATAATTGCAGACTCAATGTTTGATATACCTGGTGGCAACAACGTTGTCTTGCAGAATTCCTAATTCTCCTTCCAAGTATGAACCACCCAAAACAAATTGCATAATGTTGTCTGGTCCAGTTCCCTGATTGATTGGGATGCTCCTCAAGGCTCTTCATTGTCACTCTCAATGTTAATGCCTGAGATGTCTAGCCACTTAACCAGCAGTTATAAAAAACATTCTCAAATATATGCTGAAGATGCTTAGCAGTACTTCCTGGAGGATGACAAAAATGTTGCTCTTTTAAGGGTTGCACTCAGTTTCAACTCATTAATGCTCTAATGATAAACAACATATTGAATCAAAAGTCAAAATAGTTCTGGTAATGCACAAAGCTTTCTTTACTTTCACATCAATTGCTGAGAGCAATCCTCTCCCTCACTTACAAGAACGTTTTTACAACCAGTTTTTACGAATAATCAATACTTTCACCTAAATATATGTGTACAAAAGAAACAGTTTGTGAACACCCTCAATGATGGGTGTACACTACCTTGCCCTGGAGATTGGCCTCCAGCTATCCGTAACCTACTGTTAAATTCAGTAAAATAAAGATGATCCTGCTCTTAACCCTAAATTCACAACTGTGGAAAATCCACCCAATTTTAACAATTTCCACTGTCCAAAGTTCCATTCACAGAAGTAAAAGCTTGCAGACCCTTAATCTTTGAATCAAGATCAATCATTTATGCCTGACAGCTTTTGTGCATGGAAGATGTGCAAATTGTTGGTGAATCAAATCCAAAGCTTTCTATTTAAAAGACTAACCTCAACTAGCTACAAGACGTAAAGAGAAAACATGGCTGAATCACTCATGTACCTAGCAACAGCACAAAGTAATATTTGTTGTAGTTGGACATTATTCAAGATACAAAGACAATCCTAAAAACAAGTCCTTACATTCAGAGCACTGACCCCCATTGAAAAACATCCTGAAACTAAAGTTTATAAAAAGTATCCTTTTCATGTGTAAGCATAATCTTTCTCACTAACTTAATATGTAGAGAATTATACATACAAAAATAAAAAGTTAATGTTTTGGACTGGACTATTCCATAGACATCTGTAACTGATTGGGAAAGATGCACAGATATATTTATAGTACATTCTTGGCTACAAGTGCAAGTACTAGCACATGGAACAGTGAATGCTTAGACCACAATCCAACAGAGTACGCAGTTAAAAATAAAAATGTGTTATTGTGGAAAATAAAGTTATCCATTTGCAAGATTATTTGCCAAATTGTGCTAAATACATCATTGTTCTATGTTTTTAATTAATGTGGCTTTTCCTATACTTGCCAATTGGCTTCCACATTGAACGAAAAACAGTTTTGCAAAAGGCAACCCACTGTAATGTATTATCTGTTGAGAAGCTACAGGGGCCTGAAAAAGAGGAATGCTTTCATACGGAAATGGCAAACTATTAAAATGGGACGCAAAATGGAATCTTTGTTGTGGTATGGTTGGAAGAATTTCTGACTTTTTGTACACATTCCATTTGAATTAGCATTTTATTTTGCTTCACATTGCTGTTTCATATATGTGCATAGCTTGTTGTACACTAGGCAGAGAATAAACTGACATGTTTCTAGAAATAATTAAAGAATCACGTTTGCAGGTCTGGTCCGAAGTAATTATTGGTGATGCAAAAAGAACGGATGTACGTCATTACCACGCACACTTTTACAACGCGTTCCATTACAACGCGGTTGTAACAACGCAAGTCGTTACAACGACTTGCGTTGGGGGGCGCAAATTAAAAAAATTTAATTTACTATTCCAACACCAGTCCCCATGGATAGTAGGGAAGGTTTTGGGATAGTAAATTAAATGATTTACTATCCTTGAGCGCCACCCAGCGCAATTCGTTGTAACAACTTTCGTTGTTATGACCTTGTGGTAATGGTACGGCGTTGTAACGCTTGCGTTGTAAACGTCGCATACCAAAAAGAACTGTTGTTAATTAGACTTGGGGCATGATTTATCCCCTTCCGTGCTCCAGTGCTGCGAATGGCCAACGCAGCCCCGCCCACTCATTAGAACGCCCGCACCGCGGCGGAATTGCCGCTGCGGTTAAGGCGTTTAAGTTTGGCAGACATATTACTCCATGACAAACGTGACAGATATCCATCCACCATATTACAAGTGATATAGGAAATAATGGACATTAACATACAGGGGATGGGATATTTGTCGCATTTTGTGGAGGAGCAACTTGATCCGCCAAACTCTAAACAAGGACCATAGTCTGTGACTTAAGGTGTCAAAAGTCCCCGGTGAGGCTGTAACTGTGCCGCAGACACTGCAGATAATTGTGTGATAAATCCAGAATCACACTGCCATTCGTCTGCTCAAGAGAAGCTGGGCAGCAACATTTATTGGATTGAGATCTCTGTTACAAACCTTTTGCCTCCACTTTGCTGCACTCTATGTTAGGTTGGGTCGATCGTTGCACTTCCAGCTGGTATATATAGCCTTCATAAGGTGTTTGGGATATTCTTCATCTGCAAGGAATTGACCCCCTTCAAGGAAAGCAAAGTTCTGTATGTTCGAGGTCACTCCAAACACATAAATAAAGCATTAGCAAAGCCAGTATGCCTGGTGTTGGCCACCAGCCTTTTAGGTTTGTCAATGCTTGCTGTGTTTTGTCATGGTTATAGCGAAACTTTACTGGTGAGGAAGCTGCTCATCAAGCTAAACAAATACATTGGCTAAAAGCAAAAATATATTTTGGTCTCGTGGGATCCTGGTAGTCCATTGTTGGGCGATCACTGAGGACATGGTGGATTACAATTTGAGATACTGTCTGGAAAGTTTAATGAGTGTAGTTTCAGACAGGAATTGGATATTGATGAAGCTTATTTTAAGTACGAATGACCAGGAATTATATTCTCTTCCTGTGGCCAGTAGTGCAGCAATTTCTGTACATTCTGGAGTGTGTCAGTGACATTACCTGGTCTGGGGAGGTATCATTTCACATGGATCAGCTAGGAGACAATAAGGATTCTCAAAATATCTGCAAGCAAAGTTTGGCTGAGTTAAGAGTGAGTTTACCTCAAGAGCCTAAGCCAGAAAGTACATTTGCCACTCTCTGAGCTCCTCTTAGTGACATAGACACAAATGGAAAGCAAATGTGACATGGGAGAAAAGTTTGTTGACTCACAAGTTGAATCGTCATTAGGGTACAGAATGAGTCTTTACATTTTTAAGCCACTGAGTTTAGGACACTTTTGCTCGACATGCCCTCAATACAGAGGCAAACCTCAGCGACAGATAACTTGTCATCTATGCTAGTTCCTATATGAAAGGGTTTGCTGGTATGGGATGAAGAGCAGTAACAGAGACCAACATTACTGAGCATTGCTGTTAGACAGAGCAACAAGCAGGTGTATATGGGGTGGCATACCTTTGGAACATTTCACAGCTGCCTGTGGCGAGGGTGAATGTTGCGATTGGTGGAACTCGAAAAAGAGGATTTCAGATAAAAGCCTGTCTACCTTGCTCCACTACTACTTTCTTTTTTGAGCAGTGAAATAGGGAATGTTATATATATAATTTTTGGTTCACCAAAAAGTTATCCTTCTTTAGATCTCGCCTTCACAGCGCGCATGCGCTGCAAAGGCAAAAATACCTTTTCCGATCGCTTTGGCTTTTCAGCCAAGCACATGCATGCGTTCCATTGCCTTCAATGGCAATGCGTGCACATCGGGAGATTCACTTGCGGGGGCGCACGTCGCCATCTGGTAGCAATTATCACTCCTGCAAGTGAATCGCGCCTGCCCCCCCCCCCCTCTTCCCCCTGCTGTGCGAGGCGCTCATGTATGTTTGTTTTTTCATCCCACTTAAAGCCTCACTACATTCATAACCTGTTGGGAACGTACTCCTGGCGCCACCACATCTTTTAGGCGCATGTCAACATTTAGTTGGCACTGCCCAGTGGCCTTTTACAACCATGGCTGTAATGGATAGAGCAACCTGGGATACTTCATGTTTTCTTGGGCGTTTGGAGCTCTGACTCAGTAAGCTAATGGCTGCATGCATGCCTATCAACACCATAGTCCAGCGGGAGAGTACAGACTGAGAACTGGCAATGTAAAGAGGAAGTATACAGTACTGGTGCCCCCACAGAATAGAGAAGATGTGGGTATTCACCTAGTGGATGTGTTCAGTGCGGGTCACACCGAGGCCCAGAGTGCGCGTTCAGTTTCGGGTCTGTCATACCTCGTGGATGCTCAGAGCCCCAGCTCCGCCATGGACTATCTGAGCGCGTGCCGTGTGGTCGAGGGCGGGCAGGCATAGGAAATGAATGCCAAGGCATGTCCAGCCGGCGCGGACTGGGTGTCCAGCCGGCGCAGCCTGGGTGTCCGGCCGGATCAGGCTCTCTCATTTGTGCATGCAGCACAAGAGCAGAAATAAGTGATTCATTGTATTGCCCTCACATCAGTTGGACACTGCACACGTCCCTTGCACTGGACTGTTCACGGCGCTGCCCACCTTGAGGCGCTGCAAGAAGCATCCAAACTAACACGGCCTCACACGGTCTGCTCTGCAGAATGCTAAACAAAAGCACAATGACGCCTATTAAAGGCTGTCCACTCCAACCATGGTATTCAGTATAGACAAAAAGGTTTGAAAGATATTTACCACACACGGACATTCTGTGCGGTGTCTACAACTGGTTAGTGTGGCTGACAGACATGTATGTGGAGTACTATCTAATACTACACAACTAGCCCTATCTAATATCACACATCCTGCGCTATATAATAATACACAACAAGCGCCATTGAATATACAACCTGCGCCATCAAATACTACACAACCAGCGCCTTCTAATACTACACAACTAGGGCTAATACTACACAACCAGCGCTATGTAATACTAAACAACTAGCGCTATCTAATACTACACAAACACCCTAATACTACACAACCAGCGCTAATACTACACAACCAGAGCTATCCAATACTGCACAACCAGCTCTATGTAATACTACACAATGAACACTAATACTACACAACCACTCTATCTTATTCTACACCACCACTCTATGTAATACTACTCAACCGGCCTTTCTAATACTGCACAGCTAGGGCCATCTAATACTACACAATCACGTTATCTAATATGGCAATGAGGCTAGTAGTGTCGAAGGAGAAAAGGGCATCCAATGAGTGACCCTGCACAATAATTTTGCACTTTCTCTCTTAGCAGCAAAGTGTGATCCTGTCCAAATCACATAATCTGCCCATCCCCGTTTGATAAAATCGAAAGCGCCTAACAAAACATAAGAAGTGGACGCTATATCACTTCTGCATCACAAAGTGATTTTACAGACAAGAGCGTGGAACACTGGGGTGTGTGGCAGAAGCAGCAGAAGTGCACAACAAACAGTATGTGTCTTGCTTTATCCACATTTTGCCTCATGGCACTGTGGATAGGGAATGTGTTTGCGAAAGGCACGTAAGCACTGTCCGTAGAGGGCAGGGGGCGGTCATGGTACTGTTTCATTATGCCATACCCAGCCTCTCGGCCGATGCAGACTCGGTTTAACATTGGAAATCACAAGTAGCCCCTGGCTAGGTGTGAGCAGCGACAACAAGCGCAGCGCTGACACATCTGCACATCTCTTAAGGACCACCTGTCCCATAATGCAAAGCAAAACAGAATCTCTTGAGTCCCTACTCACAACTGATCTGGAGGATGTTTAGACATTTATTACAAGTTCACCAGACAGCTTAAGTTCCTATGCCAGGGCTGAGTATCTGTGTTTTAACTTTGCATTCTGGGGCTTGTAGTTTGGAATGTTGTTAGGAGACGAAAAGAGTACAAATAGAAACACTGGAGTGGGCAAGCCGCTCCTACCTCAGTGCCATCTTTAATCCTGAGCCTGTTCTTACTGTACGATAAATTCCAGCTAACCCCTCCCTCTCCCACAATGCACTTTGGCCCGTGGTCACATCCTGGTCAGGTGCGAGCCACTAAAGGCAGTTAATGTCCTCCCCTTGCACCCGCTGCCAGGCTCGTTTGGGGGGAGTTAATTGTACTGTATGTATGTATTTAATGCTTGTTAAGCGCGGCTGTCACCCAGAAGGGTATCCTGGCGCTGAGACCATATCCAATCATCAGATGAAGTAGGCTACATTGCTCTAGGCAACAGGTGGGGTTTAAGATCTCTTTTAAACGAAGACAGTACTTTTTAAATTGGTCTCACTCTCAGCCTTCGCCACCTGAATCTCGGCCCAATTTGTCCTTCAGAAGATTAACAAGCATTGGCATAGCCAATTGCCACCTTCTAAGTATTTAGATATGCAGCACAATATTCTTGGTGCAACATCAACTGTTGAATGGCTAAACACTTAAAAGGTCCCAAAGGCGAGACGTATTGGCTATGCCAATGCTTTTCAGACAAGCACATGCACGCGTTCCATTGCCTTCAATGGCAACACGTGCATGGCAGGAGATTCACTTGCGGGAGCGCGCGCTGCCATCTGGCAGCAATTATCGCTCCTGCAAGGAATCGCACCTGCCGCTCCCCATCCTCTCCCCCCACCCCCCGCTGCGCGTGGCGATCGTGTTTTTTTTTTTATCCCACTTAGAGCCTCACTGTATTTATAACCTGTTGGGAAAGTACTCCTGGCGCCACCACATTTTTTGGGCCCATGTCAACTTTTAGTTAGCACTGCCCAGTGGCCTTTACAGCCCTGGCTGTAATGGATAGCGCAACCTGGGATACTTCATGTTTTCTTGGGTGTTTGGAGCTCTGACTTCTCAGCGAGCTAATGGCTGCATGCATGCATATCACCACCATAGTCCAGCGGGAGAGTACAGACTGAGAACTGGCAATCCAGTGAGGAAGTATACAGTACTGGTGCTCCCACAGAATAGAGAAGATGCGGGTATTCACCTAGTGGGTGTGTTCAGCGCGGGTCACACCGAGGCCCAGAGTGCGCGTTCATCTTCGGGTCTGTCATACCTCGTGGATGCTCGCAGCCCCAGCTCTGCTGTGGACTATCTGAGTGCGTGCCACCGTGGTCGGGGCGGGCAGGCATAGGAAATGAATGCCATGGCACCCTAATGCGTGCGCACAACTCAGCCCCCCTTAAAGTAGTCACAGCCGAGAGGGTGTGGGGTGCGACCATGACCCCTGAATCGGATAGGCTTGTCTTTAGTCCAGAGAGGCAGCAAAACATATATCAGTGTTCCCGGGCCCAGAGCGGGGGAGTTCATGGCAGAATGGCGGTGCCATCCTTCAGTATAATCAAATATTGACAGCTTTGAAAAAGCCTTCTTGGGCCGCTCCGGTTACGCGCCATAAATTTTTATGCCGTTTCCATCACTCAAGGTAAATGGCGGCCATTGATCCGGTATCAATGCTGTGTCAGCAGCAGTTCATAACACGCCAGAGAGCCGCGTTTGGCTTTTCTGTCATCGTGTTCGACACCATAAAGAGGGATTTTCTATATCATCCAACATAGCCCATCCGTGGATGGTGTGTGATAGCCTGACAGTCAGCAGGGCCCTGGTCTCTCGGGGCGCAGGTGTGGGGAGGGGGCAAGGGGGGCTTCCATCACCAATGGATGGATTTTTTGGTTCTCGGAAGAATGACACATTTGAGTAATGTCGTTGGTTACCAAACCCCTCCACCCAAAGGACGTTTAGATCTTCTCTGACAGTTATTTTGTAACCGTTAATGCTGGGGAGGGGCGTCAGGGGCTAGTTAAGGCAGTGTGTTATGACTGTTCAGAAACCAAAAAACACTCTTGTGCTCATTAACAGAGCTCTTATATGTCTTGTATATTTAGAATCCCTAACATAGCGATCCTATGTCTCATGCCTAGAAAGAGAACTCTTTCTTATGCTTAGTTTCTGGGAACGCTATTCTTCCCCTTCTGCCTAGAAAATAAAGCTCTAATTTTTCTTATGTTAAGTACAGGTGTGTACTCCTACGTCTTGTGTTTCAAATGATGTTAAAACAGTGCCACTAGAATTATGCGATTTTACAGGTTTTCTGCATAATAATGCTTTTGCCGCATTTATCACATAATTCATCATCTGCTCCATATTCTATAGAATTTTCCCCAATTTTGTTTTTGTTTCTAGCTCATACGGATCAAAAGTTTCTAAAAATGCAGCAGCACTTGCTGCTGCTCAGTGGAAAAGCCCTTTGTAAAGGATGACTGGTCACCTTTCTGTTGATTAGTACCACATTTGGGTGTTAAACAGATCCTGCTTGAACCAGAACACAAACAACCCAAGACCGGTTTCACCCTGACTGAGGCTTGTCAGTCGGGTGTAGCAAGCATTCCTGCCATCACCTTTTGTGCATTTGATCTACCACTTTAAGTGGCAAGCATATACCCAGTCACGGGTCCATGCTCATTGTGCTACTGGAACCAAGCTTGGATCCGGAAACATTTCATAAGTACCTCTGCATGCCCACAGGTGGCTTCTTGTGACTGCACTGACGCCATACCGCTCTGGAAATGACATGCAGGGCCTATATAGACGCCATTCCCCCGTACGGACGTCAGTTTCTTTCCCGTATCCAAATACAGATCTGGAACTTCCTCTCGACTCTTTGAGCCAACTTACATCAATTATTTTTCCAAACATCTGATACAGTGTGCAAGGGATATCACCCCGTAAAATGAAAAGTTTCAAACTCTGTAGGGACCGTCACAAACAAACGTCTGTGACAGATCACCCATCAGGTGTCCCTGTTGTAGTGTGGTATGAGCCATGACTCAAAGACCTACGGAGACTGCGGGTCAAAGAACCAGAAGCCCATTAAGGAACGAGAAGTGAAACTTTATGTGGCCAAGCATAAGAAAACTCAGCATTGGGATCGCTCAAAGATCCATTCTGCATTGAACGTTCGTTCGATCCAGGTCCCATCCCTGGAGTAGTTGGAGCCGCTCAAGAGGATAGTCTTGGTCACATTTCAAGTCATCACGTAATCACAAAAAACACAAGAAGTTGAAGCGGAGTTTTGCACCTTCATGCCACTTGCACTCCTCTGAACAAGTGCATGGGCAGCGTCAACAGTCTCAATCCCACTGTATAAAGTCGACCAACTTCGGAGCCAATTTTGCAGCTGGTTCCACCTCAAACCAAATTTCCGGTGCCTTCAGCCACGCTGTGCCAAATCAAAGAATTCCACACAGCCATGCTCCAGCTCTTTGGTTCTTCACCAACTTTCTCTGGTGCGTCCATGGACCCCAGACAGCCAAGATGATTTTCACCTGTAATACTGCCAGAAGGGTTCAGCCACTGCGCCACAAGGTCCCTCAGTGACCCTCTTGCCTCCAGCTCCAGTTCTGATGACACATCCGGCACCCAAAACCAAGCCTGGTCCTGGGTACGTAGATGCAGATCTCCCCGCCTGAAGAGGTGACCCCATAGACCTCTCAGATACCGACATCCCCCCTGAATCCACCCACAGCACCCATTTCTGCTCTCAACTTACCACAATGCAGGCAACATTCTTTGCATTCCCTTTTTGGCACAGACTATGATAATGATTGTGACCCAGGTGATAAGTTTGCTTAGCCCAGTCAGGATGAAAACTGGTATGAGGACCTGCAGGAGGCCAGTGGGCGATACAGGCAGCTCTTTTCTCTCCTCTTGAGCTGGTCACAGAAGAATCAGTATCCTATGCCATAGCTATGGGAGGTATTGCTGAAGTCCTTGATCTCCAGCTCCCCACCCTAGAGGTAAAAACGAATATCTGAACAGAGGTCCTCCAACTGTGCCAGACTTCTCCTGATCCCCTCCTGCCCTACAATGACGGATTTACATACAACGTTATAGGAACTTCGGCCAACGCTTGTTTAATTACTTGTGGACACATGCCCGTAGTCTGCAGCCTTGTTGAAACAGAAAAAGCCATGCAATGGCTCCAAGGCACTTTCTAATTACTTGTAGTACAAACCCCCTACCTCCCATCTTCCCACCCACCTCGCCTTAGGCAGTTTTTTGTATTTAGGCTGTGTCACAAGGTGTTTCTAAACAAGGCCATGTCTTCTCCACCTTCCTCAACGAAAACAATTGGGTAGGCCTACTGAAATATAAATAAAACATTTTGGGTTGTGCATGTGAGCACCTGCTTCTTACTTGCATATGACTGTAAATGTACAATAAAGGTTGCATTTAACCTATCACCTATATTCAACGTACACTACACATATTACCACTAATTGCCACATGGTTACATAACACATAAACTCACAATACTCAATGCAAAAAAATACACTCCATATAAAACCACTCAATAACACATCATTAGACAACAAATTATTATACTGTGCTCACAGCTACACAAAATACCACAACCATATAATTACATAAGACATAATAACAAAAGAATAAATGATACATACATCCCACATAATACCACTCACTGCAACATAAATACTTCTAAAAAACACTTAAGGTCACAAAAGCGAGACCTATTGGCTAGGCCATTTTTTTTTTAAAGTAGCTGCAACAACACTCTCCTTCAATTAAGCCTCAAGCAGGAGAGGGGTGGAAAGCTGAGCCCATTAGTCTGCAGTTTGACCGAATCCTATCAAACATTTACATAAATAACTCCTGCTTCCGCTTGAATCTTGTCAATAAAATCGCAGTACTCTCAAGTGAGCAAAAGATGACATGCACTGCTATATATATCATCAAAATAAATACTAGAATCACTGAATAGTACGCTGCATATTTTCAGTGAAATGTATGGAAGGACTCTATTTGTAAGACGAGCATGACATAATAGTATATTATTAAATGACATTAAAATATTTATACAAATTCCCCTTGTAAATTAATTGTGAAAAAGGACTGCCAACCACTTTTAAATTCACAGTGGTAACCATACTCATAGGGTAGTGGAACAACAGCAATGGTGTGAGCTGGTGTTACTACAAACACTGCACCCATCTTCTCCTCAAATGCAAGAATAATTTTATTGGCGGGTGCCACCCATGTAAATCAGCCTATCCATTAGGGTCGCACAAAATTAAAAATACGGTGGCGTCATTTGCAAATTTCCAGGAATTTTGTTACCTTTCTCACTGAAAAACTTCAGAAAGTATGCCATAGTTAATGTGTTAATTGATTAATTAATAATAGTTTAATAATTAGTTGTTAATTAATTTCAATTAGTCAATTAATAAATAATTCGGTTAATTGCTTAATTAATTTTAGGTATGTGTTGTGGTGTTTATATGTGTAAATTGTGTGAAGGGTGGTAAGTAATTACATTATTTTATTGATTAATTATTAAAAACTTTTAAGTTAATTAACATCAATTAATTAGTAATTGTAATTGTGTAATACATTTTTGAGGTGTGTTTTGGTGTTAATATGTGTAAATGGTGTGAAAGGTGGTAAGTAATTAATTTTTTTTTTGATTAATTCATAAATAATAATACATTCATTTTCATTAATTAATTAGTCATTATTAAATGCAATTGTGTAATTAATTGTAGGTGTGTGTTGTGGATTTTATAGATTTAAATAATAGGTATTTTTTTACTATCTTCGTTAATATTAATATATTTAAATGTATATATTCATTATGTTTATATTGGAAATTAAATTTAATAAAAATTTTGCTTTTTTAATTTTTTATTGTCTAGGGATCCAGCGCTTTCCCAACTGTTGCACTCACTGGAGTGGGAATAGTACATTTTGCCCCTCCGCTATCCAGCGCTTTGCCTACTGTTGCACTCACTGGAGTGGGAATAGTAATTTTTACCCCTCTGCTATCCAGCGCTTTCCCTACTGTTGCACTCACTGAAGTGGGAATAGTCATTTTTACCCCTCCACTATCCAGAGCTTTCCTTACTGTTGCACTCACTGGAGTGGGAATAGTGCATTTTATCCCTCCGCTATCCAGCGCTTTCCCTACTGTTGAACTCATTGGAGTGGGAATAGTAATTTCTACCCCTTCGCTATCCAGTGCTTTTTCTACTGTTGCACTCACTGAAGTGGGAATAGTAATTTTTACGCCTTCGCTATCCAACGTTTCAACTAATGTTTTTATTTTGCTATTAAATGTATGTATTATTTTTTTAATAGGTTAATGTGTTAATTAAATATAGAATATTTTATTTTAAATTATTTATATATGTGTTTTTTTATTCTTATATAATTAAACGTTTTTTAATTAAATAAAAATAATAGTTAAAATGTATTTTAGTAAATATATGTATTTGTAAAAGAAAATTGTATTTATATTTAATAAATTACGTTTATTTGTTATAATTTGATTAAATATTAATTAAATGTAATTTATTTTGGTAATAATATTAATATTTTTTAATTACTTTCTTTTAAGTCATGTTATTTTTTAATGTAGATATTTTTTACATCTATATTTTTTACATCAATATTTTTGAGTCGATATGATTGTACTTACCTCTTTGAGTATAGGATTCAATATTTTTGTAATCAATTTTTTTACATTGATATTTTTTTCAACTATATTTTTGCAATTGATATTTTAACATGGAACCCCCTTGCACCATGGTGCATAGGTGCTTGCATTGGCGCACGGCAGACCATTGTGTGCCGGCGCAGGGGAAAAGAAAAGGAATGCGCTGTATCTAATAGATATCGGCGCATTCCTGCACTTTTCTTTTGCCATAGGGCAACGCAGCAGGAAGGCCTGCTGCGCTGTCCTACAGCAAAAAAAACATAAATGAGGCCATTAGTTTTTTATTTTTAGAAGGGCAATTTCACATAAGCCTTCTCTGTTGTGTGGGTGAGTGGGTGTGGGTGTGTGTGTGCGTGTGTGTGTGTCATGTCTCTTGATTTTGTGCTGGAAGTAACCAAATAAGTTTAAGACACATATACATCAACGCTTTGGAGGCCTCTAACATATGTTTGGCAATGTGAACGAAGGGTAGTGCATTAAATTATTTGCTGAATACAATGTAAAAGTATGTTTTCATAAAGGTATGAGCTGCAACCTCTTGTTGATGAGAGTTCCCTTTAAGACATGTCCTATAAATATCCACAAATATTCTGGCGTTCTCTGCACAAATCCAGTGGTGTATAGGTGATGGCAAAATGACATTCAAGACCAAGTTTATATTTTAATTAGTATCTTATTTTCGCCAATAAATCATTAGATCTTCAGTTCATTATTTTTTTCTGTTTTTTTCATAAACCTATTCACCATCAAATGTTTTTATCTCCCTTGATCCTCTACTTCTCCTATGACATTATACCACTTTTACATGTGCTTAGTGCATTTTGCATACCATGTACTTGGTCTGTGTCAGCAGGAAACAAAGGACACACTGACTGTTGATGACTTTGGTAGCAATATTATAGAGATAGACCGTCTAGCGTTCACTACGAGCATGACACCTACCACACTTCTAAGTTTTGGTTGCTAAGATTCTATAGTTTATCAAATCTTCTGAAGAAGTGCAGAGTGCACAAAATACTTTGAGTTCGTGTAATATTAGGAGTTTCCTTTGGGGCAGAGAATCTGATGGGAAAACAGATCACAAACCTTGGAAGAAGATATTTAGAAAGAGGGGCATTTGTTCCGTTTCTCTTAGGATATAAAAATAGGTAAATAGTTAGCAAGGATACATTCCTGCTGTGGATAACATGATAGCACATTGTCTTTCCAAATTGACTCGGAGGCAAAGGATAGAGCATAATGTGAGAGCTGGTGTGGTCACAGAGGAAGTGATATCTGAAGTAGAGTGGTTAGAGGGAAATGTGCAAAGATGGGGTGCTGCAGGAGGTGTGTGATTGTGTGAGTGAAAAATGAAAGGACGAGAGAAATAGTAATGGAGGTTGTAATGCTTTCTGAGTGAGGACAAAGCGTTCTATAAGCATAATTGGTTGACATTTAAGAGTACACATCTACAGATCACTAACAATTTTAGATGAAAGACCAATTAAGCTGTCACATTGAACATCTGTGTATTTTTAAAACAAAGGAAAGACTAGGAAGTGATTTTTGGTGTCAAGTGATACAGTTACAGGGGATAGAGAAGTAAGACAATGTGCAGGCTATGCATTCAGTGATAACGTATGCAAGCTCAGCACTCCACCTATAGCATGTAGGAAGTTACCTACAGGATTCTTAGAAAAGGTTGCTTTTGACGTCATTCAACCTATTTATGACGAGATGGCATCATGGTATATCTAGTGACTGATGACTATGATTTCCAAATGGAAAGAGGCATCTCTTGTAAATGATACACGTATGCATACAATTATTTCATTTTTGGATCACGTTTGTCTAAAAGAGGGTTATCACATCATGTTTGATGGGCAACTGTTTTCCATCTTACATCTAAAGAAATTGTTTTTTAGCTGACAGAGGTATAACCCATAAAACATGTACTCTACTACCTTGATACAAATAAAATGATAGAAAGATGTAGCAAGACACTGAAGAAAGGTATACAGCTTGCTTAGTAGTTCGGGAAGGGATGCTTTGTTTTGTTTTCAAGGTAGGAAAGTAAATGTTGGCATAGATCTTGGCTGATTGAAAAGGAAAGAGATTGAAGTGGTGAAAGGCTTTGTCCGAAGACTAGGAAGAGTTGTGCAAGCAATAATAAATAAGCAGAAGTGAGGGAATTAAAGTGAATATTGTTGTGGTTGAATCAAAAGTCATTAAATCACTTAGGATGTGAAGATATTCAGAAACGCCGTCAAGACCACAGATGGTCAAAAATAGATCTTAAATTGTGTGTCACTCTTTGGTGGTAGCTATTTGCTACAAAAAAATAAAGTTGCAATGGATGGAGTGATGGTGAAGGACAGAAGAGCGATAGTGAACCACAACCATGTTAACCTGTTTTGGAAACTAAAACAAAGTCGACGAAGGAACATTGTTGGGCCAACTTTTTTGAAGTATACTGTCTTGAAGTTCATTCAATTCAATGTTGTTCCATAAACTGCACCACAGGAAGCTTCACTGGCTCCCCATTCACAAGAGCAGCCATTTCAAACTTCCCACGCACACATATAAAGCCCTAGACAAGACAGGGCCAGAATATCTGAACAGCCACATACACTTTCACCAGCCTAGCAGACTCCTACGCAATGCATCTCTCTCACTTGCACACATTCCCTGCATCCGTAAAAAGGAAAACTAGAGGTTGCTCATTATCCCACATCACACCCAAGACATGAAACAAACAACCTCAACAAATAAGAGTCTCCTACTCACTTCTTGTGTTCCGCACAAAGCTGAAGACCAGGCTCTTTGTATAAGCACCTTAAGGATCACAAACCTACTCACCTGCCCAAGCACCTGGATACCTTCTTGGATAACTAGTGCACTATACAAGTCAATATAACATAACATAACAAAGGAAACAATCCATGGAAAAAATGTAAGATGGAAATCAGTTTGGGAGGTGTATGGAGCTCAATTTTGAGTAAACAAAAAATTGAAGAGATACAAACACAAGATATGCTTATGGATAACAGGATTAGAATATTCTACTTAAACCCATAACACAGTAGGATTTTTTTAAGTGCTTATGTGTATTTTGTGCAACTGGCCTCTCTCCTTCACATTTTTTTGATGTCTGTGGCAGAAAATGTTCTTCAGTGATAAGACCCGGAAAAAAACAAGCACTAGCAAAGCCAATAGGTCTGCCGTTGGTTGCCAGCCTTTTAGCTTTGTGAATACTTGTTTTGCTTTGTGGGTATTTTAGCTGTACTTTTTTGTTGAGAGAGCTGCAGGACCCTCAATAAATATAAAAAAATATCCTTTGCTAAAAGCAAAAAGGTTTTTTGTCTTAAAAAGTACACACAGCAGTAGCTAGCCCTGGCACTGAAGGAAACTACTTTGTGTGCAGGCCGCTTTTTGTGGAAAAAAAAGAATGAGTTGCTCGCAATGAAGTTAGCCAATGGGTGAAGTGGGGTGGTCCACTGGACCATGTTGTATGCTGTAGTGCATGAAAGAAAAATGTGACTGACACAACTACAGACCAATGGATAAAGACAGCTGGTTGACTGCCCAATAAGTACATTATGATAGATTTTTAATAATATCGAAAGGTCCTTGCTAACGTAAGACTTCAAATGGTAGGTTATAACTGCAAGTCACTTACTAGCTGACATGCTGCCAAAGGCTCTTCAGTAAACAAAACAATCTCAAATTAATTACTAATGTATTAAGTTGATTTACAGTCTTTTCAATTTGTTGGCAGTGAAGCGAAAAATAACCAATTGCACATGACAAATGCACAAAAACTGTTTATTCGAATGTTTACCTTTGAAGTCGTTATAGTTTTAATATCTCATTTGGCACTTCACCATTATCTAAAAGGATAAATAAAAATAATCTGACACTCCAACCACGCTGTCCAGAGAAGAATTATCTCTTTGTGAAGAGGTAAAAAGTATCAGGGCAGTGGAATCCGAAGGCTCTGTGCAGTCGGAAAGAGGAAAAATTGGAATATCATGCTCTCAAACAATTAATTTACTCGAATCATCCTTTGGTATGTTTTATGGAAATACCAACGTGGACTGCATCTAAGTAACGACACAAGGGGCTGTGTTGATTACTAGTGTGGCCTGCGCTAATTTCGCCTTCTCTTGTTTTGACTGCAAACCATGATCTGTGGCATTACAGAAGTTATGACCATTTGGATAAAAATGCTCTCGGCCAACACACAATCTAACTGAGACAGAGAAAGTATTCCATGAAGTAGTGATTTAAAAGCTTTTGACCAACTTGTAGTGAAGGACTTGGTACAGCTCAATGACGTTCGCAATGACCATCCATGACTACCCAATCTCTTTGGAGGAAAGTCAATGACCCCCTATTGGAGATGCAACTTCTTGTCAATGCCAGCCTATGGATTCTCCAGGGCAGAGTTAGACAGGATGTGTGGCACCATGAACCGTCTGACCTGTCTGTTGAGATAGGCCAACCATGAAATAAAAAGAATTGCCACCAATCCAATTCATTGGCTGCTGAGTTTTCTGCATAGTTATAGATTTCCTGCATTTGTCACATAATTTAATTTCACGTCTTATGCGGATGATACCCAATCATGGTAGCCATGACCTCCTGTGACAAAAAGTACAGGCATGAATTTTCATGACTGTATGGCAGCTACTGGAAACTGGATGAACTTAACCTGAACTTGAAATCTGCTAAATCAGGGAACAATCCTACTCTTTGGACCCCTTCCTGGTGGCTGAAGGAATTAGGTACCCTGCTTTCTCCAGTGACCAATGTTAGGACTCTGGGAGTGGTGATGCACAAGGAGCTGCAGTTTGGCCAGCTGCTGCCAGAGTGCCGACAGGCACGCCCAAATTCAAATGCGTCTCGCAAGATATCATCAAGCTACACTGGCTCCCTGTCAGGCAGCGTACCAGATTCAAAGCCCTTTCTTGGGCCTATTAAACTCTTCTTGGGGTAGGTCCAGACAATCTGAAGCAAGCCTACAAATGGTACCGCTCAGGAAGAAAACTTTGTTCCTCTGATGGTCAGAAACAAGGGGTGCCCAGATAAATGTGTCAACTAGGGAGGAAGACGTTTTGTAACTTCAACCACAAAATAATTCAGAAACAAGCCTAACATTTTAGCTTTTATGAAGGAATTAAAACCTTTGTAATTTTCTAATTAAGGACGGTTATGTGTTTTCCATTCAGAGCTAGCGCCTTGACAGCATTGCGTATTTGTTTGCTCTTTAAAAATTTCAATAACCTAACACTTTTATAACTTGCAGACTGCTCTGTAGTGGGTAGTTTTACATATGAAAAGCAAGTAGCATTTATTTTCTTACACTGGTAACCACATTGGGTAACATGGCACAACAAAACGTTACATATAATAAGCAACTATCTACAGACCAGCAAGAATTAGGAGTGGGTGTACTTGACGATGTTTCATTCACTCGCAGCAGAACACTGCTGGAGGACATTTGTTTTCTTTGAAAACTATCAATTGTAAGTTCAATGTTAGCTTCCCTTTGAACAAAGTGATACGGCCGCATGTTTATGTTATCTTTTCCGCAGTAATACGCCCCTTCCACTCCTCTAGGCTGACTTCCTGTTATTCACAAAGTGCTTCTCCTTCGCTGTTGAGCTTTTTTCATTAATAACAGGGAATATATTAACCAGTGGTACAAAAGAAATAAAACTGTACTCCAACTATAAAAAAAACTATTTATGCACACATAAAAGCGCATAGGCATTTTGCAAACATTACCGAAATAAAAACCATGGAGCGGGGATTACATAGGAGGCCACAAGTGTTGTCTCATTTTCTGTATTCCTGAGACACCGCACTTGCATTTGGGTTTACAGATAATAAAGTTTGAAAGAGTCTGCTACTGTGTCAATAAATGTGCGTCTGCCCATCGCGGAGACAGGTTCACACTACAATTCCATTGAGCTAGGGAATGCTGAACGCTGCTGTTGAATAGCAAACCATCAAACAAATCATCATGGGATAGATTTGTAAAGGACAGGCACAAAATGTCTGGTGTGGTTGGCAAGATCGCAGGCTGCCCAGGAAACTCAACATAAACCATTTGAGGCGGCGACCAATATGGAATGGACCACCGCTAACCAACGTTGGGAATCTGTAAAAATCTGCTCTCCCTAGCACGCATACAGGGTAAAAACCTCTATATCTAAACACAATTACTGGGAAATACTATGGGTGGGTGAAGCCAGCAACAATCGTCCCATTTCCGCACCCTAACCTGCAGGGCAGAAGTCATGCATTTCAGCACTTTATTTCTGCTCCAATAGAGTTGGCACTCTTTGCTACATACGATCCTAGCACAGACCAACTTTAAACGCTACAGTGACATATATAACTCTAGAAAGTGATGCAAATTAATTTGATTAGTAAATGACACGACCTTGAGATCTGCTCAGATCGGCAGGTTGGCCACACATGTTGCACCACTTCGCGTTCTCTCAATTATCTATTCGAGGATAGAATGGTTCTGCCTATGATACACGTATGTAAAAGTGAACATGGTGACGTAAGAAGGTGGAGACTCAGATCTAGTCTACCTAAAAAGCCAAATATGACTTTACAATCTATTTTGTGAGGATCAATTTGTTTCCCTTACATGTGCGTAGATCCCAAAAGTGGCACATCTTAGAGCAATGCCATTGCTGATTTAATCCCTACAATACAAACCACACAAGCAAGAAACACATGCAATTTCATTTATTAATTTACTTCGTTTACATATTGGTTGTTAATACTGCTCGGAAGTCACTTCTGAGTGCTTGAGATGGAAACATCTTAGGAATTTGAAAATAATAAAGTGTATTGTTAAAGTCCATCCATCCAAATCCATCCAAATCAATGGGAAGCACTTCAGCTCACTTCTAAATGTGTGTGGAGAGCGAGATCTGCCCTCAAAGTGTATATACACTTAGGGTGGTGGATTGGCAGCAGGTTTTGGTAAGGCAGCCCTAGGCATCTGGAGGTGTAACAATATTGTAACGTCTGCGTAAATAAATGGTAAACCTCTGATGATGGTAGGCAAGTTACCAAATCCATGGAGATTCTCTTCCAAGGTCTATTTGATTTAGGTGACGGGATGATAAAAAGGAGACTGTAACACTTAAAAAATACTTTTCTCCAGTTTGGTATACGGAGCATGTTCTGTTAACCACTCTAGCATCAAAATGATGTTCTTCTAAGGTATATGAACACATCAAAATATTGTCACGGTAGATGATTATGTATATATCAAAGATATCGCAGAACATATAATTCACAGAGTATTGCAATGCCACAAGAGCCTTACATAGGCAAAATTGCATGCCACAATATTCATTATGTCCATAACAAGTGGTAAACTTCGTCTTGATGAAATTATATACACCACTGAGGTTGAGCTCAGTGAAAATAGTGGGTTGGTTTGATCTGATCTAATAATATAAATATAAGTGGAAGAAGGTAACCATTCTGAAGGGGGTGGCATTCACCTGTCTAGAATCCACGCACACACAGCAAGACTTGGCCATGAAAATGATTGGTGTTCTTGTGGGTGAAGTCAAACAGCTGATCAAGCCCATAACAAGCCTGTCCTTTAAATATTCCTGTAATACTTTGTCTTCTTTCACCGTTGACGGGTAGATAGCATCATCAGATATGTGAGGCAAAGAAAATAATTTAAGTACAGTGAAGTCATATTGTGAGAGCAAAAAATATATATATATTTTCTTAGGAAATAGCACATTTCACAAAAAGTGAAGCCCTAAAGTTCTATTGTAAGGTTAAATCACTATTTTATGAAAATCAGTTATTTTCTTAAAGGGATAAAGTAAAATAAAAGTAAAGTGCAGCCTAGTAAGTGGAGAATAATAGAAATGAAAGCTTTCTGCCGAAAATAAACAACATTTTCACATTTGCATGTTATATAATGGCACATTTACTAACGTTTGACTTATGCATGTTCATGTTAATAGTGTTTTTCTATATTATTGTGTGGTGATATTTTCGTAAACAAATTACAGCTTCCTCAACAGGTCAGTTATTAAGGTTCTTTATTTCAAAAGCAGCACCTGAAAGAACACGAAGATAATTCAGTAATCACTGCCTGCCCAAGGCAGAACACCTTGTCTCAGATAAACAGATTGATTATATGTAAATAACTCAAGCCAAATAAAGAAGTAGACAGAGAACTGGTGGGTACACATATTAAGGCTGTGCTATGGGGAACATAACAGAAAGAAACCACACTAAGTGACACATGCTATGTGTCTTGATGTACTGAACACGAGTAGTTCATGTGTTCATAGGTGGATTTGCCTGATGCCTAGATCAAATACCAAAAACAATGCATCCCTGAAGGTGGTCAGGGCCAGAAACTGAGAGCCTAAATGAGCAGCCCGCAGACTGTCTCTGCAAAAAACTGACTTTTAAAGGAGATGTGGTCTTGTTGATAAGCTGCTGACTTTGGAAGTAAAGATCTGAGTTAGAATCTGAGTCACAGCACTAAAACGAAATTTGTTTAATTCCAGCAAATCACTTAAAGTCTCTATACTAAAACATATCAATATGTAAAGTGCAACTGTAAGCATAGGGAAAACAATATCATAGTGGTATCTAAAGATATAAAAAGATATACATTCCCACTTCATGTATCATAAAAAGAAATAAATTCCCACTTCATGGATCAAATACCAATTCAACCCAAAATGTACAGCCCTTCTTTGATAGTTTCAAGCTACATAAATACCAGTACATTCAGGCATACTTCACAAAGTTAAGCATCTTGGTGACCTACAAAACGTTTGGGAGGAGACTAGTTAAATAATTATGCACTCAAGAATCACTGAATGCATAATGACAATAAAAAGCATAGCAAACATTCCCGAAGATAACCTCTCCCTTGTGATACAAAGCCTGATGCAATATGCCACAGTTTTTCAATGCAAATAGATGGAATTCCAAAAACAAAAATGTAAGTAAGAGAATAGGCAGCGTCATAAAAACAGCAGTGCAACATCTGATCACAACCTAAGGTACTTGATCATGTACAGCTTATGGAAAACCAAGGCCATAAATTGGAACAAAAATGCTAAAATCTTGAAAACAGCGGAAGGTGTGAAAGGGGTTATGAACTGTCATCATTTCGGAGATTGAGGGTAAATGAATCAAGATTATTTTTACGCACAATGCTCAAATGCTTGTACAACAAAAAAAACAGGTTATTACCTTGGGAACAAGGTAATGACAGGTCTGGAATGATCTAGATATATCAATTTCCTAGCCAAGCACTCTGAACTAAACTGAAACCACTCGAATACTCACAGTGTTAAAAGACAAAACAGTGACAATTAATATCATGAGAAAGGTCCAATTTCTTTTATAGCCGAGATACCCGCCACCCCCTCTCAACACAATCCCCAAAAGGAGTGAAACCGGAAACAGTTCTTGAAGTTTTTGGAAGTGGGATGGAGTGACCATCCCGGCCGTATTTATTAAAACAAAATTAAAACATTAAACGTTTCATGTTATGTACAATTTCATTACCATATTGCGATGTTTGGCTAACCTTAACAGATTCTCTAATACAGAGGTTCTCCTAGCCGAACTAGCAACCTACAAAACATTTCTTGACATATTGAAATTGTACAACCTAACGTTTAAGGGCCAACGGCAAGGTCATAACCGGTGTCAAGATCCCTAACCGGACTTACCCCTCCCACTTGGGATGGGCGACAGCACGGAGGCGTACCTCAAGTGCAACTACTACCAATTTCCCTTGACTTGACGGGGGCACCTAAAACTCGACGCCAGTTAAAGGTCGTTCGAATACTCGTGTGAGGTATCTAGAAGGTATCGTGGCCCTTATCCCAACCCCACACAACTTACCGCATCTGCCGTCGCAGATGTCACTGGCCCCGGGAAATTCCCCAGGAGGGGGCTGTAACCCCTCCTACAAAGGAAGGGGCCTTGACCGCCTTTCCTTTACTTCCGGCGACCCATCCTTAGAAGGGACCGCCTCCCCATTGAGGGGCCAATGGCCACCTCTCCCGAGCGCTCCCATCCGTGTTGGGTGACGCCCACTCATAGGGATCTACTAATTAGTGCTCACCGATCATGACCTTACCGCCTACCAAAATAAATACGACAGTGCAACTTAACCTAAGAATACATTGGCCACTATGACTGAAAGAGCATACATCAAAATTCGACACTAACTGAATATCTTTAATGGCAAACATACTCAAAACGAACATTCTTTATTAACTCAAAATCAACATGGCACTACAACCTGGAAACGAAAACAAAACAAAATTAATCAACTTTATTATACACAACTGGCTGTCTTCAGGGGCTGGTGGGTGGGTCAAAATTGGCTCTTCGTTCTGTCCCGAGCTCACGTGCAGCGAGGAGGTGCAGCTTCAGAGCACAAGAACAAGAGGATGTCTTCTGGTCTTGCGTCCCTTTTTATCCGTCTTCAGGGCGGGCGTATACCCGCCCCTGCCTGCCCCTGAGGGCGTGGCTGGCTGCGTCGGTGTCTAGGCCAGCCCACTCTAGGGCGGGAACGAGCGCGCCCCAGCTACGCCGCTTCGGGCATACCAGCTGAGACGCGCCTCCCGCCCAAAATGGCTTCCCGGGGGGATCGAGGCACTCGGCCATAAGTTCGGGGGGACCGATTCGGTCGCCCCTTTCCATATAGCCGAGATACCCGCCACCCCCTCTCAACACAATCCCCAAAAGGAGTGAAACCGGAAACAGTTCTTGAAGTTTTTGGAAGTGGGATGGAGTGACCATCCCGGCCGTATTTATTAAAACAAAATTAAAACATTAAACGTTTCATGTTATGTACAATTTCATTACCATATTGCGATGTTTGGCTAACCTTAACAGATTCTCTAATACAGAGGTTCTCCTAGCCGAACTAGCAACCTACAAAACATTTCTTGACATATTGAAATTGTACAACCTAACGTTTAAGGGCCAACGGCAAGGTCATAACCGGTGTCAAGATCCCTAACCGGACTTACCCCTCCCACTTGGGATGGGCGACAGCACGGAGGCGTACCTCAAGTGCAACTACTACCAATTTCCCTTGACTTGACGGGGGCACCTAAAACTCGACGCCAGTTAAAGGTCGTTCGAATACTCGTGTGAGGTATCTAGAAGGTATCGTGGCCCTTATCCCAACCCCACACAACTTACCGCATCTGCCGTTGCAGATGTCACTGGCCCCGGGAAATTCCCCAGGAGGGGGCTGTAACCCCTCCTACAAAGGAAGGGGCCTTGACCGCCTTTCCTTTACTTCCGGCGACCCATCCTTAGAAGGGACCGCCTCCCCATTGAGGGGCCAATGGCCACCTCTCCCGAGCGCTCCCATCCGTGTTGGGTGACGCCCACTCATAGGGATCTACTAATTAGTGCTCACCGATCATGACCTTACCGCCACAGGCCCGGATAGTTGACCGGCTATCCGGGCCCCCCACCAAAACTCCTAGCTACAGGTCATGTTCCAACGTTTTAACCATGCTAAGAAGTCTCCTATGAGTAACTCATTTCCCACCCGAGACAAATGCACACCATCCCCCATATACATACTGTCATCATTAATACAACCGTGCGAGATAGAATGCAATGTCCTGGAACGGAACAACCTACTCATTTTGTTATTAAGTTTCCTAACAGAATGGTTCAAAGCAGGGATCGAAATAGCCCCCCGCCACACTTTTCGTGGGATCATATGAGACCACGCAATTATGCACCCCGGAACTTTCCTCGCCAACCAACTTACGGTGGAAAGCATTGCCTCCAGGAGAAGTCGTCTACCGGTGGTGACCAAATCATTGCCCCCTAAATGTACTATGACTATAGACGGCGGTGACCTCATCCGCCCTAACAAACCCTCAAAGTAAGCTTGAAACTGGTCAATACAGAGACCGCCCCTTCCGTAGAAGGACATCCTGTACCCGTATTCCCCAGCTACGTGAATCATGTCACCTGCTTTGAATACGTCTGCGGCACGCCTCACGTATGAGTGGCCCACGACCCACACCTCCTTTCTCACAGCCGGTGATGTCTGACCGCTGGCCCGGTGTTGGGTCGACTGCATAGTCCGCCCCGCCTCGAAGGCTTGCGTAACTGAAAACCAAACAAAAGACAAGAAGCGTGAGTACATTGTTACAGCTTCACAACATGTGCAACCGCACATACCTCTTATAACAATTGGAGGACCAACGCCCCACTCGTTTTACTTGTTCCACATTAAGACCCCTGGCTGCAGCTTCAGTGGCAGCCCCTATCCGAAAGGAATGGGTCCCAAACTCACCCGGGTCCAAGCCTGCTGCGGTAGTTGACATCGCGAGCACCCGCTGAAACTGAAACTTTGTCAGTGGGGTGGCGTCCGCGTGTCTCAACATTGTCCCCCCCCATGATGCCACCCTTTGTGCTAGGTAATCCTCTAAACACCTCACCGGACACATGGAGGACCCTGGAATCCTGCGAATGACTATGCAGTCTCCCACCCCACTTTGATCGGTTTTTGACTTGACAAAGGATACCGTCATAGTCTCACCCCTGATCTGAACGTGTTCCCGGCACAAACCCCCCGCCACATCCCGCTTGCTCCTTGCCACCAGCTCACTTATCCTCATAGCCCCGTGAAATGCAAGCGTAAAAGCGGCTCGGAACAAACAGGCCTCGAACTGAGACGAGCATATGTCGGGGAGTGTGGCCAGCAACTGGGACAACCTATCCAGACCTATCGGGCGCCTCTCGTCTACTCTGCGACCCTCAAGGCGTTGCCACCCACGCAGCGCTTTCTGTACAGCAAAAGACGCTGTCGGGTCCTGGATATTATGAGCCCTGGCAACAAAGGAGATGGCAGCACGATGCCTCTGGGCTGTAGCCACCGACTTCCCAGCCTTACGCAAGGACATCAGAAAATGTACTACCCAATCCTCATGCCCCCAAAGTCCCCCTCTCTCAGTCCCCAAAAAGGCCAAATAAGCCCGAAACGCCCCTTCGTATGCCTTCCTCGTCCTTGGTGCTAGACTCTCTCCCACGAGGTAACGAAGTTCGGGGCACCGAGAGACCAGAGAGCTTCGGGAAAGGGTGCTGGCTCGGGGTCCGCTGAGGGAAGGAAACCCGAGAAAGCCTGCATTTGAAAACGAGACAGTGCATCAGCAGCCTGATTCATCACCCCCGGGACATGTTTTGCTCTGAATACCACGTTCAGTTGCATACACAGTAAGACAATTTCTTTAAGCAGCCTCAAAATCATTTTACAACGTGCTGCCTGACTATTAATGCATTCTACAACGGTCATATTGTCAGACCAAAATATGACAGAATGATTTTTGAATCCATCGGGCCAGGATCTGAGGGCCACCAAAATAGGAAACAGCTCAAGGAAAGCAATATTACTCGTCAGCCCCTCATCGTGCCACCATGTTGGCCACTTTTGTGCCGACCATTTTGTGCCGAAGATGGCGCCGAAACCCATGCTTCCCGCTGAATCCGTCCATAGACCAAGCTCTTCAGAGGACAAGGCCGGTTTGTTCCAGACGACTCGACCATTGAAATCCGCCAAAAATGCTAACCAAATACGCATGTCTTGGCGGACCTCGGCCGATAACCTCGTGCGATGGTGACCCTCCTTTAGGCCGACCATCGCCTGTGCAATCGAACGGGAGAAGGGGCGGGCCATCGGGATCACCCTTAAGGCAAAATTCAACTTCCCCACCAATTGCTGCAATTGATGCAGCGTAACTTTAGATGCAGTGATACACATTTGCAGGGCTGTCTTGAATTTCGATACTTTGGAAGCTGGTAAACGAAAACAACCCTCACTAGAGTCCAACTCGATCCCGAGGAACTCGAGGCAAGTCGTGGGACCCACAGTTTTACCTGGTGCCAACGGCACGCCAAATTGATTCATTAAAACACAAAATTCAGTCAAGGCCCGGGCACATTCATCATCCCCAGCGGCCCCAAGGAACAGAAAGTCGTCGAGGTAATGCATCACATTCCGAAAACCTGTTTTCTTCGTGTAAACCCATTGCAGAAAACTACTGAATTTCTCGAAATAAGCACAAGATATCGAGCACCCCATTGGCATACACCTGTCCATGTAATACAAACCTTGAAACATGAATCCCAACAAACGTTGGTCATCCGGGTATACCGGGAGCAAACGGAACGCTGACTCGATATCTGATTTCGCCATCAGCGTCCCGGGCCCCAGGCGATTCAAAATGGCTACGGCCTCATCGAATGATGCGTACCGCACCGAACACATTTCTGGATCAATTGCATCGTTTACAGAAAGGCCATGAGGGGCTGATAAATTGTGAATCAATCGAAACTCACCCGGGTCCTTCTTGGGGACCACCCCTAAAGGAGAACAAACAAAGTTCGGTACCGGGGGGACAGGAAACGGGCCGGCAACCCGACCTCGGGTAACCTCTTTCCGGATCTTATCCTGTACTACGGTAGTATGCTGCAAGACGGAAAGTTGATTTTTGCACGTCCCGACACCCTGAAAGTTACCCACCGGGATGCGGAAACCATATGAAAAACCGTTTCGTAGCACCCCAGCAGAAGTACGATCTGGGTATTCGCTGAGCCAGGGAATCATCGCCAGGGTATCAATCGGGGTTGGTAAAGGCGCCCCTCGGACTATATTAGACCTGTTTAGCGCCTCCTCTACCCCCATTTTCACCCGATTTGGCTCTGCACGAGGACTCAGGATGGGGTGCCCCACAACCACTGCATTCGTGTTTGAACTTACAAGATCCCGGGGGCCTAGTACATTTGCTTCTGTTGAAATTGAAACAGAACCCCCTCTTCCCTGTATTGCCGGCGGGTCTCGGGTAATCGTCTGTACCCGTACCCGACCGAAAGGGTGTCCCCCCATTTTGGCGGGAGGACTCACTAACAGCACTCCCCACCAATGGCACCTTCAACATTCCCGACTCTTTCATCTTATTCCATGTTAAAGAATCGTAACAGTCCCAGGTTAAACTTTTGTTATGCTCCATCGCTTTCCTGAAAAGGTTATCATAACAGAACCATTGGTTACCTTGGTGTGATGTCGAGTACCCCATAATTCGTGACTGATATACTGGAAATTCAGGGAGCAAATCAGGCCTACGTTCCCCCAAAATTGCCGTGAAAATTCCCCAAGCATTCCCCCAGTTACCAATATTTTCATTCACTTTAAAGGCGGCCATTTTTGCGCGCCAAACACTCGGATGCATCAGATCCTTTTGACCCTTAACAGTTTCGACCTCATAGTGATCAACGAGCAGGGAGAAAATGTTAACGTATTCCCCCGCCCAAATCTTTTCCTTTATTGGCAAAGGAACATGTTGCCCCAATCTTTCTCTACGAGAGGGTGTTGACTCATCCCTTGCAATCGGCAATGGCCGCTTACCTGCACCGAACGCTGCTTCCGTCCCTCGTGGCTTGTCTATCGCCGCATCCGGCGCGGGCACCTTGGCTGCATCACGTTTCTCGCGCAACTGCTTTATGAGTGCTTGCGCTTCGGTAGCCATGGCGCCCCCATTACTGTCCCCCAACCATGCTGCTAACTGTGCCGCCAATTCGGGAGGCATATCTTCGGCAGACGTCGGGGTGACTATCACGGGAATCGGATTCCCCTCAACCGGTACCGGGGCCGGTACCGGGGCTGGCGCCTCGAGCGGAGAACAGGGAACCGGGACGTCTCCCCCGACCGGCCCCCTTTTCGGCCTCTTTGGCTTCCCTCCGGCCGGTGGACGCCCCGATCCCTCCTCGCCGTCTCGCTCCGCCAACCGCTTCTTAATTTCGGACATGTCCTTCATGAGTGCCCGAACCAACTGGTCAGTCGACATTCCCTTTGCTCCTTTCTTGGGCATCCTTTCGACGAAGTATCTAAAAGACAAAGCGAGAGATTAAAACGCTCAAAATTGGCTCTTCGTTCTGTCCCGAGCTCACGTGCAGCGAGGAGGTGCAGCTTCAGAGCACAAGAACAAGAGGATGTCTTCTGGTCTTGCGTCCCTTTTTATCCGTCTTCAGGGCGGGCGTATACCCGCCCCTGCCTGCCCCTGAGGGCGTGGCTGGCTGCGTCGGTGTCTAGGCCAGCCCACTCTAGGGCGGGAACGAGCGCGCCCCAGCTACGCCGCTTCGGGCATACCAGCTGAGACGCGCCTCCCGCCCAAAATGGCTTCCCGGGGGGATCGAGGCACTCGGCCATAAGTTCGGGGGGACCGATTCGGTCGCCCCTTTCCATTCTACAAAAGATGCACTCTGAGGAATAAGATCAGGTCTGTCAACCTTAGACAAGATAAGTGGAGTATTTATGTCTCTGCATAAATATGCACCAAATGAATCTCAAGACCACAAGGTTGATCAAAAAAATGGTGGAATATTTAAACAAAGTCAAATTGAAAAGGAATATTGGTCACAATCACCTCTATTAGCCATAAAATCTTTTTAGAGGAACCATAATTTTGGAGGACTGACGCAAAGATCAAGAATGACCGACCCGGTAGGGACAACTACACAAGTTAATTACACACCATGAGAATAAATCTGTGCTATGTTCTGTATCTTGCTGGAAAAGTGGGAGCACCTTTGAGAATCCCGAAACATTATATTTATTAATTTTATTATAGCCTTATAGCTGTGGCGGGCTCTACCGGCCATTAAATGCCCGCTCTAGCGTTAATGGCTGGTAGAGCCCCCTACAGAGGGCTATAAGGTGAATAGAACATTCAGTCCCTAGAGGGCAGAATGTTCTAATTTGTAAAACAAAGACCTTACAGAGTCTGTGGGGATTGAAATCCCCTCAGGCTTCGCGAGCCCTTTTGTTCACAGTAACAGCTGTGAACAAACATTGGAATGTTGAAGCTCCAGGCTTCTGCTGGTCATTAGAAGCCAGGAGCACTCCATTGTTTTCAATGGAGCCCTCAACATTCCAATGTTTAAATTAGCTATATATATATATATATATATATATATATATGTTTACGTATGTATTAATCCAGCAAGAAATGCTTCGATCAGACATGTTGCACACAGCAGTAAAATATAGAAGAAAGCAGTAGGGCAAAGTTGGCAGGGTGACAGAAAGCAGAGAATGTTAAAAGGTTGTTAGACAAAGGACCTGTATTTTGTAATGGAGACAACAAGTGCCTTAAACACAATGAACACTACAGTTCTACACAACGTTTCTGTTGAACTGTACCCATAATCTGGAGACTGAACTTTAGATGCTGTTCAGTGATGCTTAGGGTTTATAGAAGATGAGTGAAGGTGTGGAAAGTAAGTAAAGGACATCAGTGTTTGACGAGTTAAACATAAGCGAGCATAGAGTCTTTCAACAAGAGATGTGTTTCTGGATAAGAGGAGAGAAGAGAGGAAAGAGGGATATTCATTTGTCTTTGCTGTAGAGATGGTAGGAGAAGCCAAAGGTGGAGCTGATATCACCAATGGAGGTGCCGCCAACAGGTAGAGGGGCCAGTGGGGATCGATTATAATCCCACACCACAGAATAGGAGAGACCCCACTAAACCGCTGTCGATTAGAAACTTGTCTTTTTTACCCATGTATTGAAATCATAGTAAAGGCTGTGGGAGTTCAAACTATATCATTCATTATTTTAGTATTCTTGTAGAATGTGATACTATTTCTGTAAAAAAAACTTTTTCTACTGAGGAAGGATAGTTCAAGAAAAAAAACAAATGGTTATTTGTACAATATCCTGTACCATAACCGTAAATAACATACATGTTGCTTTCAATTGCACATCTATGACATAAGTACATGAAATTGTAGTCTGTGAATAAAATCCCTTGACATGTTCACATTATAATATGCCTAATTTACATCTTTCTCACAAGAGAACCATGGCAACATTTGAAAGGGGTGGGGTGAAAAAGTTGGGTATGACTTTAATTCAGCGAATCGACAAACATGGGTGCAGGATGGGTCCACCTCCTAAGGAAAAAATCAGGTTGACAAATGGTACGCTTGAAAACAAATTAGTTTAGTTTATAAAGCTGTGGGAATATACAGCCTTGAAATACTAAACACATTAAAAACTGGCCAATATCTCACTGCAATAATATGTTCAACAGTCACTTTAGTGTGAAAATTGGCCTGGACTAGAAAAAAGGTAAAACTTCAAAGACTACTCGCCTGACGGCCTTTCTGGATGCTAGAAGTGAACGGTTTCCAGTAAGGAAGGGTAGAGAGGTGACAGGTTCTGCAGCACCGTTTCAAAGTTATTGTAAAATGCCAACTGGTGCTTTACAGAGGACCTAAATAAATCAAAAGATATAACCACCAAAGTAGGGAAAAGACGATTGAAGAAGGACTCGTGCCCTGCACCCTTTCCAACTTTACACAATTCTACATAAGATGAACAATAGTCATGAAAAATGCAATCAAAAGCACTTATATTACCATTTCACGTAAAATTCAAGCCAGGACGTAACCTGGGGGCAAGGGGTCAGACGCAAGGATGATAACTTGGACCAGCAAGGGGACTGACGGCAGGTGGGGAGATACTTGGAAGGCCAAGCAAGCTATCTGAGATGCAGCGCCTTATGGGGGAGCCCCCGGCGCAGGCATCCCCTTTTATACCAGACTTAGGGACCCACTCGAAGGGCTTACAATTGAAGGCAACACAGTCGCTGTTGAGCGTCAGCTGTTTGCCGGAGGGCTTGAATAAAAACATGCAAAAGGAGCCAGACAATGGCTTGGTATGGGTTTAACATGTCAACAAAAGACATCAGTACCTCCCCATTCACAAGAGCAGAGACCCACAACATGGCAGAAAAAGTATTTAAGCTGTAAATGTTTATTTACATTAAATTCAAAGGCTGGAGGCACATATAGGGAAGCAACGCCCCAACCCTCTCATTAAAGAGCCGCCGCTGCAAGAGAATGTATATGGATGAATAGAAAGTCAGAAAATACTGAGTTGCATAAGCATTCTTTTTGTTTTATACAGGTGACAAGTGTATATATGTACCTTTGGTGAATTGGCTTCTTGTTCTTAATTTGAAATATGTCATTTGTTATGTTGTCTTTTGAAAGCACTCTTCCGCACACATACACAGGATTCATGGCACTGTCTGAATAGTATCTGCTTATATTACACTAGTGAATTAGTTTAGGCAAGATAACTTTGTGCATAGAGCCAATACTGTGTTTTTTGTAGAAAATTAAATGAATAGAAATCTGGCATAACTGTAGGAGAATGTTTAAGGCTACAGGAGTCTGAAAAGAGAAAGCTGTATCCCCTCTTTTCTCAGTTTTACATCTGTGCTGTAGACTTTAAGTACTCAAAGCATCCCTTTAAAGGATTTGTAATCATCGTTATGGGATTTGAGAAGTTTAATATGCACATTCACTAAATCTTGATTTCTTACTTTTAATGGTCTTTGCCAAAACCATATATCAAGCCTGACTGGCGTGTGATGGGACAAACCAGTGCCCACCACAACTTGTGTCTTGTTCTTTCAAGAACTGCTCAGAATTATATGGTCTGCTTGAGTGAAGGACCAGTTGACAGGAGAGAAAAAGATATTAAACTCTCATCAAATGTCTCCCATGCCTATATCTGTGATTTTGTCTACTAATGTCTGAGTAACTCATATACTTTTCCTTTTGGATTGGTCAATGTTGATCCGGGCCTCCGTCTTCCAAAATGATGGCCCCTCTAAAAAAGAGAGTTTAATGTATGAATGTCTTGTGCACAATACACGTATGCTACACATGCGTACATTACATGGCTATGCTTAAGTTAATAATAAATATACCAAATGAGATGGCGAGATAGTGCTAGGCTGATTTTAGTCCACACAACTGAAAAAACAAAAAACCCTACTTTGAATCATGAGGGGATTTATCATGTGTCATAGAGTGCCAGTTAGATTGGATGAGGAAGACTCACCCACTAGCTGTGGAATGCTTCATCATCAGCTACCTCATCCCACCCTGAGAAGACGGTACAGCTAAAAACATACAAAAATGACGGGTCTCGTAATACAAGTTGCCGAGTAATAGAGGCCATTAGGTTTGCCTGCCGGGATACCTCTCTACGAAGGTGTGACTACAGAGGATACCAACTCCTTCCTCCAATGGAGTGTTAGTTCCCTAGAGTTAAGGAACCTTGATTCCCTGGGTTGTCAAGGTAGGAATCATATTCTGACAACTCTGCACTTCATACTGACTCCGTGTCAGAAGTAGAAGATAGGGAAGCCCCCCTGTTAGGCCTTGACTAATTCCCCTGACTGGTAACGGCATGTATGCAGGCAGAAACATGTTTACATAATACGGATGGTTAGGTCATTGTAATGGTTCACGATCCTGAGTTTTAGCTTTAAAACTCTTATTATTAGAACAGTCTATTTGAGCAAAAACCGAAACTAGTTTTACAAAGTCTATCACCCTAGACTGCCTCGCATTAAACCATGCTCATAAGACTCCCTAGCTGTCTTATATAAATGATTCTTTTAGTTTATAGTTTGAGCTACCCATTTTGAGTGACCCCAAAAGTATCCCTTGTATTGAGAAGAGTGCAATTATGGCCTTTTTTTATGTATTATAAACTGGTGCAAAGAATGTGGTCAGAATCCAGGGAGCAAACAGGTAAGACATATGATTTGACAGACGGCTGCCAATCATATCTGACCTGGGTAACCAATAGCCAGCACCATTGCGTCCTAAACAGACTGCGTCTGGGCACTGTTCATCACTTGGTTCTCATTCCTGATACAAATAAATGTCCTACAAGTAATACCTGTGATGGTGTATTGACACAATGCACACAGCACTTTATCTTATTTTTGGTTTTTATCCTGGTTTGAGGAGAAATTACTTAAAACCAATTTTTATTGCACAAAATATCCGGGAATGTAAAACTGCTGCATGCAATATATTCACACTTGGGTGTATCCTTTTGTATGCTTTAGCACTGAAATTTATATTTGGGGTGCTATGCACTTCAGGTAAAGCATTGTATTGTAGTGCAAATTAACAGGAACAATTTCACTGTTTGTAATTGTTATTGTTTTAAAATGTCATATTTACTGGTGATATATTTGATGAGGTTTTTTTTAGTATCAGTATTTGTATGGTTTTAGCTGTACCTAAGGTACCTTCTATTAAACCCATTACCCTGGGTTTAACCTTAAGGAATTGTTTGTCTGTCTGGATCTCATCTTGTCCAGTAAGTTTTATTAATAACTCGCTTGTAATGAGGTTGAGTACCATTTTACCAGGTTAGGATGAGGTCACGAATTATAACACATGCCACAACTAGAGGGAGAGGCTTCCTCATCCAATCTAACTGGCACTCTATGACAAATGATATATCTCCTCGTGATTCAAAGTAGGGTTATTTGTTTTTTTCAGTTGTAGGGACCAAATAGGTTGAACACTGTCTCGCCATCACACTTTGGTGTGTTTATCTCACAGTGTTTGTGGACTGGCGTACCTCCACTTCTCCCTCTGGGTTAGTGGTATGCTTTAGCTAATCACATATGATGTGTCTATGGAAGATACTTAATTAATGCAACCAAAAATGTACTGACAGTAGCTAAAGAAAGTTAAATTGAAGTGATCTGATTCAAACTGTTTACTACAATGAATTGTGGCACTAAAGCAGAAAGCACAAGCATACCTAACATCCTTTGAGAGTTCCGGAGACGGACTAAGCCAATCAGAATTCCTTCCTAGACTGTTGACCCAGACCTTGTTGATTATCTTCAGTCTGAACTCAGTGAAAAGTGAAGCAGGAACACAGATCAGCCAAGGACAATTGGTTGGTGTACGTGTTTGTGTTTTGAAATTAGGTGGCCATGTGCATTCCCTTACTATTAATGATACTTGGCATTGATGGGTGTTTTCCTCATTATGCACCCTCGCCTTTGCCTCTGGCCTATAAATGTAAAAATGTGGTGCAGGCAATTAACAGTAGTTAAAAACTCCAACAGAAAGCAATAACTGTTTTAAAACCCCGGACAGGCATAAAAAAGGATTACTAATTGAAAGACACACTTGAAGCCGTTAAGATACAATGCCTCATGCAAGCAACACATGCATGTCAGATGCAGCTTCATCATGGCTTCTTGCACACTCAGTAAAAACAAGATAGGCAATGCCAATAGGTCAGGCTTCAAAGTACCAACACATCAAAATACAGGCATTCACAAATTCTATTTAGATATGCTTAATGTATAAATTGTTTTCATCACGTTGAACCCTTCCCTGTGTACATTGTTAATAAAGGTTTTAATGTTACAGTCTGATAACTGAATGCACTTTCAATAGTGAAAATAGTCCCTCATGCCATCAAATGAAAGCACTTCTGGAAGGTGAAATAATACTCCACGTGGCCAGTGACTTAAGTGGAGAATGTAACACTCCTCTGGGTGGAGCTAAACCTCATTCTAAGTCAATTTTTGAAATTTAGCAACAATATGTCCTGCAGACAGATGTCAATTCAGACTCAATTAGATTCACAACACCAAATCTAGCCAAGCATAAGAAAACACAGAGGACATGTGTTATAAAGGTAACTTACACTTTTGAGTATGTTTATAATTTTGAGTATGTTTACAAGTTTGTGACTTACATACACTTTTGTAGTAAGCCCAGCTAGCACTACACATGGACAAGCCATGGTGCTCCAACACCCACGGATAGAAAATAATGGAGGTATGGACTTAATACAATCGTGTAATTGATGTTTAAAATATACGTTGCTACAAAAGTTTGTGAATATGGAAAAGTAATAAACGTACTCGAAAGTGTAAGTTACTATAAAAGTGCAATTTGTGAATAGCACTTAGTAAATTTTCTAGTACTATTATAGTATTATAGAATGTACCAAAAAGTGATGTTTGTAAATCAGTCACTCACACAGGAAAAAAATTTCTATTGAATCTTAATCTTACATTTTAAGAGATGAGTTTGGTTGGAACAACTGTAAAAGTGATACTGATTTCTTGATACCTGTGCTATTAAAGCCCGGATGCAAAGAAACATGGCACTGTTCCATACCTCCCTCGGAGCACCGAGCTCAGACAAGCACAGACACCCTCACGCAGAAAAAAGGAAAGTGTTTCTTACCCTCAAAAAATCCTTTCGCCCTCAGGTAACTGACGCTGAGCCTCAGCACAGACAATTTATCCAGTTTGCTGATAATATCTTGTGAGAATGGCAGCAGGCCAGCCAACCGATCCAACTCCGTATTCAATCTGTCTCGATGCCTCTTCGATGGGTTCGACTTGGCTCCCTCCGACAAGGATGACTTGACTCTGCGGAAATACAAAAACCGACATTATTTAAAGCGTCAGACGCAGAATAATGTATTAGCCAATCCCAGGTTCGAATGTTACAATGTGGACTACCTTCTAGAGCCCACAAAATGCTGATAGAATATACTAGAAAAAAGGTTGACCGGTAGTTCTCTCACCCAATATTAATAGTTTAAATGGGCCATCTGGTGTATGATGTCACAGTAGCTCTCAAAACCCAAGCTGACATCATTGAACAAAGCCAATATTCTGAAATGCTTACTGTTGGTGATTGATAGAAATGCATTACTGGGTAAAGAGAACACTGGATGCTCCCTTCCAGCTGTCTTCTTGTCTGCAGTGGCCCCTGCTAATAAATATAATACTATAGGCAATAACATAACCAGTGCTAAATTTGTGACGGTGGAGGCCACCTGCCCTCATTTTAGGGGACCAGAACTTATTTTGTCTCATCAGACATTTACAAAAAGCAAGAAAGGGAAAACGCACAGAGTAGAAAGAAAAAGGAAGAGAAAGACAGAAAAAACTTCACAATGAGAGAAAGCAGGAACATGTAAGAGTGGGATAAGGGACTACGAGTGTCTGGCAGTGGATTAAAGAGGCATGAGGTGGATTCAAGAATATGCAGTCTTGGTATTTCGTGTGCAGACACCTAATAGTGGTTGCCGCTGGCTTCTGAGCATAGCTTTAGTCCCTGGCACTCATTCTTTTACAAATCAAGCACTGAATATTACTAAATTTAACAAGCAGACATTTCTACAGTGTGAGCATCTGTGAAAACAAACCAAGGAATCATAAAATTATGGAGATATTGAGCTGGGGCAGATGTTTATCTTATCTTATCTATTTTCAAACTCTGATACAGGAAGAATCCCTTTTATGTTTTCCTCATCAATTTTAGGTTTGAATCCTTGTGACAATGAACTAAAGAAGCTCAATGTACCAGAGCTATAGCCGAAAGTTATACCAATGACATAGTCCCCTCCTCAGATTATACGTCCAGAATGCAGGCAATGACCTATAACAAAGCATAGGTGGGGAAATGTTTGGCCCACCCCTCTGATGAAGGGCTTTATTGTTATAAGAACATTCAACACAGTGAAAAAATAGGAGACTGCGAATGAACAGAGGACTGCTACAACAGAATAGCAGAATATTCCACCACAAAAGACCACTTCAAATGTATTGTTCAGTTTCTGAAAAAGTTCCATTATCCAATGCTTTGCTAAGGCCATGCACGGTAGTACCCAACCCCCCACTCCAACCAACCATTTGCATTTTGCAATCATTTCATTCAGACAATGAAAGAAATTCGAGGTCTTTGTCATCATACATCATGAGAACAATAAGCGCCGAAAAAAGAACAAATGCATTTTTCAACTTTTTCAAATTAATCTTTTCATGAAAGATGATCATCAGGGTTTCAATACTGAATTTTTACTGCATGTATATCATATACTATTTCTGAATATAGGATATAAACAGGATATAAAACAGAGTAAAAGGCAATATGTGATACTGCAAACGATCACATTTACGGTGATATATATATATATATATATACATATATATATACTGTTTGTGCTGTGGTGAATTCGAGCTGCTGGGCCACGGACAGGAGCTCGGTGGGTTAGTTCTTTCCTGAGAATATATACATATATATATATATCACCTACCGGCAGTAGGTAGTTATAGTTAAGGCCTAATTTACAAAGGAAATCCGCAACATTTAATTGGGAATAACTTTGGCGCCGGTTGATGAATCTTCGCGAATTTCTCAAAGAAGATGGCCCGCTCCTTCCCTGAAAGTTTTGGGGGGATTCGTCAAGTGGGAGCTGAGAAAAATGGGGGGTCCCAAAACGTGTTTTCCCCATGTTATTTTCCATAGGATGATTAGACACGGCTACAGCCCGAACGGCTGAACGGAATTACACCAAATTTGGCAGAGAGGTAGAGTTTGGTTTGCAGATCGCCCTTTTGCTTAAATGGTGTAAATCCCTCCAGTAGTTCCTGAGAAAATCAAAAGAAACAAATATATATATCTATAAGCGCGCACCGTACGCACACGGGTCCGCATACGTGCGCGTCCATTCGCGTACGTGCGCGGACCTTCGCGTGCGCGAGCTGCATGCTGATTCCCTGCCAATGTCTGTCAACACTCCAAAACAGAAATTGTTGGAAGCCATCTTGTGCCTCAGTAGACTGAGGCACAAGAAAGCAGAAAAACAAACATGTGGAACTCAAAAAGGGGGCAGGGTAGAAGCACCCTGACCCCCTAGGCCTGCTCAGGGGGTGCCACAAGGACCCCCAAGGCCCAAATAAAAATAAACATCGGAAAATCGGGGGGGGCGCGTACCGTGCCCGCACGGGTCCGCGTAGGTACGCGTACCGTGCGTGTACCTTTTCGAGAAAGCTGCATGCTCATTGGCTGTCAACACTCCAAACCAGGAAGTGTTGGCAGCCATCTTGTGCTCAGTAGACCGAGGCACAAGAAAGCAGAAAAACAAATGTGTAGAACACAAAAAGGGGGCAGGGTAGAAACACCCTGACCCCCTAGGCCTGCCCAGGTGGTCCCACAAGGACCCCCCAAGGCCCAAAATGTTTTTTTTAAAAACCCGGTATGTTATTTTTCAAATTACCCCCCAGGGGACCAAATCACGGGGGCATAGTGATAAAGAAGTGTGGGGCGTGCCCAATCCCCCTCACACTGCCCCGGGGACCACCGCCCCCCGGGACAAAGCAACGCAGCCCCCTGACGCATACTGGAGGCTCCTGGTGGGCTAGTTGGCCCCCAGGGACCCCCAGTATGCAAGGAGAATTAGATCCCCCTCTGCAAACGCGCCAGGGGGCTGCGTTGCAGAGAGGTGTAAAAAGAGGCATAGCCTCATCACACCTCTCTGCAATGCAGCCCCCTGGCGCATACTAGAGGTTCCAGGTGGGCTAGTTGGCCCCCAGGGACCCCTAGTATGCAAGGGGAATTAGTTCCCCCTCTGCAAACGCGCCAGTGGGCAGCGTTGCAGAGAGGTGTAAAAAAGGGTGTGGCCTCATTACACCTCTCTGCAATGCAGCCCCCTGGCGCATACTGGAGGTTCCAGGTGGGCTGGTTGGCCCCCAGGGACCCCCAGTATGCAAGGGGAATTAGTTCCCCCTCTGCAAATGCGCCCGGGAGCTGCGTTGCAGAGAGGTGTAAAAAAGGGTGTGGCCTCATTACACCTTTCTGCAATGCAACCCCCTGGCGCATACTGGAGGTTCCAGGTGGGCTAGTTGGCCCCCAGGGACCCCCAGTATGCAAGGGGAATTAGTTCCTCCTCTGCAAACACGCCAGGGGGCTGCGTTGCAGAGAGATGTACAAACATTTTTTTTTCAATTTATATTAAAAATATGTAATGTAATTTAAAAAATATATATCTAAAAATAAATATTTTATAATAATGTAGTAAATAAGTATAAAAAATATAACAATTATTACATTTAAAAATTATCATTAACAAAACCATTGAAATTCACTGAAAAAAACCATAGGTTTCAGCCACGTTATAGTTAGGAAGTACCATTTAAAAAACCTTTGAAATTCACTGAAAAAACCATAGGTTTCAGCCACGTTATAGTTAGGAATTAGCATTTAAAAAACCTTGCAAATTCACTGAAAAAACCATAGTTTTCACACACGTTATAGTTAGGAATTAGCATTTTAAAAACCTTTGAAATTCACTGAAAAAACCATAGGTTTCACACCAGTTATAGTTAGCTGGTCTTTTTACTCATACGAAACCTTTGAAATTCCCCCGTTAGAGTTAGTTCAGCTAACTATAACTCGCGCGCCTGCAATGCACTGCTGATGACGTCACATATTACATCACTCATGACATGGTCAGTGACATCACTCATGACATCACTGATGTCATGAGTCATTACAGGTTATATGTTATTTATCTACAATAATATATTTTCTCTACGAGGATGTATATGCAACTAAACAGAATAGAAAGGTTTTCTAAAAACATCTGTACAATATTGCATTGAAAATGCTATCAAGATAAAAATACCTACATAATTTGAAAATATCAGTTTGTAGTTCTGTAAATCTCTAAAAGAAGAACACATCTTAAGAGTTTTCACTATATGTACCATGCACAAAATTAGATGATCTACCTTTGGGGAGACTTTACCATCAGGAAATACTTTATAATAAAACAAATTTCTAGAACATGGCTTACAGCAGAAACCACAACTCTATCCAATATTTGGAAAACATGGATCTTTGCTTAGATGTTGATACAGTATAGTAAAACCCTACTGTGGCTCAGGGGTGACTGCTAGAATGATGCAAGCCTAACTGCTTACTTAAATCTTCGTGGAGATCTCAAGATTGAGCATACTTTACGTTCAAACAAACACCCAATATCCTCTCTGGGAATCATTCTAAAATCAAACCAATGAGTGTAACTTTATGATGAGATGAATGCTGATAAAAAATATGACAACAGGGAAGTAAACTATCTTAACTGTTCAAGGCAAGCACAAATGACAAGAGTAACAATAATTAATTGAATAGTCAAGAGAGCGCACACAAAGGATTGCAGCAAGGAAAAAAAGCTGAGTCAGGACAATCAGGACAGTGAGTGAAGTAGGGAATGGGCGAAGTCAGGTGTTCGTGGAAACACTCTTAGTGACGTCAAGAGGCTGGAGAAATGAGTCCCCAGTACCATGAGCCGCATGATTTAGGAAAGAAGAGGCAAGAGATGTGAGTCAGAAAGCAGGAATGGGCAATGTTAGGAAAGTAGAGAAGGAAGTTAGCAGAATGAGTAAGATTCAGAGTATCAAAGTACCAGTTACAATACAGGTTGAGATCATCATCGGGGGAATGTCAAAGTTTTTGTGATATCAGCAGAGTTTTTTTTTTTCTCAATTCCGACACCCGTGAGATAAGGATCCAGTTGATATATTTAATAGATCACATGTCATTATGCCTACAGAAGTCAAATACAGAGAGTACCTTCTTGTGCTATCAAGCAGTTGGCTAGAGACAAGCTTTTTGAAAAAGAATAGCCTGAGGAAAGCACCCTTTCTAAATGAGGTTAAGAATGACTTGCCCTTCGTTTAGAGATGCCAGTTTGCGCCTTGATGAGCGTGAGGTCACCTTCCAAGTCCCCACAGTATTTGCCTCCTGCACTAGGGTTGGGACGACAGCTAGACAGTGGACAATATCTATGGGATTGATCAGGGGGCATGCTTTATAGAACCACCTGAAATAATGAGCGAATACCTGAGCGATCTGTGAGTCCGTAACTCGGGGTACCCCCTTTTTGTCTATGATGGTCCGCACCCACGTTGCTTCCAGTTCCTTTTTACTGAGGATGGTGAGGAGTTACCCAGCTTTATCACCTATTACCTACTTCATATAGCTGGTGTAATGTCGCCAACAGTTTCTTTATAGCATTGTCTTTCATCAAATCACAGTAGTATGTGCGTAGTGCCTCACGCTGTATAAAGATCAGGGAGTCTAGTCTGGTGGGGCAACTGACTGTTCCTCTAAATGAAGGATCAGACGTTCTAAGTTCTCTAGTTTTCACCGCCTGCTTCTTTTCCTGGGAGATTATGTTTTGAATCCTATCTCTTAGAATGGTCTTATAAGCTTCCCAAAATATAACACTGGTAGAAACTGTAACTTGGTTTTCCGTAAAAAAGAGTTTGGTGTCTGACAAGCATCTATGTTATTCTGAATACCCAGTAGTATATATTTGGGATCTGTTGGTAGCATGACCTCAATCTCTTTTATGATCTCGGTTCAGAAGTCCTGGGTGTGAGGACACTCCCATATTGTGTACATAAAGTCGCCCATTGCAAGTTACGTCTGGGCTGCTGCCTCACCAACATAAATATAACACAGTCAAAATGGAGATGGGGGTGCTTTAATGTGTACTGTGAAGCTCCACTCAAACTGCCTTTTCCATATGGATTTGTTACCGCATGGGCAGTTTTGTACTGTGTAATTGTCCTCCATACAACTGTTGTTACTGTTTAAAAAACAATGTGTTCTAACGGTAAATACAAAAATAGAGAGACATTTACAAAAGAGAGGAAAGACTTGGACAAGTTGGTGGATCGTGTCATGTTCCTAAAGGTTTACCTATTTACCTTGCGCTCGCTGCATCACCAACTCGGTGATGCAGCAGGCGCAAGGTAAATAGTTTTATTTATTTATTTATTTACTTACTTTACTCCTGTCCGTCGTATGAACGAGTCCACTACCCCCCACCCTGCCACTCCCCCGCCCGCCACTTATCATTTTATACGGTCACCAAAGACAATAGATATGACTGTAATGGGTGCGTCAATCTATATCCAGCCACTGTTGAATACATTTCAAAATAGATAGCTCTTCCAAAATATGGTACACATCTAAGGATTCCAACAAGCATTAATTTGAAAACGGCGGCTCTGCGAAGGACATGACGCCTGCATTCAGTGAACCACAGTTTCATTTGCCTTAATTAACCATTACCTATCATATAGCCTTGATGCGACCAGGCTATTTTTATGTGCCTTGTACTTCTCATCCTTGTGCCTAGAGGTAAGCCCATCTGGAAAACTATCCATGCACACTGAGTTAAGTACCTCTGGAGTGCCCATGAAAATGAGTGATGGTTTCAAAAGGGATGCTTTTCTAATATTCTTATCAAATAATCACCATGTTGGTAAATGTTTACTAGCTTCCTTGCAAAAGTTTACACTGGTTTAGATCTTAGGTATGATTCCATTTTATCCAGTCGATAAACCTCTCATGCTACTTTATTCCTTCAAAGTGTGTTTAAAACCATTAGTGGGAAAACTAATTTTACTTCCAGACATATGATTAAACTTTGTGAGGGCCATGAAAGAGGTACCACTGAGAGCAATGGTCAGGCTCATTGAGAAGTAGGTATTACACATTGAGCGTTCATGAAAGTGCCTTCTCTGACCACAAGGATGTCTGGCAACATGAACTTTTCAATATATAAATACAATATCTCTAGGTTACTAAAGGTACCAATAAAAAAGGAAACCACATGTTTCTTAAGTACTTACACGCTGCATAAGTTGAATACCCATCACACGTTTTGTATAATATGAATTAATCAACTATCATACACAAACGTAATGAGACCAGAATATCGTGGACTAAATACAGGCTGTCAAAAATATTATAGCCTCAATACTGTGTACAATAATGATAACAAAAATATTGCCCCATTGGAGTTGCTAATAAAAATCTACACTCATTAGGATAATTTTGTGGCTGATATTTAGGATAGAATACTTATGTCTGACAATATTTTTCTCAATGCTATTCTGATATACAATTCACAGAAACAGTAGCAGGTAAGTGAAATGACTAATAAAAAGCACAATCTAGCCAGCTAGCAAATAATTTAGAACGTGATAATAGTGCATGGGTTTAACAGGAGACTAAAGCATAGTGAGGGTGTTTCTTTCCAACATCAGGCAAAAATAAATGTCTGAGTGTAGGAACAAGTGGATGCACCAAGAATGTGCCCAAGATCCACTTCAAATGTATCCCTGACCTCGACTGAGTGCAACACCAAATGAATGACAATTCCTTGGAACACAGAGTGAACACCAAGGATTGTAATTATAGTGATTTGACTCCAGAACCTGTTGAGAGAGACTGGAAAGCCCTTACCATTAATTCTGGGGGTTTATCAATATGTAAATTGATACTTGTGTAGCACACTACTCACCCGCAAGGGTCTCAAGGCACTTGTACGAATACCGCTGTGGAACCCATCCTGGCTTTCCCTGTGAGGCGTCCACTCCTGGGTACCCCCAAGGTGGAGGCCAGGCATCCTTAGCGTTGTGGGGCCCGTTGTGGAGATTAAGCAAGCAATTGCTCAGAGTTGCAGTGTGGGACTCCATGATTGGAATAGGCACTGAGGCGAGAATTATCAGGTCCGTGGAATTTTGAGCCCAAGACCCGCCTGGTCCCGGGCTAGACCTCTGCATCAGGGTCTGCCGCTTTAATCATTGAGCCACACTTCTCCATGAATCAATGAGAAGATAGCTAAAGAAAACAGAGTTGGTAGTTCATGCTGTTGATTGTTTAGGGGAGTAAGGGGTCAACCAGGAGGGCAGTCCACACAGAAGTGTTTATGTGATGGAAAAATAATTGAAAACGTTTTAACCTAAGTGTTAGTATTCATCATTGTTTCCTTGCGATATCAAATAAGCTGAATTAAAAGAAACAGCATGAATGAGCACAGGATAAGCCCATGTGAATATTCCAAACAGGTGCAAATATTTATGGCAAAAGAACACTCAGCAAGCATGAACCTGATGGAAATTGGCCACAGGTATTGTAAGAAACTATTCTTGAGAGAGAAAGTGTTAACACCCAGGTAATGACAACTAATTGTTTCTGTGTGGTTTTCACAGAATACCACTTCTTCACTTTTTGACTTCATTGTAAACTCCGAGCAAACTGTGTGGAATTCCTATAGCTCGACACCAAGGACATATTGCTTGGGGTCACGGGCAACAAGTTTTCATGTGTATTTTGTCCTTGGGACAAGCAGGCCCAACCCCCCCTGCAGCACCAACCCTTTGGCTGCAAGTTTGCAGTACCACAGTATGGATCATGGAAGGTAATATTTGTGTTCAAATGCTAATGCTGTTCAAACTTGTATTTATGGTTCATTAATTGAAAGTCTTTATCATTAGGGTGAGCACTCTAAGTGAATGTAAGCTCGGACTGCACTACTGAAAGTGGTTCCAGTATAAAAATGTGTACACACGTTTTCAAAGTTTAGAAATATGAGCCTATGTATAATGCTCCCAGAATGCTCTCTGATTTGATGCAATTATTTGCAGAGGCTTGAAAGCAAGATTGATCATTATTTGCTTTCAAAATAAAATGTTCATAAAAAATTAAAGCAGGGAAAAAAACATTTTGCTAAACTGTAAAATTTCAGGTAACATTTCTTTGCAGCATCATTTAGTAGCATGTGTTGATTCATGCTAGTATTTCCCAAAAATATTCCTAACGGAAAATCAGTGTAACAAGTTTAAATAAGATTATGGGAAATAAAAACAAACAAGCATTGGCAAAGCCAGTGGGTCTGAATTTGGTGGTCAGCTTTTTAGTTTTGTCAATGTGTGATGCATGGTTTTAGGAAACCTTATTGTAAAACCTTATTGATGTGGAAGCTGCTGGGCCATCACTATTATAAAAAACATTGACAACAGCAAAAATTGTTTATGGTCTCAAAAAGCACACACTGCCACAGTAGTTACTGGCACTGAACAAAACTACTTTGTGTGCCGATATGCTCCTTGTGAAAAAGCAAAATGCTGACACTAGCAGTGACGTCAGCCTTTACAGAAAGACAGAATTTTAATAAACACAAAAGGTCACTTTCAATGCAGGACCAAATAAAGGGCCAAATTATTAAAGAGAGTCTCAAAAGTGCAACCATTGTATATGTCTGTGCATTAAGTGCAGCTATACAGCTTTTATGATTTCCCAAGAATTTACAGAAGTAGGACAAGAAATAGTACTCCTAGAAAATATGCATGTGTAGCTTTGCTCATGCGAAAATCTGAGTGTTTGCAAGTTCACTTTCCCTCCAACCACTTTTTTCCCAACTCTGGAAGAAGGTTTACGCCTGCCATTGTAAGTAGTACATTTCCAATATTTCTCAGTATGAGAAAAGATTATAGAAGAGTTGTTGAAAACCCTTAAAACATGCAAGTGAGTAGGTTTGCACAGACTCAGAAGGGCATTCTAACCCTGGAGCTATTGCTTACCACTACCGTCAGACCCAGTATGTAAATCTGCGAAACGTGACAACATAAGGGGATTGCAAGTACTCAAACACTACTATGGTAGGAGCTCTTGAATAATCAGAGCTGCTATATCAGAGCTCTTATATAATAAGATTGCTGCCATAATTGGTCGCTGCACTACATGGCACCAAAGGAGCAAGTGGATTTTGTTACAGGACTTGTAGATTTATGATACAACCTGCCCGATGGACAAGTAGATATTTTATTAAATTCCACACCCCTGAACATATGACCTGAAGGGCCCAACTTTAAGTGATTGCGTTTCATTTTGCTGATTGTATTATATCAACGAGCCCTTTAGGTTTCAAGCCACAAAATATCAAGAAAAAGAAAGCCTACAACCGATCCTTCTCTAGAATGGCCCCAAAAATTTGGAACTCTCTCCTTTCTGAGATCAGATGCAATAACTCTCCCTCACTAAGGATTTGGTCACACCCCAGTTCCTTGTCTAGACCCGGACCTCCTTTTGTCCGCTGCCTCTTGTCACTCCATAATGTGCCTACGTCTTTAGCCTATGTTAGACTACACCCCTCACGTAAATCTATGATTCACTACCTTGGTAAAAACTGTGCATCTATTCTCCCCACCTGCACTGCTCCCAGCCACAACGACTTCAGAACCTTTGTGTACACTGCATATCGTATTCTTCTTTGATTTATTGTAGCTGTGTATTTTGTTTTACAATTTATGTAACTCAGTTACTTGCTGCTATTCTATTTACATATCCCACTGGATTTCATTTACTCTTTTTACTGTTACAATATATTTGATCTACTCTCTATGTACCTATTGCTGTTTTGCTTACTCTGTAAAGCACTAAGTTGTCATGAATGTAAGCACTAGGATTCCATGTTTGTTCTCTCCTGTAGTGAAAAACTATGGGGCCCATTACGATGTCGGGTGGATTGCCCCCGCCAGGCTGGCGGTAGCCACCGCCAGCCTGGCGGGGGCAATCCGCCCGACATCCACACTCGTTTTCCCCCCCGCCATATTAGTATGGCGGGGGGACCTAGGCGGACGGAAAGACCGTCCGCCGCTTTTCCGCCCAGGTCGCCTTGCGACCGGGCGGAAAAGGTTTAATATGGTGGCTGTGTCTAATAGACACTGCCAGCCATATTATGATGGGCGCTTTAGATGCCTTTCCGCGGCGGCGATGCCGCCACAGAAAGGCATGCGGTCTTCACTCTGGGGGCCTCCTGCGGGCCCCCAGAGTGAAGGAGAGGTGGGGGGTGCACACGGAGGGGACCTGTGGTATCCCCCCTGCATTTGCATAGACAAAGCGGCAGGCACCGCGCGGTGCCTGCCGCTTTGTCTATGCAAATGCATTAATGCATTTTTAGCATTGTGGCGGGCGGTGCAGAGAGCACCGCCCGCCACAATGCTAAAAATGAAGGATGTGCCCGCCACTGTGGCAGACACATCCTAATAGCCCCCACTGGACCCCGCCCTTATGGCGGACGGTCCCAATCCCCGCTAGGATGACGGGCGGACTAAGTCCGCCCGTCATCCTAATAGGCCCCTATGAATCTACTATCCCCTCCCTCACATCCCAACGAGCTCAGAACTGTTGCGTTCACATGTCTGACTGTCTATTGGATTCTTCTTTTTTATGATGTTGCTATGTATTTTTGTTTGTGCATTATATAACTCAAGTACTTATTGCTTTTTTGTTTTCATATGCCACTGTATATCGTTTACTTCTTTTTACCTTTACTATGGTTTTTTTTATCTACTCTCTAGATACCTCATGTTCTTGTTTGTTGCGCTCACTCCATAAGGTGCTCTGATACCTTTGGGTCATGTTCGCAATATACAAAACATTTTAAATAAAATAAATAAAAATAATAAATCATAGACAAAGTGGCAACCCTTGAGATGAGGTTACAACACTGGTCTTCAACAATTCCAAAAGAAAACGAATACAACTACATCAAATTACTTTGCAAAATTATATCAAACTCTAGGGCTTCCAAAGATGAAAACTTCTCAATCCATGAACAAGAACAATGATAGCAGATCCAACACAAATTTTAAGATGCTGTTGCACAGGGAAACTCCCATTAATATTTTTGTGATCTCCATATAGAAGTACTATGCAACAAGAAAAAGAACAGTTAATGTGACAAGGACCGGTAGACTTGATTATATAATGTCAGGTGCTCACCTCACGTGGAAAGATGGCTCAATATGGCCTTGCAGTGCTTTAAAAGAAAACCTCTTATCTTACCACTCAGTTAAAAGTCCAGGTGGGATTTAGGGCCCAAAGAGCAAGATTGTGTAGAGTGTCACAGCTCTGCTATTTCTATTTTAACAGCAATGTGTTGATTTGAATCACGCCTTCATATAAATTGTAGTGCAAACATTATTAAAAGCTTAGGGGGTTATTTCGAGTTTTGCAGATGTAGGACAGCCACCAGAATTTGGGAAATGTCCCACCGTCGCAGGTTAGCTCATGTCCTGCCTCTGGGAAATAATAAATAACCCTAACTTTTGACGCTTTTTCCCGTAGGATACATATTTGGCAGTCTGAACTGCTCTTACTGACATCTTTAATTATTTTGTTAAATATTTTAGGAATTGTTTTATGTGTTGCAGTAATAAATTTGCTCTAGATTCATGATTTGTGCAAAACTAATAAATAAATATAACTTGCAGCTTTGCCCATATTTCTAAGTATTTTCTTGAAGATGGAAGCCACAGTTTAGGACAAAGAGAAATAGAACTTTTTTTTACATTGACTGTTTTCTCGATTAACTGCTCGAAGGGGAACTCTCTTCGCCTGCTCTCAAAGTTAAAGTTAACCCAGACATTTTAGGGTGACATAGCACACCTAGTATGCATAATTTATTATAGGAAGCACGATGAAATTAATTAATACAACATGTACCTACAACCAAAGCAAGTATCTGAAGCAAGTCAAGCGGATAATATTATTTCACCAGCCAGACTCCAGAGATCTAGCTTTCTTCTATGGATCCATGTCATTCATTAAGAACAACTCTAGGTCAGACAAAACAAGACTTTGCAAGCCACCATCCATATTTGTCGTACTCAATTTGTCGTTTACAGGGGGCAGCTGCGTAAGTAACTTAACTAAATCTCATTTGAAAAAAGTACTTTAGAAGTTGTATTCACTATTTGTTTTCAAATTTAACCTTACAAGTCCTGTCTTCTTAAGTACTGTCTCCTTAAATCCGGGAAATAGTTTAGCATGTCCAGGCTATTTTAGGTTTTTTTCTAAAGAGAAGTTTCAAAGAACACTACATTTTAAATCCTGCTGAAATAACTCCCTTTAATGATGACACTGACTTATAAATATGATGACTGAAGAATAGAGAAGAGGGTGATTGTGAAAGGATTTTAGTGCAATTTCAATATGTCACTTTCAATTGAGTCAAGCACTGTTTTGTTTACCAAGTTTCACATTGCAAGCCTTTCTGCCATTTCAGTTTGAGGAAAACAAATATTGGTTAGTTCACTCTGCACTGCAAGCTGGCTATGTTTGTGCGTCCCAAGCAAGTGCATGTTAGAGTCACCAAACTTTGCAAGAAAAGTTAAGAATTCAGATGAAGAGCAGCAATTTCAAGTGCAATTAAATAGCAACAAGAGAAAGATATCAGAGATCGAGAGGAATTATTTTATTGGCCTCTCTTTGTTGGGTATCAAATAAAAGCAAACTTATAATTAAGATGGTAGTAAAACCATTTGACTAGAAGTATTGAGTTTTAGAATGATACCACCAGTCTTCATCATCAGTATTCTATATTATCTTATAAGTGGCTCAGAAGTACGATGAGCCTTATTCCTACAAATAAGAAAAAAAAGCAAAAGTAAAAAGCCAATAATTGCAAAATTGTCAAGGTCAAGGTTAGAGAAACACATTTATGATTAGATTATGATGCTATTTACTGTAATCCCATGCATTAAAAGTTGGTGGAGTGCCTATTAATACTCTCAGCATTTCTAGTGTACAGAAGTTGTATTCCCACACTATCAGCCATTTAAAGAATTAATACTCAGATGCAATGCAGAACAAGATTATTGCACACCCTTCTAAATAAAACAAGTTTCTCTTTATCCAATTTGAAGACTTTTGTGAGGCGCTCCAAAAACACTTGGAGAAGATATACTTAGTTTAGGTGATTTGAAGCCTGGGCTTCTTTCAAAAACTGAAGGGAATCATAAGAGGGATGTTATGTATGAGACTCAGTTATTAACCAAACATGCTACTGTCTAATCCCTTATATTACACCAATTCTGTACAGACCACACAGTTACATTTTTTATTGCTGCTCAGCTACCAACTATTAAGCTAAACAAGCCCTCTGAGACAGTGAGTGAAACAACTAAAAGTTCAAGCAATTTGTACCTGCTGCCTTAGCTTTAGCATACATACCATCTCCCATTTTCTTTCATTACACTATGAAAATTATCTTTGTTGTATTTTCAATAGATTTTCCTTTAAATGTACTTCACACATCAACATATTGAAATACCTAAAGGTACCCCTGTATACCAAGTTATTTCAAAGAATATACAACACACAACTGGCCAAAGTAAAACAACAAGAGAAAAAAGCTGGAGCACTATTGGCGTGAAGAGCTAAATCCCTATATTGAGCTCACATGTAAATTGCATTATAGAATTCACGAAAGAGAAGTTCAAAGCCAAGACAAGGCATTTTAATCAGCAAATTACATCAACTTCAGATGCCACTAATAAACTGTTCAGAATGTGTAAAAAACATTTGAGACTGTGGACTCCAAATGTATTCTCCTGTGCTTAAAGGAATAACATCTAGAATACGTTTTGGGCCAGGTTCAAAACACTCTTACTAGAGTGCAGGTAGTATATTAAGTAATTTGTCATTGCAGCTAAATACCCAAATTGGTGGAGTAACTCAGGGTGCAGCCTTGTTACTGCTTATATTCAACCTGTATGTGCTCCCCCATCTGCTTCAAGATAGAGGCCTTAGTTGTGAACTGCATGCTGACAGCACCTACATATTGACTGATCCCAGTAATACAAATGATAACCCTAGATTATCCGAGTATCTTATGCATATAAGTGGACTATAAGCCAGATGTACAAATCCATGTTGTAATCAGAAACCTGGCAGTTTGCAAAATCACAAGGTTTGAGACTGCAAAGTGGCTTTTTGTTATGTTTTAAACCTATTCTGTGACTCAGAAATGCCTTTTCTTACTCAGCAAATTGGTTTAGTGAGCCATATTGAATCACAATAAGGAAGGGGCATAAAAACACTGCGACATCCTAATTGAGGAGGGGGTAACTGATTTGTAAAGAGGAAGTTGTCCCACTAGGTCACCTTCCTCTTTGTGAATGGTGGGGTCAGCCTCGATGTGTGTAGGCAGTGGTCGACGGTGATCTGTAGGACCACTGTCTTATGATTCCCATTTTGGACTGCATACACAAAGATGGTGGTCTGCTGTTCCTTTTAGGCCACCATCCTTGTGTTTTTCTTGCCAGTCAGAGAGTGTCCTTAGTCGTGACCTGCCTGATTAATATTAATTAGGCAAGTTGTGCTGTGACAACCCCCCTCCCCCTCCCACCCAACGACTGAAGATTTTGCAATGCGTCCAGTTAGTACATACATTGCATCACAAATTAAAGAGTGGTAATAAAAAAGCCCACACACAGTAGGTGACAACTTGTTGTTACCAGTTTTTTAGTACATCATTCCTTGGACTTCATTGTAGAAAATCAAAACTCTGCTCAAAAGCAATGACCCGACTGCTGCTCTTTTGTTAAGCTGGCCACCTGAACAAGGCTCTGTTCCTATAAAGGTGGTATGCAATTATGCATTCCTTTTTATTATTCCAGTTATGATTTTCTCCTCAGATACAAGCCAATTTAGTAGCATATTTCTTTCAATTATATGCATTGGAAAAGATTGGTCCTAGCTTGATAACTGATGATCATTATCTGTTGGTCCAATTCTGGTAGCATCCATGTTGGAATACTATCCGGCAGCCTACCTAGGCTTCCCAAAAAAGAAAGTGCTGGTGTTACAGACAGAAGAAAACAGGACCATATGCACGATGGTCAGTTTATGGAAACATTACCATGTTTGAAATTAACTACATTGGTTGTTGGTAGATCAATAAATCCATCACAAAATCTGGACCCTTCTTTGGGCAGCTCAAAATGTCAAAGAACCATGGCACTTGCCTGAAAAATTTGACTGTCTTGATCGAGCTCAAATAAATTTGCGAAGGTTGCGGGCACCAAAATGACACAACAACAACATGATTCCCAAAAGACTTACTTTAGAGCATTACAACATTCAAAAAGATGATCAAATGACACCCGCTGCAATCCTTAAAAACTGAGATCTCTGCTGATTGCCTTTGTTTGTCAGTAACTGCTGATTTTGTCTTTATAGTTTCATGTAGGTTGCACCTCCCTGTATGTCTTGATTTTATATTGTACTTATGCTGATCTTTATTTGTTACTGCTTTGTTGTCTTTATGTTTAGAAAATGAAAATTGAAAATGAAAATTAAATTTATAAGGCGCCTTAAACCCAAGGATATCTCAGCGCTACGCCAGAAACAGGGCTTAACCACACCAAACAGTAACATTAAGATGAGACAAGCAAAGTCTTCAGGGATCTTTAAACAAAGTACAAGAGTCAGAGTTGGTAATGTGAGTAGGCATGGCATTCCAAAGCCTGGCCGCAGGATTCGTGAAGGACCAACTGCCCCATCGGGCATTCTGCATTCTAGGGATGCTGATTTTCCAACCAGAGGAGGATCTAAGAGTCCTGCCAGGGATAAACCAGTTAAACAAGGCCAAGAGATGTTTAGATCGTTTATGATGGAGGGCTTGAAAGAATAAGCAGATAGTCTTTTAGAAGATACACTTCCTAACAGGGAGCAATTCAACACCTTGGATTTCTACTCTTTTCTTTCTAGTTACTGCACCTTGATTCTTAGCCCTTGGCATTGCTGTGCATTATAAATAAATATAAATAACAAAGTAAAAGCTTTTCCTCTTCTAGTTTTGTCCTTATCGCCCAAATGAGTAATTTTATAAAGAGTAGGCACCGGTAGAGGTATATCTCTGAGGCGCAGTTTCATGGAGAAAAGGTATATCTAATTGATTATAAGGAATAAATTCAAATATTTAACATTTATGTTTGGGAAGGGATCATGCATTAAGTATTATGAACCTAACTTATTCATGTTCTGGATATTATTGCTTTTCATGCAGACGTCATGGGAGGAGGCTCACGGGATAGGCTGCAAGTTACCTTTGATAGAACAGAAAAGGTTCATAAGCTGCAACTTAGAGTGAATGATCCAGTAGAAGGAAGTGTTCAGAAGTAAAACCAGCAGTTGGGCTATCGCTATCGCTGGATGTATTTGTGATGCAGGGCTGCAGGCGGTCTTGCCTTAGGTGCACCCTCAAAGTCCTTAAATAGGTCATGCTGCCTCCTTAAATAGATAAACAGCTTATCAACCAATCCGGGTGACCTCATCAAACTCACCCTTATATAGGGCATATGCTGTGGCAGGACATGGTAGGAATCGAGCATTGCCCCTCCTGAGCATCCCTGCAGAGCCGGGGTTAGTTGCATAAAAGAAAGTGGTGGGTACCCCAGGCTTAAAGTGGTGAGGTGCCTTTCACGGATATTCGTAGTCTTTTGACTGAATGGGGGACCGGTTAAAAGTGGGGGCCGTCTGTGACACAGGGGCTGCAGCTGTCTGCATTGCACCCCTGACAGGGATGCTTGATCAAGGAAAGGAAAGCAGAACAAGTAGAGACATGGAGCAGAAATGGAGACCAGCAACTTCTCCCTATTCTCTGCTACCTTCAGCAAGATAATAATAAAAAAAGAGCTAACAATCTCACAATTCTAAGGACGTTTTTTACAAGCAACAAAAGAACACAGCGTGGACATTGGTGTTTCTGTTAGTGCAGTTAATTTCTGCCGCTAAGCAACTGCAACATCAAAAAAATGAATCCTATAATATATTTTTGAAAGTTTAAACAGATGTTTTTCTATTTTGCATGAAGCTTTTTTTCACTGACCTAGTTTTGGATTTCATTTGCATTTTCCCTTTTTTCATCTGAGCTGTCTTGCATTGCATCCAGTGCTTGTTCCAAATGTAAATCTGTGCTGGGCATCGGTTGAAGGAGCTCAGCCTTTTGTAATCTCATCTGGATCCCATGGCTGGCCCAACTTCGATTAATCAGTGTTATTTATCTTACAGCGTCATATCGTATTTAAATTATAGTGCCATATGAGCTCTCCAGCTCAGAAGCCATCATACCACAGTATGCACTGTTAAAACAATCACATTCCAATGCTCAAACCGCCGAGTGAGGTGAAACGCAGGAACCGAGATCACTTTTTTTTAATTCTTAGTTATTCATGGACAAGATAATGTCTTATTTAAAATCTTAAACCTTGTAGAACCCGTATAACGCTGCTGCGATAATTAATGTAATGACATCAGCAAACAATAGGTATTAAACAAATCTCTACTTTTTAACAATGCACTTCAACTACTTTTTATATTTTAATGAAACTAAAGGCAAGACTATATCAAGTAATGTTTCTGAAATACTCAATAAAGAGAAGATGTGGCCTAACGGCTATAGCAGTCGATCTCGAAGCTGGGGAGCCGGGTTCGAGTCCCTCTGTAGCGTAACCCGTGCTCAAGTAAAGCACTCAGATACCTTCGGGTCGAGTTCGGGCTACATACAACTCCAAAATAAAGTAAAACGATGTAACGCTCGCTCTCTCGGGTTTCAAAGTACAACGTAAAATATTATTGCGACCGATTCTTTCACTGTCACCTGAAAATCGCGCGTTTTAAACCAGATATGACAAAAAGAGTAAATAAATTGCCGAAGCGTTACACAGAGGTTGAAAAATGTGAAAATAAATCTGATCGCACACAATCCTTCCCAGTTGTTAAACTGGTGGGGTCAGGAGCTACAAATGTTATATATCTTTCTTTATCTATAGATACATACACATAGATATTAAACTTTTTAAGCAAACACTGCTTTCAAATGAAAAGTACTTGAACAATTTCATGTGTGTTCAAACGTTCAGTGTCTATTTGTTTTTTCTGTGTCGCGTCCTGGTACATTGAGCAGCTATGGTGGTGCAGCAAAAGTGGGTGCACATAGAGCTGGGGCATGGTCCATTTCTGGCCCCCATCAAAAGACGCCACTGCTTAATGGGTTTGGCTATTTAGAGATGCAAATGATACATCAATCAGAAATGAAATATGAGACGTCTTACTAAGTTATAAATAAAAAGGTCGAAACCCAAGCAGTATGTGGAGAAACAGTCATTAAGCTAGAGGATGTTGGGTGCCACACTTGCAAAAAAAATCAAGATTTCAGTATATGTACAACATCAAGCATGCTACTGGGTCTGGATACATTTATTGTGAGAGCTAAAACTCCATTTAACAAGAATACACTGCGCATTCATATTGGTCTCAAATGTACAGGTGTTTTAAGGACATCTCCTGTGCTAAGGCTGTGAAATGAGGAATATAAACCAATTCCCGTGCAGCAGATAGATACAGTGTGGTCTATCTAGACAGCTAAACTGCCATTAAGCAAAAAATAAGGTTGCGCAAACGTGACATGAAAATAAAACATTTTTGTGAGTATAAAGTGTTGGGCTGGTTTACCAAACCAGTGGTCTTAGATGGTGGGTTTTCACCAAGTTCTACATACATAAAACAACTTTGCACTTTTGTGAACAATAGGTGTTAGGAAAATGGATACAGCCTTGTCATAAGCTAGAACCAAGAACAATAACTTTACACATCCCCATAATGCATAACACATCATTTACTTTACAAACTGATGTGCTTTATACTTGTAACAGTGAATGCTCATTTGTAACACGAGGCACATATATGTTGGAGAATGCGTTACTCCTCCTTCCTAGATGGCATATACTATTTAGAGATATTGTGTGATTGGATACAGAGAAGTCCCTCAACAGGGCCACATGGACATTTCTCCTGTCAATCATGTCAAATATTTCTTTGGTATCAATATATTTTGAAGCATTATGGCTGTATATCGCTACTTCATTGCATCAGGAAGGGTTAATGGCAAAACCCTTATTCATTTTGACCTGGAATGAGAGACAAGAAAGCGTTTCCCTCCTCTCCCCTTTTATTTATTCTCATGTTATAAGCTATACTATTTATGAATTTGAGAATCACACAAGGGCATTTCATTGGGATCATCAAAATTAAAATCTAAAGCATCGTCCCATCCATATTTTCTTAATTGAAGCAGAAAACTCTATTCCAGGATAAAGGTTAGATGAGAATGCACCTCAATCCAAGGTCAAGGTGCGGATTGTGCATTCCCCCAAGTGAATGTCAGAGGAGTCTGTACAATGATGGCAAGCCAAATCACTCAATAACTTCTTTGAGGATAAACTAGAAAAAACTAAAGACATAAATTAAAACAAGGATTGGCAACACCAGTAGCTATGTTGTTGACCACCAGCTGTCCAGCTTTGGCACTGCTTGTTTTGTTTTGGCATGGTTTTTGCAAAACTTTATAGTTGAAAATGCTGCTAGGCCCTCAACATTCTTTGAGAAAACTTTGGCTAGAAACAAACTTTATTTCGGTTACAAAAAACACATCCATTACATTGAGTAACTCACCAACCCCTTTTTAACAATACCAGCCAGAGAATTCATTAAAATCTATGTTTCTAGCGGGTGGGTATTTTTTAAAGATTTTTTTCCCTATCACTTTGACCCTTCCACTTCTACACCAACAATGTAGCCCACAACTTCCAAAAAAGTGCTCCCACGTCTCAGTCGGTCGTAGCACGTCCCGTCCCGCAGCCAAAGAACCCAATGATGAAGCATGCCACCAAGGGGCCTTTTGGTGGGTGAGGGTTATTTTAAGAAAATTCGTTTTTTCCCATAGGTATCACTTACATTTGGAAAGATACCATTTTGAATAAACCTTATCAAGTGGACTTCTTTTGATGAACTATATGATACAGAAGGCAAGGTCCACTATGTACCTCTCTCTCCCCTTTTTTATTAACGTGAACGTAGTTCTTCGCTCTCAGAGAACTAGTTGGTGTGAATGTGCTCCATGTGACGGGGCCGAATGTAGTCACAATAAAGTTAGCCAATAGCCGAAGTGGGTTGAACAACTGCCCCATGCTCAAAGCTGTAATGGGCAGTAGATAAATATGAATGCCACAATAACAGACATATGAACAAAGAGGCAGGCTGAAAGGCAACTATGAGGAAGTATATTATACTTATAATTTAATACAATTAAGGATAAGGTGAACGGCAGACCTAGTGAAAGCTTCGAGAAGTATATTATGCATATAGTGTTAGTACTATCTAAAGGTCATGGATAATGCCAGATCTAAAAATGATCAATCAGTGCAATGTTTTATATGACAGACCATCATTTATAACATGCTAATTCAAGTATCCTGCAGAACACTTACATATTGCTAATAGTTGGCAAGCAGGCATACAATGTTTACAAATCACACTCAATCATTTATTGAAAATTGCAGTGTATCAGAGGCCAATAAAGCACCGTAGTAAGACCCCTTAATTCAGAGGGAATTCCAGGTATGGGGTGAATGGAACAAAGAGGGCTTAAAAGTAGGAACACATTATGTAAGGTCTCCCACTACTAATGAATTATGTTAAAGTGTGGTCACAGTTTGCATAAATTAATATTTCGTGTTATCAGGCCATCTTGCCACAACTACAAATATTATTATTCTACTCAAAACTACGAAATGGCAGCTGTAATTTGATACAGTCCCTTTAGACGTTAGGATTACTTTTAAATATGTATTTCTGGCTCTATTCCAGTTGCTGCAATTTGCTGCGGACTGTACATCATCACCACTTACGGTAAAATGTGTTCTACTGTGAGGCAGTGTTTATGGGGTTGAAGAGATTTGAAACACATGTACTCACTCCTCTGTCAGTTTTCCTAGAACGTACGATAGGGACGTATAAAGCTATAAAGTAATTGGCTTTTATGAATGTTGCTAGAGTTTTTGTGCATTACTAATAACATGCAGAAATGTGGATATATTCTCGAATTTTATTGCACAGTGTCCTGGTGCTGTTGCACTTGAAACAAATTTCCTATGACATATAGAATTGCTTTTTCTAGCTCTTGCTAACTAGGCCTCAATTTAGGCCCAGACGCCATCTTTTTCAGAATCCATGTCTCTGATGTCCAGAATATTTCACTGTGAATCATTTCTGCTGCATACAGTCAAGCAGGCATGCTTGTTAATTTCCATTGACATTGTTCTTGCTGCTCTCGATGAACAACTTTCCAGGTCACAATAATGTAACGTTTCCAAGGGCCATCCGCTAGCTCACTGTGCCTTGTTCCTTCATAATAGTTTGCTGTTGTTCATGTAGCTAGTTGGCACTCCCATCTCCAGATGGCATTAGCATAGAGGGGGCAGAATCAATATTCATGTAGCGGTGCAGTCCTTAGGTGCTAAGACAATATGACATTTCATAAAACTCTGTACTGATTTGCTGAAATTTTAATTCTTTTGCTCGCATCATGAAGAATATGTATTTCTATTTTGTTCTATGAGAAGGTTTCCTTTATAAACTCCTGATTTTAGGAGTGAACCAGAAGTCTTTCCAACGGGTGCTCTCTGTTTCTCTGCTGATTTTGCTGTGCACTTAGCACATGCATATTTTACTTTATGGCACTCATTTAATGCTTTGGAATTCACTACCACACATTTTGGATTTCTGTAATAAGTATTTTAAATGTATTACGGTTAAAGAACTCAATATTTGAGTGAGCCCTTACTTAATAAATTGTATATGATATTGTTGTTGGGTGCCTTATCTCGGAGACACACTGCCTCATGAAACTGAGGTGTCTCCAATTATCAGGTCTTAGGGGGAATATCTGAGATGATATTTTTGGGGTGCATGAATTTAGGGGCTGCCTGCGCCCACAATGTCATACCACAGTGTCTTTTTTCTCGAGTGGTGCATGCTCCGAGAACATGTCTGCCATGTTTCCTCTATTAGTGTTGACCTTCAAGGGGTGCTTACTTCTACTCCCGTTGTAATCATGCCCTCTGTGACGTGGAGCAGTTACGTAAAGTTGTGTTTGTTTATCTCCTACATATTTAGAATTGTGTCTCACTTGCTTATCACCTGGCAGGACTCGATGTTCTGCTTCAGCTAAGTATGTAACCTTAACTTGTATCCGCTCCAAATTCTTGTTGCGTAGCAGTCTCGACAGAGCATGCGAAGAGACGTATGTCCCTTTTGTAAAATTGATTTTTATTGAACAATTCATAAAAAAGAGGTTAGAATTCGCTAATCGCATTTGGTCATGCATCTCTTAGCGAGAAGCAACTGGCTGTTGTTGAGCAATTGTTGCGTGCCAAACACCACCCGGCTACTTAAAGTCCCCATAAGTTCTGGAAGTAGTGACGTCATTGTGCACCCGATCACATTTGCAAAAATCTGTAATTTATGCACCTGGGAAGTATTCTTTAGGACGCTATCGTGAGGCATGACAGGCATATGTTATTTGGCAAGCTGAATAGTAATTTTATTATATCGCTTCTTACTGCACCTGTTACATTTCTAAGTCCTGTCAGCTTTGTTAAAAAAAAAATATTCATATTACCTTTTCATGGTGCTTATTTGCTGACTTAAGAAGCATTTAACCCTGAAATGACGATCCCAATATTCAAAGACAGGACATTATCACAGTACTGAGCAGCACCCCTTCAACCCGCTGAGGTATCTTATCTGCATGGTCACTTTGAAGGCCTTTGCTATCGTACAATTTTGAATTTATTCACATAAATAAAGATTTTCAAATTACTTCCTTTTTTCTTGATTTCTTTATTTCGCAATGTATCTTATGATCAGAGGCATCGTTGGTGCATTGTGGCAGTAGTGCAAGCTGTGGTGCAAGCAGGACTCACATCAGTTCATGTCCCCCTTGCTGGGCAAAACAAACCGCCGCGTTCACACTTAAAAGTCCAATCAATGATGAGTAGATGTCTTCATTTGCTTTTGAACGGTCCAAAGAAATTTTGGCTGGAGCAGTTCTAATTCTGTTTTTTCATTCACTTCACCCTGCAGCACTAAAAGTGAAGGCACCAGGATGTCTGCTGAACCCTCCTAGGGTAGATTGTTTATATTTTTTAAGCATGGGACAGACTGCCATTTAAAGGTACATTTCATGATGGGCCATGTGTTATTTGGGTTTCTGTTTTGCAGAGGTATGCACGCTGTCCAAGAAGGAACCACAATCCTAGTCAGGGTAAGTCAGATACACACTGTAAATTAACCTGTGCCCCCACTCTGGTAGCTTAGCCCAGAGCAGGTAAGCTATACTTAAGAGTCAATGTGTAATGTATTTGTGAAACACTTCAATCAGTAACACAGTGAAAATAACAGTAAAAGATTCCACACCAAGTTAGAAACACGGAGTATATTTATATGAACAAATCAAGACCTAAATGACAAAACTCTAAATAATATAACTGGTGGTGTGAATTTTTAAAGTATAGATGAAAATGTAGTGCTTAAAAGCGTAAAGCGCCAACTGGGGCCATCTTGTCATGCTATAATGGGGTAGATCCATAAATTCAGGCCGACTACAATGGAGTACGGGTTGGATACAAGGACCAGCTATGGCCCGCTGCAAACCACTTTAGATGTGTCATTGACTGAGTCGAGATGCAAGAAGCAATCAAGTAATGCGTTGTCGTCGAACCGCTGAAGTCAACATGTCGATGTCGAGCCTCGCAAATTCAGAGATACATCAGAAACTGGAGACTATGCACTGCGCAATCGGCAATGCGAGGTCAGCGGTCCGTGCGGCAGTGGCAATGCATGGATGTCGAGAGACACTGGTTGCAATTGGCACAAGGTCGTTGATGCGTGGATTATAGCAGTTGCAACACTTTATAACCACATCCAAGGGCCCAGGATTGGATTGGCACCACTTGGCAGGGCAAGACTTGCAGCAAGCAAAGTCCTGGTGCTGTTGCAGATTGATGAAAACTCTTTGATGGTCCTGAGTCTTAGTACAGCCCTTGAGTTCAAGTGATATGGGTCCAGTCCTTCTTCAACAGGGCAGAGAGTAGTAGACTGTAGGGCAGTACAGATGAAAAGTAGTTATTTCAGAGTGGCAGTCCTTGTAACAGCACAGCAATTCATTTTTACTGGTAGAGTTCTCCACTGGTCCATTAGTGTACTGATTTGGTGGGGTCATTGACCTAGTATTTGTACCAGTTGTGCCTTTGAAGTGGGGGTGACTTCAAAGAGGGGCTTTGAAGTGGACAGAGGTCCTTCATCCCATCTCTGGCTCCGGACTAACTTCAGGGGGGTATGCAGAAATTTGAGTAGGGACAGGAAGCAGCCTAATTAGGGTGTCAGCTCCTCCCTCTCATCCTGCCCTTGATGACAGATCAGTATGTAGATGGCCTCTCACTCACACCTAAGCTCCCTTTGTGTGTGGCTATCTAGAGGGAGTGCAAAAAGTCCAGCTGTCACCCAGCCCAGACATGCATTGGTGACAGGCTGCAGGCCCACAGGGCTAAGAGCAGAACAATTTCATCTTACTAAAAGTGGTATTTGTAAAAGGGTAGTGATAAATGTGGTTTTACCAGTAAAGAGGCTTTCTCATTACCATTCCAATGATATAAAATCTGACAGCTCTACTGCTTCCCAATCAGGAATTACAGCGGAAAAGTGCAAAAAGGAATTCCATATATTAACCTATGAGAGGAGTAGCCCTCACAGTAGTGAAAAATGAATATGGGTGTTTTTCACTACCAGGACATGCAAAACTTAAAAGTATATGTCCTATCTTTTGATTACACAGCACCCTGCCCTATGGGCTACCTTAGGAATTACTTATATGTAATAAATGGGTATATTAAAGCTTGAAATTGAGATTCCAATGCCAAATCGACATGACAGTGTAAAACTGCACACACAGGCTCTGCAGTGGCAGGCCTGAATCATGTTTAAAGTGCTCCTTGTGTGGGTGGCATATTCAGTGCTGGATGCCCATTAGTAGCATTTAATTTACATGCCCTAGGCACATGTAGTGTATAAGTAAGTGAAATATGCCAATTGTGGATAAATCAATCAAACCATGTTTAGGGGAGAGAGCACATGCGCTTTAGAACTAGTTGGCAGTGGTAAAGGGCTCAGAGCCCTAAGGCCAACAAAAATGTCAGCAATATTGGAGACAAGCATTCAAAATATTTCGGGGAAGACCACCCTAAGGCTCACAGGTCTAACACCATTGTTTTCCATCAGTTATCCACTTGTTATGTTGGACAATTTCGATGAATAGTAGAGACCTATTCTGGTTGTTGCCATAAGCACAAACAATATATGTATGTGATGATATGTTTATAGTGTAAACATTAATAAATAGCAGCGTTTCACCGAACATGTAGATTAAATGCTGAGATACGACACATGATTGGATTAATCAATCAATCAATCAATCAGGGGTTATATAAAGTGCGCTACTCACCCGTGAGGGTCTCAAGGCGCTGGGGGGGGAGGGGGGGTGGTGCAGCTCTGGATCAGTCAAAGACCCAGGTCTTGAGGTCCTTCCTGAACTTGTGCCGGATCGGGGAGCATCCGATGTTCACGGGGAGCTCGTTCTAGGTCCTGGCTGCGATGAAGGAGAAGGCTCTCCCACCTGTTCTGTTTCTGCGGATGCGAGGGACATCAGGCAGGTCTAGGTCGGTGGAGCGGAGGTTCCTATTGGGTATGTGGAAGGATATTCTCTTGTTGAGTTATTTGGGACTGATGTTTTTGAGAGATTTTGTAGGCGTGGGTGAGGAGTTTGAAGGTGACTGTCTTTTCGACGGGGAGCCAGTGGAGGTCTCGTAGGTGTTGGGTCATGTGTTCGTGGCATGGAGTCCAGAGGACGAGTCTGGCAGTGGAGTTCTGGATGGTTTGGAGTCTGCATAGTAGAGTTCTATTCTGGATTCTCCTAACTTTTGGATTTTTTGTGTTTCTGAAATGCTAAACCTTTTCACTTAATCACTTCTGCCTCTCTAAGGATACAATCATAATTGGTTCTTCTTCGATTATGTATTACTTGTCTACATTAATATTTTATTTATTTAGTTAGATATTTTATTGATGGAGTTTTCATCCCTTATATGTTGGCAATACAAATGCCACATAGTATCAGAGATTACCAGGAACGAGTAACAACGACACAGTATTTATGAAATAAAACAATACTAGCATTGACTGTGCTTTTACAGACAAGGGTTACAAGCTAAATCAAAACCACCATTCCAAAGATAGAGTATTCCACCTAGCAGCCTTTAGTAGGAGAAGGTTATTTACATAGAACTGTAGAAACAACAGAACCGCTATTGAACTATCCCCATGCTTGACCATGACAAACAAGTAAGAGATTAACAGGGGGTGATCGACAAAATCAATCTATCCATCTATCTCAAACCTGTTCTGAACTTTAAATGTCCCATCGACCTGACTGCAATCACGTGATTCCTATAAACCCCTTCCGTAAAACACTCCTGTCCTCATAACAAGATCATGTGGAAACAGACCATGATCATCAATTAACCAGTGCCCACCTGTGAAGGACTCACATTTCCTAATTTGAAGAAATACTATGTAACAACTAGCACACTTAAGTGGCTTTAGGTGACATTTTGGAATGTCGCTGTCACATGTGATCAATCTCTCATCTCCCATCTGCTCTACCCAGATCAACAGCATTTCTGGGATGTCTTTCAACTATGTGTGAGTAATGAAGAATCATTTGCCTATGCTTTGTTTCTCCATCACTTTTTAGTATTCCATGCTACCATTGTCTCTCTCCAGGACTAGCGCACTGCTCTCCACCTCAGGCTTCCAGCCTATTTACCTAATCTGGTGCAAGTTATGCCTAAAATAGCTTCTGACTTCTTACTTTTAGCCACACCTTCGATGTCGCCCATTTTCAAACATATTACCAAGCTACACTGGCTCCCACTGCCAGGAACTTCATGGTTAAAGGCCTGTGTATCTGTCACAGGGCTACTACAAATTCAGGCGCCATCTTCCTCCTGTTGAAGTTTGCTCTTCCACTCTTCCTGTACTAAACACCTGGTGCTACACAAAATTTGAAAATCTTGACTGGGCGGATGCCCATTTTCTCAGCTAGAAGCAAATCATCTGAACTCATCACCATTGCACATCAGTGATCAGCACAACACACCATGTTTAACTTCGGTAACCTGTTAAAAACTTGGTATTTCTCTAATTAACAACCTGCCCTGAGTGCTACTATCAATGGTCTCTACCGTAACACAATGGGCAGTCCTGTGACTGCTAAATATCAAAAATAAAATAAAATAGATACATTGTTTGTAACATAAAGATTTGCAGTTTCGATTCATTAACTGCTGTTGTGCTGTAAAAGTATGATAAGTGCAGTTTTAAAGACCCATGTACAGCCCTAATATGCTAGTAGCACCCTCATATGATCAGCTTTTCATCTCAGATATTTAGTCAAATGACTCTAAAAGATGTTTTGCATTAAAAGAGTGGTTTAACTCGCATTCCCCTCTTGGTATGTCATGTTTCATTTGTGGTCCTGAAGCCTGATTTAGAGCTTTATAATATGAACTGTTAGAAATTAAGGTTTCTGATTGACAGAGTATACACCCTATCCAAGCAGAAGACACAATCCTAGTCAGGAAAAGTCAGATACACAACCTGAATTAACCTGTGCTCACCCTCTGGTAGCTTGGCACAAAACAGTCAGGCTTAACTTAAGAGGCATTGGGCCAGATGTACAACCTTTGGAATTTGAAACTCGCAAATTGCACCAAATTGCCAGTCGCCATTTGTGAGACACAAAATCCAATGTACAACAGTGTCTCAGACAATGTTTGCCATTCCCAATGGAGTCCCAAACTGCATGCCTCATGAATATTAATGAAGCTGTCGCAATTTGCGACTCCATTGGGAATGGCTGACACTCCCAGTGATGGTGGCCTGCTGGGGTCAGCAGGCAACCCTGTCTGGGTCTGCATTGTCAATAAAGCAGTTTTCTTTAATGCAGCCTGATCTCCTTAAAGGAAACCTGGATGCATTTAAAAAATAAGAAGACACATTTTAGTTTAATTTTTTAAGCAGTGGTCCCTGGGACCACTGTCTGCTCTTAAAAAATATTTGCGCATCCATTCCCAAAGGGGAAGGGGTCCCCGCTCTTCCCATTTGCGAGTAGTTTACCACCCTTCTGGTGGTAAACTGCGAGAGTTCTGCAACCGCAATTGCGGTCGCATAACATTCATACATAGGTTTTGGAGTAGCTATTAGGAAGGGATGCCCTTGGCACGCTCCTTCCTAATAGCGAGTCGCTAACCCTATTGTGCGAGTCGCTAATTAATTAGCGACTCGCAAAATGGGGTTGGTACATTGGGCTGACCTATTTTGCGGTCACAAAGGGGCTGAAATCCCCTATGTGACCGCAAAAAATGGTCATACATCAGGCCCTAGTGTACAGTATTTGTGCTCACAGTAAAACAGTGAAAACTCCACAAAAAGACTCCACAGAAGTTTAGACAAATAGAGAATATTGAAGTTGAGATATGAATTGTTAAAGAGTAAATCCAAAAATAGTGTTAAGAAGTCAATAGCGCTGAAAGGTTACCTGAGGTGGCACTAGACCAGGGTAAATCCAAAGATCAGGTTCTTCCTACTTCTCATTGATGCAAACTGTGTGTTGTTGCTCAGTTTACTCCTTTAGTAGGAAGAACCATGTAAAGTCAAAAAAGCTTATATATGCCCCTCAATATAGTACTGATAGTGGGCCAAAAATTACATAATCAGACCCATGAAGTCTGTACATTTTAACTCATCCTAAACATGTGAAATAGGTTTTCACAGAATGTTCATTGGAAGTGCAAATGGGTGATATATTTCCCATGCAGACTGCACCTGCATAAAAGCAACATCCTAAGCACCTTAATAAACCAGCTAGAGCCCTGCTGAAGACAACAACTAGCATTGGCAAAGCCAACAGGTCACCCGTTTGCCAATGCTTGTTTGCTAAAAGCACTGGCTATAGATTTTTGTTGCAACAAATGGAAAAGCCAATACTAAAGACCAATAATCCTCTACATGTACTTTCAAGATGGCTGTGACACTGCATTAAGACGGAACAAGATAGTGTTCTCGCGGTGTTATTATTTATACTTTCAAGATGGTCTTCATATTGCATGCAACAGTGTGGCATGACATCACAGTTACCCTGTATGTAATGCCTGGGTGATGCTAGTCGTTTTGCCAATGATTGTGATGCCATTCTACAAGCACTGGTAAAGCCAAAGGCATGAGCAGTGGCAGGCGGCAGCAGACAGTAGCACAAGGGACTACTTTCAGCTTTGCCCTGTAACAAAATTCAACAAGGAAAATGATGGCAAAGCCTTGTAACCTTCTGCGAAATGTCATGGCTTTAAGGTAGCACAATCGAGCAATGACAAGTCTTTAAAAATACCAGAAGCCAATGGCTGAAGGGACAGACCAGAAGCCCACTCTCTGTCCAGTGTACACACTGTATGTCGTACGTATGTAGTGTTGTACTAGTAACACGAGGTTACAACTGTCTGAGAGTGAGAACTAAAATGGACCATTCCATATGGAAATACAAAATACACAACCTGCATAAAAATGTTGACGTAGTCTAGACATCCATGTAACGATTTAACAGTCCAGATTACAAAACAAACACTCACAAACCAAAATCGCTGTATATTTCATTCAACAAAATGTTTTCCTATGAGGGAAATGAAAAGGCATAATCAAACAATATTTGCAAAGGGATATGTGGTATGAATTTAAGCATTTCAGTCAGTAAGTCAGTCAAAATTCTTTATTTCGATTACTAAAAATCATAACAGAGCAATAAATACATACAACCATAAAAACAATTTTAAAAAAATCACAATACAGGTATCCTCCTAGCACACACCTCCTCCACATTTCACAATACCGTTACCTCCCCTCCAACACACACGTCTCCACATCGCCACTACTGCTGAGTGGTAATTGATTTCTTCAACCTGGGGCACAGCTGATAGGATTCATCAGTCTTGAGCCTACATGGCTGTTTTAAAAGCACAATGTACTATTTGCTGCTTAGGCCAAACTACCAGTGGGCAGTGGTCATTGAAATTGCAATTTTGTGTGAAAGAAGGAAATGATGTCAAATTATGAAGAGTGGAGTTGCCAGTGCCTTGTGTGAAAACTGAATGTGATGTGAGGGAATAGCTCCTGATAGAGAGAAAAACACAAGATTCCCTCAGAAGACAGCCCGAGGGGAAATGTTCTCTCTGCCACACGGTAAACAGCCCCCACACAAACGTTTCTGCTCAAACCAGCCTCCCACAGGAGAAAGCCAAATAAATCACCAAACCTACCCCCAGCAAGGCACGACTGTGAGATCATCTACTTGGGCAGAGAGAGTTCAGAGACTGTCGGTACCAGGATCAAGGTCTCTTTCACCCCAAATCTGCAAGCAGTTTAACTACAGGAGCAGATAAGAGGTGATGTCTTTAGCAGGGTATGCCAAAGCAGTGTTCCACTCTTCTACTGGCTTTGAGCAGTGTGTTGTCTTGGGTGCACACCAATTTATCTGGATACGGCTGCAGTGCGATCAGTTAAGATCCACTCTCACAAGGAACTGATCAGCTTGGAAATAAACTCAAGGCCTCCACTGTGAACGTGAACCCTCTCCAGTGTAAACAGCGACGCACAGCGCCTCGTCCATTCAGTGTGTGATCGTGAACACGCGGAGACATGTTCCATGACTAACACGTCTTCCTGTTAACTGCACTCTGCGTTTGTAAACACAGCAGTACGTCACTCGGCGAGCACTTGAACTGTGTAGGCATCGAAGGCTGAATGCCTCACGGTCTAGCAGATGTGTTTTCAGATAAAAAAAAGAAGTCTTATGATATCTTAGGTGGCCTCAGGCTACACTTTGTAACTTGTGAAGAAGTTTCTGTAATCCACGCAAATAGCTCACCCCTCTCTGCCGGGTCATCGAGTTTATAAAAAAGAATGTCAGACAAAACCGAACAATGCATGCGCTACAGCAGCAGACAATGCGCCTGGAAAGACCACTCGCAAAGACGCAGCACTACACTTGACACCATTTTCTTAAAAGTTTCCATGAAGAACAGTTTAACGGAGACTCTAAACACCACGAAATATTTTTTTCACTTCATTATGACAACGGGTTGTTTACAATGCAAATGCTATCAAGTTGTACTGCAATGAAAACTCGTATTCTGTAGCAGGGCTCGAGTCGGGGTACCACGCGAGTGGACGGCGTCCCCCCACTTATTTTACCGGGGGGGGGGGGGGGGGGGGGACCGGGGGGGGGGGGGGGGCGGGACGCCGTCCCCCCTGCCAAACAGCTGGACTTCACTCTTTGGCCTCTCTGGGACGAGGAGCTCGGCACCTTTCGTGACGTCACTTCCTGTCTGATGTCACTTCCGGTGACAGCATCCCCCCACTTCTTTTTTTATGATTTGTGCCCTGTTCTGTAGATGTTCTCTAAAGCCGTAAAGAGGCATTCCTTTTTTAAAAGCATGCCATGCAAGACCACCAGGGTGGTCAGTGAAGCCATAAATAGGACGGCAGTGCTTCAATAGAAAAAAATAAAAACAACCATTGTAAAATATGACGCTTTGTAAGTTTAAGAGAGACTTCACTCATTAGTGATTGCGTGTCTGTGGTGTGTAGATGGATGAGTGAGTGACTTAATGTGGTGACGAGTCAACGGTTGGATTGATGAATGGGTGCAGGATTTGTGTGACTAAGAACATGAATAAGTACAGAGTGAGTTCCAAGATGAATTAATGTTTGAAACATGAGTCACTGATGAATGAATGCACTAGTAAATGCACAGCTGGCAACTTTTGACCTGGGAGACAAGTTAGAATCTCCGTGTTGCTCAAAATCCTGTGGGGGATATTTACAAGCCCCTAGCGCCATCGAGCGTAACTTATTTTGACGCTCCGGTGGTGCTGTGTGCTGGCCCATATTTACAAGGACACGCAAAGCCACTTTGCATGGCTTTTTATGCCCTTGTAAATACGGCCCCTTTTCACATATCACTTTGCATGAAAGGGTCAAGCGTAGGGTGTTGCTGTGCGAGTTTCACCGCAACACCCATTGCTTTTTGACACTGCCCCAGATGTACAAGGATCTGTAAATCTGATGTGGGGCCAAATACTAACACTAGTGAAAAGCATGCGTTACAAGTGGCGCAACGAGGAAAAATACTTTTATTTCTCTTTGTTTTTTGCTCTTTCCAGGTGTGCTGCATTCTACAGCACACACAGAAGGAGCAAATCTTCTTAATGACTGTTCATGTGCAGGAAGGTCCGGTCGTTACTGGCAGTTATCATGAAGGGACGAGTAACGCACATAAGAGCAAAAAGTCCTTCTTTGGTCAACAGAAGGGGTGCAATATCTCAGATCATCATTGGAGGTATATCTGAAGTCAGAAGAAAGGTACAGTTCCTCTGGTCATTATTAGATGTTCCTTTAAAGTCAGTAGAGGAGTGTAATAACATAATTGGTTACCAGATATTTGAGAACTCAGAAGCCTAGCCTCATGCCAAATCAGGAAAAATAAAAATGTGCTTTCCATTTCTCTATTGATGCTACACAACTTTAATGACAGACCTGTCAATGAACCAATCTTGAAAAGAAAAAAAGGTTGTGTGTTACAAAGTCTGTGCCCAGTGCCAGCTAGGCACCAGAAGTGGTGGGGCACTTGAGGGGAGGGAGGCAGCACACAGACCCCCCTAAGACATTTAAGAAGCTGCAATCATGCTGGTAATAATATTACTAGCTTTCCAGCAGCATTGCTATTGGTCTAGGTGGCCCGGTTGGCCGCTCAGACAGCACCTGGGACTAGTCTCCACCGAGCTGTGCAACACAGCTGGGTGGGGTGAAATGCTTCGTGTGCATGACAGTTTGCTTGTCCTGAGATGGCCAGTCAAACCGTCATGCGCACTTATGGTGCTCATCACTCCTCCTCCCTGCTGGCTGCTGCTGTCCGTCAGGATAGCTCGGCACCCGCCAACCGTACTGAAAAATAAAATGATAATAACACTGCATTATTATCATTTTATTTTTCGTTTTGCACTGCTCACAGAGAAGTGGGGAGACGCTCCTCCACCTTACCGAAGAAGCCGCCCCTGCCCAGTGCTTTCATAAAAGACTTTTTTGATTTCAAACATTTTTATTGGGTTTTAGATTGAGATACATGACGTATCAAATAATGAAACAATGATACAGTACATTACAAATCATATTTAATGGAGAACATCAGATAAGTATTCAAATTATGTATACAGAGAACAAAGGCCCCTAAGAAAATAATATAACAAGCATTTACAATGCAATGGTTTCGCCTTTGGAAAAGTTTGAGCTATTGGCATTGTAAATGACAAAATTTGTATTTATGTGTTGGTTTTGAAAACAGATAAATAAATGGCATTGTCATTTACATTGCCATTAGCTTAATCTCTCGCAAATGTGAGACCTATTGCATTTCATTTCGCTGCCTGTGCAAGAAAAGTGTGGGGTGCAGGACGAGATACAACAGGATGCATGAATCCAGTGGGGGTGGTGAGCACTGGTCAGGGCTGAGGTGCATTGACGGAGCTGTGTGCAGTGGTGAGCACTGGTCAGGGCTGAGGTGCATTGACTGAGCTGTGTGCAGTGGTGAGCACTGGTCAGGGCTGAGGTGCACTGACTGAGCTGTGTGCAGTGGTGAGCGCTTGATGCTGGTGGTCAGGTCTGAGGTGCTGCCAGCTGTGTGCAGTGGTGAGCACTGGTCAGGGCTAAGGTGCATTGACGGAGCTGTGTGCAGTGGTGAGCACTGGTCAAGGCTGAGGTGCACTGACTGAGCTGTGTGCAGTGGTGAGCGCTTGATGCTGGTGGTCAGGTCTGAGGTGCACTGACAGCTGTGTGCAGTGGTGAACACTGGTCAGGGCTAAGGTGCATTGACGCACCGGTGCACAGTGTGAAGTGCTGCAGCAGTGAACAGTGGAAGGGGTGGGACTGGTATAGTGCAAACACCTTGTGTTTTCAAAACCGAAAAGTACGACAAAGAAATAGTGCAGTATAGGGAGTGAATTTAAGACTGGTTAAAGGTGTCAACTAGAAAAACAACTTTATTAAACGTTACTTGGCACCTCTACCAGGATTAAAAAGATGAATAAACAGAGGATGGGAAAATGCCTTCAGGAAGTAATTAGGAACCTCAAGGCTTCCCTCCTACCACTGCCAGAGTCCACATCAGGATCACTGTGTCCAGTATGGCGTACATCTAGCTTATGGCAACCCCTCCATCTCCTCAACAAATACTTTCCCGACCAAAGTCAACTAACCTAGACTTAATTTTCTGAGCTGACTCCTCTCTCTCTTGACATTCAAGGATAGTTGGTGACCTGACTGTGTTAGTCACCTTTGTTTTCTCTCCCTCCCCTGCACTGTTTACCTATTTTTCATGTTGTATTTTTTTTATCTCTTTTGCTTCCTTACCGCCTTCCTACTACGTAATGCAATTTCCTTCTGTTTTTTTACAGTGTGTATGTAAAGCGCTCTGATACCCACGGGTCAAGCCAGCGCTACATAAAACTTTTAAAATAAATAAAAATATGACGGTCAGTTGTGGGTGCCACGTTTAAAGCATTGCGTGCAGTCCCACGGGCCCTATCAGGAGTATTGACTCCCAATTGTAAGCAAACATCATGATTAGAACATGGCGGCCAGTCTTGGGTGCCATGCCTGAATCTGTACGTAGTTCCTTACGCAGGACAGTATTGTGTCGCTTTCTACCGTTCTGGGGCATGTATGGCGCCCTAATTTTAAATGCACATCTGGCATAGGACCATCAGTCACAGCTGCCACACCTAGATCATGGAGTCCGGTATGGTAGGCCGCATCGGGAGTATGGTGCCCTGTCCTAACATTCAGGAGCACGGGGCCCAGCTTTCATTGCACATCTGGAGTATGGTGCCACGGACAGGGAGCAGGGCTAGATACCAGGAGCGCTCCTCGAGCCACATATGGACTTGTGCGGTCATGCCTTGAGCTCACATCTGGAGCACTCTGCAGCCAGCGCCTTTAGGAGGAGTAAAGCAGATTAGACACAGTCTGGAACAGAGCTGTCGAGGCGCAGAGACGGGCATTTTCTTAAAGTTGTACACCAGGGAGACAGTGAGCGGGCCTCGGTAAAGAGCGACCTGTGTGTGTCTCTGGGCGTGCAGACATGTTCCGCGATCCTGTGGTGCACGTGGACGTGCACAGCTCAGGAAATAGAACTCAAACAGGCCGGTGACGGGCATTTTACGGACTCCAATAATTAAGTGTGACGGTAAAGCACGCGCTGGAGTGAAATGTTCAGTTCACATGTTGTTGTTTTCGTGTCGCTTATACACGCCTGGGGGAACCGGTAACACATGTTCTTTGGCCAGTGTGTTGTCTGTCCTCTTGTGTGAAAGAGATACACAGGCCAGATCAATGCATTTATTAAATGGAAACATTCAAATAAATATTAGAACAGCGAGGGGCGTTGAAGCAAGCCAAGGAGAAAACACGACGTGCACAGGATGAAACAACCAGACGGCGGAGCCGAGACTCGAAGAAGCTCGTAGCTCGGAATTCAGTGCCTCCAGTGGAAACGAATGTCCTCTAGCAGCATTGGGGGAGGCGGTGGGGGGTTAAGGCCCCTAAGAGGCCACCACGCCTGCTAATATTATGAATGACATTAAACTCTCCAGTGTCCTCCTGTTTCTTCCTTCTCCTGGTCTGCTGGGTCGCACCCCTCCCCCTCCTAATTCGAACATCAAAGCCTCTGCCTGTGTCTGTTTGTGCCCCTCCCATTGCCCGTAATCGCCACCATATTGCCCCCACCCGCTACCAATTAGCCCACTCTCGGACAGCCTAGATAGCTGGTTGTAAACTGTGGCTGTTATCAAACGCTTGAACCCAGGGCTTCTCAGAGGCTGAGCTGCTCGAACCGGGCCGTCCCGGGGGCCGCTGCCCTACCAGATTTGCCCTTGTGTACCCGGGGGCACTACCTGCCTGTGCCTGCGTCTGTCCTGATGGGATGTGGGTGAATTACCTGCTTTCTGCCCCCTGTCTGCTTGGAGGTTGCCCACTGAGCTAAGAACTCACCTCACACGATACCCCAGATGCGAACTTCGGAACTGCACACTTGACTCCCGATGTACATCTTGAAAGTAGACTCAGTCCCCAGGTGCGCACCTCTGGGCTGCACATTACAGCCGACAGACATCCACAACTGGACACAATACATCAGATATCCGCATCAGAGCTGGACACATCACTCCAGATGTGCATCGGCAAACTGGACACAACACTCCAGATGTGCATCTTAGGACTGGACGTGACTCTCCGGATATGCCCTTTGGAACTGGCCACACCACAACACGATGTGCGCCTTGGGAGTGGATACAATTACAGATGTGCACTTCATAACTGGGCCAATACTTTAGGTGGCCTCCACTCCTGGATGCAATACTAAAGACGAGGAACTCGAAAACGACGCTGTGCTCCAAAATGGGCAAACCACTGTCCACGTGCACCACCTAACCAGGCACTGCATTCCAGATGTTTAACAGGGGGGGGGGGGGGCACAATAGTCGACACGCGGCTGACAGTGCTAGATCCAATACTCCACCTCGAACTGGACAGAACAGCACACATGTGGCCCCGAAAACTTGATACCAGTGGAATACTCATCAATATTGTGTACAGAGTAACAACCCCCCTCCCACCCTTTCCCAAATCTGTTAACAGAAACACCCTTCCTGCTCTCCTGGTGGTTTAGGAACGCATGGACCCACACTGACGTCAGCACATACCTTGTGTTATGCTATACTGTACACATTTTGGTTTTAAGTGATAATAGACCACGTATATAGTGCCCACCACAAAAGTGAACCACCTCTAACCGCTACAACACCCTGTATTACCTATCTCAGTTGTTTTTACTTCCCCTTAAGGCAGAAAGGTTCGGACGACCCTGCTGGAATTACAACTGTGCATTCTCCCAGTTTCAATTGTTACATCTAAATGGTTCCCGGGAGATTCCCCCATTTGTAACCTTTGTTTTGGGGGTGATCAGGATATTGTGCATACTTTATTTGTTTGTCCTCATATAACTGTAGTAAATGCACGCGCAAGATACCTCAAGCCGATATATCAGAAATGCAACATTACAACGATTAATAACTTACTTGCAATTTGTAAGCAACCGACCGAAGAATGGGTTTGCTATAATGTCTATAAATTTTTTAAATCCTTTTTAAAACTGTATTGAATACTTAGATAAAACTTTTATATTTTGTAAATTGTTTTAAATTTGTGGTCCTCAGATGAGTACCAAAACAAATAAAAACCTTTTGACTTGACTTGACTTGACAACTGTGCACACCGGGTTCTATAGATCGTTAAAGCAGATTCTAAACCCACTGAGCTATTTCGCCTCTATGCACACTTGCGCCAGGTCAAAATAACTATTATACTTAAGACAGGTTTAAAATTTAAATACGTCTTTAGACATGTACTGTTTATCAAACGCCCGCACAACGTTGTGGCTTAGGATATCAAAGGTAATACTTCGTAAAACAAAAAAGTACAAATAAAAAAAGTGGAAAAAGTAGAAACCCCAAGACTACGGGCCATTAAAAGAATTTTAAAAATCTGAGCAACAATAAGCGGCTCTCCCCCTTCTAAAAAACACCTTCCAGGAACGACTACAAACAAAACACTCACATGAAACAAACACCTCATAACATAATGCATATCGACATATAGAAGCGCACCTGGATTAGGAGCAAGCCCCATAGGGGCAGTAGGGCCGCCCTCCTCAGCTTCATGTCTGCTTCACTTGGAGACCCGGCGCCGCCAACTCGCGCGGCCAAAAGTTTTCTCGAGCAGCTCTTCTTCGTAGGCGGCGGGGGTGTCCCACGACCAACTGAAGGGCCAAACACCCTTCTTCCGAAGAGTCCACCCTATAGGTTGTCTGAAGAGGAAATCGAATTCTTGAGCGCCCAGGCGGGTTTCTATGCGCTGTGGTAAGGGTAGCCGGACCGATGAGCCGCAACAGGTCGACCCCCACGGCCGGACATACGTCTGAGATGGCCGGACCGGGTCAGGACTCCTCCCAGAGCCGCTGGGGGGAGAGACCTCGCTTGTTTAATAAGATCCCCAAAATCCGTCTCAAGTCTTCCCGGATAAACTGTTCTCCTCCCGAGATCTTCTCGTACCAGAGTCCAGAGGGAGCCTGGGGCAAAACCGGAAACCCGGCAGGGTGGGAGCATCGGCCGGGAGGAAGCAGGGAGTGTACACCCTTGAGCCTTTTTTTTTCAAACAGACAAGATGTGGGCGGGGACGCGCGCGGGCCGCCTGATTGGGCGGTGGATGCGACAGTCGGGGCCTGTTTCCAGGCTCTGATTGAGCGAGGGAGGGTGATGCATCTGTAAGGGTCGGCGTTGGTAATGACAGCACGGAATGAAAAACAAGCGGGAGGGGGAGCAAGGGAGGTGCCGGCAATGCCGGACCAGACACGGGGGCGTTCCCGGCGTCCCGTGACGTCGGCAAAAGCCAAAGAATGTCGGGAACGCCCCCGTGTCTGGTCCGGCATTGACGGACAGGCCCCTCGTCCAATGGCAAGGCTCCGTTTACGGAGCCAGCCAATCAAGGACGAGGGCCGAACAAAAGCCACACTACCGTTCTCAACAGGATTTCGCCTGCGCGGAAAAGCTGCGCAGAGCGCAGCTTCCGCTAGGCGAAACCTAAAAAGGGGGAAGAAAAGCTAAAGGAGAAGCAGGAACTTATCTATGCGTGCCCATTAAACAGGGGCTGGACCATTGGTGGTAATCTAAATTACTGTGGGCGCATTAGCAATGGGGTTTGTTAGGCCTTTGTGAAAGTTATGAGCGTTTGAGGGAGACCTTGGTTATTAAGGCAGTGGTGTGAATACAAAAGGCAGAGGTATAGACAAGTATGGAGAGGATTAAGATCAGACAACGCTCCTATGTGACCGTGTGAGGAGCAACAATAAGGATCAAATTTCAAATATAAATACATTGTGGGGAACCCTGATAGTGAACAGACAGCGAGTGGCACATGGTAGAGAGGGGGTTTAAATGTAGGCAGGACCAAGCAGCCACATATCCCACAATCCTTTCTACACAGCCTCAACTATTCTGCACTCTCATGAATCCTTCTTTGTTAGACCAGAAACAAACCTCTAGCACATGTTGTCTTGCACAGTGTGTAAAGTGTTACCTGCTTTATGTATTTGGTTGCATTTTACGGGGTTGACATGATTGTCTTTGCAGGAGTTTGACCAGTAAAAAATGTTTTTTGTCAACTATCAGTAGAAAAAGGGAAATGTGTATATTGTATTTTTTTCCTTGATATTCTGCGAGCGTGGCAGTGATTAAGGGAGTTCAGAATTATAGGAGGGTTTCTGGGTACACAAATAATCAAAATGATTGTGCAAGAAAAGGCTTAATCATTAAGCTATTTGCGGCTGCTGAGCTATTTTATGTTTTATCTCTGTTTTGGACACAGTCTATTGAAAGCAACACCTGCAAGTTGCATCAGATACTGAAATTATAATCTTCAACTTAGAATGACTGCAAATGTATTATTTTTTACCTTTTGAAATTTGACAGTAAGTGGAATTGAATTCAAGATGCAAACAATATCTTTTAATGTATTTTTCAAGTTTCCAGTATGTTGAAGCTTCCTGCTGGCATGGGCAACTAAATCTTTGTTTCATTTCTAGGAGTAGGCTTTAGAGAGGACTGTCCAGAAAACAGCCTTTCCTGGGTTCATTGTCATACCCTGGGTTGAATCACACAGTGGTGCTACTTCCTTCCTTTTAAATTTCATGTATGCTTACAAATTACTTTTCAAATACAGAAATGAACAAGACAAAATAAATAGACAGCAAGTCTTACGTTTTCAATTCCACTCTTTTTTTTAAATAGTTTGATCACAGAACTTTATAAAACACACTGTTTAAGGTCTCTCTGGTTTCACTTTACATGCTGGAGACGGATTCCTTTGCTAATTCCCACTTCAAAATGCATCTTTGCAAAGTACTCCTGTGGGCTTACACAAAATGTGACAGAATTCAGATAATTAACAGCTGAAGGGGGCCGTCAAAGTTCAACTCTACTTGTTTGTGGTGATGGCAAACTGGATGGAGAATGCCTTTTGCAATCCCATATTAGATTGAAGGAGTTGTCAATCGTGCTGATTTTGTTACAGCACACTCATACGAAGGGCTCTCCCCTCCTCTGCTTGCCTCATGAGGCCCTCCTCTTCCGCCTTGGTAGGTCGGGTGGCGCAAAGGCTCAGCAGCCCATTTATAGCAAAATTAGAGGTTTCTCAGCCATGCACCTTAGCACCAGAGGATATCTACAATGCCTTATAAAACCCAAAATTGCACTCACAATTCCACTCTGATAGCTCTTTATACGAAACAAGAGGTGTATTGTTCACTCACAAATATACACGGCCCCACAGAACATTTCTCTGTTTTCTCCAAAATGATGTGATTTATGGTAGAGGGACCCTTGAGAGCCCTGATGTTTTTGTAAAGTGAGACGCATGAGCCAAGCAAGGAACTAAAGAGCACTATTTGCCTTGTAAGTTGTCAGCTGGCAACTTACTGCAGGGGGCTATGGGTCCCTGTGTGAATTCAACTTTGTCATGTCTCAGACAGTGGTATTTTGAAAGCACTTCTGCTGGCCACTGGGAACACAGCCAAAATGGAGTGGCTTTTTAGGATTGCTTCAAAGTGGTGGTAAGCCGCTAGAGATGAAAGCTTGCAATACACTGACCTTTTATCAGGCCTACATTTTAAAGTTTGAAAACAAAGTAAAGAGCAGCTATGACTTGAAAAGTAAACACATGATCTATATAAAGCACTCTCACCACCTTCACTGCAGCTGTGCTGGGGAGGAGGGAGACTGATGAAAGGAGGAATAATAGGAGAGCAATGATTCATAAAAACAATTAACCTACACCATAAAGACACCGAGAAACACTTCTTCAGCGACATTTATTGAAATAAAAATATTACGTAGCCGACTTAATTTTCATGTAATGACCGTGTCAGAGCTCTCAAGTTACACCTAGTTCCTTGCGTGAAAAGTAGATCCAGTCAAGGTTTTCTCTGTTACATTCTTGGATTTTTAGACCTGCTGGTACCATTATAAAAATCGAACTACCAATGCCCATAATGCAAAGATAAAACCTGGACTGAGGGACCTACTCCGGCATGGATCTTAGAAACCTGAGGGCGCTGGTGTTTTACAAGTTCCATTCGCGAGTGATGTCACGGCTAGTTTCTTTGCTATCTGGCATTTGAACTCCTGAATTTGTAAAGGACTACAGTACAGAAATGGGAAAAACATGAGAATGACTCACACAGGGAACTTGGAAGCTTAAGGGCTATGTTGTTGTAGACAACTGCTTAGCATAAGTCATCACATGATATACGGAGTCTCTACCATAAAGAACAATGATGCACACAATCCAGAAGCTAATTACTCAGATGAAGAGGGTTGAGTAGTGTAGGTGAGTTTGCTGTTTATATTTTGCTATACTACATGTTTGTGTGTTCTAAGTGTCAATCGCTTGCCCGAGCGTGTGTGAGTGGGTGTGTCTTTGTGTGTTGTAATGCATCACGCCTTTGAGTGTGTGGAGTTCCTTAAGAAATCAATAATGTGTTTTTAAATCCATCACCCACTTACATATTTGTAATTTTCTATATATGCACATGTTAAGTTTACATATGTATAATGTGATTTATATAGATGCATGCAGTGTTTACAGTTAAATGGCTTATTTAACGTGTTACTTTACTTTTCAAGATTTTTATTATGTGATTTGTATGGGTGTCTGCAATGTGTACAGGCAAAAGACGATTTTTGTACATAAATGTAATTAATCTTTAAGGATTTTATTTTGTTATATTTGTGTTACATTTTTATAATGTGATAGACATAGATGAATGAAATATTTAAAGATACAAGGCCTTTTCTATTCATTTCTTTTTTTAGATGCTGGGGTTGTGCTGGTAGTGTTAATCCATACCTCCTTCACTTGCTTTACCTGTGAGTGGCCATGTGGGCTTGTGTGCCTTACTTACTCTATGGCTCGGCTGAAGTACACCTCAGCTTATTTCTGTTGTACATCTACTGGAGTAGATGTTGGTATAAATTTAGTGAACTGCGCCTGATTTAAAAATTGTTATATGCTTTGTACTCACATGTGCCTGTGCCCCTCTATAATCTCCCTTCCCACACCAAAACGTCTACCCATTTATTAGTAGATAATACCTATTTTCCAGCCTCTCCCAACTGCCACTTCCACATTTACATCTAAAACATAGATCTATATGTGTGGAGTTATACACACTTTCAACAAACACCTCTGCACAGAAGCTGTACGACAGGAGTAGGTGTAAATGTATCCCCAAGCCTTGGAGAATTGCATTTAAGAGTATGTGAAGTGATACTAAAGCATTTGTGAAACGGGCCCAATGTCTGTAGAGGTTGTCAGTATGTTTGCATACAACAAACTTTGACTTCACAAAAACTTTTCTACAAGGAGCTAAAAACAGCCCTCTTCTGTTTTATAGATTTGTAAATCTATGGTAGACATTTTTCTAGTGTCTATTATATCTAGTACCTATGGTGTTGAACATAGTAACTTTAACATCCCTTTATGCTTTTTCTTTCTATTCATGGGATATCTATAATTGCCTCTGGAACATTTCTGGTGGTGAGGCATCATGCATCCTCAACTACTTTCTTTTCTTGTCTATGTATTTTACATGATTGTCGACGGATAATTTTCATGTATTTTTTGGATATCATTTCCTAATAATTATTAGTTATTGTTAGTTCCCTCTCCTCCAGTGATGGACTTTCACTCAACACATTAGTGCAATGTGAAATACGTAATCTTAGGCCCGGTCAAATGAACACTTTGCTTAATAATGGGGAGATGATGTGGCCTAACGGCTAAGGCGGTCAACCTCAAATCTGGGGAACCGGGATCAAGTCTACGGCAACGACACTCTACGTCCTGTGATTCTGGGCAAATCACTTAATCTACCTGTGCCTAATAAAAATGAATGTGTCCTTATGTAACGCAACTGGTGCTCATGTAGAGTGCTCTGATACCTTGGGGTTGAGTTTGCGCTATATAAAACTCCGGAAAACAAAAACGCACTTGAAAACAAATAATTGTGTCCTGGTGACATAGAGCCAATTAATATAAATCACCTTAATGGATATGTGAGAAAGTGGCTCGGGACAAGAATGAAGTACAGTGTGTATAGAGTCCACAAACCCCAAAGGTATAACAGAGGTTAAAGTCAGGACTGACCTTACTCTCAAAAGTGGTAGCTCGGTCGAGCAGTAAGGCAGTACCAGAGGGCAGTGCAAAGCATTTTTTGAACACACTCAGTCTGCAAAGGATTTCACACACTCAGACTGAACTCCAGGTCAATGGTTTTTATATCCAAAGACATGGTTGTTTTATTTTTAGAACCAACAGGCATAAAAATATACTTTGCTAGATATGAGAACTCTCGTGTAATTACTTTGCAAGGAAGCAGTTGGTGAACACAATAGGTACAGGAATTGCTGAAGGCAACTCACGTATAGACACACTTTAGCATTGAGCTCAATGGATTGTTGCCTTAAAAGTACAGTTCATTACAGTACAGATTACTTTAGTAGTTCCAGGACTAGATCCTAGATTCAGTCCTGGGGTCTAAGCTGAAACAAGATTAGCAAAACTGTTTTAGTTACTGAGGTGAATGTTCATGAATATAAAGCTGTTTTAAAACTCCACACTTAGAAATGTTTCAATGACAATCTGGCAATGTTATTCAATGGGAGAAAATTCAGGTTGTAGGTAAAGTATGATCGCGTTACTTTTGTAATCCAGTACTGGGCTTCTAGGGCCAGCACTGGGGTCTGAACTTAAAACAGGTAGGTAATTGCGTTTCAGGTTTTCATATGATTTTTAAAGAATATTTCAAGTTTTCAAAAGTAGGCACTTAGAAGAAATTTTATAGAAAAGCAGGCAATGGGTTCCTATGGAGAAAATACAGATTACTAGTTAACCCGGTAAGGATTACTTTTGCGGTTCAGTACTGGGCTGCAAGGTACAGTACTGACTTCTCGCCTGCTTGCAGGTGAGTACTTCGGAATTCGGAATTCGGCTGATTTTATGTGAAAATATTCGCAGCTTTCAAACCTTCGCACTTAGAACATTTTCGAGTCAAAATGGGTCAATGTTATCCAATGGCAGGTAAGTGAGTTACGAGTTTCCAGGTGAGTACTTGGCTGGTGAAGTTAAGGTCCGGGTATAGACTCAGGGGTCCATCAGGGTTAGGGAAGTACAGTTGGTTCTGCCCTAGCAGTGCAGGGCCGGTTGGGTGCAGAGGTAGGTAGGCCCAATGATATCCAACGGGAGAAAGGGGGCCTTCGGTTGGTGGCTGCTGGCTAGCAGGCCACGCAGCTGTGGGAGCTGGGCTCCTGGTCACTTGCTCTGGGCAAGGGGGGAAGTAGGGTAGGACAAAGGTGGCACAGCCAGCGGCACTCGGGCGGCTGGGTGCAGGGTGCTCTTAAGCCATGCGGTGCTCAATGTTATCCAATGGGAAAGGTCAAAAAGGAACAAAAGCTGCAGGCTCGGGGACGGGGACTCTCCAGGGGTGACCAGCACTTCGAGAGGTAAGTTGGGATCTTGGAGCACAGGTAGGTACCCCAAAGGGAGGCACAGCAGGCTGTAGGGCGTCGGGTGCAAAAGTGTCTTTGGGTGTCGGAAAAGCTTACCCTCGGCTGGTCGCGGTTGGGGTGGCCCCTGGTTCTGAGTCTGCAGGCGTCAGCTGGTTCATCGAGGAGGGTCTTTGGGCACTGTACTTCGGGTCCCAGTCGCCGGGTGGACGTCCTCGTGGTGTTGGTTCGGTTGGGCCCGGCCTGGACTCGGCGGGTGCAGAGTGGGCTGGTCTGGAGCTTCCTGGTTGGCACCAGGTGGGTTGTTGCAGCAGAGCCTCTGCTGATGGGAGTCCCAGTCTTTAAGAGGGTCAAGGCAGGCAGGTCCTCCGGGTGTTCCAAGGTTGCTGTCCGCAGGAGTCGCCGGGATTAGGCAGGAGCAGGTTCCAGGATCGACAGGCCGGTAGGGCTGGGGCCAAGTCAGTTGTTGTCATCCTGTTGTTAGCCGCTGCACGGGTCTTCTTCTTCTTGATCTTCTTTCTTCTTTTCGTATCGGGATCTGAGGAAGGAAGGGCCAGGGAGCCCCTAAATACTGAATTTAGGGGTGTTACAGGTAGGGCAAGGTCAGGGACCAAAGGGTCTCTGTCCTGGGGTGTGTACACCCCCTGGCCTGCTCCTCTCCTGTGGGAGGGGGGCAGGAGCCTAGCTGGGATTGGGCAGGGCTCCCCATCTACAAGATGTCTGTGGCCCGGGGTCGTGCTTCACCTCGTCTCCCCCACCTGAGGGGTGGGGTTGGCACAGGCTGGCACCCCCCTTCCTGGCGCAGTTTTTCCTGCCAGTCTTCCTGCCAGAGTGGGGCTTATAACTGGTGGGGGCCAGTTGCTGGGAAAAACAAATGGCCTGGAGAAGCTCACAGAGGCGGCATGCCTTTGAAGCTTCCCCCTCCACATCCTGGGGGAGGAGACCTAGCACCTCACCCAGGATGTGCATTGTTGCAGGCCCAGGAGAGCGGGGCACTCAACCCAGGAGTCCAGCAACATGTCTGCTGTGTGGCAGTCTCTGCAGCCACTCAGCCCAGACGTGGATTGCAGGTTAGGTTTTCAGAGGGTATCTCTAAGATGCCCTCTGGTGCATTGTACATTAAACCCCACACTGGCATCAGTGCTGGTTTAATGTGCTGAGAAGTTTGGTACCAAACTTGTCAGACTTCAGTGTAGCCATTATGGTGCTGTGGAGTTCGTAATGACAACCTCCCAGCACCATATAATCTTAATGGCATCACTGCACTTACAGTGCCCAGGAATGGCCCTGGGTACTGTAGGGGCACAGGGCTCATGCACCTGTGCCCACATCTCTGGCATAGGGCACCCAGCTAGAGGGGTGACTGAAGTATGCTAGAGCAGTGGGTTCTGTGGGCATGGCACACAGGGATGTGTGCCATGTTGACTCTTGGTTTAGTTCTGTACTTAGGCACTCAGCCTGCAAAGGCAGTGTGTGGGTGCCATGGTACGGGGCCCCTGAGGGTGGCACAATCAGTGCAGCCCTCAGGGGTCTTCTCTGGTCACCATGCCCTGGGTACCTAGGGTAGCATTTACTAGGGGCTGACAGGTGGTCAGAGATGCCAATTGGGTTTTTAGTATCAGCACAATTTTAGGGAAGGAACACAGGCCCTGGGTACCTGGTTGGCAGGAACTCAGGGCATACTCAGTCAAAGCACATCAGCAGTTCAGAAAAAAGTGGGGACATACCAAGGCAAGAAAGAAGGCACTTTCTCACAGGATATGAATTGGAGAGTAAACAATTACAGAGAAATTTTTTTTAGATCACATTACAGATCCATTAAAAAAATAAACACAAGGGGAAGGTGGACGGAGTGCTGAAACTTTTCAGACACTCACCCCCAGTCACAAGATCAGGGCTGAATCCATCATCGTGTTTTTAGCTCACTTCGTCACCCCAGTTTGGACCCAGCCATATGCAAATCAGTCTTGACCCTGTGCCTCATGGGAACAGTCCAGCTAGAACTGCCAGGCCAGGTCCTCCCTGGACCGTAAATAAGCTTCCGGGGACCGGTTTCGGGTAACACCCCTCATCAGCTGGGCTAGCCTGAATGTAGTGGCAAAGTGAGCAAGGGACCAACGTCTAGGCATCAGTTAGTCGATGTTCTATACAAAAGAGGGTGTTGGGAGAAACAAATAAATCAGTATTACCACAGTTTTAGCCATCATTTCTATTCTACCCGTTAGGGATATTTTCCCAGGTGTTCCTAATATATTGCATGCTTCATAAGCCCCTTCAGTCACTGTGATGTACATCGTTAGGATTATAAATATTGAGGCGCCCAGACAAGCTGTAGGTCAATGCCAGTTTTGGACAAGTAGACCACAAGTGAACAAAAGTCTGATTTCAACAATATAATCCTAAACTCGCTTGCTGATCGAAATTTGTTGAGGAAATGTATCACCTGTCCTCAGCGCTTAACTGTGTAATGAATGACCCGCCTATCATCTGATATAATGCTATTCAACTATATTTACTCAACTTAATTGCATATTCACATGATGTCAACTCGTCAGGCCGGTTTTCTAGTTGATAAGATGGCTGTGTACGTGACGACTCTAACTAGAGCATTTATTCAGGTCAGCCTTATAGGATTTCAAAGCATTCACATTTGATTTGAAACTTGTCTTGAATTACTTACACTGCACCTCTCTATAAAACCGCTCTCATATCAGGGAGTCAAACTTTTTATCATGACCACTTTTTCCTGCTCTCCGCCATTATAAAGTATCTTAGACTTTGACTAGTCTTCTTGGATGTATCAAGCACAGCAAATTTTTACAAAATGGTCAATTTATCAGCTAATACTTTTTCTAGTATCTTTGTATCAGTGAAGGTCTGTACCTGTGAGTTCTTAACTGGTCCTTGTCCACATCAAATATAACTACATTGGGTGCTTTGCACTTTGTTCTTATTTATTGAGTCTGCTGTTCAACTGCAGAAAGGGAGACCTTGAATCCCTTGAAGAATCTACTAGCTTTCTAACACATCTACAGCACATCCTATGCGTTTGTCAAGCGCTGGGATGCCTTCGGGTAGCCATGCGCTATATAAATACCATTTCAATTCAATTCAATTCAAGAATATGAAGGCCAGGGAAGCCACATTCTATCTCATAAACCCCATTTGCCAGAGACAACTACTACAGTTTGTGGATAATGTCACCACCCATCAAACCTTCAATGAAGACACATGGATCATAGCTTCCAGCCATGTTTCACCACCGTGCTCCAATCTCTGATTATTACAAAATGCCAGGATGTTTGGTTTGCATATCAACAGCCTCAATTTCCTTCTGCTGTCTCCTGTGCCAGTCATGAGTGTCTACAGCAGCCAGCTGCACACTATCACAAAGTGTCACCTTTTCACACATTCAATGTTTAAAGATGTTCTAGTATCAGTGAAAGAAAAATATAACCTTTGTCTGCCTACCTCTCCCAATTTCTTTTAGAGAAGGTGTAACTGTACAACTACTGTGGGCTGGCAAGGGAGTGAGAGAGGCTCACATCCTCGCAGTAAGCCATTCCACCATGCCCCGTCACTGATTTGTTTCCTAAAATATTTGAAAACTTTTTATTTCATTTTGTTTGGTTTTCCACCTTTTTTTGAACTTCCACCTCAATCTGTAAGGAGAGTTACTATAGTATGTCAATAAAATATTTGATATTTTATCATTCTTAAACTTGTTATTTTAATACATGTTTTCATTGTAGTGTCGCAGACAAGTAGATAGAACCTTGAATATTTTGACAACTATCAGTAATCTACAAAAAAGGATACAAGCAGCCATTAGTTAAAACATACACACTGCAACAAAATTGCAATGCCATCCCGTCCCCTGCACTAAATTACCCAGCTAACACATGAACATACATTTACAAATGCAAATATTTTACCTTGCCTAGCCCTGACCCTAAAACTGTGGCACTCACAAATAAATACACAAGAAATGGATATGCTCCTTTTGAGAGGAAAATACATTTAAACTTTTAATGACATGAGAAACCCGATTATGACACTTTCTGAGAGAAAAGTAATAAACGTGCACCAACTACACGTTTAAGAAAACATGACAAAAAAAGGGAATCTTAGATAATGCATCGTAAAAGCATGCAGAAAAGATGTAGTCTAGATTATATAATTTGTACAAATAATATAGACTGATCTACTAATTGAACGATATTTCATTAACCGGTGCTAGAGATGTGTTAATGGTGAATTCTCACATAATGGAATTTACCCCAAATCATTCTTTATTATCATTTACATATGTATACCTAACGAGAATTAATCAAATATTATGAATAAATCTGATTCCGATAGGGAATTTTATTAAAAAGTTATCTTTTATATGTGTAAGCGTATGCACCAAAAATGACAAAAGAAAAGTTGGTGTTGCGCATTCCTAATTAACGATGCCTTAACAAAACTTTCATAGATTACATTTCGCACATGTACTAATGGTTTACACCTAAAACGAAGATTATAAAATAATTTGTAGAAAATATTTACATATTAGTTCATACTAGAATCTCGACATCTTTAAATTTCTTATGAATGTAAGCTTGTTATATATATTTTACGTTATTTTCACTCAATTTAATGTAGGCATAACTGCATATGTGAAGTCTCTTGACTTGCTGAATCTACTGCTCGTCAAGGAATTCCACACTATAACCAATAACATGAAACAGTGTTTTCTTTCCTGAGTTCTGATGTACTGTACAAGATACTTTTCTACATTTTCCAATACATTCCTGAACAGCTACCTGGGAAACTGTCCCCTTGAACTTATACTTATGTACTCTTATTGTTCCGTTTCACACATCGGCTTGCTTAAGGACTGCGTAATTCTCCCACCTATTTCTCTACATTTTTTTTCTTCTTTATTTCGCCTAACTCCTATCCTATACGAACTGACTAATGGACTGAGTGGTCTGACCAGATAAGGGGATTTCAGGAGGTGTCACGCTGGAACATTAAGAATATAATAGTGTCTCAATTAACGTTTCTTCTGCAAAGTGCAGAGAGATATGAGAGAGCTAAGAGAGTAGAGACAGAGCAGAGAAGTGTCTTTTTAGCTGACGGATGAGCAGTTCTTTTGCTTGCGAATTTCTACATGCATGCTAACAACAATCTTGAAGGATACTTACCAGAACTTTCCTTTGCAACTTTGGCTTGCCTGATGCGGACTCATCAAGCTTCCTTTTCGAACTGGAGCATACGCTGTGAGTGCTGAGTGGTCTCTTCCTTCTTGGGACACTACTTGAACTGGCGTATTTCAGATCCATTCCTGAACTCTTCAGCTTTGGTATCATATTTCGAATGTCTTATTACAATTTGACTAAATTATCCCATACCCAGATTTACTGATGCACTTGTCTTACCCTAAGAATTGATAAACTAAACTAAATTTCCAAATTGACTCAGCTATCATGATTTATATCTATCCAAGTGAATGTGCATTCTTAATTGGGGTTTACTAATGAACAGGAAAGATTATATTAGAGAAATCTCTGAGCATCAGATCTAATGTTATTATTCTCTATACCTTTAACTGAGCACTTAGTATGTCTGATTTTGGCTCGCCTACATTTCTTCTGGAGACTTGGGCTCGCCGTAATAATCTTTTATGTATACAGTATTGTGTTGAAAGTAATATACATGAGTCTGATTAGTAGTTTGGTCATCCAATTCCTGGTCCTCATTGGATGACTGTTGAGACCCTTTATATCCAACCTCTCTCTGCACTAAACAAAATCCATTGAAGGACCAAGAGAGTGGTACACTCATTGGCTGGGAAAAAAGATACAATAAGAAGAAAATCATTAATGATGGGCCTAGTAACGCTACCACACTCCCATGGATACCTGCAGTTGAGGAAAATGGCCACATTGTACCTGCATGCTACCAGACTGAAAGGGAAACATGTCACAGATGCCAAGTTGCCAAAAATTACTACCATTGTTCCATGTCCAACATTATAACAGGCATGACCCTCAAAACTTTGCCAGGACCAGTATTTTACCAGAGTGGGATTCTGAATAAAGCTATGGATTCACAAAAGCTGCAAAGAATAACAAACATTGTGGTAGAGTCACCAAATATGGGCAATGGTCATCATTTAGTGGATACCCACAAATTGCCAGGACTTACCACCGTTATGCGGTGACACGTCTGTAACCAGGAAAGAAATATAGCAAGCATCATCCCATGGATGCCCACAAGAAGCCATGTAGCCATGGTTTACTATCATTACATGAGGGCCTGTCGGATGCCAGTGATGGGCAGTGTTCATTGTCCCATGGAGTCTCTCAATTTGCTAAGAATAAGCACCATTGTGTCAAAGCTAGCATTGTACCAAAGTGGACAGAGGAACAATATTCACACACTTCTCACACCTGCAACATGCTCCACGACACTCACAGACATGCATGGCCATAGATGCACATGTGTGCACATATACATACTTAGATGCAGACACACAACAACTAAGCACAGACATGCACTTGCACACAGAAAAACACACACCATTAGTATTTTTGACCTGCAATCCCAGTCCTTCTGTTACACCAGGCTGAAGTTCCTTTTCACATGGCTAGCTGGCTCTTGCCTCCCATCAGCACAACCAGAGGGACAGAGAGGGGTGCTTTTTCAGTTTTAATGTCAATCAGCTAAGAAGCAGAGATGTGCACTAAATCCAGCTATTCTACAAGTGTAGAAAGAGGTAAAAAAAATCTGGATTATCCAGCCTTTAACGTTAACACCTAACTTAATTTAATGTTGTTTGCAGGAATAAATCCGAAAAATACTTTCTAACTCATTTGATCTCTGAACTCAGCGTGGATTTTGAGAAATCAGAACCTAAGATATTTGTAGAGGATAACTGATTTAATGAAAACATAAAACACTTATCAGTGTTCAATCACACATCAAGCTATACTCTCAGAAACAGGAAAGAGGCAGTCAATAATAACCAATGCAATTTTAAAACAAAAAGACTTTACTTAAAATAGACCGACAATAAAAAGGTAAGGCCTTCCATCGAGTTCACAACCAGAAACATAACACACTATATTAAAACATATAACCAAATAGCAAAAAGGCTTGGAGGACTGTTTTAATGGGTTTTGTTTAGTTCCTGCTCTCAAGGTAACTAAGATACCAAGGGACGGGCCCTCTGTCCCCAGTCCAAGCAATTCTAGGAAGTGAAATGACAGATAAAACTAAGGTTCCCCGGAAATTAAATCGATGATTTACAAACGTTGACCGGAGGACCTTGGAAATGATGAGGGGATTCAATGAAACACACTCTGAGAAACTTCAACCCAAAATGTAGACCTTTTCAGAACATAGCAAATCCAATTAATGTAAAAACAACCCGCTAAAAATTTTCAAATCCTAATGAACTGACCGCATCTCTGAGTTCCACAAATGCAGAGATTCAAGTTCAGCTTTAATTTGACTTCAGATATGCCGCAAATACTCTAAAACAAAACAATAAACAGAAACTAAGCTCCAAGGTTTAGACTTCTTCTGGTGCTTTTAGAAAATGGAACTTATCCACGGAAATTGCATTCCATTTGTTGTGACGATCCAAAAAAAAACCAAATATGTACTAAACTGTTTAGACTCCAGTCATACGGCCCATGCCATAATCCTGACACCTCCAAGAAACTGCAATTTATGGAGCACTATTTTGGACCATCTGATACATGGACAGTTTCACACAGCATAAGAAGTATTTATTTATTTATAAAGTTTTATATAGCACGAACTTGACCCTAGAGGGTATCAGAGCGCTTTACAAATGGTTAGGCAAGTAGAAAAAATGTATGGCATATTGTTCACCTAACTGGGAACATTGTAAAAACAAACAGTAGTTAAACTGCGCCATATTTGTGGTCAGTCAATGATACGACCCATCTACTGAGAGACGCAATGTTACAAAATGTCCAGTTGCAAGGGGTGGAAGAACAATCTGCCTACTGAGTATTCATTTGGCAGGATCCTACTTACAAACCCCTGTAATTGGCTACAAATGCAGGGGCTGTGCCCTTAAAGGAAGAGCACAGCACACCACTTTCCCTGTGTTAGCATCTCCAAATGGGAAAGGAATTTTTTTAAAGCAAGATACTTTCCTTAAAGGAACAGGTGCTGCTTTAAAAAAAATCTAATTGTTTTGGAATGTATCGGGGGAGCACACAGTTGTCCTCTGGACATGTTGGGGAGATGGCCAGCCCTCCCGTGCCAGCCCACGTCCCCCCACACTAAATTTCCAACTATGAAGATTTACAAATCGAGCAACTTCCTCTTTGTGAAACTTCTTTGAGAAGTTGACAACATTTAAATGGTTTAAAGCTGCAAAAGCAACAAACCATTGATACATCTTCTTCCGTAGGTGGGGTCGCACTCCACCCCTTTTCCTGGGATTCCGACTGAGACAGTAATTCCTTTTTGCAAATGGGATATTCCTTTTCGAATCGCAAAATTGTTTTACTACATTTCAAAATGTCATTTTGAGATTGCAAACCTTGTGATTTTGCGAATTGCTGGGTCAGCAACTGCAAAATCATTTTGCTCATCTGCCTCTATATTCTTTAAACACTACAGTGACCCTGATGCAGGCGCGGTGCGTCCATTGGGGCGTAGGGGCGAAGCCCCACTAAGCCCCATGGACCCACCACGTCGTCACTAGAAGCCAAACACAATTATTTAAAAAAATCGCGCTATCTGCCGGCCGGGAAACCGGGAGACACCCGACCTTCCCGCAGTGCGAAAGGGGGGTGGGGTGGGGGGGGGGAGGATCGGGCTGCTGCAGCTGCGCAAGTGTATGTTTGGGCACAAACATATCCGCGCATGCGCAGATCGTTTTCTTGTGAATTCCCCCTTAGAGAGAGGACCAGGGGGCGGGCCGCAGCCCCCGGGGTTACACAGGGCGACTGGGCGAGGAGTCATGGTGCCCCCCCAGCCAATCCTGGCGCAGGATTGGCTGGTCACTACATAGCCCTGTTACATAACCCCGGACGGATAGCACGGCCGACTTTGGTGATGGGAAACCAGGTTCGAGCCTCTTATCGAACCATAAAAATGTATACATGACTTACACTGGTGTTAAATAAATAGATATTTTAAAAAACAAATAAAAATGATGTTCCGATTAAGGTGTGAAATTGGTGTCGAATAAATACATGTTTTTAAAAACAATTAATATTAATCATGTATCATTGGTGCTGGAGTACAAGGTTCGAGACTGGTATTAAACACTGACAAGCTGTGTGCAAGTTATAGGGTCATAAAATACATGAATGATGGATGGATGCAGGATGAATGATGGGTGGATGAATGGATGGGTGGATGCATGAATGAATGATGGATGCAGGATGGATGCAGGATGGGTGGATGAATGAATGATGGATGCAGGATGGATGCAGGGTGGATGGATGGGTGCATGAATGAATGATGGATGGATGGATGGGTGGATGCAGGAATGGATGCAGGAATGGATGGATGATGGATGGATGGATGCATGAATGAATGAATGATGGATGCTGGATGGGTGGATGGATGGATGGGTGGATGAATGAATGATGGATGCAGGATGGATGGGTGGATGGATGGATGGGTGCATGAATGAATGATGGATGGATGGGTGCATGAATGAATGATGGATGGATGGGTGCATGAATGATGGATGCAGGATGGGTGGACACATGAATGGATGAATGATGGGTGGATGAATGGATGGGTGGATGCATGAATGAATGATGGATGCAGGATGGGTGGATGAATGAATGATGGATGCAGGATGGATGCAGAGTGGATGGATGGGTGCATGAATGAATGATGATGCAGGATGGATGGATGGATGCATGAATGGATGCAGGAATGGATGCAGGAATGGATGATGGATGGATGGATGCATGAATGATGGATGGATGGGTGGATGGGTGGATGGGTGGATGGATGGATGGGTGGATGAATGAATGATGGATGCAGGATGGATGGATGGATGGATGGTTGCATGAATGAATGATGGATGCAGGATGGATGGATGGGTGGACACATGAATGGATGCAGGATGGATGATGGATGGGTGGAAGGGTGGATGGATGGGTGGATGGATGGATGCATGAATGAATGATGGATGGATGGATGCAGGATGGATGGGTGGATGGATGGATGGGTGGATGCATGAATGAATGATGGATGCAGGATGGATGGGTGGATGGATGGATGGGTGGATGCATGAATGAATGATGGATGCAGGATGGATGGATGGGTGAATGCATGAGTGAATGATGGATGCTGGATGGATGGGTGGATGCATGAATGAATGATGGATGCAGGATGGATGCAGAATTGGTGGATGGATGGATGGGTGGGTGGGTGGATGGATGGATGGGTGGATGCATGAATGATGTATGGATGGATGCAAGGTGGTTCGGGCTCGCTCGCTCGCTGTGCTCGCTCGCTGCGGTGCAATATGCAAATTAGTTTACGCCCCACCACTTTCAAATGTCACCAGCCGCCCCTGCCCTGATGACCGGGAAGTACTGCACTTTAATTACTAAAGAGCTATATTGTGCCACAAGAAGACCACTCGCTAGGGGATGCTGCCAAACAAAAGATATATGAACATTGCGAAGTCCAGTCACTGGGGAAAGGCTTGAGTACAGGTTCCCAAATAGTACATATTCGGCTGTGAAGTAAATGTAAGACCAGGCTCGCTGAGATTTACAACAGTGTTTACTCAGGGGTATCATAAAAGAATACAAAACAGAAAAAACAGAAAATAATATATTTCTGAATGGGATATGGGTCGATGTTGTATGACTTTCAGTACTGCTGAATTCATTGCACTATACCTGCTGCAAAAGAACATTTTCCGACACATTACCACTATGTCTATTTAGTTTTTTAGCGCTAGAGTGTCACGGGATTAGCTTCCAGGAAAACCGTATGGGCAGTCTGGAGTGGGTGTCCCTCTCTCTGCTCATCTTGTCTTTGCATCACACAGAGTTTGTACAGCGAAAAGTAATTTTCTTATTAGAACATTAATTTCTGCTCCCAAATGGCATATAGTTTGGCACATGCGTTTTGCTCGAGCAGTGTATCAAGCAGGCCATAATTCTAGTGAGGACATTATTAAATTCACTAAAGGGGGCCCTGGAAGGAATTTCCCTGGTTTTCAATCTGAGGAGCTCAAACAGTTTCACTGCTAGTAGTAGCTGTGTTTCATTGTAATCACTGCTCTAAATCGGCAAGTAATATCTGATACTGAGTACTTGCTCTTCCTTAATTTGAAAAGAGGAGTACTAGCACTACTTAGCGCTAGTTTTAGTACTTATCAGAAAACAGGTAACCTTTGAAAGTCCGTACTTGTACTTTTATATTTTCACTTGAAATACATTTCTATTTAGTTCACCTATTTCCCCCCGTAATGCAATCTGCACACTGGATTCTATGCCCACGACTGATGACATAATGTGGACTGAAAGCTGGAGGCCATGTTCTGGATAGTGTACACTGCAGCTGTGGACTGATGTACCTGGTAAACAGACAAAATATCGACTACAAAATATCGAATGGACAGAATATAGACATCAAAAATATCGTTTTGAAGGTAAGTAATGTAATAACGAATTTTAAAATATAGATAGTCAAAATATCGAAGTACATAATATAGGTTAAGAAAAATATCGAAATTTTAATAATATCAATTTTTTATAGTGTATTTTATGTGTTAAAAGTGTTTATTTATGTTATAATGTAATTTAATTAATGAATGTAATGTTATTTAAATTTTGCGTAATTTAATTCTGTAGCAAGTTGTGGGTTTATAGGGGAATAGGGTGGGAAGTAATTTGATTATAATTAATTAAATATGTAAATTTATTTATTGGTATTTATTTATAATTAATTGTTAATTAATTTTTATTTAGTAATTAATTACATTTTAATTGCCAAATAATTTTATTTAATTGATTAATTGATAATTATGTTATTTTAACTAATTTAATTTCTGTAGCGGGTTGTGGGTTTATAGGAGAGTAGGGTGGGAAGTAATTTAATTATAATTAATTAAATATGTTCATTTATGTAGTGTAATTTAATTATAATTAATTAAATACGTAAATGTATTTATTGGTATTTGTTTATAATTAATTGTTAATTAATTGTTATTTACTAATTAATTACATTTTAATTGCCAATTGTATTTGATTGACTGATTGATAATTATGTTAATTTAACTGATTTAATTTCTGTAGCGTGTTGTGGGTTTATAGGGGAGTAGGGTGGGTAGTAATTTAATTATAATTAATTAAATATGTTAATTTATGTAGTGCAATTTAATTATAAATAATTAAATATGGTAATTTATTTATTGGTATTTGTTTATAATTAATTGTTAAATTATATTTTTGGGTAATTAATTAAATTTTAAATGCCAAATAATTTTATTTTATTGATTAATTGATAATATGTTAATTTAAGTAATTTAATTTCTGTAGCGGGTTGGGGGTCCATAGGGGAATAGAGTGGGAAGTAATTTAATTATAACTAAATACATATGTTAATTTATTTTGTGTATTTATTAGATTTTAATTGTTAAGTAACTGTTTAATTACTAATTCATTAATTGTTAATTTGTAATTAATTAGTGTTAATAGATAATTAATTGTAATGATTAAATTACATTTGTATTTGTAATTAATTAATTATTATATTATATTAAAGTGGTAATTACTTTTAATTAAAAATTTTATAGATATTAATATATATATCTACTTTCTCTACTGTTGCACTCACTAGAGTGGGAATAGTAATTTTTACCTCTACGCTATCCAACGCTTTCCCTACTGTTGCACTCTCTGGAGTGGGAATAGTAATTTTTACCCCTACGCTATCCAACGCTTTCCTTACTGTTGCACTCTCTGGAGTGGGAATAGTAATTTTTACCTCTATTCTATCTAACGCTTTCCCTACTGTTGCACTCTCTGGAATGGGAATAGTAATTTTTACCCCTACGCTATCCAACGCTTTCCCTACTGTTGCACTCTCTGGCGCGGGAATAGTAATTTTTACCCCTACGCTATCCAACGCTTTCCCGACTGTTGCACTCTCTGGAGTGGGAATAGTAATTTTTACCTCTACGCTATCCAAAACTTTCCCTACTGTTGCACTCTCTGGAGTGGGAATAGTAATTTTTACCCCTACGCTATCCAACGCTTTCCCTACTGTTGCACTCTCTGGAGTGGGAATAGTTATTTTTACCCCTACGCTATCCAACGCTCTCCCTAATGTTGCAATCTCTGGAGTGGGAATAGTAATTTTTACCCCTACGCTATCCAACGCTTTCCCTACTGTTGAACTCTCTGGAGTGGGAATAGTAAGTTTTGCCCCTACGCTATCCAAGCCTTTCCCTACTGTTGCACTCTCTGGAGTGGGAATAGTAATTTTTACCCCTACGCTATCCAACGCTTTCCCTACTGTTGCACTCTCTGGAGTGGGAATAGTAATTTTTACCTCTACGCCAGAGTTCTTCAATCTGTGGGGCACGCCCCCCAAGGGGGGCGCGACACCATCCCAGGGGGGGTACGCACTCAACCCTGAAATCTTACCTTTATTGTCCTAGGCATTGCAAGTCTTCACCCATTTCAAATGGGAATTTCTTTAATTAGAGAACTCCTGGTGACAGAGGGTTGGAGAGGTGAGGGAGGGGAGATCATTGGGCACGACGCGCCCATGCTTTTGTCAGCTAAGTGCTAACAGTTCACCATCCCAGGAGGGGGTTAATTTGCGCTGAAATGCTTCAGCTGCAGTGGTAGGCAGTGTCTCCTCTGCTGAAACCAAAAGCAAAGGAATAGACAGTCCTGTTCCTTTGCGTTCGATTTCAGTGTACCCAGCGCTCCTTTCTGTGTGGTCAGAGCACTGGCTTCTCGTCGGATAGTTAGACCTGCCTGCTTGGTGGTCCCCTACCGTGTGTGACACGTTCATCCAGCTATATCGTACCTCGAAAAATTGTAGTTCTAGGACCTGCAGTTTAATTTGTTACTTTGCGGTTGGACTTAAAATCCCATCATGCAAAGTCCTGTTGGTGTGAGGCCACTTATCGGCTATTTTTCTTTTCAACTTTTTTTTTACAGCACTTACAGTTGAGTTGGGTCATATTGCTGATTGCATCAGGTTATTTTTTCTGTGAACTCCCTCCTATTGCAGGACATGTTTTACGCTACCATCGACGGAATCTGTCCAAGTCCCATCACGCACATGGTGGAAAGACTGGGATGAGCAGATAATGCAACATAGTTGGGTTGAATCAGTGGAGAAACAGAGCTTGGGTTGGGGGCTACCCTGCAGCGTGGACAATAACACTCATTTGTGTGCAGGATGTTTTTATAGGCATCTGCGGCACATCTGGGTACTGCCCCTATCCCCTGTCACCAGGGCTATTTTGAATCCCAAAACACAAAGCATACTAGCACTTGCAGTTTCCCTTTCCCACTATAAAGATGGCTTAGTGGTGTTTGCTAAAAATCAAACCTAGGTGATAGTAACCCCTGTCGAGATACTGCAGCTCCCACTTGTTACCTACCTACCTTTAGTTCAGCAGGAGTAGTGGCACCGCGACCTGGGCGTAAAGGACACTTTGCTGCCCGATTTTGCTATATTTGACTCCCTATCTTTGGGTGGGTGGTGACGGGGGTTAATTCTATCCTACATTGCTACTACCGATGACAGCCGCAATCCATATTGCACAATGGGAGGCAGTTAGTTTGGTGTACATCACGGTCAGTGCAGCTTTTCTGAGTCCTTCAGCAAAAAACACACATAAGCTTTACAAAAACACAGCCATGGGATGACAAAAAAAAAGAAAATCACGTTCAAAATTTTACAAATACCAAAGAGAGGAAAAACTGGCCTAGACTGGCAATGCAAAGAGTGAGAATAACGAGTGTCTGATATATGACAAAGCTTGATTGTGAAAGCAGGAATAGCCAAGCACAAGCAGATTAAGACTTCCTTTTAGCTTCCTTTTTATATGCTTCAAAAGTACCTTTAAGTGTTTTTTATATTGTTAAATGATCGAAAACCTAATTTACTTTATGATTTTGATAATGATATTTCTTTATATTTTTTCAGAATGTGTGTTTTAGGTTCTTTGTACCATTATAACAGTAGGTGAGCCCGGCTGCGGCCCGGTAGGCTTGGTCCCTCCCAGTCGCCTTATAAATTACCGCCACCGATGTGCCATCAGTCATGCTGCAACCAATGAGCACAGCAGCTTGCTGCACCCACTCTCACTGCGACTGCCCACCCCCCCACCCTTTCCCCCGGCGCTACACGGTGACCCTGACTCGTGAGCCAGCCAGTCAGCCTCTCTAGCCCTGACTTTGGATGACTGATGCAGGTGGGATCCGATACCACATTGGAACCATCCATGAGCTATCTTTACCGCAGACAGTCGACGGTGTCCTGCATTGACAACAGTGAAAATCAGCCGCAGCTGGCATTAGTTACTGTTAAATACCACGGTCATCTGCGGTCAGAGCGGCGAGTTCAGGAGGAGCAGGAGCTGCGCATTTTAAGTTAAGAAACGCAGGCAGCAGCAGGAGGACCATCGGTAGTGACGCACATAGCCTAGTATTGTGAGTCTGCCGGATATGTCCCGTGATATGTACGCGGAGGTCAATTATGTAGTGTACCAGATTCCAGAAATTTCTGTCAGGTGGCGGGGGGGCCCAACATCTAAAAAAATTCAGCTGGGGGGTCTCAACCTACAATAGTTTTTGAAGACCTCTGCTCTACGCTATCCAACGCCTTATCTACTGTTGCACTCTCTCGAGTGGGAATAGTAATTTTATACTTCAGCTATCCTACGGTAATAATATTAGATATATTTTAATTATATGATGTTACTATATATATATATATGTTTTAACAAATATGATTGTAAAAAAAATGTTTTATAACTTTAATTAATTAGTTAATTATTATAATGTAATTTAAGTATTTTTAAGTATATTTTAGTAAATAATTTCTAATTTTAATTTAATTTAACATTGTTTTTAGTAAAGTCGATATTTTTACAAACTTTATTTTTGTAAACGATATTTTTGTATTTACCTGTTTGTAGATACAAAGTCAATATTCTGTCTGTCGATATTTTGTCGCCGATATTTTCGGTACTCGATATTATATCCCTCGATATTTTGTCAGTGATCCGATGTACCTATCTGCACTGCACCAGAGTTTTTTCTTCTCACTTACCCAACAAATCTCACCACATTCAGCCATGAGAGAAGAAACGTAGGAGAGCAGAGAAGGCAATATATATATATATATATATATATATATATATATATATATATATATAATATATATATATATATATATATATATATATATATATATATTCAGGGTCAGGGGACTACTCCTACCACTACTCCAAATGTATATCTCCTATTCAGCCTAGCACTGACTCACCCTGCCCTCCCTGGAGCCACACACACCTCACCAGCCCCTGTCACTCCAGAGCCAGAGATAGAAAATACATTAGGCAGGCATACACATAGCACACAGAAATGCCAACATCTAAAAGTGGCATTTCTAAAATAGTGATAATAAATCTGCGCACACCATGGCGCAGCATTTATTATTACTATTCCAAACATACGAAACTTGACCACGCTGCTCCTCTCATAACAGTATAACTCCATTTGAGCTTTTATTTATAAAAAAAAAAAAAATACATTCAGCCATGAGAGAAGAAACGTAGGAGAGCAGAGAAGGCAATATATAGTTTTTTCTTCTCACTTACCCAACAAATCTCACCACATTCAGCCATGAGAGAAGAAACGTAGGAGAGCAGAGAAGGCAATATATAGTTTTTTCTTCTCACTTACCCAACAAATCTCACCACATTCAGCCATGAGAGAAGAAACGTAGGAAAGCAGAGAAGGCATGAGAGAAGAAACGTAGGAAAGCAGAGAAGGCAATATATATATATATATTGCCTTCTCTGCTTTCCTACGTTTCTTCTCTCATGGCTGAATGTGGTGAGATTTGTTGGGTAAGTGAGAAGAAAAAACTATATATTGCCTTCTCTGCTCTCCTACGTTTCTTCTCTCATGGCTGAATGTGGTGAGATTTGTTGGGTAAGTGAGAAGAAAAAACTTAATATTGCCTTCTCTGCTCTCCTACGTTTCTTCTCTCATGGCTGAATGTATTTTTTTTTTTTTTTATAAATAAAAGCTCAAATGGAGTTATACTGATATGAGAGGAGCAGCGTGGTCAAGTTTCGTATGTTTGGAATAGTAATAATAAATGCGGCGCCATGGTGTGCGCAGATTTATTATCACTATTTTAGAAATGCCACTTTTAGATGTTGGCATTTCTGTGTGCTATGTGTATGCCTGCCTAATGTATTTTCTATCTCTGGCTCTGGAGTGACAGGGGCTGGTGAGGTGTGTGTGGCTGCAGGGAGGGCAGGGTGAGTCAGTGCTAGGCTGAATAGGAGATATACATTTGGAGTAGTGGTAGGAGTAGTCCCCTGACCCTGAATAGATCTGTGCCTGCCTGGGTGAATGCTGGCCCCACCTCCCTGTGGTGTGTCTGATGACCGAGCCCCCATCTGACAAAGGGGGAAGAGGAGCCCTGTAAACAAAGTGCTCCAATACCCCCAGAACCAGTTGAGGCTGGTTCCCCCAAGCCCTGTGCCAACGCAGACAAAGAAAAATGCTGTATATATACTGGGACTGTGACCCCATGTGCTTGTGCTTCCTTGTGCTCTTGGGGACTTGCTGCTGCTGGGCTCCAGGAGGTACCGCCACAAGGGACCGTCTCCCTGCTGGAAGGCCCTTTGAGCTGGCCTGCCTGGGCCCAGCCTTGTGCCCCTGAAACTTTGCATGAGCGCCTTGTGAGCGCTATATATCTCTCCCAGGACGGGGAGAGTGCTGGGACTTTGTAAAGCTGACCTGTGACATATTCCAAAGGAATCCCGACATGGGGATTCCCCTGCATTGCTGGAGCAAAGCGGGAGCCCACCCCGCATCGTGGTGTTCTCAGGAGCAGAGCAGGAGCCCACTCCACACTACTGGTGAAGTGGGAGCCCACCCCATGTTTTTGTGCTACTCGAAGCAGGAGCCTACCCCGCATTGGTGTACCTTCCAGGTGAAGCGGGAGCCCACCCCGCACTTTTGTGCCCTTAAAGGTGGGAGCCTACCCTGCACTTTTGACAGGAGAACCGAGCCGCTGAGAAGGAGCCGCCGAAATCGGCGAACTAGGAAGTCAGGCAAGCGCCACCTGACTGCGGGTGGGACCTGCCGCAGTGACAGAGCCGGAGCCTCGTGGGCTCAATTTCCGCATTCCTCTCGCCTTGGAGGAGACCGGAGCCCCTCGCATCACAGCAAGAGAGTGAGGCTGGGATCAGTAGAACTGAAGCCCTGCGGATCCCAACAAGGATTCAGAGGAAGCCTCGGTGAGTAGGGCTGCACTGGAGCCTTTTTTTTCTTTTTTGTGGTGCGAAGACACCAGGAGAAGCTTTGGTGAGTGGGGCAGAGCTGAGCGGTGTTGGCGCTCCTTGAGGCACAGTGGTGCCGAATTGTGGGCACAGCTGCACCGCAAGAGCATGGACAGCTGCAACGTGGGGCAATATTGTTTTTAGAGTCCCGGGGTGAGACTCAGGAGGCACTGCGGTGCCAAGGGTATCTTCCTCAGCTGCACTGCGAGAGCACGGGCAGCTGCACCAAGGGAGCATGTTCATTTGAGAAAGGAAAGGGGTGCAATACACCCCACGCCCCCGAAGCATTGTGCACAGTGTTTTGATGCAAGGCAGCCAGAGGGCCAGTGAAAGGCCCTACGTTTAGAGCCCTGGCATTTGGGACAGAGGGCATTTGAGCCCCACAGAAGGCCAGTTGGCCTGGGGTCATTTTGGGTACCTGTGTGTACCGGTAGGGCGCAATACCCTAAAGGAAGGCATACTGCAGTTGTGCCAAAGGTGATATATGCACCTGGGGAGTGTCATTAAGGTTCCCTCCTAATTGTGATTTATGCATAATGTATTTTTTGCCTAATGTGATGCAGACATAATGGGTTTATGTTGCTAGTGATTATGCTGAGTACAGTATTTCGCCAGTAATTACTGGTAGTGTTTTATTTTTACTACTTGTGCTTGTGATGGTTCTGACAGTGGCCCAATTGGCCCTATCATGTATATAACCCTCTGTAAATTATGACCTAGTGCCAGTTCTCACAGAGTATATGTGTGAATATGATTCTAATATGTTTTGGATAATACGAAGGCTATTTTTTTATATAACCTTGTGAGGAGTTTCTTTTGTGGTGTGCCTGGTGTGTTGCTGTTGTGTGTGTGTGTTGCGCAAACGCTTTACACATTGCCTCTGGGATACACATGACTGCTGGTGCCAAGCTACCAAGGGGGTGAGCAGGGGTTAGCTTCAGCGTGTAACTCCCTTGGCCTGGCTAGAGTGGTGGTTTCTGCCTGGCTTAGGCGCAAGCCATAGCCAACCAGAAATCCCATTTCTAACAGTCTGTAACTGTTGTTCTGTTCTGAAAATAGGGAATGGAACCAACAGATTTAATTTACATATTTGGTAAAAACGAAATGGGTGTAAATGTGAAGAGACCATATTGAACCGAGTGATTCTATTTTATCACCTAACTTCTCGCCAATCCCAGAATTTGTATAATTTAAGTGTGCTCTTTTTATGATTTTACAAGCCTCACTTTTGTAATAATTGTGATCGAGGTTCCTATTCACAAAACATTTTGTGTACACAGATATGACTTTCTTACATAGATATATCTGGCATGATTCCATTCCTGGTCCGGGAATAGTGGACATTTGTGCCAGCAAATTGCATTTATCACAGAATTCCACCATTTTATGATGTCATTTTTGCATGAGGCAATCTGCTCTTAGTGGGGCATTGTGGGCGTTACTTGGTGGAGTCATGAGGTAGTTGCAGCACAACATTTTTGCAGGTTTTCAGCAACTTTTTACCGGTCGTTTCAGGCACTGAATTAAATTGCCATCACGAGGTACCACTGCGGATAAACCACCTCAGACCGTGTCGCGTGTACCAGATAGGCAGCCCTGTTCCACTGGTGGGTTGGTGGGAGCCCCAATTGGGTCTGCTTCTGGGAAACCAGAAAATGTTGTTTACAATAATGGGTTAACCAATGTCACACGGCCCATAAAACACACAGGGCCAATCCTTCACTTGCTCCCTGAAGCCTGCCCATATGTTTTAATTCTAGCAGGAGTCCCCCCTTGAAAGAGGATTAAAGATAGTCTTTGGTTCAGTTAAAAAATAAGTCCATTGATTGGCTGTCTAGGTACAAAGGTGTTGGGATGCAGATTTATAGCGAAATCTTGACAGTACGACGGGTAGACTGGGTTGGTCCCTCGCCCAAGAACATCAATGGAGATCGTATTGTCATGAATTTCAGGCATCCCTTAACCGTAAAATACTAATTAAACAGCAATAACAACCACTTCATTCCTTTAACCGCTGTGACCCCTCTATCCCTGGGAAATTTTTATAGACCTCCACAGAGACCATTCAACCCAGTTACACCAATCTATCCATTTTTTAACGGATTTAGTGCTCTATCTGACTTAGAGAGCCAGGGTTGACTACCAACTGACTCCCTAGATGTCACAGTAAGGCCCATGACCAACGATAATGCCTCCCAGTTTAACAACAAACTTAGTACCATTATCTCTGTTCCCAAGCCTTGCACGGAGGTTATATCACCAAGGAAATTAAATACAAATGATCTTGTTACCCCAGTCGTTATCCCTACCGATAGGTTAACCGTACTAAGCTGGAACATTGCTGGTCTTAAAGCAAACATGGAATCCATTGAATGGATCGAATGGATCAATAATTTTGATATCCTAATGTTCCAGTAAACATGGTGCACTAGTTGTCCGCTTCTTGAAGGCTATATTTGTCATAACCATATTGTACCATGTCCGGCGGTGGGACGACCTAGTGGAGGTTTATCATTATGGGTAAAGATCACGTCAGGTGGAAAAACCAAAACTCTGGCGACCAATGATCAGAATTTTCAGGCTCTAATCTATTCCAGTAGGATAAAGCTGTGTTTAATTAATTTTTATAATAATGATTTTTCATCTCAACCCAATAATAATTTTATAAGGCTATTTGATTTTATTGACAAAATTGTGGATGGACATATCGACGGTAAATTTGATGGGATCATCTTGGGAGGTGACTTCAATGCCCACATTTACAAGGGTAACACCAATTCAGCTGCCCCTTTCAGTCGGGTGCTACCTTGTAAAAGAGGGGAGGAACTACTTAATCACATAGCCACCCGTGACCTAATCAATGTCTTGGAGATAGCCAGTCGCACCACGGGCGAAGGCCCCCTGGCTACATATATAGGGCGCGGCTGCTCTTCCACAATTGACTATGTATTTATTTCCTCTCTACTTCTGGACTGTTTAATAAAGGCTGACGTCCCTAGCACCGTATATAGTGATCACAATTCAATTTTGACTGTTTTTAATTCTATTAAAAGATTGGATAAGCGACAGGAAATAGGGGCAACTTACCTGACGGCATCAATTGATAAACTCAGAGTAATCTGGAAGGGGATAGACAACAAGGGGCTTTTAGCGCGCATTATTAATAAGCACCCCCAATTGATTGATATTTGTTTATCCATCGAATACCAAGGCCCTGATATTATTGCGGCTTTTGCACGGCTATGTGCGGCTTTTAAAAAGGAGATCTCCAAACCAGTCACACGCCCGAACAAAGATCCCAGGTGGTTTGACAGCTCCTGTTCCAAAGCAAACCGGGAACTACGGGAGGCTCTTTTAGCAGAACCACGAGACCAGCCCCTGGTAAGACTATTGAGGGCACACTATAAGCGTGCCACTAAAACTCGGGCTGAAGAATTATTAAAGGACCAGTGGGAATCCCTTGCCCGCACAGCCACTCTTAAAGATGTTGCCGGGTTTTGGGGCGAGGTCAAATCTCTGAGATCTATAGGATCAAATATTACCCCTATTAACTGCAATATATCAGGTAAAATGTGGGAAGATCATTTCACAAATATTTATGCTGCACCTTGCGCATCAGTTGACATCATCTACCCAGTTATGACACCTAACTTCACGATAACGGAGGTGGAAGACGCTATAAATCAAAGCACAGGCAACAAAGCACCTGGTCCTGATGGATTATCCATCGATTACATTAAATCAGAGCCTGAATTTTGGTCACCTCTATTGTGTAATGTTTTTAACAATTTGTCCCATACCCCTGCCCCGGAGACCTGGTCTAACAGTATTATCGTCCCCATCTTTAAGAAGGGTGACAGACTCAATCCTTGTTGTTACCGCCCTATATCTTTAATTGATAACACCCTGAAGATTCTAGGTAGAGTAATTTTTTATAAAATCAGGACATGGGGGAGGACTATAAGATTTTACACCCGTGTCAGCTGGGTTTTAGAAGTAACGTGGGGACCGTGGAGCAATGTCTGAATTTAAACCTAATAATGGGCAAATACATCATAGCTAAAAAAGCCTGTTTGTATTTAGGATTTATGGATTTAAATTCAGCTTTTGATTTTGTTAACCGCTCTCAATTATGGGAGGTTCTTTTAAACTATGGGTTGGACAAAGCACTTGTATATTTTTTGGCCCACCTGCACAGTGACTTGAAAGCCTGCGTTAGAATAAACAATGAAGGGGAGGTTTCAGAGGACATTTTAATAGGCAGGGGGGTCAGACAAGGTTGTGTCTTGGCCCCCTGCTTTTTATTTTGCATATAAATGAATTAAGCAATTCACTGTCTAAACAAACAAGTGATGTCCCCAGTATTAATGGCACTTAACTCCCCTGTCTTTTCGACGCGGATGACGCGGTCCTTATGGGCCGCACTCCCAAAGCACTGCGCACTATAATAACGGGCTTTGTCTCCTACATGACGGATCTTGGCCTATATACTAACTTTAATAAATCGTACATAATGTCGTGTGGGCCCAAAAAATATAGCATCCAGCATATTACGTCTGGGAGCGATGCACTAAAAAGCACTAGCACTTTTCCCTACCTAGGCCTGATGTTCTCTAACACATGTTCCTGGCAGCCCCATGTGACCCATGGGTGGAACAAACTGGGTAAGGCAATAAATTCTATAATTAGCCTTCGACAACCCAAACGTGCTGAGGTAGTAATCCCGTTATTACAAATCTACAGAACCCAATGCCTACCTACGGCAACCTATGGTGCAGAGGTGTGGGGGTACTCTAACAGTGCCAGTATACAGATCGAAGAGAACAGATTATGTAGAAAGGTTCTGGGGGCGTCTATCCCATCACCTACCTATGTTTGACATAGGGAGCTGAATCTTTTCTACGTGGAGGACTTCATCAGGTCAAGACCCACACTATTTTGGTTAAAAATATGGCGGAACCCTGCTGCTTCCTTGACCCAAGAAATAATTATGGATTGCCTAAAGTGTGACAGGGCAAATGACATACCTTGGTTGGGGGCAGTAAAAAGAAGCTTAGCAAGTGTGGGCATGGTGCACCTATTCTCCTCCCACCGAGCCACTGAACAAGCACAACATAAGCTAGTAAGAGGGGCATTGTATAAATTATATCAGAAAGAGAGAGAAACATCAGAGCAACACAAACCTGCCATCATAAGATATATCCCCCTCATGGCACAGGGTGACAGGCTTAACAACATGCCACAGGGATACCTTAGAAAAAATTTGGGGAGGTGGAACAGACGTTTGCTCTTTTGTCTCAGGGATGGAAGCATTAAATATTCCTTATCATTTCCACTGGGCTTCAATACAAATTTGGAGACTTTGCAATGTCCTTGTAATCTAGGGTGTAAACAAACCTTGTTACACTTTTTGTTTTTCTGTGGTTTTTTTGCTAGATACACAAAACTTTATTTAATTCCCTACTTTAAAGAGCATGCTGTGGTGGATTTTAACCTAGCATTTAAGGAATTATTACTGTTGAGCTGTGATGAAGTAATTTTCAGAGTAAGCTGCTTCCTCCAATCAGCGATACGTTCCCGAGCAATTATGAATATGCCCTGATAAATTGAATCACTTGCATATTATTGCGGTTTTGCACAAGAGCTTAAATATTTATCTATTGCACACTTGCACTTTATAGCAGTCCCCACTGTAAATTGATGACACTTTGCATAACGATTTTTAAAGTTTGGCACACAGCCAATTAGTTTAAACAATGTTTACATTTATTGAGTGCCAGCCTAGATTATAAAGTGATGTACTTTTAATGATATAATTAGATGGCTCCCACCTAATATAGATTGTTAGGCAACCATCGCACAGATTGATTGTGTATTTTTAAATTGTTTTATACTGTTTTAACTGCTTATTATGAGGATTGATGTGATGATTTTGTACTTTTATGGATGTTTTTATATATCGAATAAAGATCCTTTGACTTGACTTTTAAAAAAACAGGCTGTTAGATGCATGCATGTGGACATTTACATTAGTCACATTTCCACACGTGTATGATTATTATACAAGTGAATACTCCTGAGAAGATAAAACTGCCACAGATCACGCCAGTTGTGTGAGGTACGTTCGGAATTCCATGCCGGAAACGTACTCCAACAATAATGTAGGCGTACAAGTGTCATTTTTCTATCGCTGGTTTAAACCCTTACATTTGGAAAACCAAACATGAGAAATTCCGAATGTGTAACTGTTCCTAGTATTAAGTACCACCAACGCAAGGTAAAAGATTGCCATTGAGAAATACACAATGCCTTTTGAGTGTCTGCTAAGGGAGAAACAAAATACCCTTCAAACCTTCCTAGTTAAAACGAGGATAGAAACAGGAGAAATATCTTCTCACAACAAAGCCACTAGCCTGTGTCTTGAATTCGAGTTGTTTCAAGCAAGAGCTCATATATTACATGTTTCCACGAAAAAAAAGTTTGCTTCCTTTTACCACAAACGCATCCTGCTTAAAGCGCCCGAGTGTCCACAAAATAGCATGCAGCTAAAAGTCAACTAAATGAAGAAAAAATAGAGGGACAAAAACACGTGGGAATAACGCCCAGGTCACAACACCCTCTTTAGCAACACGTGAAGGCCATACCACTGTGTAAAGATGTCAACTTCGCCAACAAACAATTAAAACCGCCGTTTGAGAAGCACTGTTCCCATAGAATTGCTCTGACTTCAGAACCAGAGGCTTCAACACAAACTAGCTCAAATGCAGTCGCTGCTTTGTGAATTTTATAGCGAAAATACGTGGCGGTTCTAAACTGTTACTGAAATACCACCCTGTAAGATTTTATGAGGACACGTAGTGTACTAACTCGCTTGTAAAAAAAAATGCCACGCTGGCCGACGCTTTAAATAAATGTTTACGTGTGTTTGCATCTGCCGACGAGGTGTTCTTCGGGCACCTCAGTCCAACATTCTCGCAGATTAGAATGTCAGCTCCTAAGCATACTAGAAAGCGGTACTTGAAATAAAAAATCAAAAGTGCATATTTCTGAAAAGTGCCAGTACTCCCCAATGAAAAGGATTACGTTTCTATTGAGAAGTGCAGGTGCACTCCCTCTCAAAATAAAAAAGTGCCGGTGCTCCATACCGGACAGTACCGGCCCATTTAAAGCACTGCTGGAAAGTACACTGAGAGTGAGTAGTGTTCAAGGTCGGATGACTTCCATCTTTTTACCACGATCACTGACTACATAAACGGGTTCAACGCAGGTGTACAATATGTAAATGGTTTTATTGGTTGGATTCTGAACACCTGGCTTGGATCCTGGCCTCCTTAATAAGGATATTTGTTTACAGAACTATTGAAGGCACGGAAATGATGAGAAAGGCAAACTAATCAAGAATGTCTGTGTGAATACTTTCCAGACCCTTCAAACAGGTAACTGATGACATTTATTTAACTCTGACTGGCAAAATAAATGACCCGGACTCCAGGTGACTGGTTCTGGCCAATGTGAAGAGGCAACATTGTAAAAACAGAGAAACAAACTGAAGACAATGCTTTGCAACACTTCCCAGGAAGAGATACATACACTGCCAATGAAAAGTGCCTCACTCAAACACAAAACCATTACCTACGTTTGGCAAATCAACAGCAGGGCGGTCTCAATGTATTTATCCACCCAAGGCTTGGCTTGTTTTTTTGCATAGCCTTTGTCCATAAAAGTGGCTGGAGGCCGGCTAAAAACCACTGCCGGCCTGCACGCCAGGTGGTGCATTTGACGTTTCTCCATCATGGAGCGCGATAATAAAACACCCACCTGGTCTATATATAGAAAGGCACTTGGTTCAATGTCCTTCTGCAAAACATTTGGAACGCTTGAGGACCAGCCCAAGGCTATGGGGAGAGTAAAATATTGCAATCTGTATTTTCTTCCGCAAACCATTTAAACCCTATCCCTCTCCACCCCACACCATGTCATGACACCCTTTCTTTGAGGAATTTTAATATTTGTAAGATTTAGACTAAGAAACCATCAGACACAACAGTTCTGTTTTTTAAAGGTTTTATTGAGACATGCTTCAAAACCAGACGCAATAACTTCTGTTCTTTTTCCGCACTAACTCGCTAACAAGGAATGATTTTTTACCCTATGTTATAAATTAATATTTAGAGCTCCGCGAAAGGAAGAGAATGGGAATGAGTCATATTTACCAATGTATGGCGCATTCCTGCTCTCTGCCTGCACTGGCGCACGATTTGAAGCCCAGTGACACGCTGGCACCGTTGCGTCATGGTGCAAGAGTGCCTGCACTGCAGTCAGTTTTGTTTTTGTGCAGTAAGGGACATCTTCCTGACAAAAAACTGTCCTCAGAGGCTTTTTCCTCTTTCTCAATGCGTGGCAGAATGCAGCACACTTAGAAAGAGGAAACAACGAGGAGAAATAAAGATGTTGCTCCTCGCTGCGCGTTCCCTGGGAAAGCGTATCATTTTGAGGCATTCCCAGGTTTACCGATCTTGGCCTTGCATTGCTTGGTAAATCTGACTTTATTATTGCGTTGCCCTTGCACCACCTTGCACCACACAAGGGAAACTCGGTACTATGTTAAACCTGGGTCTTAATTGCTTTTGTATGTTCCCACATATTGCTTTCCAGCCACTGTAGAGCACCGTGAAAGAGTAAGAAAACGTGGGCGCCATTCGTTTCTTTAGAACCATATCTGTGTTCCATAAATAATGCATTCCTGTATTGTATTCTCATTTATCTTGCTATGCAAATAATAGTGTATTTGGGAGTTACAGTTCTTTCAATATTTTTTTTGTCTGGCCTTTGAGATAGCTTTAGCTGACTTGCAAAGGCTATTACTGCTTTTCCCAAAAAAATCAAACATGATATACATACATAAGGCCTTTTGGTCAGCAGACTTCATCACTGGTCCCTACAATTGTTATTCACATGTTGCTTCCGCCTTCAACAGCATAAAGCTTAGGGCAATGGACAGCCCACGTTACTCACTCGGTTTACTTTGAGTGACTGAAAAAACACTGTGCACATTGTTCATATCTTCCCAAACACAGACATTTGTGTTCAGTTGCAAATGTGGTTCAAAGTGTGTTTTTTTATTTTATTTGTTTTTTTTGTATAATTAAATACTGGCTGTTTATTTTACCTGGACTACTTTTTAAACTTTACATTATGAAGTGCTCAAGTGATATTGTAACACTATGGGTACCTATAGTTTGAGTGCTTGGTTAGGCAGGTGACTTTTCTTGTATCCTTTGCAAATAATAATTTTAAAAAAATGCATGAGACAACTGAAGAATTTGTTGTTTAAAAAACATTCCTGGTGCTGGAGTGCACCAGAAGAATGTTTTTCTTAAGTTAAAATGATTATTTCAAGCCTAAGAAGCAATGTTTAGTTGAGGTCATATTCTATTTTTTTCCTTTTTGTTTGTGTCTCATATGCTTGTAATAATAATAAAACGGACCATTGCTTCAGCTTGCCAAGGCTACACCAATTGACTTTGCCACTGCTTCTTTTGAATGGTAGTATCCTTACAAAATTGGCTTCTGTGTTTTTAATAAAATCTAGGGTTTTCTTCAACAGAAGTTCAAAAATCTCCATGTTCCAGTGATGTACATGGGTTGGAAGTCAATGTAGCACATGCATGAATTCTACTGATGTTTTCATTTCTATAAAACGAAAGCATTTTTTTTTAAAGTATAAAACAATTGAAAAATACCAGTAGCAAAATTATCTCTATAAAGTTTGGAGAAAATATAGAATTTCAAAATGTCTAATGAGTTATTATCACTAGATGCATTTATAGATCTATTTTTTGTCAATCTATTTATTGGCATTTACATATTTCAACATTACATTGGGTGCATCGTTGTAATTAAGACAACTCTTCTACCTTGCTTGGTTGATAGCGCACTGGCTATGTGGCATATCAATGAGGCGCTAGAACAGTTACACAAAAAAACATGCAAGTGAATTGGCCCCTCAAGGGTCTGCACCTGCTTCATCAGTGATAGTTTCGCACCTGCAGCAGGTGGTTCATAAATGTCATCAAAGGTAGCCTGAAGAGATGGAAAAGCACCCCATGCTCGAATGAGGAATTAACATGCCACACGTTATGGCCTTCATTAAATATTTAAATAGACATACAGGGCTTTACATATAGATCTATAAATGCATGACAGTGCCGCAGTTTGATGTTTCTGTTTATCGCAAAAGTTTTCTTTGCAGTTTGACTATGCATGTAAGACTTGTCTCTCCACGCAGAAACGGGACACATTGACTCTTTTATACTGCGGGCATGCCTGGGCACCCAAGATTCAACCATGATACTTGCTGTATTTTACAAACTAACAGCAGTCAAAGGGACAGGACATCCTTGCTGAACTAATGCAATGTTGGGTGTTCCCACCGTCATATAGATACAAAAATAAAATACACGGTAAACGGTCAGTTATCTTTTTAGAGATACACGCTCCTAGTTTTAAGTAAATTTAGGAATTAAGACACAGGCAGGCGATCACACAAAATGGGCCAGTGGTGAAGCTGAGACTTGAACCCAAGGGGATGTAAGTGCACGCATGTAGCGCCTGGAGCACATCCCTCCACAGCTCTTTTGTTGCTCGCTGTTGTTAGATGGTCATAAACAATACGAAGTCGAATTTAAAGCCTGTTTTTAAAATGTGAATGTACAAATAAGGGAACAGGTTTAACGCCCCTCTACTTCTTAACCCATCAATTCTCTTTACAGTTTCTACTGTACTTAATGAAAAGGATGTTATAATTTGTGAATGGCCTTCATGGGGCATCAGAGAGACACATTCTGCGCGGCTCAGGAACGTGAACTCCAAGTAAGTCGTGTTTCGGATTGTGGGAAAACAAAGAGGCGACTCCCTTTTGCACCATATTGCTAAAACGTGAGGCAAAATGTGTATGTTCTAATGGTGAATCAGCTACATTACATTCAGGGTCAAAACAATTTACGCAGAGGCTGCAGTATACCCACCTATTTGATTTCAGGGCGTAAATTGAACGTAAATGTATTTGTCAAACGTGAAAAAAGTGACCGTGTTTGTTGCAAGATCATGTGGCTCCTGTCATTTCATCAGCGACAAACATGGTGCAAATGATTCTGCTCCGTGTTCGCTTCGGAGAAAATTGTATATAGCACTTGATCAAAACTAATTTTGCCCAGTCTACGTCAGACATGCAAAAAAAATAGTGCACGCATTAATATTATGTGCTCTATCTGTGCACAAGAGCACATTGTATCGATAGGAAATGCGGCCGGGCTGTGCTCCTGTTTCCCGACAGGGAGGAAACAATCCGGTTTACGCAAGCCTGTGCCACGCGCGACTCCAGGCCTGTGCCACGCGTGGCTCCTTCAGACAGCGCTTGACTGCAGAGCCTGCAGCACATTGCATGACGGGATTTTTGCGCCCTTGTTTACATTGTTGAAAAGCGAAAACACAAGTCTCAGAATGTAACCGGAGCTGGCTTTCTGCCTGAATGTCTAACATATGACATAGGGTCTATGCATGTGTAAGCTTTTGGCACAGCGGCACTCGCCCAAGAGGGTTATCCAGGGTTTAACTGTAGTAGTTAAATAACATTTCCGATCTACCAGCATGGAGGGGCAACAGTTTTTGGGTGAGTTTTTGTTTGCACTTTTGTAATCCCGTTATTTCACTTTTAATGAAACCTCAGACTCTGGGCAGGCCAGGACAGGGTCTGGTGGCTAAACCGGTCAGTGGGGACGTTTCAAGAAGGCAAGCCTTGATTACAAAGATGCCCTATTATTTTCACAAGTGTGTTTGTCTAGAACAGGCCTCCTTCTCCAAGGAATAGCTGTTCATCGACGGGTATCTCTCCAGCTGCCAAGTTGCAGCTCTCTTGTCTGCAGCCAAGCTTACGAAATTAGGGGCCTATTTATCATGGGTTTGCGTCATGTTTGCACCATGCAGAATGGCGCGTGTGTGCCGCAAACCCTAAAATGTGATTTATCAAACCACACAAGAGCACTTTGGGTGACCCTGAGTGCCTTGATAAATCAGGAATTGCGCAAGGCGGTGCGAATCACTACATTTGGTTATTCTATCCCAGGGAGGTGTTCCATGGGTGTTGGGTGGGTGTTCCCTGGCAACTCCATGGATTTTGATGCATTACCTGATTTACCATCACTGGTAGACCTGGGAATACACCAAAATGCTACGCCTTCCCAGGGGAGGGGTAACAAGGAGACATTCCTCAAAGTATCCTTATAACTTCCTCCTTCTATGCACACATGCAGAGAGGAATACACCTCAGGGGATTTTGTTTTGTGCAGGAAGGTCCACAAAAACAGTCCTCCATGCAAAGTAGGCACCTTTGCACCGTGGTGCAAGTGTTCCTGCACTGCTGCTGGGCACCCCATAGTGTGAAATCGCTGGGGAAAAGGCAGGAATGCACTGGACTGTGTTAAATACAGCACAATCCGACCCTTTCACTATAACACAACTCGGCAAAGTGACTTGCTGCGCTGCATTTTATGACACGTATGCCCCATAGAATCTTAAATTAGTAATGTAAAGGCCCTGCACATGAACGAAGCCTTTATTAACATTCATGTTTGCAATCATGCCTGGTGCACCTATGTAATTAATGCGGTTAATCTTGCATATGGTGGGCACTTGTGTTATCTACTTTGACCTGATCAATATTATTACACCAATGATAATATTAGTAGCTCAGGATTGTTTTCATTGAACATAAGTAGCTCATCTTACAGAAAAGTTTGGAGTACACTGCAGTCGGATATTCTTTCTTCGTGTTAACAGCTAAAACTTATATGCAGTAGACATGCTTAACGTGTTCTTTCACAGTAACTCATGCACCTGACCAAAGAACAGAGGCAAACAAGGCAGAAAAGTACCTAGGGAGTACCTGGAGTAACCATCACACTGCAAACACGCCCCGGAGCCCACACTTCCGGCCCCGTCTGAGCACGCTGCTGCTTAACCCCGTGCAGCGCTCACACATAATAACAGGCCTCGCCGTCACTTCCTCCTTTCTGTGTGCATGCAAAGAAATGCGAGCCTGCACGTGTTGTCGCTACGCTTACAAAACAGGTTTTTATGTGAGACTTGTGTAAATCACAACAATGTAACTGAAAGAGTGAGCATGTGAGGGGGAGAAAGCATAGAGAATCATTACACTTCCCAGGCCTGCTGGTACGCCTTTCCACATCCCCCTGTTTACTTGATGTGTGACTTGCATAACAAGCGCTCCGACCTCACTCTACGCATTTCTTTTCAGAATTCAACAACATATGTTAAAAGTCTACAACTTATTATAAATAACAGGACTGGAGACTTTTAGCCGCGCTTGGGGATTAAAGAATCCTGCAAAACAGAAAAACCCAAACAAGATTTTACTACAAAAAAAATAGGCTGGGGTGGAGGACTGTGTTGAAAGAATAAGAAAAACAGACCCTGTGCAGCGTTAACCTCAATTTCAAAACAAAATCGAGTGCGGAGGCTATCACGCATGTTTCTCACGCCTGTACGCATGTCCAGTATGTGGGGGAGAGGTCGTGGTTTACCGTAAAGGGCGTGAGCCCCAGACAAACAACCTGAGAAACCCCCACTAGTACTTCCCTGAAGGCGTCACTGCCCAACCACAAACGCACAACGCCCCCAAAAACGTTTAATGACAGAAAGCTTATGGCCTATGGGGCTTGGGGTAGGGGGCAAGCCGTTGATCCCTGAGGAAACACGCCGTCCCTCGGCTCTGGAGAGGCATGAGCTATGCCCCCTGCGCGCTGGTCACGCCCCCAAAAAACTTGGAACACGCTGCCAAGTGCGCCACACGTCCAAGCGCACAGCCCTGGGTGAACATCTGCGCGCCCCCACCTGTTGGAGAACGAGACTGGCGCTGGTCACTAGTTTCAACACGAGACAACCCCACTGCCCACAATGCCCTCGTGTTTACACAATACGGGCGTGCAGCAGCACGTTTACCTGTTGCCGCTTTCGGAGGCGCTGTGTGTGTACACTACTGTGCTCTTAAATCAGCCATAGTATTTACTACACACCCTGAGTTTTCCAAACACGGGTTTTATCAGCCCCGCCATACAAATGTATTTATTTGTGCTACACTAACGCCAACTTCTGTTGCAATGAATGCACGCAACGCAACGAGAGTCAGTTAGAACTGCGCGGCACAGAAAGGCAATGAACAAGGCCGTGTGTGTAAATGTTTTTGGGCTCAAATGTATAACAAGTGCAACAAACAGCAATTTCTTTAATTCTTTGCGACGCTGAGGCGACAGCCTCGCATTTGGGAGCCACGTGCCCTGCTGGGTAGCACAGGCACCGCAGTTCACCTACACTATCACAATCGTATCACAGGTTGGATCTCAATAAGCAAAGCAAGGTGTCACTGCGTGGAGCTATTGTTGGGACAGGAATGTTTATTACAGCCCGTTTCCTGATGAGTTGATTATGCAAAATGCTCTTAAGTAACCCCGCAGAGATGGCACAGGGGAGACAGAAAGACAAACAACGAGGGAGATCTTACGCTTTCTGGACGGGCTTCCGCCTCTTGCGGCTGGCATACATGGCATTGGTGTTCATCGTGAGCCCCTCCTGCGGCGACGGCGCCCACTCCGTGGTCAAGGTGCACTGTCACGGCGCTTCCCTTCTCCTGTTTACACTTTTGGGCTCATTCCTAGCCCCAAAACCAGATTGCACACTGGGTGCGCTGTCGCCCTAGATGCTACACAAGCCTCCGAAATTCATCAAAACAGCCCAGGTGATGCAAGGCAAGAGCGAGCGGCAGGGAGACGTCCTGGGGTCTCCTGGGACAAGGGTGGGGCAGGAGGAGTGCGGGTATCCCCGTGACAGCCTCGCAAGAGTGCCAGAGCCCCGTGCGCTTGTGATCCGAGTCTGGGCGCTAGACTGGGGCGGGCGCCCTCGCGCTGCAATGACAGCAGCCCAGGCTGCAGCAGCGCCCGCTGATCCGGGTGGCCTCGCTTGAAGCCTCCGCCTTGCTGCCTGTAAACAAGCCTTGTCCCTGCAGTCCCCGAGCACTTGCACGGCACTCCACGGCAGCCCGGTGTCTGCGCGATCAGCCCATCGGAAGCGCCTCCCCGGGCTCTTGGATCCGTTTTTTGCGCGCCCCCCTCTCCTGAACTGCGCGGTAAATCAGCAAAGCAGCTCTCTGCAATCGAACAGGAAATGCTTGGCCGTGTTCTGCCAGGCCACTGCCCGCCTCAGCTCGGCGAAACTTCCACCAGAGCCCCCTCTTGCGGTTCCTCCCACCAACCTCTAGATCTCCTCGGTGACAGGGCTCCCGGCTCACGTGACCCCCTTGACAGGCCTGCCAGAGGAGGGCGTTAACTGTTTCTCAGCCAGATGTGGACGTGAGGCAGGAGGCGGCAGGCTCTGCTCTACCCACGAAGGCAAACTCAAATATTGCAACATAACTGCAGCTTTCATTCCCTGCAGTGTCTACACTTGGCCAGGACCCGCTAGGGCTTGTGAAAGGCCATAAGAATGGTTAAGTTGCATGCTGTGTGCAGTGTTTTAAATGCCGGAGGAGCTGGAGCAGAGACAGGCGCACATCAGCCCAGTACTATCTGAGAGGCCTGGTGGGCTTTATCACAGTCCACTCACGTATGTGGATATATAGGGCGACTGGTGAGCAGATCTGGGAAAGAAGAAGGCTTGTTTTCTCAAAAGCCGGTAGAGTTGGAGGGATTGCCCTAATTTGGAGCATTTGACAGAAGGGATTGTACTATTGACGCCCAAGAATATCGTGTTGCGTGTTTATCTAGGTTCCTGATCGATACTGTGACCTTATGCCCCTATTCGGCTATAAATCCATTTATTCCCTATATTGGCATAACCGTTCAAGTGCGATATTCAGAAAGTCATTCTGGCCTCACAAACAGAGCCACATTCCAGCATAGTTCTCTGCCACTTCCTTTGCGACCAATTAGTGCAATGACAGAGCAGAAGTCACTATCTGATATTCCTAGATTAACACTCCGAGTTCTTCAACAAGATAAAAACTCAGCAAACCTGGAAATCCCCGCTTGCTGTGTTTTGATTAGTAATGGAACTCTAATGAGCAACTGATAGCTATCACTTCCTAGTGACATCTTTAATTGACGTCTTATGTCCAGCAAACTTGCGTCAAACCCGGCACCTGTCAGGTATAAATACTACCAACGTTGCCTTAAGCAATTGCTGTCGTGCTGTCGTGCACCCTGTTGTGCATCCCATTGCTGTTGTATGCTGTATGCAGTACGCTGCTGCTGCTGTCCCCTTGGTGGTGAAGCTACTGATACCATTATCGCTGCTAAAGCGCGAACAATGGTGTGGTGAGCTTAGGAGCTGAACAGCCGTCCCTCTGCGAAGAGCCCAGCAGATTCCAGCTGCCGCGGACGCTGTCCCCCGCCTCCTCCTCCCGACGCGCTGAGAAGAGAGCCGCTGCCTTTCTCCTGCAGAGAAATCCAGCTCCAGCGTTTCCGGTCTGCCCTCGCGGGTGACTGGGATATTGAGTGCCCCCTGAAGGAAATACCAGACTTCCATCATTCTATTCAGAGGTATGGTGTTGACTAAACCCTTAGACGAGAATTCTTGAAGCAAACCTTGGCAAAACCAACTTAACTTAAAGCTACTTACTTACTCCCCTTCCACATGTTAGGCTTAGGTCAGGCACACTGGGGTAGGCGTAGTTAGAAGCACCAGTTGAGTATTTTAGCCTAATGTATATATGACTGTATATATGTTTTATTACTTTTAACCATTGTATGGCTAAGAAACCATATCAATGCTTTTACAGTTCTATTTCGCAATACTTATCTTACTGTACGTACTTTTTATAATAACAAGTCTTGCAATTGTGGCAATACATTTCTCTTGTACGAGAAGAAAGACTGTTCAATAAATGTTAACCCTTTATTGACAAACGCCCGTCTCTCTATTCTCTACATATCGTGAAAGTAAACTGCACTAACCTGACTGAGTGAAATACATGTCTATTGTTTCACACAGCCCTAGAGATTGACTCTTGATCTGAGGAGCAAAGTTGTCATGTTGCACGGTTGTTGGAAAGCTGAATCCCTTCTTGTCTGTGCCAGGGAAGCTGATCACTTCCTATACAGAGAAGAAAGTTTCCAGTGACCTCTGAGCTAGTTGGTAACACACCCAATTAAGTTTAGCATAGTCAGTGGAGGCCTGGAATATCCGCAGTTCCACGTCGATACTACTGTTTATGTTATTCCAATGCGCAGGGCCTAGTGGGAAACTAGGAACTACACTACATGGCGCCCAATGTTTGGTAAGGCGATAAACTAACGCAAGACGTTAGAGTAACTCAGTCATGCATATTTCACACAGACCCCTTTCTCCCGTAAATACTCCAATAGACGTCTGGAGTGGGTGAAAGGTTAAGATCCGCCCGACCTTAGTAGGAAGAGATTCCTATGTAAAGCTCTGGTTTATTCAACGTTGAAGGATACAGTGTTCCAAAATATTGTGCACCTAATCTTTGTCTCCTTGGAGACCTACTCTGCAAACCTTGCATTTTAACAATGCCAGGAGAAAACGGAACCACTGGGGCCGCAGCAGATGCGACTCAGCAAGGTCCCGAACACACAGTACCGGGTGCAATAATCATCCCGGCACATTTAAGGAAGTCTATAACTTTAAAACTTATAGAAAACGGACTGACACCACAAGGTGGTACAGTAATTTTCGTGATAGAGGCTCACGAATATCGGCAGACAGAGGTATTCTATTCATGGATAAACTTTCCAGCGGCAAACGCTGCAACAAAAGAGTTTCACTATTACAAAATAGAGGAACCTCCGGAAGAGTACGCTCCTTTCGAGGAGATTGAAATTCCACTTAAATTCCAAGAGCACCTGCTCTGGTTTAATGGCGCCCTAAAACATAATGGTCATATTACCAGGCTCGGTCCACTAGGTAGACCAGGAGCAACGTGGCCGGTTCTAGCCAGCTACACACCACATCCGGACATTGTAAAAATGTCTAAAGAAGAGCTGTTAGTACAGCTAAAGACACTTATAAAAATACATAGGCAATTAGTACAATATGTAAAGCGGACTGCAACAGTCCAGCCAGCTGTTAATGTACCACAGCTGACCCCTCATCAGGGGAACACTAATAAAATTACACCACAGAACATACAGTCATGTCTTGGTAAAACACCCATAAAACGGGAACAAATTCCATTCTGGTTAGCACAGAAAATCACTCAAATAGAGGCAGTATTTCCTGATACTACCCCTATAGAGAAACACAGAATCTTGACAATCTGCCTTCCTATGGGAATCGCACCACATGTGGAGGACTGCGACACTTGGGGTACAGTCTTTGCTTCCATCTACACAAAAACACATGGTGTTCCGTCTATGGCGGTAATACCAGAAGTGCTAAAACAGATTCAAAATGAATACGGTCCAGAGCCCGCTTTAACTCTAGGTATGAAATTACTGAAAGACTTCAAGCAGGTCTCGGCTATATTATTAGCCAACATAAAAGGAGAAGCAGCATCTGTGGCGATCCGCCAGAAGTTGAAGGAAACAGATATAAAAGATCAGCCATTTGAGTTTGCCAAAATCATAGAGAAATGCTATGAAGAATTAGGTAGAGACAGCTTGGGTGGAAAACTGGTAAAGCCCCAACTGCTCGAAAATCCTGAAAAATTATTTATTAAAAATAATTTAAACACTCCTAAAAAGAGCTGGGATGGAAATAAACAATCCACTCCCAAGGAAAAAGTTTTCCAGTCCAGAGGAAGGTCTCCTCGACGGAGGGAAAGAACTCCGACTTGAGAACACCAGTCTCCCCAGCGGGAGCCCTCTGAGAAAAGATATAACCTTAGAAATAGGGATAATCTGAAAAAACCTGATAGATATCAAAGTATTGATACACGTCCCTCTCGATCTTTTCCACAGAATTCGTAAAGAAGAGGACGGTCAGACCCAGGAGAGCACACCAAGTCCAAAGACAAGGAACCTGCTCAAAGTAAAAAATCTCAATTTCAGAAAAAGAAGGTAGCCAGTATTAGAGTAATCGAACATGCCGAGAATACTGAGGACACAGTCGAAAAACGGGGAGTGGGCATTGACAATGTTGGACAGTGCAGCAGAAATCAGTATAACGCGCAAGATCTTGATGAGTCATCTGGAGACAGTGGACACGAATGAATACATTCAGGTTGAAACTGCCGACACCAGACTTAGCGAGCCCCATAAAATATACGAAATAACATTGCGTATAGAGGGTGATAAGACTAGGAAAATAAGAGGTCTATTTTGGGATAAGCTCTCAAAAGGCTATGATATTCTGTTAGCTGAAAAAGATTGGCCCCCGGAGTTTGTCAGGGAGTGCCCTCGTGGCGAAGAAGTGATTATGCCTGCCTTCTCGAATCACATTCCGATTCACAAAAAATATACTTATGCAAGGAAATGGGCAGTGGCCCAGGCACCTGCATTATATAAAAATCATGTAGGATGGGATGAGGACTCTCCTCCTCACAAAATCCAATTAAAATGTGAACCAACTGCCCAACGGCAGTATCCCATAAAGCAAGAAGCTAAAAAACAAGTCAGGGAGATCTTAGATCAACTTGAATACCAGGGGGTGATTGAAACATGCACCTCTCCAATGAACAATCCTTTGTTTCCTGTCTCCAAGCCAGACAATTCATATCGTCTAGTTTTGGACTACAGACACCTTAATACATGTTGCAAAACTTTTGCAGTACAAAACTCGCATAGTGCAGCCCTAATGAATAACATAGTTAGGAAAAAATACAAAACGACATTAGACATATCTAATGGTTTCTTTTGTCAAAACATTGCACCAGAAAGCAGATATTTGACCGCTTTCTCTGCATTTGGGTCGCAGAAAAAATTCTGTCGACTCCCACAGGGGTTCAAGAACAGCCCAGGACTATTCTCAGCTAGGGTAACAGAGTTACTACAAATATATGATGATGAGGCATTATCTTATGTAGATGATATCTATCTCACAGACGACGACTTGGATACTCACTTGAAAAGAGTGAACACCATTATACTTGGGTTCGCAGCAGAGGGTTACAAATTCAACTTTAAAAAAGTCTCGAATTGCCCATCTGACAGTACTATTTTTAGGGTACGAATTATCAAGTGAAGGGAAAAGCCTAGCGGACAACTTCTTAGAGAAGTGCGCTGTACTCCAAGCTCCAAAAACGCTGAAGAATTTACAATCCATTCTAGGTTTTCTGAATTTCGGAAGAACTTACATTCTAAATTACGCAGAGAGGGTTAAACCCCTCTACGAACTAATTAAACCTGATTTTAAACAAATCCATTGGACTCAAAAACACACAGAAATTTTGAGATCACTGCAAACAGACATGTTAGCAAAAACAAAATTAGATACACGTGACAATACACGCGATCTTGTAATCCGAGTCATCCCAGTAAGATGCGGATTCACATACCTAACCTCTAATGAGGGAGAAAAGGTACCAATTTCTATTAAATCTCACTTGTACACACAAGTAGAAAAACATTCAGTCACACAGAAAGAACTGTGAAAGCAGTGCAAATCGCATTAGCAAATGAACGAGAACTAGCACACGGCAAAAGGATTAATGTCCCCACAGCGGAATCCGCCTTCGAGGCGCTATTCAGCCCAGTAAACCTGCCTACAGTGTCACTGGATCCGAAATGGATACAGTGTGTAGATTCTCTAGGAGCGGAAGATGTGAAATACTATTTCGCCCCGCAATTCGAAGAACTGAATGATTTAGAATATGAAGAAGAATATCCTCTGCCAATCGAAATTCTGCCTCTCCCACAATACCCCTGTATAATCTATACAGATGGATTTGTACAGCATTTCAACGTAGAGAGAAAATCCTACGATGCAGCATGTGCGATCATTAAAGGTCGTTGGCTGTGCGGTAAATTCAGACCGAAAGTAACAAAAACTGAATCTGTAAGAAACTGTTCGGTTCAGAGAACTGAAATCAGATGTTTAAAGATGGCGCTCGAAAATGCAGAACGTGAATTCCCGACACTTATCGTGTGCGATTCTCATTTTTGCGTCAACTCTTACAATAACAAACTGCAGAGTTGGATTGAAAACGACTACAAAGATGACACAGGTGCCACAATAAAGCATAAATTGCTCTGGAAACAGGTAGCTCTTTTACACAAAGAACTACAAAAGACTCACGTGATTCACGCACAGAGTCTTCAACGTGATGGCGTTCACGTTGCAGGGAATTCATTGGCTAATACAGCCACAGCGGAAGCAACTAAACCGGCTTCCGTAGCCACAAAAAAGCGTACAGAAAAATACATAGACGGGGAAACCATGCTGGCAGTAAAAACGACCGTATAAGGCGACTGTGTAGCACTACCCGTGAACTATCCACTCAATTATGCATACGTAATCGATGCAAACTCCGTTCCTTTTGCTCGAATCCCTGGAGTGGGGGACAGAGTAATTCCAAACAGGAGCAGGAGGGGCTTCCTCTTACTGGAAGCACACATGGGGTTGGGTCTGAGACACCAAACAATTAAGGATTCTCTGAAAGAATTACAATCAGAGTACTGGTGGCCAGGAACGAGCATAGATATCCAATGTTTTGCTCAAAATTGTGAAGACTGCAACAGAGATCGCAGTAATGAACAGGCCAGTGTAGTTTCAGGATCCCTGCTAGACAGCATAAGGCGGTCTATCTGCGCAATCAAAGAAGAGAAGCGCGTCCCATTGTACACAGTTAAGGCTAAACACACTTAAAAAATGAGGCCTCCAGCGCTCGGCTGACGCTAGAACGGTTATAAAAGATTTGCGAGTCTTTATCAGCACATACGCAATTACCACGTTCCATTCTGACCAGGGTCCTGCTTTCAGCTCTCGAGCCTATAAGGAGGCCATGGCTAGCATGGGAATTGGGTTGCGGTATTCTTGTCCGTCGCACCCCGAAGGGAATAGTGTGGTAGAAAGAAAAAAACGTGACATAAAGCAATCTATAACAGCGAAGGTATTAGGTTCAGGCGCTGGGTGGGTCAAACATTTAATAAGTGTCCAGACTAGTCTTAATAACATGCCAAGAAATTCTCTAAAAGGTTTCAGCCCATACGAACTATTGTTCGGAATTAGAATGCGTATTCAGGACCTCGATAGTCAAGATGTCAGTGGTACAAGAAAAAACAACGCACTTTGATGTAAAGGATCGTTTGGCTGTTTTACAGGAACTGAATGAAATAAGAAAATCCTTAAGCAACATAAAGTTAAAGCAACAGCCAGGTACCACTGACGAGGCACCACCAGCAACAGCCCCAGCAAGGCCTGTCTGGATTCCAAAGATTGGGGATCTAGTCAGAGAAAAGATCGCGGTGAAGAAGGAATTTGGGCCTTCTTACAGAAAATCAGTACCTGTCTTGGCAGTCACCGGAACAAGATCAGTTGTGCTACCGCCCCTTGCTGGTAAAAAGGAGAACAGAGTCGTGTCCATCGACCTGGTAAAACCACAAGCATGTGGCCTATAATCAACAGTAGGCCCAGTGGACTCCCAAGAAACAACATAATACCCAAACTTGCAACAATACAAGAGGTTCAAACTGAAAGACTAATCACATTCGATCAGCCTGCAGTGCACAATGAAGGACTATGCAATAATGCCATGGAACTCGTGCCTCTTGAGACACAGATTGAAACAGTTCGTCAAGAAACAACACCAGTCTACACTAATGTGGCATCAGAAAGTGCTACCGAGAGACAGATTGAAAGAACAATCCCATCAATTGACAGAACTGCCTCTGGTTATTTCATCAACTTCGACAACTTCTCTGAAGATCAAAACGACCCGAAGTGATGCCAGAAACAAAAAAGTATTCTAAAGAAAATACAACAGGACTCCTTCAACAAATCAAAGAATTATATCTGGATTCACCGTTGATTGAGCATTGGATTATTTCAGGGGTATTCATACTCCTACTATGCCTAATTTTAGTTTTAATTTTAGGAAAGTTTATTACCATTGAATGGACACAGCAAGTCAGAACATCAACTTAGTCCTGAAACCACACAGATCATCCCACGTGAAGAAAAGAGAACTGTCAACAGTAAATGTCACAGCAATTCCAATACCTGGTGGGGTAGTATGGGAGAAAACAGACTATGAGATATATGGTCCGGTCGAAATCCTGAAGTATCCTCATCAACTGAAGGTTTCCTTAAGTGACTTTGTAACACCTAGTACATTCTCTGATGATTGGGACTTTAACAGTATTAATGACCTGATGTCTGATTTAGTAATGTCAGCTAGATTCACAGATCATGATTATTTACAAGGTTCATCTAGTTATGAGCAGTTATTCTGTTACACACACTATGGTGATCATTACTTGCATAAATCTGCACAGCCTAGAAATGTTTTTATGTATAATCAATGGGAACATTGTGCTACACCACCGAAAAGCAGTTCTAAAGCATTCTTTGAGAAATTCAAATACTTCTCAGGGTTTAACACCAGTGATGCAGAAACGTTTTATTACAAACTGTTAGATAAAACAGGAATGAAAACAATGCTGACAAATTCTAAATTGATATATTCAGAAGCATTTTATGACAAAATGATGACATTTGGTTTTGATTATTGGAAAAATAATATTGAAACGAAAACAATTTGGGGTACAAAAGATTGGCAGGTGCAAGGCATAGAAGCACTATTTAGAACCTGCATGATACCAGAACAAATGTTGTTTTTAAATGACACAATACACCAAACATCCTGTCTTGGCCTAGCTAAGATCATAGACCTGAAAACACCGTCTATACCAAAGCCAATACTTGAGAATACAACTACAGATATTGAGTTAGACGTGTCACAAATTTTACATTTTAACAGATCACATCCTGATTGGAAAAAGTGGTTAATCTGGCCTACTGACACAAACAGCTGTCAAGATAGATTCCTGAATAAAACACAGGGGTTAAAAATGACCAGATTAGACCCGAGATATTCCCAGAGACAACATCCTGGGATAATAACATCATACAGTGTAGGGAAACTCTGCCTTGAATGGCTAACATCATCCACACTGGCTGAAACTAAGCAACACTTGTCTTTACTAAAAGATGGTGCTGATTTGCGCGATTTCATTCTTGGACCACGCAAACAGCGTCAGAAGCGTTTCATAGCGACCAGTATCTATGCTGCGTACAACGAGGCTTGGAAAGTCAAACAAATTGAAACAGCTGAAAAAATACGAGAAATTGATCGTATTAATTTGGAGAAATCACTTTCTGTAGTGGACAATGGGTTAATGACTCTGTCTTCCAGAATATATTCGTTGGACAATATTGTATCCTCTGCCTTTGATGTGATAGATAGAGACTTGCTAATGTTACAACATGGCCAATCTCAATTACGTTCTATTATAGAATTAGGCTGGACGCTGCAAAATCTTCGTTCAGGCTATGTGCCTTGGCGTTTAATCAACACAACGTCATTATTTTCCATTTTTAACCTTACTGGTAAACAGATCAGTTTGGCACAGAAAGGAGCAGACTATACAATCCTGAGCTTCGAAAAACTTGAGAGATTACCATTGACAATGTCAGAGAGTCCTGTCATTGAATGGATAATACACGGAATTATCACTATTCCGATAACAACTTTCCGATTTAAAAAGTGCCTTGAGTACATACCTGCTGGCCAGTATGAACAATTGGGTAAAGGATATGTAAAATCTGAATGGAAATTACCATACACACATTCTTGCTATCGTGACAGCGACAAAAATGTATTTCTTAGTGGTGAAAATTGTAAACATTCACTAAGCGGTATACTTTTGTGTCAGGGTATTAATTTACACGGAGCATGTGATGGAAATTCTAACAACCTTTCATGCCACCAGCTAGTCACACCTGCAACTCAGATAGAGCCCTTCTTTATGCAACTCGCAAACGGGAGTTACATTCTTAGAACGGATCACAGATGTTGTGGCCTTGTGCCAGGGAAAAGTTATCTAGTAAGCGTAACATCCATGGTCAAATGCAGTATGCAAGCATTGTTCCCGAGTGGGCCTGCAGACACAGTGACTCCCATCTGGCCTCGTCTGAATCTCTATTCTATACGAATTGATACTTTAAGCAAAATGAAATCTGTACTTTTACAGACAACAGTGCCTATAACGTCATCAAAAGAGACATATGATCTTCTAGTTGCAAGGACAGCTACTGAAGTTCATGACCTTTTATCAACAAATTGCCTCGTGCATTTCGCAGAAATGCTTAGCCAACTCCTTAACATGTCTAGTGCCACAAGCATCCCAGGCATATTTAAGACAGTCTTTACAGGACTGCTAACACCTTTTCAAGCAATTTTGGGAATCGTTCCTAATTTTGTACTCTCTGTTTTTGGCGGCATACCATTATTTTTGGGACTCGTCGCAGGGATTTTATTTTTGACCCTCCTGCTTCGTTATGGCAAGCCGAAACTCAGACATAGCTCCCATGGGAATGGAAGAAACAATCCTAGCAATGCGCTACCAGGACAGGATAACTAACGTCCTCGGATTGGCCAGGCTGAGAGATCTAAACATGACCTGGTTCCTTTCATTCAGACCTATATGGCAGAACTGTATCTTACCGGTACTACGATGTATGCTTTGCGGAGATGAATGCGTGTTGGACATCTGTCTTTCACTTCCATCAGCAGTACCAATGGACGTTGATACTTTGCTCAGTCCGATAACGGCTCACGCATTGTGTTGTCCCCAGCGGCTACCAATCCTGATGACGGCATTCGTTGAGACTCCTGTACTACGACTAGGTGGTAACAGTGGAGCGAGTGACAAAAGCAACATCACCCAGGTACAACGTTCTGTGAGCATTGCTGCTCCTGACTATGATGACAGCAATCATTCTCCCACCTGCCAAGTTACAGCACTATCGAATTTGGTTGAACTGTCACCTGATTTTGTAGACCAATTCTTTGAGAGCCTGTCTGATACGATGTTCTCACCCGTACAGAAACAATAACTTTGGAGAAGCTTTCCGACACACAGCGTTCCCATGAACCCTGAATTCGGCCTTCAGTTTTGATCAACAAAAACTGCAAAAAGCGTTGGAACTCTATTTCCCCGTTCAAGAAATAATTCTTTTGAATTGGACATTTTTTAATATTGACCCTTTTTTGGCACGAACAATTCTTTCCTTAAGGTAAAAATCTATTCTTGAAGAACAGAAGTTCAAACTTCTATTTCTACACACATCTAGAGACATAATAACTTACATCAGCCTCTAGCACATGCTATTGCAAATGCATTTATATGTGATGATTTATCTCGCCCTTCTTCTGTCAGAGATACTTCATGTGTAATTCTTTTTGCATAATCGTTCATTGATTTCATATGCAATATTTTTTGAATGATTTCTATGCTTCAAAAACGTACAGTACCTAAATTTCACGTATTACAAATACGCCTATTTCGAATGCATTTATGTATTTTGGGGTGGGCAATGTTTCACATGCATCCTATTGCTCTAGTTTTAGTAATTTGATGGACATGAAAACGTGGAGTGGGTGTTGCGTGTTTATCTAGGTTCCTGATCGATACTGTGACCTTTTGCCCCTATTCGGCTATAAATCCATTTATTCCCTATATTGGCATAACCGTTCAAGTGCGATATTCAGAAAGTCATTCTGGCCTCACACGAACAGAGCCACATTCCAGCATAGTTCTCTGCCACTTCCTTTGCAACCAATTAGTGCAATGACAGAGCAGAAGTCACTATCTGATATTCCTAGATTAACACTCCGAGTTCTTCAACAAGATAAAAACTCAGCAAACCTGGAAATCCCCGCTTGCTGTGTTTTGATTAGTAATGGAACTCTAATGAGCAACTGATAGCTATCACTTCCTAGTGACATCTTTAATTGACGTCTTATGTCCAGCAAACTTGCGTCAAACCCGGCACCTGTCAGGTATAAATACTACCAACGTTGCCTTAAGCAATTGCTGTCGTGCTGTCGTGCTGTCGTGCACCCTGTTGTGCATCCCATTGCTGTTGTATGCTGTATGCAGTACGCCGCTGCTGCTGTCCCCTTCGTGGTGAAGCTACTGATACCATTATCGCTGCTAAAGCGCGAACGATGGTGTGGTGAGCTTAGGAGCTGAACAGCCGTCCCTCTGCGAAGAGCCCAGCAGATTCCAGCTGCCGCAGACGCTGTCCCCCGCCTCCTCCTCCCGACGCGCTGAGAAGAGAGCCGCTGCCTTTCTCCTGCAGAGAAATCCAGCTCCAGCGTTTCCGGTCTGCCGTCGCGGGTGACTGGGATATTGAGTGCCCCCTGAAGGAAATACCAGACTTCCATCATTCTATTCAGAGGTATGGTGTTGACTATACCCTTAGACGAGAATTCTTGAAGCAAACCTTGGCAAAACCAACTTAAATTAAAGCTACTTACTTACTCCCCTTCCACGTGTTAGGCTTAGGTCAGGGAAACTAGGGTAGGCGTAGTTAGAAGCACCAGTTGAGTATTTTAGCCTAATGTATATATGACTGTATATATGTTTTATTACTTTTAACCATTGTATGGCTAAGAAACCATATCAATGCTTTTACAGTTCTATTTGGCAATACTTATCTTACTGTACGTACTTTTTATAATAACAAGTCTTGCAATTGTGGCAATACATTTCTCTTGTACGAGAAGAAAGACTGTTCAATAAATGTTAACCCTTTATTGACAAACGCCCGTCTCTCTATTCTCTACATATCGTGAAAGTAAACTGCACTAACCTGACTGAGTGAAATACATGTCTATTGTTTCACACGACCCTAGAGATTGACTCTTGATCTGAGGAGCAAAGTTGTCATGTTGCACGGTTGTTGGAAAGCTGAATCCCTTCTTGTCTGTGCCAGGGAAGCTGATCACTTCCTATACAGAGAAGAAAGTTTCCAGTGACCTCTGAGCTAGTTGGTAACACACCCAATTAAGTTTAGCATAGTCAGTGGAGGCCTGGAATATCCGCAGTTCCACGTCGATACTACTGTTTATGTTATTCCAATGCGCAGGGCCTAGTGGGAAACTAGGAACTACACTACAATCGACCTACAAGAAAAATTCGTTAACAGAATATTGAAAGGGAACAACATATAGGAAAGTATAGATTTACTCTCCCTAACTCTACATCTACTTACCTTGAAGATGTGTGTATCACCAAGGTACATGTATGTGGCTGGAACACTATGAATCCTACACCTGGTCAGTGTTACTGAAAGTCCAGAAGAGCTAAGGAACGGTGAACATACCAGGCCCTTGTTGCAGCAGAGCAGTCAGTTGCATGTCGGGATAGCATGACTGGGAAGAGTTCAGCTTGAAAATCTGCATGTAAAGGCTTGTGACCAAGGATGCAAAGAGTACACTTTTATTGGACCCCGAAGCCCAGTGGGGTATCTATCTTGGTTATTTTGGTTTCGGCAACATGAGTTGCAGCTTGCATTCTTAACATGGAAGTGCCTACAATTGAAAATAAGTCTCCCAGTCTTTTTGAAGAAACTATTGTGCCTCCCTAAGTCCGCTCCAACAGAGCTGATTCACAGAGAGGCGGGGGTCTTTCACCTGACTGAGCTCGCCTCACTTAGGCCTTTATTGCTTTACCGTGCAATTTGGCTTAAGGAAGAGACCGAGTTCAATCAACTTATTATCAGGGATTGCCTTGCATTAGACAACTGTATGCAGATACCGTGGCTCAAATATGTTGTAGACTGTTATAAAAGTATCTTTGATATTAATTTGTTGTCAGAAAACTGTCCCCCTAGAGGCCTTGTGAAACAGGAATTTAAAAATATCTTTATGTTACATAAACCCCAAAAACGTTCAGTAATAACCAGTCCCCTCGTTACTGTTAAAATTTACAATAAATATATTTCTGTTGAGGGATTTCAATGTTATCTGAATGTTGTAACTAGGCCAACGCACAGGTTTGTACTAACTAGATTAAGAGTTGGCATTGCTCATGCATTAGTGGTCTTACCCCACCCTAAAAAGCCCCCCGTGGGCCCATGCCCATGTGATGGACATTCCAAACAAAGCACAATGCACTTTATGCTTTTTTGTCCCCTATTTCAGAATGTTAGGATCTCCTTTTTAAAACCATTATTTCTCAAGTATGGAGTGTTAAATGTGGAGGATGCTATGTGTTTGTTATATAACTTGGACCACCCCGACGTATGTTTTTATACTGCCAGTTTTATTTGTAAATCGATGGCTTTTAGGAAAAGTAGGAGTTTTTAATCATGTTTGTATTTTTGATTCTGTTGCCTGTGTGCTATGCATTTGTGGTCATTTTTATCATGTACCGAATAAAGCTTCATGAAATGAACTGAGTCTCCCAGTCGATGTCAGACATTTGTCTCTTTCTTAACTTATTACAATTCTCAAACCTTCCTTTTCTGCTAGTATGGATTTAGTACAGTAGTGTGAGACCCTTCCAGGGAAGGTGCAGTACCAGTGGATGTAAAATGTGCAGTGAATTCAATTCAATTCAAAATTAGCTTTATTCCGTTGAAACAAACAACCATAAAAGCACACAAATGATGCATAACAGACTAAAAAACAGTTCATTATCAAAATGGAAACATGTGCATCCAGATTCATACGAGAGAGCGTACATTGTAGTACTGCTCTTACTGGGTACCATTGTTAAAAACAGTTGGATTGAAAGTGCATAGGTGTGGCGTAATTCATCGCCTCATGTAAACAATTTGACATTAGCAGCTGTTAGGGACAGTAGACATTGTCATTGTTAGAACCGTAAATACATTATAAGTTTACACTATTAACAGATAAAAGCTAATAAAAATAGGCACAATCCCAGTATAATAGGCCTCCAATTTTGCTGTGATATAATTACATAATTAGAAACTGAATAATATATACGATATAAAGTGCAAAGTGCATTGGCCATCCTGTCCACCTCTGGCTTTATAACAATTCAAAAAGAAAGAGAAGTTCATTAAAACACCATGGGCCCGATGTAGGTGGCCATTTACCAGCCGGTAACGGCCGAATTTGGCCGTTACCGACCGGTAAATGGGTTTTCAGATGTAGGGGGCCTATATTTTACCGATTCTGTAAATTTACCGAATCGGTAAATTTACAGAATCAGTAAAATACCGAATCGGTATATTTACCGATTCGGTAAATCCACATGTAGGTGGCACTCCTAAGAGTGCCACAGGCCCTTAAGAATCGGTATTTTACCACCCAATCCTATTGGGTGGTAAAATACCGAATTCAGGTGTGCATGCACATCTGTGCATGCACACCTGTGCAGTGTGACACACAGACATGCCCTTACGGCATGTCTGTGTGCCACATGGCACACAAGTCCTGAATTGGGGTGCTAGAGGGTGTCAAAGTGACACCCCCTGCACTCTTGCAGGATTCGGTATTTACCGATTCAGTAAATACCGAATCGGTATTGCCCATTGATTCCTATGGGCTTCATGGCCCATAGGAATCAATGGGCAATACCGATTCGGTATTTACTGAATCGGTAAATACCGAATCCTACCGATTTGGTAATTCTTGAATTCGAATAACCTACATCTCCCCCCTTCCTATTTACCGACTCTTAAATACCAAATCGGTAATATTCGGTATTTAAGAGTCGGTAAATAGGAATTACCTACATCTGGCCCCAAACTCTTTCTGGCCTTGATTGAGCTGAGGATACATTATTAGAAACCGAGTAATATATACGATGTAAAGGGCAAAGTGCATTGGGCAACCTGTCCACCTCTGGCTTTATGACAATTTAAAAAGAAAAAGAAATATATTAAAACACCATACTCTTTCTGACCTTGATTGAGCTGAGGATAAATGTAGCAGCAAAGAAACAAATCCCCGGTTCTTCCATGGCAAGTGATAGTGACATAGCAGCTTTTATAGTTTTGACCCCATATTTTTTAAAAAGTGGTTTGAGGAACGCAATTCTAAAGGCAAAAACAAGTCACATAAAAGTAGAAAGTGCATGGTACAATGCTTTGAAGGCCCATCACAGGGACATGGGGAGGACGGATGCTTTTTCATAGGCGTGGGCGTAAAATCCGTTTTGTTCGCGAAATTTGCAGATTTTTGGCAATTTTGCGGTCCGCGAATCCCGCGAATTTGCCCAAAAATTTGCAAGCTGGCGGATTTTTTGCTTGGTCGCACTTTAAAAATACAATCTTGCGCGCACGGCGTTGGCTTACCGTGATTCTGCATTTGAAGAGTTGTTTTCCTCCCTGTTTGCATGTGCTGCGTCATTTTGGATCATGCATGATCGCGCAAGAGTTTTTCGACCGCGAGTGCGTCATCGCGGCCCACCATCTTGCACAGCAAGAGTTTGACAATGCGAGTACGTCATAAGGGCCTGCAATCACGTATCGCGGGAGTAAACAATTGCGAACATGTAGCTGTGGCGCGCAGTTGACTTCCGGCGGGAGATTTGAACAGCTCGCTTTCCCGAACTTGCAAACATTGCAATTCTGCACAATAAATCCGCCGCAGGCAGCAGAAACCTTCTGAAAATGATGATTTTGATCAGAATAACTCCTCAGATTGACATTTGGCTGCACTTTTTTGTGCAAGGAGTCTATTTTTGGGTGGGTGGGAGGAAGGAAGTGCCCCAGAGTGTCCAACTTCCTTTTCCTGTCCAGCAGGCTCCTCCCAGTGCTTTGTCCATGTCCTGGTCACTTTTCATTTGGATCTGGAGCTGGAAGGATTACTTTTTGTGGCTGCTGCTGGATATTTGTATTTGAGGACTTTTTGGACTTTGGAGTTTGGATCACTTTTGGATTTGAGATTTTACAAGTAAGTTGGTGTTGTTTGTTTGGGGCATTGCAGTTGCTGTAACTACAATTTTAAAACTTTTTCCCAACTTTAAAAAATACATATTTTTTGGTAGCCACAGTATCCAGTAGGCCTAGAGTTAGTCATGGGTGCATGATACAACTGTTTCTGTGAGTTTTGTTGAACTTAAATCTCATTTATGTCATGGAATTGTAGCTCACTGTTTTATGTGTGTTTTTTGTTTAATTTTGGGGTTGCCTGTTAAGCCTCACTAGCCAGTAGGCCCAGGGGTAGTGAGTCGTGCGTGGACCAAGTCTTTCTGTGGATGTCTTGAATTTAAACATCATGATCATGGATCGCATTGGATTGTGGTGATTTTTGTGTGTTTTTCAACTTTTTGGGGTGGCGTTGGGGCCTGGCCATGTGGGTGTTGGCCATTTTGAGGCCTGGTCCAGGCAGGGCCTGGCCATGCTGCTGGGGATCAAGGGTCCATTTTGAAGCCAGTGGGCTCAGGCCTGCACCCAGTTTGCCTTGCTTTCACCCATTAGGCCCAGGGGTAGTGAGTGGTGCATGGACCAAGTCTTTCTGTGAGGTGTCTTGAATTTAAACATCATTGAGGGCATGGATGGCATTGGCTTGTGGTGAGTTTTGTGTGTTTTTCGACTTTTTGGGGTGGTGTTGGGGCCTGGACATGTAGATGGGGGCCATTTTGAGGCCTGGTCCAGGCAGGGCCCAGCCATGCTGCTGGGGGTCAAGGGTCCATTTTGAAGCCAGGCAGTGTGCTCAGGCCTGCACCCAGTTTGCCTTGCTTTCACCCACTATGCCCAGGGGCAGTCAGTTGTGCATGGACCAAGTCTTTCTGTGGGGTATCTTGAATTTAAACATCATTGAGGGCATGGATGGCATTGGATTCTGGTGATTTCTGTGTGTTTTTTGACTTTTTGGGGGTGTTGTTGTGGCCTGGCCATGTGGGTGGGGGCCATTTTGAGGCCTGGTCCAGGCAGGGCCCAGCCATGCTGCTGGGAGTCAAGGGTCCATTTTGAAGCCATTAATTTAAACATCCATTTTTTATTAGAAATACATTTGCAATTTTTATTTTTGGTCTTTCCATTTTTGGGTGTGTTGTAATAATAAATGCCTATTTGCAAACTATTAATTGAAGCACGACATATTCAAATTTTTTTTAACGGATGTTCCTCTGGCTTCGTTTGATTTTAGGTGCACAAAGACGAATCAGCCTCATCATTCATCATCCGTGCCAGGAAGAAGTCCTGCTGCGGTGCGTGCAGCACAATGTCACATGTGGCCACAGACAACTCTGCAACTCGTGCAACTGCGGCCTGCTGTTCTGACATCTGAAGAAGATGGCCCCAAATAAAGGTGCCCGTAGCTCCTCTAGCAAGAAAGTTGCCAGTAAGATGGAGCAGAAGAAGCAAGTGGCGCCACTTACCAAGGAGAATGGTGTGCCGACCGGCACATTTTTTGGGGAAAAAAAACTACGCCTGCAGCAGCGGGGTCTGCCGGGGACCAAGCTGGGAGCAGCACCTCGGCTTCGTTGGGCTCAGTGCCACCACCACGCTAAGTTAGGTCCAAGTCCATGAGTGCTGCAGAGGCAGCCACTTTACTTGTTCAATCACCATCGACCAGTGATGTTGGCTCATCGCAAGAAAGTAGCATCCAATCAACACAGGTTGTAACTTATCTGACGAGTGTTCAACAACCACAGCCACAACAACAACCACTTGTGCAGCAAGTAGAAGCCCAAGTACATGCGCAAAGAGAGGCGCAAGGAAAGGCGCAAGGAGAGGCGCAAGGAGAGGTGCATGGAGAGGCGCAACTAGAGGCGCATGGAGCGGCACAAGTTCCCACAATGCTTGTTCCTCCAGAAGTAGGGGCACATCAGGAAATCGACATTCAAGCCAAGGTATCATCTGAGGTAGCCACTCCTCCTGATGATTCATTGTCTTCCAGATCCCCAGCAAGAAAAAGATCTAGGAGAGATACTACAAGTTCTTCTTCAAGCCCCCTTCTTTCTGATGACCTTGATGTCGACTGGAACCCACCACCAAATACAACAATGCATTCTGAGTCTGAGAGTGAGGCACGCCATGAGCCTGCAAAGGTAGCTAAGTCTAAAAGGAAGGTTCCTGCAAAGCTTTTAATTATGGGTGAGGATGACGAACAAGAAGTGGTGTATTCTGCTGAACAATCTGACGACAACCTAGTCATCACAGACGTGACTCCAGCCCCAGCAGGCATGCAGCAAACAACCATTTTTACCCTATTCTGAAATGCTGCTGAACGGGATGTGGGTGGCGTGGAACTGGTACCACCACCATCGCAGTTAACTGGTACGCCAACACCACCTACAGCTTCCATATTTTCTCGTCAGAAGGTCTGGCAGGGACCTCCATCCAGCACGACCTCCATTACCTCAAGTAGTGGTACTGTAATAAGTGCACAACACAGTAAATGTCATCAACACCCATCCTCCACTTCATCTGGCATTGAAAGTGAAAGTAGCACCTCCACCACCAGCAGACATTTCCATTCCCCAGTCTGGGACTTCTTTAGTGTTAGCAAAAAGCAGGAAAACATGGTCGTTTGTTTCATTTGTAATACGTATGTTAGTCGTGGTAAGCTTGGTACCAACTATGGCACCGGAGGCCAGAGAGGTCATCTCAAAAAACACCACCCTATCATTTGGGATGCGCACCTAATGAAGATCGAGGGAGCCAAAAGTACAACAAATCCAAATGTATCCGTTGGTATTGCATCTGATGATGATGCAGAGGGGCCTATCGTGCAGGGGGGGACTGAAGAAGCGACAAACATTTTTTCAGGTACACCCAGTACCCCTGGCAGCAGCACACCCTCTACCCATGCAACATTTGTGAGGCAGACTAAGAGTCTGGGAGAGACACCAAAGCGAAAAAGTAAACCAATGAGCCTAACTGGGTTGAAGTAATCATCATCATCATCCCGTAAAATGCACCAGCCCACCATTAGAAGCATGCTTTGGTCGGATGCGCCATTTGAACGCAACCCCCAACGGCGTGTCTGTATAACTCAAAGCTGGTTAAAATGATAGTGCTGGACCTTCTCCCTTTTTCTTTCATGGAAGGGGTGGGTTTTCTAGAATTTGTGGTAACGGTCTGCCCTAAATGGAAGGTTTCTAGCCGGTCCTATTTTGCCAGAGTTGCGGTTCCAGCACTACATGAAGATGTGCTGGAGGTGATTGGGGCAGCTTTGAAGAAGAGTGCTGTTCACACTATACACCTGACAACAGACATGTGGACCAGTTGCCAAGCCCTTAATTACATGTGCATCACTGCACACTGGGCCTCTTTTTCAGGGGTTAGAGCAAAGATAAACTCAGGTGTTGACCAGGACACAATTTTTCAAGCTACTCTGAAACATGCAACAGTAGCCATGTTTGCCATGGAGAAATGTCATACTGCATTAAACATTTTGGATGAGTTTAACACAAAGGTCTTTCAATGGCTGTCTCCAAGAAAGCGCATGATTGGTTATGTTTCCACGGATAATGTCAATAATGTAGTTAAGGCCATGCATGAGGGTGGCTATTTCAGAGAGCCGTGTTTGGCGCACTGTATAAACTTGGTTGTGCAAGATTTCTAGAAAAAAGAAAATACAGTCAGCAAGTTACTGACCACCTGCCAAAGAATCTGCACACATTTCAGCCATTCTTTTATGGCCCGGAAGGAGCTGAGGCGCATGCAACATGAACGTAGACTGCCAGTCAAAGGACTCATCCAGGAGGTGGTAACATGTTGGAACTCAACCTTCTACATGCTTGAGCGTCTGTCTGAGCAGTGGGTGGTAATCAATCAGTATGTCTTTGGACTGGGTTCTACTATGAAAGACATGTGGCTAGAGTTGGAGGAATGGAATCTAGTTAAAGACCTGACAGACATGCTTCGTCCTTTTAAGGTCTTCACGCGTGAAGTCAGCAGGGAGGACTGTACTTTGGGCAAAGCTATCCCATTGTTGCGCATGCTAGAGCACCAACTGAAGGCGATATTGCGCATGCTAGAGCACCAACTGAAGGCGTTCAAAGATGATACTGACAAGCAAGACGCATATCAGTTGGCGGAGATCTTATTAAGCCGCCTAGTTGGCAATCAAAGGCTTAAAAACATGCATACAGAATAACATTACATTTGTGCCACTATTCTGGATCCACGGTACAAAAAGGCAGTGGCCAGCAAAGCATTCATTCCTTTTGATGAAGCAGATGTTACAAAGTACAAACATTGGCTAGCTGTGTCAGCCACTCGGTTCGAAAAAGAGCGGCAGAAAATTGAAGGAAGCGGCAGTAGTAGTACTGAATCAGCAGGCCATGTGGCGTCATGGTCCACTTCTGAATCTGTGGCCGAAAAGAGTCACTTTCCCTCTCAGCCGTTAACAACACCAGTAACCATATCATCATCCGCACCAGGCCCAGCCATAATATTGTCGGAAGCGGATTGGCTAACTCTGCAAGCGTTTGTTCGTTCCAGAGATGCAAAGGCCACAGAACAAAGTACGCAAAGTGGAGGAACCCTGGAGAACCTTGAGTCGATGGTGCAGGCCTATCTGGATGACCCAACAGAGGTATTTGTTAATCAGAACCCATTGGTGAATTGTTATGGGAAAAGGCATCTATGGCGACAGATCACCAACCTAGCTATAAATGACGTGCCTTGCCCATTCGCAAGTGTGTCTTCTGAACATGTATTCAGTGCTGCTGGTGGCATTGTAACCTCAAAAAGGAGCCGCCTCTCGGCCAAAAATGTGGAGAGGTTAACAATGATCAAGATGAATCAGCACTTCATACCACCAGATTACAAAATACAAGAATGCACGGCGGAAGAAGAGGACACCGACTTAGATGAAGGAAGTTCTTCTCTGTTACCTGACCTACTCCTGTCTCAATTCGCAGAGTTTAAGGATGAGCTATACTTCCCTGACACCAAGCCCTGAAAATGACTTACTTTCTTTTTTATCCTTATTCACTTTTATTCCTGTGTGTCTTTCTTTGTTTTGCAACTTTTACCACGACAAAACTTTAATCACCTAATCACAACAACAAGCCAATCAGCAGAACTGTCTTCACTTATTTCCTTATTAATTTGAAGGTGCCGCAGTCTGCATTCCTCAGGTTCACAAGTTCACAAGAACTCAGTCATGCTCCTCTATCCTCCTCCTCCAGACTCCCCCTATCCATTTCCCTCAAAGCAGATGGCTGGATTCCGCACAATGAAGAAAGAACTTTGTCTTCGTAGACGAGTCCCCTCAAGTGGGACTGGAATTACTGAGTCCACATTAATGATGGCTGACACAGTTACTTCTGAAATTGACAGGAGAGGCTGCCCTGTGTGACTTCACTTCCAGAAGAAGATGCAGACAAAAAGTGGAACAGGTAATGAATGAATAATGAGAAGATGGCATGCAGTGGACAGCAATTGCTGTCTGGCTCTGATGGAAGCAATTGCTGTTTGTTTGTTGTGCATGAAATGAATCTCTTCTGTTATTATTTAATCTTTTACACACTTAAAGTCTACTATGCTTTTTTTTACCTTGTTTAATTTCAAATTGTACTTCAACTGCAGGGCCCACTACGTTGCATTTTCCAATATGTTAAATGTCCTTGGACTCACTCTTTGCCAATATACCATGATGATTGATAATGAGTGTTGATGATCAAAGTTAACTAATATATATTTTTTCTTTACAGTCACTCGCTGGGATGGATGGCTCATCATCGTCGGTTTACGGAAGAAGTATGTCCAATTCATGAGTGGCAAACAGTAAACCAGTCAACAATAACTACTACAGCAGAACTACATGTTTGTCTAGTCGTGGTGGAGTGGTCGAGCCAGTGTAGTGTTGTTATGCCAGGCAGAGTCCAGACAGGAGTCCATGTAAAATTGGGGCTATGTTGCAGTTGCTGCATACAATTAGATATGCTGCAAGGGTGAAAAAAAACAGAAAACAATCACAGCCTCCTAGAGGTGGAAGGGCAGGCCTCTGCGAGGTAGCAGTATAGCATGTTTTTTGGGGGTCTGTTTGGGGGTCTTCTAGATTTTTGTAACTGGGTGGAGGGGTCTGGGAGCACTCGTGGGAAGGTCCAATTTTGATTGCAAGTGGTTTGATGAAAATCCATGGTGGAAAAGGGGAGTTAGGACCTACTTGCAGAGCGCGCCTGGATTGATTTTGGAAGTAGGCCTGAAATGTTCTAAGTGTCACATTTTCCATTTTTGCTTTTTGCCTTTTTGGGGGTGTTCTACTGTTTTCCGGGTGGGTTCAGCGGTCTACGGCAATGCTGGGAAGGTCTAATATCGGAATCAAGTGGTTTGGACAAAATCCATGGTGATTTTTTTTCAATTTTCGCTCACTTTGGTGTTTTTGGGGGGCTGTTTGGGGGGGTTCCTGGTGTTTGGGGGGTTGGGGGTCTTGGAGTACTGCTGGGCATGCCTAATTTTGGTTGCAAGTGGTTTGAAGAAAATCCATGGTGGGAAAGGGGAGTTAGGGCCTACTTGCAGAGCGCGCTTGGATTGATTTTGGAAGTAGGCCTGAAATGTTCTAAGTGTCACATTTTCCATTTTTTCTTTTTGTCTGTTTGGGGGTGTTCTACTTTTTTGCGGGCGGGTTCAGGGGCCTGGGGGCAATGCTGGGAAGGTCTAATATCGGAATCAAGTGGTTTGGACAAAATCCATGGTGACATTTATTTTCAATTTTCGCTCACTTTGGTGTTTTCGGGGGGCTGTTTGGGGGGTTCCTGGTGTTGGGGGGGTTGGGGGGTCTTGGAGCACTGCTGGGCATGCCTAAGTTTGGTTGCAAGTGGTTTGAAGAAAATCCATGGTGGGAAAGGGGAGTTAGGGCCTACTTGCAGAGCGCGCTTGGATTGATTTTGGAAGTAGGCCTGAAATGTTCTAAGTGTCACATTTTCCATTTTTTCTTTTTGTCTGTTTGGGGGTGTTCTACTTTTTTGCGGGTGGGTTCAGGGGTCTGGGGGCAATGCTGGGAAGGTCTAATATCGGAATCAAGTGGTTTGGACAAAATCCATGGTGACATTTATTTTCAATTTTCGCTCACTTTGGGGTTTTCGGGTGGCTGTTTGGGGGGTTTCTGGTGTTTGGGGGGGAGTTGGGGGGTCTTGGAGCACTGCTGGGCATGCCTTATTTTGGTTGCAAGTGGTTTGAAGAAAATCCATGGTGGGAAAGGGGAGTTAGAGCCTACTTGCAGAGCGCGTTTGGATTGATTTTGGAAGTAGGCCTGAAATGTTCTAAGTGTCACATTTTCCATTTTTGCTTTTTGCCTGTTTGGGGGTGTTCTACTTTTTTGCGGGTGGGTTCAGGGGTCTGGGGGCAATGCTGGGAAGGTCTAATATCGGAATCAAGTGGTTTGGACAAAATCCATGGTGACATTTATTTTCAATTTTCGCTCACTTTGGGGTTTTCGGGTGGCTGTTTTGGGGGTTTCTGGTGTTTGGGGGGAGTTGGGGGGTCTTGGAGCACTGCTGGGCATGCCTTATTTTGGTTGCAAGTGGTTTGAAGAAAATCCATGGTGGGAAAGGGGAGTTAGAGCCTACTTGCAGAGCGCGTTTGGATTGATTTTGGAAGTAGGCCTGAAATGTTCTAAGTGTCACATTTTCCATTTTTGCTTTTTGCCTGTTTGGGGGTGTTCTACTTTTTTGCGGGTGGGTTCAGGGGTCTGGGGGCAATGCTGGGAAGGTCTAATATCGGAATCAAGTGGTTTGGACAAAATCCATGGTGAATTTTCTTTTTCAATTTTCCAACACTTTGGTGTTTTCGGGGGGCTGTTTGGGGGGTTCCTGGTGTTTGAGGGGGGAGTTGGGGGGTCTTGGAGCACTGCTGGGCATGCCTAATTTTGGTTGCAAGTGGTTTGAAGATAATCCATGGTGGGAAAGGGGAGTTAGAGCCTACTTGCAGAGCGCGTTTGGATTGATTTTGGAAGTAGGCCTGAAATGTTCTAAGTGTCAAATTTTCCATTTTTGCTTTTTGCCTGTTTGGGGGTGTTCTACTTTTTTGCGGGTGGGTTCAGAGGTCTGGGGGCAATGCTGGGAAGGTCTAATATCGTAATCAAGTGGTTTGGACAAAATCCATGGTGAATTTTCTTTTTCAATTTTCCAATACTTTGGTGTTTTCGGGGGGCTGTTTAGGGGGGGGGGTTCTGGTGTTTGGGGGGGTCTTGGAGCACTCGTGGGAATGTCTAATTTTGGTTGCAAGTGCTTTGAAGAAAATCCATGGTGGAAAAGGGGGGTTTTGGGCATACTATCTGAGTGCGTTTTTGCACGATTTGAAATTAGGCCTCTGAGAGGTAGCAGTATTGCATGTTTTTGGGAGGGTAATGTGGGGTGTTCTAAATTTTTGGGAGTGATAGTGTCACCTCTGAAACTGAAAGTGTTATTTTTGCACTACACAGCGTACCTTATATATTCTTTTCTCCGTGGCGTTTTTATCACTTCCTGTTTTTCCATCAACAATTACAGGCAGCCTTTTACCCTGTGCCATCGAACAAACGATGTACTCTGGCTTACCATTAGCGATCCGCAATTCCGCATCTGGCAGGCAGTGGACAGTGTGTCTGGTCACCAAGATTGATCAACGGATCATCCGATGGAATGAAGGAGAACCGCGAATAAGAGGAATGGCTGGATGCATCAACTTCACAAATTCAACAGGACAACTACAACATACAGTTAAAGTTACCTCTTATAATCTCCTTTTCTTTTAAATGATGTTGTTGTGAACTTGAACTTACTTCTACGAGTGTGACTCTGTGCGTTTGTTTGATCTCTGCTTCAAATTCATCCCTCCAGCTATTTGATACGTCTTTGCTATTTTTAAAACTAATTTAATGTTCTAATAATAATAAGTGTTTATTCTCTCTGAGGGCAGAGAGGCAAGTGAAATTGCATAATTACTGCAGCCCTGTACTGTCAACTTGTTTCTTCGTAGTTACTAGTAAGTTGCAGTAAGTAGTAGTACTACTTTTCAGTAACCTAACCATCCATTTAGCAAACAACTTCATGCATGCAGTAGTGCACTTCCTTTATGTCCCCTAAAAATGTATCAATATCTTCATTTGTTGTTTGTCCTTGGTGTGTTTTTTTTTCCTCTCTACCAAACGTTCCCAAAAAACCCCATTCCCATCCAATTTGTAAACCCTAACCCTCTTCCCCTGGGCTGTGCGGTTTTTTATTGAGGTGTGACTGACAACAACAATAAATTCCACACACTTGCTGGAGAGGATAAGGTCAAAGCAACCAAAATCATTCCAATCAGAAGTTCATGTGCGCCATCGTGGATTGATCATCAACAACATCCTCCTCCTACACGACGTGAAGAACCAAATGCTTAATGCTTACATTACGTTGATGTGTCCTTTGCCTTAATAGTACTATTTCTTATAATAGTCAAACTCCACGCAACTACTACTTATATTTACATTAATTTAGCACTGCTTAGGTTACAATTTATGGCACTGTTCTCTACCGTACTATCTATTGTACTGTTTCTAATGCTACGCTCAGGCCACTCAATGTTTCATTTCCTTTTTTTTCATATGCTGCTAATGCCAGTGTGTACCACTACTGCTACCAGCACAACAATGATATTGCATCCTTCGAGGATTCAAGTCAACAACCAACCATAATCACCATTCGCCATGCAGGTAGCCCTGTGGCTACCCCTATTCTCAAACACGAATCACAGGTAAGATAAGCATTTTGGAGAGGTAGAATAATGGGCTAGGACTGGGAGGAAAGCAGAGACTGCCAGTACTACTAGTAAAGTACTAGTAGGGCTACTGAATTCACTAATTCGGTTTCTTACATTTTGGTACATTTCAGGACTAGATGTTTCATTCATGCTGGTAAGTCGGAAGAAACCAAACGTCCAGTAACCACCGCCAACCCCCACACAAAATAATATGAACGCGTATACTGTGTTTTGGTATGAAAAGTAATTATTAAGAAATATATATTATTGATGTTGTTGTCAAAAAATAAAATAAATTAACCCAACTCACCCCCCTTCCTAACCAAACCAATGTCCAAAAGTCCAAAAGTCCCCTTTCCCAAACACCCAATTTCCACCGCCCAACAGTCTTTAAAAAATGGACAAGGGACAGTCACTTCCTCTGGTGGCGTAGTGTGGACAGCTGGTGCTGCATGTCCCGCAGCTCTTTGCGGAGGTCTCAGAGCTGGCGCTGAAGTTTTTTGACCAACCGCTCCAGGTAGTCCACTCTTTTACGGAGCGGGCGCTGACGTACCATCCAGGCTGTGGGAGGGGGGGGGGGGCAGCTGAATGTGTTGCTGTTGTGCGGCAGCGGCGGGAGGCTGTCGGTCCATGGCTCCGTTTGGCTGGAGGCTTCTCGCTGGTGTACCCTGGGGAACTGGAGGAGCATGCAGTGGTTGCTGTCTCCTCCTGCTCCCGAGGCCACAGCCGCCGATCGGCACAAATAGCCTCCAGCTTACGGGCCCTGGCCCGGACATCCATCTCCTTGCGGGTGAGCTTTTTTGGATTAGCATCTATATGAAGAAAGAAAGAAAAATACTGTAGCCAATAGTCTTTAACATGAAGTCAAAATAATTCAACGGAAAGTTGACTCTCAGTAACACCAGCAAGTAGCAAATACAGTATAACATTTTGGCATGTATCTTTCCGCCGTCTTTGTAAGCCTGTGACATTACTGGGAGTTTCAGGAATTCCACTAGCAGCACCATGGGTGGACTCACTACTACATGCATAGTCAGAGAGTACTAAAAAAAGTACTTTGTTTTTTCTCTTGTTTTGCAAAAGAAATTACTGGTACGTGAACTTGTGGTAGCTGGCATAATGGCAGCTCACTCAGCTTGCACCCAAGAAAAACAGACACAAGCCATGATGACACAGACTCGCAGTACTTTAAGCAGTACATGCAGGTGGGTATAGGAAGGTCTTACTTTTCTATAGGGGTGGCACTGCCACTGGCCATACTTCATCCACTCAGCGTCTGCTCTACTACATCATACACCTCTGCTATCGATGAGGAAAAAGAAGATAACATCCAGGCTTCCAAAGCACGTCTATCATTCTTCTTAATGTCTCAAATGTACCAACATTTATTTTTGTCAACAACCAACTAACACCCTTTTCATTATATTTTGGAAACCACTGTCTTCTTCTCTTGACTTGCATTCAGAAACACCATTCTTTACAGTCATAAATATTAAGACTCGCTTGTCCTTCGTTTCATCCTTCTTTCACTTTTCGTTCTTCACATCCCTAAACTACATCTGATATCACTTGGCTTCACAATAAAAATTTGCCATCTGAGTTGAAGTGAAATAGAGGGGGCGATTGCTTACCCGAGAAGTACCGCCGCTAATGCTATTACAAGTCAAGGTTGACTGTCTTCTCCGTGATAGCCCAAAAAAAAGTTCTAAATTAGTAACTGTTCTTAACAGTACAGTGTACTTGTACTAATGTACTGTGTACTACTGTACAGTACATCATACACTCCTTTGCAAGCCTACGCAAAAAAAATTAATAAGTAAGGAGTATAATAACTTACCACCGTCCGCCGCCGCTGAGTCTCCCCCCCAGATCCTTCCTGTTGGCGCCGCCGCATCCAGCCCTAGAGTGGACCCCTCCGCACTGCTGGCCCCGGGAATGGTGGTCATCTGTGCCACATCAGATGTTGTGACGTCTAGGAAAAACATGTAATATTTTCAGATGCCATACACAACCCCCTATTTCGTCTCGTAATGGAAGAAAGTGTTACATAACACATTTTTTAGTACTGGGATTGAAAAAAAGTAACGGTTTTGGGGAGGGTGATAACTTTTTATATGCTTATTCCATTAAATGCTACACTTCTTAGGACAACTGATGAATGCTTGCTTAACATGCACCATTTTTCCAATTACAGAAAGAAGTTTCCATTGCCCTTCTGCCAACAGGACGATTCACCAACTACTAGTAAGTTATCACCAGCAGTACTTTAAGTACTTTAAAGAAGGTGGGGGCTCCCGCACAGTTATTCTAATAATTTGTAAGCAAAGTCAAGCGCACACAACCTGAGTTAGTTCATAGGTACGGTGTAGTAACATTCGATGAAAGGATAAGATCAAACTCCAATGTTATTGTCTTGTTTGTTTTTTATTTATTTGGTGAGAGTATTGATTTCACAAAAAACCAGCCAACACGTGTTTCGTCAATATCGGGGTAGACCCGTGACTCTTCAGGGCTGGGGAAATAAGGTAGAGTATGAAACAATACTTTTTTAAGGGGGTGTTGATGAATAAGGGTGGGTATGTCATAGGGAAATGTGAGAGGGCCAGTGTGGAAGGGTGTGATGATATAAATGGCTAAAAAAATGGAAAGACACATTTGGGTAGTTCACGAGGCGTCCGACCCGAGAAAGGGTCCAAGCGAAGAGTTAAGCATTGTGTGTCCAAGGACACCATAGCTATCTGACATACCTTGTTGCCGTTTCCGAAGGGGTTGGGATGTCGTCCGTATGTTCTCTAGGTTGGTGAGACACTGAAAGTGGTGTGCGCCTTTCTCGGGTCGGACGCCTCGTGCACTACCCAAATGTGTCTTTCCATTTTTTACTTTAGCCGACAACCAAGGACAAGCGGATTGGCTTGCCTTTATTTATCCGACCGCATACCCGGCGCTGAACCTTCGTTGAACTTCATATTCTAATAATTTCATGTGTCTGTTAAATATTATTAAGTTTAAGTAATACTAATTTCATTCATGGGAATGTTGTTTAAACTTTAACGTCATCTTCATCCATCACCAGTGCTCGCTCCGAATATTACGCTATAAAAAATAAAGAAATAATGTTTTTATTTCTTAATTGAAAATAAAACTTTAAAACTAACAAACACTGTGTGGTTTTTGTTCACGAGTGAGTGAGCGGAAGGGTTTGAACTACTGCACTTGGCAGTCATATTTCAGTGACTCGGATAGGCCGGGACTCGGCGGTAGTCTTCTTCTGTTCTTCTGGGTCGTAAAATCATTGGTCAGACACACTAGATAGTCGGTCAGGGGATTCGGGGCTAAACTTCTGTTCGGATGTCGAAAGTCGAACTGCACCTATCATCAACAATGCCCTATTTCTCTTGTCCATACTTCTTTATGTGCAGAATAGTCCCTGAAACACTAGCGGTATGGTATGTGCTCCTCTCAAATCAAAAAGGAAACTACTACATTTTACTTGGTGTAAACAATGACATTTTGTTGTTGGAAATTGTCAAAGCACTTACATTAAGAAGACTGGAATAGACAGCAAGGGCAACTCAGAGGACTGCACTCAGTGCCTAGAGCTATTGCTGGATCAGAGTTTTGTTTAACACTCTTTGCCGACTGGGCAAGCTTAGCTACCTACACAGACCGACTCATAATCGTAAATAGTAGTAGCACAGAGAGTGGTGGTAGAGGCAGGATAAGAATGTAGAAAGTAGTCTAGATTAGAAGAATATCAAAGACTATTTTGTAAAACATAGAATTAGGAAACAGTTTGTAATACATAGGAGCTGTAAAGTTAGGGAAGTATAAGTATTAATATAACAATAGAACAACTTACTGGGGCCAGCAGAAGAGCCTGCAAGGGACCGATCCTGTGACTGTCCACCTTCTTCCACCGTAGTCTCAATGGTGCTAGTCGCCTTGCCCCTGGGAGGTGCTGATGATCATGAAATAAAGAAACACAACATGGATGATTGTTGTTTTTAAATATTTGATTTCTTTGAACAGATTTTAAAATTATCTCGGGAAACAAATGAACAACAATTGCACTACATGTTGTGACCTATCTGATCTGGTCAACTAGGAGGATAGTAGTACAGTATTGCAGGATTCACAGACCCTCAAATAGGAAAGTTATGTAATTCACTAACTACACCAACAACAAAAAGGTTCTACTACGACTGCCATCACTAAGCAGCACGAGATGTCACGTGACAGACACAGTCCGTCATCATGATTGCAGATCACTAACAAATTTCCTATAACAAGTAATAAATAATATACTCAATGTATCAATCCACCACTATCTCTTCAAAGTGGCAGCAGCAGGAGTACAAAGAAGGACTAGACTTGAGTCTACTCTCTCTAGCATTACGTAGTTATGCTCTCAAATGAGCAAAAAGTTGCAAACAAGTAAGCATAGTAGCAACGCCAATAACCAGGCGAGGACCTGCAATAACAGAAGCTATTTAAACATTAATTTACCTGCAATGTAATTGAATCAGCAGCATTTGTACTATTCAGGAAAAAACTAGATTAGCAATATAACACAGAGCAGAAGAAAACAAAGTAGTTATTAAATAGCTACTCACCAAGGCCAGGGATCTCCAATCCTAGCAGGTGGAGTATGTCTTGTTCTTCCGGTCGAGGATGTCCGACCACCCGTGCGTCGCTTGCTGGTAGGTGCGCCGGACCCCAGACTCCCTATGCGCCGCCCGGCATACCTTCTCCCACAGCTGGCAACGCTCCCGGAGGCCATAAACTGAAGCAATCCTCCCCCCTGCTGCCACGGTGTTAGGGAGGTGTTGCTGAACATAAAACATCAAGGCGGACACCTCCACCGCAGAGAAGATCTCCCTGGCCTGGACTTCCTCCCCCCTCAAACGCCCACAAGGGAGCCGGCTACGGGGTGCTGGGCCCTTCCCCTTACCCTTGTTGGCTCCCTTTGCCATGGTCCTGGGCACAAGAAGTAAAGAATAAGTGTGAAAATGAAATAAAATAAGAGAGAGAGCTAAACAAATAAAGTAGGTAATAAAGTAACAAAAAGTTGAAAAAAACACAAAATATAGATGTAGGAAAATAGAGAGATAGACAATAAGCAAAAAAGAGCAAAAAAAGTTCATAAAAACAAAGGATTGCAAAGATTAGAGATAGATTGAAAGGATAGCATGCCCAAAACCATAGCAATAAATGAAAAACAAGATGGCCGAGCCCATAGAGGACCGCGTGGGTAAGTTCGCGCGATATTTCCGTAAGCACGCCACGCGCACAACGCGAGCATGCAGCTAGCCCCCAGAACCGGAAATACGCAACGATAACAAGATGGCCGCGCCCATGTAAGACCGCATTGGTAAGTTTGCGGTCGATGCGCTTTAAGCGGCCCGCGAACACGCAAAAAGCCCCGCAAACACACAAATAAAAAAAATCCGCAAATTTGCACGAATTTGCGGATTATGCGGATTGCAAGTTCAATTTTGCGTGAATTTGCAGAACGCGAATTCGCAAATTTCGCACATACTTACTTTTTCATTATTGGGAACGCAACCAAATGGTGCACTAAACCTAGCCTCATTCTGATCAGGACAAAACGGTGGGAAGATATCCTAACAAAGGAAAGGTACCCTTGAAAACCAGACGTATCAGTGTACATATGGTAAACCTGATACATGTTCTGTTTCCTAACTATTACCTTCCTCTTTCCAATCCTATGGGATAAAAAAGTTCTTTTGAGCTCCTGTTTAGACAGTGGTGGTAAATCATTAAGGTTTCCCAAAATTGATCTGTCAAATATATCACCGTTGGATTTAATTAAATAGCTAAGCCAGGGTATCTTTGTACCGTTGTCCAATCTTAGACAATCATTAATAATGGCCTTTGTAAAAGAGGTTTCCTCCTTAGACCATATTAGTCTCCAAAGCTGAAGTGGTCTCATGGCAATTAAGTCAGTCAAATAATTAAGACCAACTTCGCTGTGTATAAGTTCAGTGGATGCTGAGGCTGGGAGACATAAGAGCTTCTTTAAAAAAATATTCTCTTCCGATTGTAGATCAGCACAAGGTTTGTGGCCCCAAATACCTGCCCCATAAAGTGCGACTGATGTGAATCTGGCTTTATAAATGTCGATCATGTCTTTAATCCGCCGTTCCCCTAAATTAAAAGCAAATTTAAAAACACTGTTTATACTCTTTCTGAGTTTGACCTTAACTTTTGACCTATCATAAGTCTATTCCCCATCTGACGAAAAGGAAATACCTAGGTAACAAAAGGTCTCCATATTCTGTTTCTTGTTACCCTCGACGGAGATTGGTTTCAGACTTTTAAATTTAGGGCCGCACACCATTGTGAAGGTTTTGGTCTTGTTAATTAACAGCAGCCTCTCGTTGATAAAGGCGGTGAACCCATCAATTAACTTCTGGAGGCCCACCAGTGTTCTTGATAGCAGCACGGCAACGTCATAATGAGTGCATGATAGGGGGGAAATTATAGTTATTTGACTAAACTATAATTGGTACATTTCAGGTTTTATAAGGGTTTTAACATTAGATCTTCTCACATTTAAACATTTAACTATAACATCACTTTAACCTTTGTTTTTTTGAGAGAATTTATGAGGTGTTTTATATCATATTCTAAATTGCAACCTCTCTTCTACATCCTTATACTGCTATCTTGGGAATAGGAACAAGTAGAAAAAGCATTCAACCGCTATTGTAATAGTTATAAAAAATCAAATTCTATGGGGAAGTCTAAATTTTAATAAATATTAAGGAAAAGTATATTTTAGAAAGTTACTTTTAACTGCCTGAACTGCCAGGTGGTTAATTAGCGTAAGCCTCTGTCAGCTCGAAGCCTGTGCTCAACCCCGATAATAATAGTCTACAGAATAGTTCAGTCGGGAAGCAGCTAATTCCTTTAGACATGCAATAGTCATATAGTAATTAAACAGATAAACTTTGATTTTTAAGCACAAACACACAACACCAATGTTTCGATAAATACGTATGTCTATATATATATTTTTTCCTTTTTATATACATATATCAATTTCTTTTAGTTGAAAGCAGGCTGTCGTACAAGACAAGAAAAGTGGTTCAATAGTTACTGTTGTGACATGAGGCGATAAAGGCGAAAAAACTGAAAACAAGGAACGAAAAAACACTGATACATAAATAAAACAAATTTAGTGACCAGTATATTTAAATCTCTGTCCAAATATATATTTACAGTTGTAACCTGAACATTCAACTTATTGTGCTTACACTGTTTTAGGACACGAGAGAACAATACGTCGACGTTTCGACCCCAAATGTCTGTTTTATAAGGACTTCATGATGGATCTTCTTCAGGACAAAAGGAAATGTGACAGCCGAGTCATAGAAATGTGAATTCCTCCAATCCTGGATGGTGTGCAGAAAGGACATCTTGTAAGGGCATCATCAAGAAGTTAGACCGACTTCAGGGTGTGTTCCTCTCATAGTCGTAATGGCACAGGTCCTAACCCCATGGGGTTATCATTTGGTATTGGACATTCAGTGGAAGAGCGTTCCATTTGCATGCCGTTACAACATCCCCACACAGTTACATTCACTGTAACCCAGAGGACGTTAGTTCCCATTTGCAGCTAAGTAGAGACCCCTGACTTGGAACAGCGCTGTACAATTCAATTGCCAAGGTTTTCGGATATCGCTACTTCTTGAAGGCTTATTGAAAGATTGAATAGTCTCTTATAATTGGAGGAGACCAACTCTTTTAGCGGTGCTTTTTCATTCAGGACAAACAAACACTTCTTGAAGGCTCTTTCACTGATACCCAAATATCACTACCAAATACACGAACCATTGGTAAAAACAAAACAGTAGACTACTGTTGCAGAATTAGGGAAGTTGTCTAAAAATAATAGGTCACTCAATTCTACACTAATTCTAAGTCTCAGAAATTTCCTTGCAAAGTTTCCATCTTTGTATGCTGGAGTTAACTATACATAGTCTATTTTGGCAATATTAGCTGCACTTTTCTATAAATCATACTGTTAAGCACTCATATGTAATGGGAGGAACCATCTCTCTTTACAAACAATGTTGCATGATTTTTGCTGTTTGGATAACGATTGCTGAGCTCACACACAAATTAAACCTACTCACTTTTGAGTGTTCTAGCCTTATTTCATTATATCATTTTTAGCTCATCTGTGCTACTGCAGCTAAAGGCCAATAATATGTAAATTGTTTGTAGTAAAGGATGTTCTGGGCCGGTACTCTACTACAGAAGCAAGGGACATATTTAATGGAGAACTTGTAAAGATATTGAGTGAGTGTTAGACCTAACGTCGATGGCTTAGTATTCATCCAAACCTTTTGTCTTCACCACCTCCTGTTTGATGAATTTGTTTTTGCTGGCATTAGAACGCTGCATACTTTACCCCTACTAACCAGTGCAAAAGTGCTTGTGTTCTCTTGTTCAAACATGGTAAAATTGAACTGCATCTAATTGTCACATTAATTTACTTGTACGTCACTAGAAAATGGTACATCATGAACTCATAGCTTACAAATTACATGCTACTAGTGGGCAGCAGCACTCATTGTGCCACCAGCTAAAGTAGCCTTTTAAAACTTGACAGAGGTCTGCCACTGTAACCTGTGGTGCATTTTTAGTGAATGTGGGTAGGAATGCACTGCTTGCATGCAACAACCCACCATAGCATCTTGGTATTTGTAGTTCAGTTTTTCACACAAAGTTTATATTATTATTCAGCTAATGGCGTCTTTTGAAATCATATCTTTAGATACCAGTGTTTCAGAATTCCCCCTCTTCAGTAGAGAATATTTATGGGTTGCTGGGCATATGGATATATTTTCTCAAGTATAATCCCACACACAATGTGCTGGCATTCCAAAGCTCATCAGCTTAGGGGTGGCTCACAAGAGCCTTTTATCAATGAAAGAGGACAGGAACGCATTGCTTCCATGTAACAGCACCAGTACCCCACAGCGTCTTGGTTGTTGTAGTTCAGGTTTTCGCACAAAGTTTATATTATTTTTCAGCTAATGCTGTCTTTCGAAATCGTATCTCTAGACACCAGTGTTTTGGGATTTCTCCCTCATCAGAAGATGCAATTTACAGTTTGCGGGACATGCTGCCCATTTTCTCAGTCTAATTCCACTAAAAGCGTGCAGACGTTTCAAAGCTCATCAGCTTAGGAGCAGCTCACAAGAGCCTTTTATCAGTGAAAGTGGGTAGGAACGCACTGCATGCTTGTTACAGCGCCATTACCCCATAGTGTCTTGCTAGTTGTAGTTCAGTTTTTCACACAAAGTTCATATTATTCATAAGATGACCTCATACAGTTCGAATATTTTCTCAAAAATATTTGAAAACTTTCTTATAACATTCTCAAATACACATTTACCTTTTCAAAAACAAAATTCTCCAAATTAAATGTAATTCTCATACCTAAAGCGTGAGTCCGTTGATCACATTTTTTTTGTTGGTCTTATCAAATAGATACAATACTGTCAGGAAATGTAAAAACTAAGCATAAGAATAACAATCCACTCTTACAAAAAAACAAACATTAATGGCAGCTCTTTCAACTTTGCACCGTCTGATAGTGCGGAAGGCAGCAAATAAAAACATATCTTTAATTTTTTTATTTTGCTACTCCATTACTTAATGGTTAGTATGTGTAAACCCTTTCATGCATATTTACAAAGAAGTCCAATATGTGTGGGTGCTGTTCACCCTTCTGTCATTGGGCAACATTTGGGTGACATTTGTGCTACATTTGGGTTCTTTTCTCTCTGGTGGTCATATATTAGAGAGACTTATTTGTTATGAAGCTCTCTAATCTCATTTACTGCAGAATCCTCAGTAGAACATGCTGTCAGTTTTCACTTTGATTCCTTCAAGGTGGCTTTCAGATGTGCCACACATTTGGCATATATTCAGACTGTTCGCACTCTAGTTTCTTATCAGAACACTGTAGTAAACTGCTGATCACAGTGCATGTTTCAGTCTGCATGTCAGAATGTTTTAATGAAATAGAAAAGGAATATATTTGAGAACTCACATAAAACGTATCCTAATTTTTGTTTGTACAGCACTAAGCATAATTTCTATGACAAAATAAACCCCTCATTTTGTTCTTTTCTAAATTAAATGTTTTATTTGTTACCAGTTTTTTTTCAATTAAGTCTGTTAGCAAGCTAGTTGTTATTTAGCACACTCTGGGAGGCTGCAGTAGAACACATGGGACATGGGACATCTGACAGGCTGCCCTTGTTAGAAGTACATGTTTTACTGAGAATGTCATACTTCATTCTCATACTGCTGAGAAATATAGTGCACATTTACAGAAAATATGCTTTCATTTTAGGTTCTGTAGCACCTTCTATAACCTCTTTGGGAAAATCATGAGAAAACAGTTTTCTCTCAAGCATGATTGATGTACAAAGAAGGCTTTTTCATAGGGTAAAATTACCTAAGATCATGCCACAATTCCTAAAATTAGTATGGTACCATCAACAAATGATTTCTCCTTTTTTGTGACCCACAAAATCTGCAATTAACTACAATGCATTTCAATGTGGTGCTATCATGTATATTGGACCCAAGAAGGCTGCCTGCACTTTCTGGTTGAAGTGCTGACAGCCAAACAGATCTTACCATGTGCTTAGGCTCCACCCAGATATCCTTATTTGCTTTCCCTTAAAACTTTCAACAACTACTGAACGGATTCACACTAAATAACTGAAAGCTTGGTCTATGAACCAAAATCTACCTTCCTGCCAATTTTGGTGTAATGGCAGCCAGTGGTTCGTGCTGTAGTCTTGTTAAAAATTCATATGGGAATTAGCATGGGAAATCGTATTTTTTTCAACCTCCTTTTACTCAGCCCCCACTCAACAGATCACCCCGAAACCTTCCATGAACAATAAGACTCACTATTTTTCTTTGTTTTTAAAATTTGTAAAAATTCGTCAAATGATGCCAAAGATATAGGCAAGTCAAACAATGCTTTTTCTATAGAAACACGGTCCTAAATAGAACATCCTAATTGCGAACACCATCTATAGCTACTCCATAGTTATTGTCAGGATCTAGTCCGTACCACGCCTACCTGAACTACAACTCCCATGACTTGAGGGCCAAGAACTACAGGTCCCATGCTCCTTTGCTGCAAACAGGATATAGCGGGGCGGGACCATGGAACAGTGCTCGTGATTTTGTTAGATCCCGGAGGTAGCGTTCTGTTTCCCGATATCCCTGATAACCCTGTGTGCGTGGGAACAGAGAATGTGGAGTTTCCAGTGAAGCTGAGAAGAGAGAACGAGTCGGGCAATGTGTTCGCGCTGCTAGCGCATTGTTCGTTTAGACTGGTTCCGGCTCGGGGGGGACATTGCCCGAGTCATCCTGAGCCTCGCGGCTGCGAGGAACATTACAGTTCTTATTTTGTTGGGATTTGTGCTAACTTGATATTCGGATGTCAACAACACCCGGCTGGGGGTTGTATGTTTATAGTCTAGTGACGGATTGCTGGGGGGAGTCCTCCGCAATGCCGGCACGAAAAAAGGAATACAGGATGTGGATGTAAACTTTGTGGATTACAAATACTAAAGCGGATGATAGTAGTGCTGTAACTACATCATGCCGTGTTTAGTTTATCTTGGATACTAGCGGTGCTATTTGGGACTAACTTTAACTATTACTCAGCAGAGGAGGTATCTGCTTGCTTGACTTGAGTTGCTTTTTGGCAACCCTCCATTTACGGTGGATTTATTTACTGAAGTCTTCGTTTATTTTTGGGAATGTTCATTTCAAGGTTTAGCCTATTTTACATTGCAGGGTATGTATCCAGATTGATAGCTTAATATAGAAAGCTCATTGTTTCATGGCCTTTAATAACCTTGCTTCTTGTGTTATGCAGGGCAGGAGGGACAAAGAAGACAAGGCTGTATGAAGGGGCAAACATGTGTTTTATGACAGGTGAATCAGGTTGCGTTACATGAAGTGAGAATGTAATGAGAGTAGCATTCAGAACAATATTAATGCGTGTGTATTTCTCTTGCAGCTTCTGTTTCCCCGCTGTCCCTTCCTTCTATCTTTTCTTTTGGGTTTTTTCCCCTTTTGGGGTTTTTTCCCTCGCCGTATCACTTGAACACCCTGTGATATACAGTCGGGGTGTTTGGGAGATCCGGAGGTGGAGCATTATTTCTCCGTGCGGATCCTGCGGAGTGCAAACCTGACAGAATCACGAGACCAAGAATTTCACTCCGCCTGATCCGTGTGTGGAGGTAATGGCGTCCATGGAGGATGTGTTACATGCTCTGGTATTAGTGCAACAGGAGTTGGCCGCCTCTAAGGCGGAGACTGCTGCCTTACGGGAGAAGGTGGGTTGGTTGGGGGGTAACCCTTTTAATGCTTCCGCCCCAGTCTCATCTGTACAGGTTACAGTACCGCCACCCATCCCTATGGCTAATCCTGAAAGATTCTCTGGTGACCCACGCAAGGTGCAGGTATTCCTGACTCAAGTTCTTATGCACTTTTTATGTAAGCCATCTTTTTTTCCTACGAACCATTCTAGGGTGGCATTCACTATTTCATATTTAGTGGGGGATGCGGCTAATTGGGCAGTGCCCTTAGTAAAACGTGATGACGCTATTCTGTCAGATTGGTCAGCCTTTAGAACGGAATTTGGGAGGGTTTTTGACCGAAGGGCTACGTCTTTTAGTGCAGACCAAGAACTCCTAGAATTACGACAGGGTAAGGGGGAACTGGTTCCTTATTTGACTGCGTTCAACAGGTTGGTGGCCGAAGCGGAATGGCCAGAGGAGAAAAGGATGTCCCTTTTTTACCTAGGGTTAAAAGAGGAGTTAAAAGATGTGGTGGCTCAGGTGGATCCACAGCCCACTACATATGTGGACATGGTGAGTTTGGCGTTACGACTGGATAGTCGTTTAACTGAGAGAGGGGGTATCAGAAGACGTTGGGACAAAGGAACATATAGTTATGAAAGAATCCCTCGCAAAAATCTGGGCGGATCAGAGTCCGCTCCTGAGCCTATGGAGATCGGAGCTCTTAGGGCTCCTTTGTCAAGAGAAGAGAGGGAAGTGAGGCGAGTACAGGGCTTATGCATGTACTGTGGGAAGAAGGGGCACTACGTTAGGGAGTGCCCCTCCAAACCCAAGACTTCGGGTAGCTTTAACAGGTTCAAGAAGGTGGCGATATCGTCAAATGTGTCAGACATAGCAGCAAGGGAAGACAACAAACCCAAGGCTGAAGGGGGGCAGGAATGGCAACTCACCTCGCTGTCCTCTGCAGGACCAGAGGAAACAGAAGCGCATCTGGTGGTGGTAATGACTATTGAAAGTGATCATGAGCAACATCAGGTTATGGTGATGTTGGATTCTGGAGCCACAGGCAACTTTATAGATGATGGATTAGTAACACGTTTAACATTGCCTCGTGTTCCAAGAGAGAACCCTGAAGATGTTTTGGCGGTTGATGGGCAACCATTGACATCAGGTCAAATAACAGAAAGAACCAGTGAAGTAGGTTTGTCTTTGGTGTTGCAGGGATATGTGCATTCAGAGAATCTGTCATTGAATATCATCGCTGCTCCTCAATATGAGGTCATTCTAGACATGCCTTGGTTGCATAGACACAATCCGGTGGTGGACTGGAAAACAAAAACCTTCCGTTTTGTACCCGAATTTTGCCAAGATCATTTAGTACCATGTGTTCCAGCTCATGTTGCGGTGTTAACAACCCCATTTTTGGCAGCTACAGCTGCAGAATTTTTTTTCCAACTACCCAGGGAATATAGGTCTTACAGCGATGTATCCAGTGAGAGTAAAGCAGAAACCTTACCTCCTTACAGAAAGTATGACTGCCGCATCGATCTGGTGGAAGGGGCTACAATACCAACATACAGAGTATACGCCTTGTCTGTGCCTGAAACCACCCACCTGAAAGAATACATAGACCACTACATGAGTTTGGGGTTCATTAGGCCTTCCCGCTCTCCAGCGGCATCTCCCCTGTTTTTCATTGCAAAGGCTAATGGAGACTTGAGAGCGTGTGTAGATTACCGCGTCTTAAATAAAAACACCATAAGCAATCGTTACCCTCTCCCCCTCATTTCAGTCTTGCTCGACCAGGTGAGAGAGGCCAATATATACACCCGTTTGGACTTACGTGGGGCTTATCACCTGGTCCGTGTAAGAGAGGGGGACGAGTGGAAAACTGCGTTCAAGAAAAGATTCGGTCTTTATGAATATTTGGTGATGCCCTTCGGGCTTTGTAATGCTCCGGCAGCATTTCAGTTTTTCATAAATGATGTGTTGAAGGAGTATGTGGATCGGTTCGTGGTAATGTACATAGACGACATTTTGATATACTCTCAGGATGTCTCATGTCATACCGCCCAAGTGTGTAAGGTTCTGGACAAACTGAGAGAGCACAGTCTATATGTAAAGGTAAGCAAATGCAAATTCGGGGTACAAGAAGTGGAGTTCATGGGTGTGAATCTTAGTCCTCATGGCCTACAGATGTCTGAAAGAAAAGTACAGGCAGTTCAGGATTGGCCAGCCCTGAGAAATGTGAGAGAAGTGCAGAGTTTTTTAGGATTCGCGAATTACTATCGCCGGTTTATTCTGCACTTCTCTCAGACAGCGGTTCCCATCACAAAGCTGTTAAGAAAGGGATCACTTTTTGTATGGACTTCTGAGGCTGACAAGGCTTTCCAGGCCTTGAAAAGAGCCTTTACCACCGCACCAGTGTTGGCACATCCGGTATTGGAAAGACCCTTCATAGTTGAAGCTGATGCTTCGGATGAAGCCATAGGGGCGATACTATCCCAGAGAGATGCAGACAATGGCCAGCTCATCCTGTTGCTTATTTGTCAAAGAAATTGAGCCCTGCGGAGGTCAATTATACTATAGCAGAGAAAGAACTTTTGGCTATAAAAAGAGCATTTCAATAATGAAGGCCTTACCTAAGGGGTGCTAGTCAAGCTGTGACCGTATATACCGATCATCGGAATCTACAATATATGACCTCAGCGAGACATCTAACGCAACGACAAATGCGGTGGATGCTGTTCTTTTCTGAATATAATTTTGTGGTAACCTTTCGTCCTGGTGCAGAGAACAGGAAAGCTGATGCACTGTCCAGGCAGGAAAAAGGTACAGAGCAGCAAGAGGAGGAACAGCAATCCATCATCCCTCCTACCAAGGTAGTGTGTGCGGTTCGCGCTGAGAGATTTTTGGGAGATATCAAGAGTTCCAGGTCATTGGGATCTTGGGAGAGTTGGGCTGCTAAGAAACCTGGCAGGAAGGTGAGACAGGGATTGCCTTTTCAGGGGGAGAGATTGTTTTTGCCTACTGAGGAATTGAGGATGAAAGCCTTTAGATGGTGCCATGATGTTTCGTCAGCAGGACATCCAGGGGTTACTAAGACTGTGAAACTGCTTAGAAGACATTTCTGGTGGGAGTCCTTGGTCTTGAACGTTTCCCAATGGGTAGGGAAATGTGAGACTTGTGCCAGAGCAAAAGGAGAGCACACCAAACGGAAAGGTCTCTTGATGCCTATGCCCACCCCTGTTCGCCCTTGGTAGAATATAAGTCTGGACTTTATAACAGGCTTACCTTTGGATCAGGGAAAGTCAGCGGTTTTGGTGGTTGTGGATAATCTAACAAAAATGGGACATTTTATACCTTGTTTGAACCTCCCCACGGCAGGTCAAACCGCTCAATTGCTGACCTCTCAGGTCATACGTTTACATGGAGTTCCACGAGTAATTGTATCAGACAGGGGACCTCAGTTCATCGCTCGCTTTTGGCAAATGTGGTGCAAAGCATTGGGAGTTGAATCAGCTCTCTCCACTAGCTTCCATCCCCAAACAGATGGACAAACTGAACGTCTAAACCAGACCTTAAAGAAATACTTGCGCTGTTACTCTGAGGCAGCCCATGATTCCTGGGTAGATTTACTATGGATGGCGGAGTTGGCATATAACAATTCATGGCACTGTTCGACGGGTATGTCGCCTTTTAAGGCTAACTTTGGTTATGATGCCAACACTTTGCCGATAGACATCCCCGCTGATTTGATCAACCAGCCCACGGTGAGGGAACGTGTTATGGCTTTAAGGCAGGTGCATAGGGAGATCCAAAAACATCTGAGGAAAGCAAAAGAAGTATACAAGAGATGGGAGGACAAACACCGTGCTCCGGGTCCTCTGTTCCAGGTGGGGGACAACGTGTGGCTCTCAACAAGGTACATTCGTTTCAAGTTGAGGAGCATCTTCCATCCACGGTTCATTGGTCCTTATCCCATAGTGCGTCAAGTCAATCCTGTGGCGTACAAGTTGAGGTTGCCTAATTCATTGAGAATTCATCCCGTGTTTCATGTGCAATTGTTGAAAAAAGCTCTCACATCTCGTAGAAAGGCGCCGCCTCCCGTAGATTGCGATGGAGGTCTGGAGTACGAGGTGAAGTCTATTCGTGACTCTAAGCTGCGTAGGGGGGTGTTTTGGTATCTGGTTTTGTGGAAAGGTTATTCAACTGAGGATGACTCCTGGGAGCCTTGGCACAATGTGCATGCCCCCAGGGCGGTCAGGTCTTTCCATTCGAGATATCCTGCCAAGCTTGGTCCTAGGAGGCGCCTGGGAGGAGGGCGTACTGTCAGGATCTAGTCCGTACCGCGCCTACCTGAACTACAACTCCCATGACTTGAGGGCCAAGAACTACAGGTCCCATGCTCCTTTGCTGCAAACAGGATATAGCGGGGCGGGACCATGGAACAGTGCTCGTGATTTTGTTCAATCCCGGAGGTAGCGTTCTGTTTCCCGATATCCCTGATAACCCTGTGTGCATGGGAACAGAGAATGCGGAGTTTCCAGTGAACCTGAGAAGAGAGAACGAGTCGGGTAATGTGTTCGCGCTGCTAGCGCATTGTTCGTTTAGACTGGTTCCGGTTTGGGGGGACATTGCCCGAGTCATCCTGAGCCTCGCGGCTGCGAGGAACATTACAGTTCTTATTTTGTTGGGATTTTTGCTAACTTGATATTTGGATGTCAACAACACCCGGATGGGGGGTTGTATGTTTATAGTCTAGTGACGGATTGCTGGGGGGAGTCCTCCGCAATGCCGGCACGAAAAAAGGAATACAGGATGTGGATGTAAACCTTGTGGATTACAAATACTAAAGCGGATGATAGTAGTGCTGTAACTACATCATGCCGTGTTTAGTTTATCTTGGATACTAGCGGTGCTATTTGGGGCTAACTTGAACTATTACTCAGCAGAGGAGGTATCTGTTTGCTTGACTTGAGTTGCTTTTCGGCAACCCTCCATTTACGGTGGATTTATTTACTGAAGTCTTTGTTTATTTTTGGGAATGTTCATTTCAAGGTTTAGCCTATTTTACATTGCAGGGTATGTATCTAGATGGATAGCTTAATATAGGAAGCTCATTGTTTCATGGCCTTTAATAACCTTGCTTCTTGTGTTATGCAGGGCAGGAGGGACAAAGAAGACAAGGCTGTATGAAGGGGCAAACACGTGTTTTATGACAGGTGAATCAGGTTGCGTTACATGTAGTGAGAATGTAATGAGAGCAGCATTCAGAACAATATTAATGCGTGTGTATTTCTCTTGCAGCTTCTGTTCCCCCGCTGTCCCTTCCTTCTATCTTTTCTTTTGGGTTTTTTCCCCTTTTGGGGTTTTTTCCCTCGCCGTATCACTTGAACACTCTGTGATATACAGTCGGGGTGTTTGGGAGATCCGGAGGTGGAGCATTATTTCTGCGTGCGGATCCTGCGGAGTGCAAACCTGACAATTATAGTTAGGATTCCAAGGTATAGATATTCCTCAGAATTTTACTCGCTAATAACTTTGCCCACATTTGATGAATTTCTGCAAAACTTTCCAGACTTAAAACTTTTTTCTACATAGGTGGAAAACAGAAAGTTTTGTGGTGATTTATCAACAGTTGGGAAGATAAAAGGGGGGGGGTCCCAAATCACGTTTTTCCACCAATGCCTTTTCCGTTGACCTTTGCATCACACGTAGTGTGAAAACAGCTGAACGGATTTCCATGATATTTGGCAGGATTATATATTATGCTGCACAGATCATCATTTTGCATAATACATGTAACTAGGGTAAACATTATTTAAGTTATAAGGCATTTAAACTTAGTGATATCTGCTGTTGTGGTAGTTTCATTAAATGTCGCTGTATTTTGCTAAACTACTGCGGTACATAGGAATGACAATGAATTATGTGATTGGCCAATGGCTGCTTTTACAAAAACAAAAACACAGCCATGTTGTTTTCGGTACACTTTGACTGTGTTTCCCGTTACGCCCTTTGATATAGGTAAGCATTCTGTTTGATATTTTTTTCCTACCTATTACCACTTAATTAAACTGGTAATAGGTAGGGAAAATTATTTAGATGTTTTCACGGGACAGCTATACAAAGCATGTTTCCCATTGCAACTAGCCTGATTTGCAAAATCGGGCCATTTGCCACAGGAAAAATCATTTTTTAAATGTACAAAATGAGATATGTGATTCAGTATTTGGAAGGGGCTTGCTTTGTTTGTCCCTTCCAAAAAATGAAATGGTATGGTATGTATTAATGTTTTGCAACCAAATTCTCGTCATCAGACATTAATACTTTACCACCATTTTGAAATCTATTATTAACCCAATTGGAATGGGGAAGGGGTCCCTTGGGACCCTTTCCCCTTTTAGAATGTTGAAAAATGTTTTTAAGAGCTGTCAGTGGTCCCAAGGACCACTGCCTACTCTTAAAAATGGAAACTCCAATGTTCGATTTTTCCCTTTATAAACACATCCCATTTTAAGTAAAATGGACTTTATTTATAAAGTATATTTTTATTAAAAGACAGTCACAGACATCTTGTTTTGCTGAGCGCAGCATGCCACCATCCCGTTGATGTCTACAATTTGAAAAATAGGTCTCAATTTGTGACCAAACTCATTAATATGCATGAGGCCCGTCATTTTGCGACCCTCTAGGAATCACTAATGAAATTCAGAAGCATTTCATACATTAGGAATAATGATTTCCTAATTATGATTCAGAAAGAATCACAATTAGGAAATCAGTATTCCTAATGTTTGTACATATGGCCCCTACTATGTTAAACATTTTTCACGGAGTACTCCGGTACTTAAACACATTTTTTTAAATTTAAAAATACACTGCACTACACTATATTTCACAAAATATAGTGTACTAAAGTGTATTTTCAACTTTTTACATCTTTAATTCTTTCCAATTAACTTTACAGAGTGCCGCATAATGTCTACAAATTACAGTGCTAATTAAACTTTTTATACAAAAAAGTGCAGTTCTCCATAAAGTGCCACATAAAAATATATGGAAACATATAAATACATCTGTCTACCTAATACCACTTTAATAAAGTGGCAATAAGCAGGGAAGAATAATAAAAACAACTTCTTACCTATATTTAATGCCCTAACCCAGAACGCGGCGAAAGTGTTTTGACAAAAACATGGTTGCCTTTTATGTTTTGTAAAAGACAGCCATTAGCCAATCACATGCTGCCATCTCTTCGGCATATAACGCAGTATACCATGAAGTTATCATGGTATACATCAGAACAATATATAACTAAGTATTTGAACACTTATAACTTTAACAGTACTTACACTATTTACACCTAGTACTGCAAATGTCCATTCCAACTGCATAATCTATATTCTTGCTACATTGCATCTACATCCACTCACCCACTTTAAGGCTACATCTGTTTCAAGCACCACACTCCACTATATGCCACTCCACTCTATGCCACTGCATTCAGGGCCACTCTGCTGTATGCATTTACTGTCTGTGCCACTCCACTTTATGTCACTGTACTATATGCCACTCACTTTATGCAAATCCGCTAATGCCACTCTACTCTACACAGCTCCACTGTACGCAATCACACTCTACACTGCTGCATTCTATCCACTCCAGTGAACCCTCCTCTACTCTTTGCTACTCTATTCTATCTATTCCACTCAATGCAAGTTCACTCTGCGATACTACACTGTACGCTATTCCACCATATACCACTCCACTGAATACCACTCCAGTCTACACCTATACACTATTCCACTGTAGGCATCTCCAATGTACACCACTCCAGTTTATGCCACTCCAGTGTATTCAAAGTAAGCCTCTACACTCTTCCTCACTCTAGTCTACACCACTCCATCCATTGTACAACACTACACTCTACTGCACTCCACTTTAACCCATTTCACCCTCACCCACTTTAGTATATGCTATTCCATTGGGTTGTATGATCAAACAACTACCTATTAAATCACGAGTGCCTGAACCACCAAGGCTCAAGAACGATCAAAGGCGAAACACTAATGTATTGAACCACGACTTCCTGAACCACAAACATTTTTAATTTACATATAGCCCCAATTTCCCACTATGTGCAAAACAGAACATACCGTGAGCAACTTGCTTTCTGCACATGTCGTATGAAAACGGGGAAATGTCACAACATCCACAACTGAGCCGGCTCGCAGCTCGATGGAATGTGAGAACAAAAGAGAAGATTCCAGCCTCCTACACGGCTCCTCAGGCTCCAGCTAAGCAGTTTGAATGCATGTTTGAGCTATGTTTAAAATGCACTCACCGCTGATTTTAAAAAGTACCGGGCAGACCTCAACATTAAAAAACGCTCCCACAAACTCCTCAGCTGTCCACAATATTTTTTTCCAATCATTACCAGCGTCTTACAGCAAGCACAATCAAGCAGAAAGAGTGGTAAGGCTGTGCTTATCTGCGTAAGCACCTAAAAAGTGAGGAACACAAATACATCAAGCTGTGCCCATAAGCGCAAGCACAATAAAGAAGAGTAGACTCGTAAGGCTGGAAAAAAAACATGGAGGAATGCTTGACATGGAGCTTTGCCAGCCGAGTCTTTCAGATCTCCAAGTCAGCCTACAGGAGCAACGGCCGCATTGGCATGTTAACAACGAAAATGCTGTGCTTATCAGCGTAAGAACTCTCAGCAGAAGCCCCCACGCTGTGACATCAATCACTAAACCTAAGTGTCAAGGTACAGTGTTAAACAAAATCAGTGTAAAAGTAAACTTCCCCAAATATTTCTACAAGTGCCGTAATTTTTTGGATAAAAACTTTATTGAGCTGTGCCTGTCAGCGCAAGCACTTCCAATGAGCCAAGGCCTCCAGGCAAGCTGTATGCTTTACAGAGTATAAAGGCAGATTAGATAACGATCAGCCTACCTGCTGAGCGGAGTAACTGCCAGACTCATTCAACACTCCATAACAAAACTAAGGCAGCCCTAAACCGTGCTAAGTATAATTGTCAAGTTGTGCTTGTAATTACAATAGTGCCATTTATTGGCCAGTCATGACGTTTTTTTCTTCGTGGTTTAGGAAAGTCGGTGTTCGAATAATTCGTGGTTAAGGATGTCGTGGTTAAGGATGTCGTTGTTGTTTAGGATTCGTTGTTCAGGTCAGTCATTTTTAAACTTTCGTAATTAAGGCTGTTTCCCATTCCATTGTACACCACTCCACTGTATGTCACTCCACTCTACACTACTTCACTGTACACCACTACAGTCTACCTCACTCCACTCTACGCTGTCCCACTCTACACCACTCTTCTCTACGGCATCCCACGGTACACTATTCCTCCATACACAACAACACTCTAAACCACTACAATTTATACTAGTCAAATCAAATCAAATAAAATATAACTTTATTCGATTGTTAAAAAGCAATCATAAAAGTGTACATAAAAAACATTCATTTAAAAAATTCGTTAATTCATTTTACAATCTCAATGGCGTACAGGAACACGAAAAAACCACGATAAAATGCTTCAGAATTCATAATATCATATATCTTAAAGTGCATCATATAGGTATACTTTTTCTACAACGTATCACATTTTTCAGATACAAGGTCATTGTTGCAACACATAGATGGTTGTCTAAATATTGGAGGCTAAGCATCGCCACACGACATTGCCGATGGCCCATCTCTCTAAACAAAGGCAATAAAACATTATGTCTAATTAAGCCATAAAATTTACAAAAAAGAACAACATGTAATGTACTCTGAGGTGATACATTATCACAAGGACAGGGACGTAATTCATGCGTCCAATTGTTTACTGTTGGAAAACTAACAAGTCTGTGGAAAATTCCAAATCTAAAACGAGACAATAAAAATCTATCATAATTATCTGGCACATAGATCAAATAGTGTTGAATATTAAAAGTTGATAAAATCATTTGATGTTGCAGGACAGTAGGTTTTAGAACCTCGGATGTAACTCTTAAGGAATTCAAAAAAGCCAAACCCTCCTTCTTTAGTTCTTTGCGCGAAATGGCTGAGATAGTAAGAGGATTTAGAAAGTAATCTTACTTTCCAATATCTGTTAGAAATTTACATACATAGCTCAGCCATGGAATCCTCATGGCTCCCTCTAGTTTTAAAATATCTGTCATAATATCTCTATTAAGCTTGGTTGCATCCTCTGTCCATAGTCTGTGCCATAATAGCACAGGCTCCAGCTTAATTAAATCAGATATAAAGGCAAGACCCAATTCTGCATGGCAGCTATAATTCGGGGTGCTCTTGGGAACTGCAAGGATAAACTTTAAGAAGGAGTTTTCCACCACCTGGATAGGTGTGGGATCAGCAAGGCCCCACACTCCACTACCATAAGTTGCACCAGACACACATTTGGCTTTGTATATCTTAATTAACTCCACTGGAGGTCTGGTGCCTAATTCCTTTGAGAAATTCTTGAGGGCAGCAGTCGAGCGAACCAGCGCAAGTTTTTTCGCCATCACTGCCTGCGACCAAGAATCACACTGGGTGAACAGTATACCCAGGTACGAAAATTGCTTAGTGGATTCAAGCTTCTGACCTGCGATAAAAATGTCCCTCTTAGGTTTATGGTACCTTTCACAGTGCATGGTAAAAGTTTTAGATGTGTTAACTCTTAAACCCAACTCCTTCATGTAGAGGAAAAAGCTATCCACCACACGCTGGAGTCCCACTTGAGTACGTGACATCAGGACAGCATCATCAGCGTACAAAAGCGCCGTGATTGGGCGGCCAGCAACATATGGAGGATCTAAGCTATTATCGCACATGTCTTTTTCCAATTCGTTAATATACAAATTAAAAAGGAAGGGGGCCAGAACACAGCCCTGTTTGACACCGCTCTTGATTGGAATTTTATCAGTGCAATCCCCCTTGAGGCCATAGCGAACGTGGGCTGTTGCGTCGCTGTAAAAACATTTAAGATAATAAATAATATTTTCATCAACCCAAGGTGTCCCAATAATATCCACAGTTTGGAATGAATTATACAATCAAATGCAGCCAAGAGGTCCACAAAGGCCAGGAACAAGTTCCCTTTTTTGGCCCTTGTGTACTTCCCGATCAGCATTAAGAAATGTATGCCTTGTTCCACTGTACCCAAACCAGAACGAAAACCATACCGTAGGTCAGATAAGATAGAGTTTTCACTGGCCCAAACCAAGAGCCGATCCAGAACTATCCGACCCACTATTTTTGTAAAAGAATCTAAAAGGAAGATGGGTCTATAACAACCCGGGTCATGTCTATCGCCCTTTTTATTAATGGGCACTATTACAGACTCCACCCAGGTAGGCAGAAATTCCGAAATGCAGTTAGCATTAAGCATCTGGACCAGGAGGGGGCCCCACAGGCCGGGGTGGCCTTAAAAATGTCTATGGGGACACCATCAGGGCCGGGGGCATTAACACCCTGGCTTTCATGCAGTGCTATTTCTACTTCCTCCAAGGTGAACAACAAATTACTTGAAGCAGGGTGTACAAAGAGGGTGGGTTGGGAACTTACCCTCCCACACCCTCATATACTTTAGAAAAGTGCCTGATCCAATCAGATTCAGCAATTGCAATTTCCAGCCTGGGACCAACATCTTCCATAAGAAAGGGTGTTCTGATTATCTTCCAGAAGCCCGCGCTGACGTTTCTACTAGAAGCTAGGTGCAAGGCTTCCCAAGCTTCTATTTTCAATGTGTTCTTTCTATCTCTGATAGCTATTTTGTACTCTTTCCTGAGTCTGCTAACCTCCTCGACACATCTAGGTTTCTTGTGTAATTCCTTCTTTAGGAGTACATAACCTCTAGTACAACTTTTTGTTTACTAATTTTTAATCTGTCTCTTAATGGAGGTCCTAATATCATTAGAGATAGTCAGGAAAGATTCAAGGATCATTTCAGGAATAGAATCTTCCCCTAAGCAAGTCGCTAGCTCAAGTCTACATTTACCAACCACTATTTTGAGTGTTTCCGGCTGGTGCACCATAGCCCATTTCAATGAGTAACCATTTGTACTATCAATAGATAGATTGTTATCCACACTATCCCTTTCTTTACTATTTTTTTGGGTGGGCGTTTTTGGAAACAAAATGGCCACAGAGAGCGGGAAATGGTCACTTAAAGCAACATCAGAAACCTTAAAGGGATAAATTCTATTGTCATAATCGATAGTAAATGCGCAACCCCTTCCATTAAATGTTGGGTGTGGGGAAGATGGTATAGTACAGACTTCATTAGCAAATCCCAAATCAAATTTCGCAAGTAAGTTGTTAAATTGATCCCCCTGAAAGGAATGATTAAAGTGCGAGTGGCACAAGCCATCTTCCCAAAACATTCCGCACCTATGATCCTGTGACATACTACACAAGGTGCAAATAAAATCCCCAAACAAAAGTATCATCAAATCATGTCTGAAGATTTTGTCCTGCAGGGACAGAGCATTGGCCAATTTACTTAAAACACTAGATACTTCGCCACTGGGAATATTATTATAGTTTAGGAGAGCAATCGGAGTATCAGAAGCCAAAACCAATATTAAAAGTTGAAAATAAATATCTAGAACAGGCTCTATTACTCTTGTTAATCTCAATTTGTTTGACAAATATATGCTCAATCCACCGTTAGCTATTCCATGCAGGGTATCAACAGCTGGAGTATGGAAGGTCCTGAAACTGTTTAAATGGACCGGATCCCGACTCTATGTTTCTTGAAGGCAGAGCATATCTTGGGTTTGAATAAAATCCCCCCAAACTGGATTACCAATTTTAGATCTAATGCCAGCAACATTCCAGAGGAAATTTTGCATAGCATCGAGACCAGCGGGAAAGTAACAGAGACAGCAGCAGTAGAGCCAGCTGATGAAGGAATAATCCTACACTCCCTTCCAACCTCTAATCCTTCATCTATGACCTCTGAACTCCCTGTATGATCCACACTCCCTACCATATTGATGGCTTTATTAGAAGCTTTCCCCCCATCTACCTTTACCCTTTCCTTATTACTAAGAATGTAAGTGGAATCAGTTTTAGCATCTAGAAGGTTTAATGTCGTGCTGTCTAACTGCAGTCAGTCGTTGTTATCTAATCCACTAAGAATGTCAAAAGGATTAGAAGTTGGAATACCATAACTTCCAACCCACAGTCCATCCTGATTTAATGATGAGTAAGGGAGGATTGGGCACCTAATTGGTCGGGGTTGGCAGTAAAAGAAACTGAGGGGGAGAATGTTGACAAAATTGGGGTCAATTGACCCACTACAGCCCCTCTCTATTAATTTACGAACCAATGGCGGAGACCAAAATGTAAAAATTACACAGTCCCCGCTCAGTGATTTATTTGATGTGCCCAACCAGCTCACTCTTCTAGCCATCTTAAATTCTGAGAAAAGGGAATTATTAAACCCAAGTTTAGTAGATATAAAATTGAGGGATTTGTTCCTTAATGTCGACCAATGTTCATAAATGTTAGAAGGTAGAAAAGGAACATTGGCTAGCACCACCAAAATGGCGTCGCTTCAGGAGGCAAATTTAAAATAGGGAGGCTTAAAGTTGTATTGGCCTCTCTTGTGGCCTCAACTCTTCTATTTGAATGTAGAGTTTCATTGACAACTACTTGGGTTGGAGTAGACAAGCCGGGTACATTAATTCCGGATTCCCCCCTATGTTTATTGGGCTCTGATTGTCCATTAACCGCTGAGTTTTTAGATTGGATTTGATTTACTGAAACCCGTAAGGTGTTATTAGAATTTCCCTTTGGGTCAGTAAGATTAGGATGGGGTACTGGGGGAATTATTTTATCCTGCATAGGCTGCTGGGACATAGTGATCTTTTCCTCCAAATTGGTCATCCTCAATTCGATATTCGTGACGTTTAGACTAATAGGTTCTAAAAGCGTTATTAAGAGAGTCTCCATTCATTCCCAGAAACACGTGTTGGGGCTCTTTTGTTAGTTGAGGGAAATACAATTTCCGGTTGATTATTAGCTTTATTCCCTTTTGTTCCATAAAATTTAGCAATAGCCTTTTTTTGTTTGTTGCCACCAACATTCCCCTTAACATTTTTTTTTGCAGTTAGACCTTCCTTATTAATATGTTTTGATTTGCGTCTAGCCTTCTGCCCTCTAGTCGTTACATGCGGGCTATCACTATTTGCACTTAACAATGAGGCAGAAACAGAGATTGGGCTTAGTAGCGTGTCACCCCCCCCCTTTTCTATAGGATCCTCAATCAAAAGTGGAGGGTCAGAGATTACATCAATTAGACAAATTGTGGGGGTCAACAATAACCTTGTTAAGGAGGGCAGGGGTTCAGAAGATACATTAACCATCATAGGAACAATATCGTAAGTAAATGGAATAGGATGAGCCCCTGGCAGTGCAGCAAAGGATGGAGCCAGTATCGAGTCCTGAGAGTTAACTGTGAACATCGATGTATTTGTATCAGGCAGGGTAGAAAGGGTACCAGCAGGGAGTGAAAGACGCTTTTCTTTGCTCTCAATAGCAGAGGCCACCACCCCTATAGTTTTTTGCAGCATAGGATCAATTGCTGTCAAACTAGGTAGCGGCGGATTTAAAGCTACTTTTTGTTTCGTAACAGGGGCAAGTTGAACAGGAATATTCTTCCCCATTATTTAGCACTATAATGTACAAAAAGTTATGATTAATATTAGCAACAATACACTAATGTCACCACACGCCAAGAAAATCAACACTAAAAATACCAAATAGTGAGCTCTTATGTAAGAATCTCCTATTAAAACAAGAATTAAATCCTTAACACAATGATTGCTGCAAATCTAAAATACAAAGATACCAATTTAGTACCTGCAAAACATTAAAAACAAGTCCACAGACCAAGAGGGGTCGCCAGGCCCGGCCTCTCTCGGCCACAAATGGCCACAAACGTTCCTGCCCTTGACCCGGGCTTCTCCGGCACGCTCCCGCGATGCGGGGGTGTGGCGCTTATTTATGCGCCTCCTGGCACGGATTCTACGTTGGCGGATTTCGGCCGCAAACGCACCCGGTAGTTGTAGTCCCTTTGCACCTCCAGTCCCCCCCCACGGCGGCTGCGCTCTGGTGGGAAAAAGCTGCGGCGCCAGGGGGAGACCAGGTGAGGTGATGTGGGACAGGGGGCTCAGCAGGGAATATAACCGGGCCTGAAGGAATGCCCCCAACAGGATCCAGGGAAGGCAACAAAATAAAGGTAAGATCCCTGCTCCACCGGGGGTGTGGCGCTAATTTATGCGCCTCCTGGCACGGATTCTACGTTGGCGGCTTCCGGCCACAAAGGCACCCGGTAGTTGTAGTCCCTTTGCATCTACGCCCCCCCCCACGGCGGCCGCACTCTGGTGGGAAAAAGCTGCAGCGGCAGGGGGAGACCGGGTGCGGCGATGTGGGACAGCGGGCTCAGCAGGGAAAATAAATGGGCTCGAAGGAATGCCCCCAACAGGATCCAGGGAAGGCAACAGAATACTAGTCAACTGTATGCCCCTACACTCTACTTCCCTCTAGTGTATGCCACTCAACTCTATGCTACTCCAACCTATGCTGCACCACTGTACGCTATTGCAATATACCCAACTTTACTCTACACTACTCCACTGATTGCCACTCCACTGTACGCTATTCTACTGTATGGCACTCCACACAAATCTACTCTACAACTCTGCACTGTACACTAAACCACTCTACGCCAACCCACTGTAAGCCACTCCACTTTGCACAACTCCACTGTTCCCCACTCCACTCTACACCACTCAATTCTACGCTGTTTTGCACTATACCACTCCTCTCTATGTCACACCACTGTATGCTCTTTCACTGCACACCGCTCCACTCAATACTGCTTCCGTCTGTGTCACTCCACTGTACACTATTCTACTGTACGCCACTCCACTCAATGTCACTCCACTCTAATCCACTCTGCTGTATGCCACTACACTACATGTCACTCCAGGCAAATTTTATGTGGGCAGCACCATACATCATGCAAAGAAAAGAGTGATGGAGCATGTGCGTGCAATTAAAAACAATAACCAACAATTTCCGGTAGCACGCCATTTTTTTGATTGTCATTTCCAAAACGAGAATCTGTTGAGGATGGTGGTTATAGACATGGTGGAGTTGGGCCCAAAAGGAGGGAATAGAGAATTGACTCTGCGCAAACTTGAATCCAGATCCATTATCGATTTTGATTGTAAGTCCCCTAATGAGTTAAACTCTAGTGAAGAGTTAGCTGTGCACTTAATATAATGATTAGTAAATATGAAATTTAATTGTTATCTGCAGTCCTAGATTTTAAGAGTTAATATGTTTTTAATTTTAATTTGTAGGTTGGGTATGAGCATCCCATCATACGTGGCAACAGTGACCTAAGAGATTGAATAGTTCAGAATTGGATGATATGATACATCACAGAAGTATCTTGGAATAAATTGTGCCACGTGAAATTTGCCCACTTGGGCATTATTATCTGTATATATCTGTATGAGGGCCCACTTGGGCTTAAGCGTTCGATTGAGAAACTTGAAAACTTTGGAATAACTTTATTCAAACAACTTATGATTACATGCAGCGCCGCAACAGTGCAAGGAAATATGCACAACATGATGTTATTTTGCTTTACAAATGCAGTAAAACGGTGCACGGTGATTTACATTTGTATTAACTATGTATCTAAATATTGCCGGCTTATCCTTACCCCACTTCACTCTACACTACTCCACTGATCGCCACTCCACTGTACGCTATTCTACTGTATGGCACTCCACATAAATCTACTCTACAACTCTGCACTGTACACTAAATCACTCTACGCCAACCCACTGTAAGCCACTTCACTTTGCACAACTCCACTGTTCCCCACTCCACTCTACACCACTCAATTCTACGCTGTTTTGCACTATTCCTCTCCTCTCTATGTCACGCCACTGTATGCTCTTTCACTGCACACCGCTCCACTCAATGCTGCTTCCGTCTGTGTCACTCCACTGTACACTATTCCACTGTACGCCACTCCACTCAATGTCACTCCACTCTAATCCACTCTGCTGTATGCCACTTCACTACATGTCACTCCAGGTAAATTTTATGTGGGCGGCACCATACATCATGCAAAGAAAAGAGTGATGGAGCATGTGCGTGCAATTAAAAACAATAACCCACAATATCCGGTAGCACGCCATTTTTTTGATTGCCATTTCCAAAATGAGAATCTGTTGAGGATGGTGGTTATAGACATGGTGGAGTTGGGCCCAAAAGGAGGGAATAGAGAATTGACTCTGCGCAAACTTGAATCCAGATCCATTATCGATTTTGATTGTAAGTCCCCTAATGGGTTAAACTCTAGTGAAGAGTTAGCTGTGCACTTAATATAATGAATAGTAAATATGAAATGTAATTGTTATCTGCAGTCCTAGATTATAAGAGTTAATATGTTTTTAATTTTAATTTGTAGGTTGGGTATGAGCATTCCATCATACGTGGCAACAGTGACCTAAGAGATTGAATAGTTCAGAATTGGATGATATGATACATCACAGAAGCATCTTGGAATAAATTGTGCCACGTGAAATTTGCCCACTTGGGCATTATTATCTGTATATATCTGTATGAGGGCCCACTTGGGCTTAAGCGTCCGATTGAGAAACTTGAAAACTTTGGAATAACTTTATTCAAACAACTTATGATTACATGCAGCGCCGCAACAGTGCAAGGAAATATGCCCAACATGATGTTATTTTGCTTTACAAATGCAGTAAAACAGTGCACGGTGATTTACATTTGTATTAACTATGTATCTAAATATTGCTGGCTTATCTTTACCCCACTTCACTCTACACTACTCCACTGATCGCCACTCCACTGTACGCTATTCTACTGTATGGCACTCCACATAAATCTACTCTACAACTCTGCACTGTACACTAAATCACTTTACACCAACCCACTGTAAGCCACTTCACTTTGCACAACTCCACTGTTCCCCACTCCACTCTACACCACTCAATTCTACGCTGTTTTGCACTATACCTCTCCTCTCTATGTCACGCCACTGTATGCTCTTTCACTGCACACCGCTCCACTCAATGCTGCTTCCGTCTGTGTCACTCCACTGTACACTATTCATCTGTACGCCACTCCACTCAATGTCACTCCACTCTAATCCACTCTGCTGTATGCCACTACACTACATGTCACTCCAGGCAAATTTTATGTGGGCAGCACCATACATCATGCAAAGAAAAGAGTGATGGAGCATGTGCGTGCAATTAAAAACAATAACCCACAATATCCGGTAGCACGCCATTTTTTTGATTGTCATTTCCAAAACGAGAATCTGTTGAGGATGGTGGTTATAGACATGGTGGAGTTGGGCCCAAAAGGAGGGAATAGAGAATTGACTCTCCGCAAACTTGAATCCAGATCCATTATCGATTTTGATTGTAAGTCCCCTAATGGGTTAAACACTAGTGAAGAGTTAGCTGTGCACTTAATATAATGAATAGTAAATATGAAATTTAATTGTTATCTGCAGTCCTAGATTTTAAGAGTTAATATGTGTTTAATTTTAATTTGTAGGTTGGGTATGAGCATTCCATCATACGTGGCAACAGTGACCTAAGAGATTGAATAGTTCAGAATTGGATGATATGATACATCACAGAAGTATCTTGGAATAAATTGTGCCACGTGAAATTTGCCCACTTGGGCATTATTATCTGTATATATCTATATGAGGGCCCACTTGGGCTTAAGTGTCCGATTGAGAAACTTGAAAACTTTGGAATAACTTTATTCAAACAACTTATGATTACATGCAGCGCCGCAACAGTGCAAGGAAATATGCACAAGATGATGTTATTTTGCTTTACAAATGCAGTAAAACGGTGCACGGTGATTTACATTTGTATTAACTATGTATCTAAATATTGCCGGCTTATCTTTACCCCACTTCACTCTACACTACTCCACTGATCGCCACTCCACTGTACGCTATTCTACTGTATGGCACTCCACATAAATCTACTCTACAACTCTGCACTGTACACTAAATCACTCTACGCCAACCCACTGTAAGCCACTTCACTTTGCACAACTCCACTGTTCCCCACTCCACTCTACACCACTCAATTCTACGCTGTTTTGCACTATACCACTCCTCTCTATGTCACACCACTGTATGCTCTTTCACTGCACACCGCTCCACTCAATGCTGCTTCCGTCTGTGTCACTCCACTGTACACTATTCCACTGTACGCCACTCCACTCAATGTCACTCCACTCTAATCCACTCTGCTGTATGCCACTACACTACATGTCACTCCAGGCAAATTTTATGTGGGCAGCACCATACATCATGCAAAGAAACGAGTGATGGAGCATGTGCGTGCAATTAAAAACAATAACCCACAATATCCGGTAGCACGCCATTTTTTTGATTGTCATTTCCAAAACGAGAATCTGTTGAGGATGGTGGTTATAGACATGGTGGAGTTGGGCCCAAAAGGAGGGAATAGAGAATTGACTCTGCGCAAACTTGAATCCAGATCCATTATCGATTTTGATTGTAAGTCCCCTAATGAGTTAAACTCTAGGGAAGAGTTAGCTGTGCACTTAATATAATGAATAGTAAATATAAAATTTAATTGTTATCTGCAGTCCTAGATTTTAAGAGTTAATATGTTTTTAATTTTAATTTGTAGGTTTGGTATGAGCATCCCATCATACGTGGCAACAGTGACCTAAGAGATTGAATAGTTCAGAATTGGATGATATGATACATCACAGAAGTATCGTGGAATAAATTGTGCCACGTGAAATTTGCCCACTTGGGCATTATTATCTGTATATATCTGTATGAGGGCCCACTTGGGCTTAAGCGTCCGATTGAGAAACTTGAAAACTTTGGAATAACTTTATTCAAACAACTTATGATTACATGCAGCGCCGCAACAGTGCAAGGAAATATGCACAACATGATGTTATTTTGCTTTACAAATGCAGTAAAACGGTGCACGGTGATTTAAATTTGTATTAACTATGTATCTAAATATTGCCGGCTTATCCTTACCCCACTTCACTCTACACTACTCCACTGATCGCCACTCCACTGTACGCTATTCTACTGTATGCCACTCCACATAAATCTACTCTACAACTCTGCACTGTACACTAAATCACTCTACGCCAACCCACTGTAAGCCACTTCACTTTGCACAACTCCACTGTTCCCCACTCCACTCTACACCACTCAATTCTACGCTGTTTTGCACTATACCTCTCCTCTCTATGTCACGCCACTGTATGCTCTTTCACTGCACACCGCTCCACTCAATGCTGCTTCCGTCTGTGTCACTCCACTATACACTATTCCACTGAACGCCACTCCACTCAATGTCACTCCACTCTAATCCACTCTGCTGTATGCCACTTCACTACATGTCACTCCAGGCAAATGTTATGTGGGCAGCACCATACATCATGCAAAGAAAAGAGTGATGGAGCATGTGCGTGCAATTAAAAACAATAACCCACAATATCCGGTAGCACACCATTTTTTTGATTGTCATTTCCAAAACGAGAATCTGTTGAGGATGGTGGTTATAGACATGGTGGAGTTGGGCCCAAAAGGAGGGAATAGAGAATTGACTCTGCGCAAACTTGAATCCAGATCCATTATCGATTTTGATTGTAAGTCCCCTAATGGGTTAAACACTAGTGAAGAGTTAGCTGTGCACTTAATATAATGAATAGTAAATATGAAATTTAATTGTTATCTGCAGTCCTAGATTTTAAGAGTTAACATGTTTTTAATTGTAATTTGTAGGTTGGGTATGAGCATTCCATCATACGTGGCAACAGTGACCTAAGAGATTGAATAGTTCAGAATTGGATGATATGATACATCACAGAAGTATCTTGGAATAAATTGTGCCACGTGAAATTTGCCCACTTGGGCATTATTATCTGTATATATCTATATGAGGGCCCACTTGGGCTTAAGTGTCCGATTGAGAAACTTGAAAACTTTGGAATAACTTTATTCAAACAACTTATGATTACATGCAGCGCCGCAACAGTGCAAGGAAATATGCACAACATGATGTTATTTTGCTTTACAAATGCAGTAAAACGGTGCACGGTGATTTACATTTGTATTAACTATGTATCTAAATATTGCCGGCTTATCTTTACCCCACTTCACTCTACACTACTCCACTGATCGCCACTCCACTGTACGCTATTCTACTGTATGGCACTCCACATAAATCTACTCTACAACTCTGCACTGTACACTAAATCACTCTACGCCAACCCACTGTAAGCCACTTCACTTTGCACAACTCCACTGTTCCCCACTCCACTCTACACCACTCAATTCTATGCTGTTTTGCACTATACCTCTCCTCTCTATGTCACACCACTGTATGCTCTTTCACTGCACACCGCTCCACTCAATGCTGCTTCCGTCTGTGTCACTCCACTGTACACTATTTCACTGTACGCCACTCCACTCAATGTCACTCCACTCTAATCCACTCTGCTGTGTGCCACTACACTACATGTCACTCCAGGCAAATTTTATGTGGGCAGCACCATACATCATGCAAAGAAAAGAGTGATGGAGCATGTGCGTGCAATTAAAAACAATAACCCACAATATCCGGTAGCACGCCATTTTTTTGATTGTCATTTCCAAAACGAGAATCTGTTGAGGATGGTGGTTATAGACATGGTGGAGTTGGACCCAAAAGGAGGGAATTGAGAATTGACTCTGCGCAAACTTGAATCCAGATCCATTATCGATTTTGATTGTATGTCCCCTAATGGGTTAAACTCTAGTGAAGAGTTAGCTGTGCACTTAATATAATGAACAGTAAATATGAAATTTAATTGTTATCTGCAGTCCTAGATTTTAAGTTAATATGTTTTTAATTTTAATTTGTAGGTTGGGTATGAGCATTCCATCATACGTGGCAACAGTGACCTAAGAGATTGAATAGTTCAGAATTGGATGATATGATACATCACAGAAGTATCGTGGAATAAATTGTGCCACGTGAAATGTGCCCACTTGGGCATTATTATCTGTATATATCTGTATGAGGGCCCACTTGGGCTTAAGCGTCCGATTGAGAAACTTGAAAACTTTGGAATAACTTTATTCAAACAACTTATGAATACATGCAGTGCCGCAACAGTGCAAGGAAATATGCACAACATGATGTTATTTTGCTTTACAAATGCAGTAAAACGGTGCACGGTGATTTACATTTGTATTAACTATGTATCTAAATATTGCTGGCTTATCTTTAGTTGTTTGTGTATATACATTTCATATTTATGTTTGTGAATACAGATGAGAAATATTTGTGGCGCAATTCCATAAAATGTATGTATGATTTGATAAATACAATGCAAGTGGCAGATTTTGTTTTATAAATATTTTTGTCTTTGACTGATTAACTAGACTATATGTTACAAAATGGCCGCCATGTTCGCTGGCACGCTGACATCACTTTGAGGTGAAAGTGCCCTTTGTATATAAAAAAAGCATGTAGCATCAGGACGCTTGACACGTGAGCAAGCTGAATGGTGAAACTTGTTGTTTCCTGCTATTAAACCTCACTCTCTGCACCAGCAACCTTGTGGTGTCCGGGTAAGTTTTTTCTGATAACGAAAACGTTGTGGAATAATTTTTGGGCTTCCAGTAGCCCCACCTGGACCGCCTGCGAGCTAGCCTACTCTCATACCGGAGCTGTGGTTCTTAAAAAAAAATATATATATATATATGCATATATATATATATATATATATTACATACTAGTAGGTAGTTATAGTTAGGACCTATTTTCCATTGGAAATCCACAACATTCTATTTTGAATAACTTTGGCTCTGATTGACAAATCTTCACGAAATTCTCAAAACTTGTGGGGCGCTCATATCCTGAAAGTTTCGGGGTGGTTCGTCAAACGGGGAGCGAGAAAAAAGGGGGTCTCAAAATGCCTTTTTCCCATGCATTTTTACATAGGAACCTTTAGCCGCAGCCACAGCCAGAACTGCTGAACGGAATTACACTAAATTTGGCAAAGAGGTAGGCCTTGGTTCAGGCTCATGCCTTTTTGTTAAATGGTGTGAATCTGTTCAGTAGTTGCTGAGAAAATCAAAAGTAAAATCACAAACATATATATATGGGCGTGGTGGATCCGCGCACCCTGTGCGCACCCTGCGTGCACCCTCCCGATCATGAGCTGCATGCTAATTGGCTGTCAACTGGTCGTCAACACTCTAAACCAGGAAGTGTTGGCAGCAATTTTTTGCCTCAGGAGTAGTGAGGGACAAGAAATCAATCCAACAAGTGCACAAAACGTAAAAAGGGGGCAGGGTAGAAACACCCTGACCCCCATAGACCTGCTTACGGGTCTCACAAGGCCTCCCCAAAAATATATATATTTTTTAAATGGCAAAATGCGCGCAGAGTGCCTGGATCCTGTCATGAAAAATAAATACTGAAGCGCGGGCTCCCAAGCTTCTTTAATAAATAGTCCCTGGGGGCAAAAATATTTAATGTAATTGGGGGGGCCAGAGGGGACCCCCAGCGCCGGGGACCGCCATCCGCCGGATTACAAAATAAATTGGTGGTGGCTCAAAGGCCCCCCCAGCAAAATACATTGGTGGGGGGGCTCAAATGCCCCCCCAACCCCGGGGACTGCTAACCCCCCGGGGCTTTCAAATAAATGAGTGGGGTGGTCAAAGGCCCCCCCAATCCCCGGGGACCACCACCCCAGGGCTTTTTACATTGTAGATGGGTTGCCGCGTGGCCCCCCTCCTAGAGCCGCCAAGGGCCCTGGGGACTGCCACCTCCCAGGGCCGGCTCTTGCAGTGTCCCGGGGTGCTCACTCTTGGGAAAGTGCTGTTTGCCCTGCCATAGCAAACTTGGTTTGGATTGTGAAAGAGAGAGCAGGGAAACCTGCTCTCTGTTTCAAAATACAAACCAGATTGCCTTTCCACACGGGGATCTGCAACGTCCCCAACGTTGTATATAGGCCTGACGTTGTATATAGGCCTCGGGGGATGGGGTCCCCAGGGATAATAGAAATTAGAGGTAGGTGCATTTTTTTTTACAGTAAAATTAGGAGTCGCACACCCAGCGCAGTGCTCAGTCCGGCCCCCAGGTGTGCATGCACTGGGTGCGCAACTTCTAACGGGTTGGGTGCGCGACTCCTCTCGTGTTGGGTGCATAACTCCAAGCAAAAAAAAAGTAATATTTTTCAGATATATATCAAGCTTATGTGTTTAGATCTTGGGTGGCTCTAAAAAGAACTGTTGTGTTTATTAGGAGATTGTGGTACAAGTAAGTACTGATGCAAAGTCTAAAGTTGTTGAGGAAGACTCTGTTACCCTCATCTCGTAAAAGGTACACCATCACTCCTATAGATGCCGTCCATATTAAAATGCAGATTGTTGTTGTAAATGGACCCCATTATCTAATCTCTGAGATAAGCAGAAACATCTTTATTGACATGTTTCCTAGCTTTCTCAATCTGTGGACAAAATTGATTGGACCAGTTCCATTTCTGTGTTTGGCATTTGTTAGAATAGACAAAGGCAGTTTGGGGGAAAAGTGACATCAATTCTCCACATATGTCCTTCATAAGCATTTCCAGACCTACCCCAGTCAAAGTGCCAAGGTCATTGCTACCACAGTGCACAATTATGAGGTCTGGGTGTTGGAGAAGCAAAAGGATTTAACCATTGACATCAATTGATGCCACTTTAATCCTCTCTGTCCAATCCATTTAATGTCTACATTTGGCAAAGTTAGGTTTTTGTCAATACCTCTGTTTTCTGCAAACCTTTGGCTCCAGAAAATATAGCTGTGTCCCACAATCCACACTCTAAGCATCTTGAAGGGAGGTCTGGATGCACTCAGAAGGTGTCTGTATTTGAAATGGGCAGTTTGAAAACTAAGATTTTTCTAAAATGGTGGATAAGATGCAGTTTAAAAAAAGAGAAATGATTGGCTGTTTGAGAACATTATAGACTGGCTGTTTGAGAACATTATAGACCGGCCTCGAGAGCGCTGCACAGAGTAACACCTGATATGCTGGAGCAGGCGCTGCTGGATCACCCATGCCATCTTTCGGGTGATTTGGAAAGCGACACTGAGGCTCTACAGCTATGGCTTATAGATAGGCTGGACGACCTTGCCCCTAAGGCAGCTCCTCGGTCCTCGGCGGCATGGCAATCTGCACCGTGGTTTATGGAGGCGCTTCGTGTGGCTCGTAGTCAAAGCAAGGTGGCCGTGAGGGCCTGGCGCCGTCTGTACGATGGGGAGGCTAAACTCGCCTATAAGGCGGTGGTGAAGGCCTACCATCGGGACATCCTGGGAGCCAAGAGGGACTATTTGGCCAGGAGGATTGAGGCATCTGCGAACTCCTGTAAGGAGATCTTCACTATCGTGAAGGAGTTTACGACCCCCAGCTCACACCTGCCCCCACCAGCTTCTTCGGATGCGTGGGCGTGTGATCTTGCCGGTTTTTTCACCAATAAGATCAAGGCGATCCAGGCCACCTTTGTGGAAGGACCGGAGGATGGAAGTGGCGTCATCGGGGCAGGTTGCGGACTTCCGCGTACACCTGCGGCGGTGTTGTCCGATTTCCCTGCTGTTTCCATCGAGGTGTCCAGGTCGCTGCTGGCCAATCTCAAATCAGGTTCGCCACTTGACCCCTGCCCCGCCAAATTTTTGGCGGGGATGGCGATGGTAGTGAATCCACTGGTCAATCCCATCCTCAATGCCTCCTTGAGGGAGGGGAGGGTCCCCAGCTCTTGGAAAAGAGCGATGGTGATCCCCCTCCTAAAAAAGCCGGGTCTCGACGTCGAGGCGTTGGCCAATTATAGGCCAATCTCGCTTCTTCCGGCTCTAGCGAAGATCACGGAAAAACACGTCCTTGGTGTCCTGTCGAGCTTTCTGGAAGCTAACAATCTGCTCCACACATCCCAATCCGGTTTCCGTCCTAATTTTAGTACGGAAACGGCTTTGGTGGAGGTCACCGAGATCATCAGGGAGACCTTGGATGTCGGCGGCAGGGCCATGTTGGTCATGTTAGACCTATCGGCGGCTTTCGACACCGTCCCCCACAAGGCGCTTTTACTTAGGCTTTATGACATCGGCCTCAGGGGGACGGTGCTCAGGTGGTTCACATCTTTCCTTGAAGGCCGCCGCCAGACGGTCTGGGTTTCCCAGAGTTCTGCCGAGATGCCGCCATTGGGAGTCGGGGTTCCACAGGGTTCTGTGTTGAGCCCCACGCTGTTTAACATCTTCATGTCCCCTTTGGCGGCCTTGGTGGAGGCATATGGGGCCCAGATCGTCTCCTACGCCGACGATACGCAACTCCTCTTCATCTGCGGGAAAAATCAAGAGTTTGACGGAGAGAGAATTCGGGACTGTCTTGCATTGGTCTTCAACTGGTTCCAGAAGAACAGTTTGAAGGCCAATTCAAGCAAATCTGAGGTTCTATTCTTTGGTTGCGTTGTCGATCCGGAGTGGCAGCAATGGTGGCCGTCCGACATGAGCCCTCCTGCACAGTCCTCCGTGGTGGCCAAAAATCTGGGTGTCAAGCTTGACAACCAGCTGTCCCTGAGAACACATATTCTTGGTCTGGCTGGCGCTTGTTACGGAATTTTGAAAATGCTCCGTAAATTTCTGCCCTTGCTGTCTGAGGAGCACAGGCGAATTACTGTGCAGGCTCTTGTAGGCTCAAGGTTAGATTATGCCAATGCCCTCTTTATTGGCCTCCCTGACTACCTGGTTCAGCGCCTACAGGTGGTACAGAACTCTGCTGCCCGGGCTATTTTTGGCCTGCGCAGACGAGCCCGAGCCTCCGGCCTGCTACAGGCGTTACACTGGCTGCCCATTCGGAAGCGGATTCAGTTCAAATCCCTTACTCTGATGCACAAAGCCCTGTTTGGATCAGGGGCTGGATATCTGCGGCGGAGACTGGCTTTCTATCGACCAGCCCGCTCTTTGCGTTCGGAATCCCTCTATAAAGCGGTGGTCCCGCGGGTGAGGAAGGCTCGCGTGGGTGGGCGTTCTTTCAGCTGCAGAGCTCCCCAGCTGTGGAATTTGCTTCCCCTTTCGCTTCGTAGCACTGTTAACTTGCTCCAGTTCAGGAAGAACCTGAAGACCTGGCTTTTTAATCTCTAGTCTGTTTTTACTGGTTACTGTTTTTGCTGTTTTCATTTCTGTTTCTTTCTCATTTCCGCTGTGTTGTGTTATTTTTACTTGAGTTGCAGCTGGAAAGCGCCGGGACACTCCTTTGGAGTAGCCGTGCGCTATATAAAAGTCACATAACATAACATAACATAACATAACAAAAATAGGGTGCAAGTTTCTGTGTTTCAAAAGCATGTTTCTTATTGATTAATGAATACTGTGTGACATTACATCACATAGGATAAGCTGATATTTTGAAATGTCAAGCGCACTTGCTGTCTGGATTTGCAACATTGTGTGCTGAACTTGTGACCTGTGTGTTCAGTTGAGTGTTACATGAACTGTTACTATGGTAGCAGGCATTAAGCACAGTGGGGTAGGGTTCAAAGGTATGTCAATTGGAAAGGGTTGAAATGTGTAACCAATAGAAATGTGTGTTACCTCTTGAATTAATGTGGGAAGCAATGTGATTTGATATTTACATGTATATGTGTGCAGAATGAGAGGGAACGTTTGCCATTTTTTGGTTTTGGTAAGAGCAGTGCACTACAGACATTCTGTATAAGAAAATCTAGTGTGTGATTCAGATATATCTAAATCTACTAATGCATTTGAAAGGTGAATTATTACTTTGTCAGTTGTTGCATGTGTTGCCTTTGTTTTTAATTATACTACTGTGTTTCGTCTGCTAAAGTCCAGGGAATAGTCTTGCTTGTCTACAATCAGACTGTGAGTCTGTCAGCATTTGGGCAAGCATTGTGAAAGAAGCATTTGGTAACTTCATGTCTTTGCTGACACATAACTGCTTAAAAACCTATCCTTTTCTCAAGTTTTAGTAGAATTAGTAGCTAGTCATTGCTTATGCATTCTCAGAATTAGTCAGGCATTCACACTAGAGTGCAGTAGTGAAATATGTAGAATGTGTGATAATGATAAATGATAAATGTTTTATTGATTGATTATTTAAAATCTTTACCAAAAGAGAATGCACAATATAGCATTTCATTTATAGAATACAGTAAAAGGGCGATAATTTTAAAAATAAGCGATAATTTCATAATGTTAAACATTCAGAAATATAAACAGTATAATAGTTAATGTTTTAAAAATTCCAGTTTTCTCCATGCACTTGTTAAGAATTTTGAGAGGGCAGAGTTAATATGTATATCTTCCAAGCAAAGACACTGGATTAGTGCTTGTCTACATGTCCTTATTGATCTTTTGTTAAAGTGCCTTTTTAATAGTGTTAATCTTTCATTTTTTAGTTCTGGGCAGAGGCATAATAGATGTATGATATTTTCTTCTCCTGTATTACACAGCCGACATGATATATTGTTTTCAAGCTTTTTCCATGGCAGTGCATGAGATTCCCCGGGCAGGATTCCGAACCAGGCTTTCATGAATATATTTTTATATTTCCAGGTCCAAGCTGTATTCAAATATTGTTGCAGACTCTTTTTTTTATAACTATTTATTATATACCAAGCATGTTTCCTTTTGACCAGGGACTCTTTGTCACTTATTATAGATAGGATATCAATTGTCTTATTTACAATTTTTTAAAAAGATTCCTGAGGAATAGTGGTCATCCAAATCTCCTTCAGCCCAAATTCATCCAAAGCCTTCTCGAGATACTTCCAAACAGATAGTTTATTATTGCCCTCTACTTATTTCCATAAAAGCTCTGAGATTAAATTGTCCTTGTCATTTTTTACCCTATACCATACTTTAATTGTGTTACCCATCCGAGCATGTAGTTGGTTATTCAAGCCAAATTCTAGTCTAATTTGGGACTGTGAGGCATTTTTTGGTAAACAGAAAAGAGATCGAAAAGTTTTCGAGATTTCTTTGTTTATTGTTATTGCGTCCTTTCCGTTCAATGCTTCGCTGCCTTAGGTTAGGGAAGGTAACAATTTTGCAGATATGACCTTGAGTAGCGGCTGGTAGGTTAAGTTACTGGTGGATTTTTTTATCATACCAAATGCACCTGTTAGGAAGTTCGCCTTCCGGGTAATGTCCAATATCTGGGGTTTAAAGCTACCATTGTCATCAAAAACCAGTCCTAGGTATCTATAGATTTTTGTTTGCTCCAATTTTTCCTTACCTAAGAACCATTTCATATTGTATTTCCATCTTAGATTTTTTGAGACAACCATAACTTTAGATTTGGATTCATTTATTACCATTTTATTTTTTATTGCGTACTCCTGTATACGTGTAATTAACCTTTGCAAGCCTACCTTTGTTCTACTTAAAAGAATAACATCATCTGCATATAGCAAATTTGATATGTGCTTATCTGCAAGTTTCGGTGGATGGGCATTTATCTTATTCAGTGTTTCAGTTAGATCAGTTAAAAACAAATGAAATAATAAAGGTGCCAATACGCAGCCTTGCTTCACGCCGCCAAGAGTTGGTATTTCCTTAGTTAATGATCTGCCGTTCCCAATACGAACTTTGGCCCAAGTTTTTGTATACAGGAGACTGATCAGGTATATTAAAGGCTGAGGAATCCCTTGTGCTTGCAACTTTTTCCATAAAAGATCTCGGTTGACACAGTCAAAAGCTGATTTAAAATCAACAAAACATAGAAACAGTGATTCGCCCTTTAAGATTGCCTTTTCCATTAAAATATATAGTGCCAGGATATTGGAGGTAGTACCAAGTCCTTTAATGAAGCCGGTTGATTTGGCGGGAGGATGTTATTTTTTTTCACCAAGTCAGATAGGATGTTAGCAGATAGGCTGCAAAAAGTTTTACACCAGTGTCCTGTAGCGTTATTAAACGGTAGTTTTCAGGAAGCGCCCAGTCTCCTTTTTGAAAAATTGGGGATATTAAGGAGCCTCTCCAGCTTTCAGGTATCTCCCCTTTACTAACTATTTCTTTAAAGACCTTTATAAGTACTTCGGCCCATATTTCTGGATCATCTTTGTATATAGAAAAGGGTATCCCGTTCGGTCCTGGTGCTCCATTTTTCTGCTTCTTTATTAGTTTAACAATCTGCTCCTGTGTTATCTCCATGACTGGTTCTTCATTTGTTATTGCAGTTTCATTCCATGGGCTATGGTCTTCAATTACCTGTACTGCTGGATGGGGATTTAGATGATGGCTTAAAAAATGTACCCATTCTGTTTCAGTCAATACTGATGAGACTATTGCTTTATCCGGCCTATTTAGGGTATTAACAATCTTCCAGAACTCCCTTGAATTTCCTAGGTTACTAGCATAAAATATACGAGTCCAAAGAGCGTTATTGGCTTCAGTTTTTTCATTCCATATTATCTTCTTTACATTTTTGTTTGCCACTTTCAGGGCAGTTCTAGCTTCTTCTTTATCTGGGAATTTAGTCAGCTCTTTCCTTAATCTCTTTCTGGTTTGTTTCATTTTCTGCACTGCGCGTGTGAGATTAATATTGGTTACCCTCTTTATTACCTGAGTCATTTGGCCATTTCTAATGATATTGGAATTACCTTTACTAGTAGGCAGTCTGGCAGTGAAACTGGTCCATTGTTCGATTACTGATGCAAATGGTGCCTCTTCACTGCATTCCCGTAGCCGTTTTAGTGCCAGATCACTTGTCAGTTGGTTGTTTCGAGATTCTGTTTCCCAAGTTAACTTTTTATAATTAGTGGTTCCAATTTGACCTTCAGTTGTTAGATAGATTTGGTGATTTTTATTTTTGAATGTTGTGGTAATGATTTGCTGACAATGATCACTCTCCAAGACTTGCTTTAAATGGTATGATGTATAGTTGCCAAAGATATTTGGTGATACCATAGTATAATCTATACGGGATTTAGTACTGTTGGTGTAGTAGGACCATGCTGGTGGTGAGTCTGTTGAAAATCTTCCATTGAGTGTTCGTAGCCCCAAGGCTTCCATATCCTTTATAAAATTTATACCTAATTGTTGAAGACCTTGTTTATTTAAAGGGTCTGTTACCTGAACCGGGATTGACCATTGCTGGTCTTGCGATTGCGTTACTTCGTCCCTTGTAAATGATATTAAAAGATTGAGATTGAAATCTTCTGAAATAAAAAAATCCATAAAGGGATCCTCAATCCTTTGCTCAAGCAGGTACGTGGACAGTGCTGCACACATGGTTTTCCTGGAGATGAGTGTAGGAGGGATATATATGTTAACCAGCTTCAATGATCTTTTTTGTCCGTACACCCAATATCTCACCAATATAGACTGAAAATTCATACTGTTTGTAAATATTTCAGCATGTTTCACGTTGAGATCAATTGAAATGAAAATTGCTAGCCCACCTGAGGGGCGTCCATGAGTGCTTTCCTTGATAGCAGGTATGTAGTATCCTTAATAACCATGTATTATAAACGGGGTTATTGCCCAGGTCTCTTGTAGCAAAATTATTTGATAGCGCTTAAGTAGCTCGGTTATCTTATCTAATTTATTAGTTATATCATTTACGTTCCATGAACAAATCGTTATTTCCATAAAGGGTTTATTTGTAGTTTTAGCTGTTTTTTCATGTTTTGTTTGTCAATAGGTATTATTTCCATGTAGGGCACTCTTAATCCAGAAATCATTTATACCAATTTCAGTTTTATCGATAGTGTCTTCTGCTTGGTCTAGCACTCCTTTATCTATCCGTTGATTTGGATTTCTAAGAACCAAATAGGTTTGGAGGCCCTATTTGCCTTTTTCTGGACCATTCAGATTTAATGCTTTCAAAAGCGGTGTGGGATATTCTTTAGTCATGATTCTATTAACCAATATTCCCTATTTACGGAAGGTGTCTTCTTGACTTATAATATGCTCAGCTATGACAGGGGAGGCAAGTGTTATTATTGTTGTTGGTAATTGGCCATCTGGGTTTTCTAAGAATCCAACAGAATCAATATCTTTAGTTGTCACTTTTTCCAAAGACGGGACTGATGAAAAAAGGCACAATAAGTTGCCTCTATTGAGCGTATCTTGTTGACCTCTAGACTCATATATAGGTTTAAATGTTAGTTGTTCCCTCTTATGGTCATTTGTATCCCCTGTGTTTTGGAAATGTAACTCCCCTTTGACGATATTTATAACTCTTTCATTGTTGGCTCTTTTTACAATTTGTAATTGCTCCTTTTTTGTTGTTTCAATCACAATTTCTGTCAGTGCCATAGGTTCCAAGGGCTTTGCTGGTACAACCCAATTGAGTTGTCTTTTGTCTGTGATGGTTTTATTTGGTGTTTTTAGATTTTCTTTTACTAGTTTAGTTGACAAAAGTTCATTCCTATTTGCTTCTTCATTTTGAGCATAAATCGCTGGATGTTGGTCCCTTGGCACGTCATACATTGTTGTTTTCTTCCTGTACAGTGTTACATATTTCTCGTGTTATTGGCCCATTTGTATTGCAACAATTAAGTACTATTTGAGTCTCAATTTTTTTAACTTTACCACTGGAAGGGTTACTATTGGCACTTATGTGGCTTGATGTATATTGTTTAGGTTTCTTATTTCCGCAGGTGGTATTCTCCATATTCTTGACCATATTAGTATTATTGCTTTTTTGCGCAAATATATCATAATACTTAGTTTTCTCATTTGTCTGTATTGGTGACTTGTTACTTATTTCCCTGGTTATTTCCCTAATAGGTTGATTTTCTATATTTCCCTTAAGTGGTCTGCTTTGTAGTGGTTCCCCTAGAGGGAATAGTCCTACTTGTTCCACTAGTTTTGCTTTATTTCGGGCTTTACGCAACTTTTTCTTGTTCCTTTTTGACATAATAAAAGGGTTCCGGTCTGTGTCACTTTTTTCCTCCATTTCAGTATATCCTTTGCTTATTTCCATTTCTTGTGCAATTTCTTTCTCAGTTTCAGTATTTTTAGCAATGTCTCGAGTATTTGGAGTTAGTCGATCTGTCAATCGATTAATCATTTGAAGTTCAATTTGGCATGCCTTGTTCTCTTTTTTAATTTCTTTATTTCCAGGTGGGCAAATCATACCTCTATTCCCATATAAAGATCAGTTAAGGCCCCTATTAAGTGTTGTTTTAACATCTTCTAGCATCGTACTAATAACCTCTGGTATAGTTGCCAGTTTGTTGATTATTGGTGTGTGTAAACATTCTACATATGATGTTGATTTGTCTGCCTGTACTCTGGTTATCAGGGAGTTGAGGTTAGCTAATTTGAGATCTATTCCTGCTACTGCTTTAGCCATTGTGCTTAGAATATCAATTTGGATATCCATTTTATTAGACTGAAGTGATAATGCTTCAATAGTAAGTGTTGAAGTTTGATAGAAAATATCCCAAACCGAGTCCGAGTCCTGGTTATCAATGGTTTTGGTTTTTTCACTCCCCTGCAGTTTAAGATCATTCCTAATAAAGAAATTTTCGTTGTTACTAGTTAGTATTGTCTTTGCAGTCTAATAATTGTTCCGGTTCAGAGATTCGCCTTCTTTTAACTCCCGCAAGTTGTATTACCTCCCTGTCTGAGTTGGCATTGGTTGCTTGTTTCGATGGTTCAACAGATTTGGGGTTTAATGAATCTTTTATTTGAGTACCTTGTTCTCTACTTTCCTTGCTTAATGATAGCCTGGCATTTTCAATATCCAATGAAACCATTTTTTCTTTACTTAGTTGACTCTTGAGCATGCAACTATCCGACGTATTTAAGATGGTTTGATTATTGGTTGTTAGTATCCCTATTTGTGCTATATTTTTCTTTATTACAACATTGACTTCCAAAGGTAGCCTAGATGGCATGGATACTATTCCTGAGACCCCATTGAGGTCATTAACAAAGGAGTCTCCAGTTTCTATCCCATCTTTAGTATTCCCTATAGTAACAGATTCTTGTGAGCTCGTTATATGCATATCATCCTGGTCCGAGGCTTCCATTGATATTTGATTTACAGGGTTCACTGAGCTGTTAGATTGTGTGATCACCATATTTACCTCATTTATTCCAGGTTGTTTATATTTGCTTTCTGGGTTGTTATGTGGTATAGCATTAATAGGTATAATTGGGGTTTGTAAATTACCTAATGCTTGGTCGCCTTGGATAGACAATAGAACTCCTGTTGGATCCTTTAGAAAGTCAAATTTTTTAGGAATTTTAGAGGATTTTTCAAACATTCTCGCAATTGGTGAGATGAGGGTTTGTCTCAGCTCCTTAGATTGTGCCTTGGAGTTCTTTATGGTATTTGGAGCTTTAGATTTACGTGATCTACGTGCCGGGGGTGCAGATAGCCGTTCCCTCCCGGAACGCATTGTTACTTATGTGGTACAGTGATATCAATGTAGTATGTAGTATGGTTTAGGACCGATCAAACTCCCTGGTAGAAAAACTGTGTGTAATTCAGCCCGTCTGTGATATCATATATACCTTGTATAATACTTTCTGCAATAAACAGTGACGTTCTTTTCAGGATTAGATTACAATAGATGTAGATTCTTCCAGCACGGGATCAACAGAAAGTATGGGAGTAGGTACTTTGAATTGCCTTATTTGCCGACCTGTCTAAGCACAGGGTAAGCACAGGCTAAGCACAGGGCAGATAAGTCTTTCTGGCTTCGTGTCTCCCCTTATCTTATCGATCCAAGCTGTAGATCCAAGCTGTAGACCAACTACCTCTCCAGCCTGTCTACTCACTGCTAATACACTGCTAATACACTCGTTCCGCGGCCGCCAATAGCACCACGCACTGGGACCAACCAGCATGGCAATATGACCTCAGTGCGAGCCTCAATCAAACAATCATCGAATGAACAATTTGGCAAGGCACTGCGGTGGTAGGCAGACAGTGATAGGCAACCATAGGCAACGATAAGCAACCATAAGCAGCAGCTGTACAGGAAGGGTAATGGCACTAACAGCAGGTAGGTGAAAAAGGGGTAGAAATACGATTGCAAAGTGTATAGGAGCACTATTTTTTTTCAAATGGCCCAGTACCTCAGTATCACATTGGTGTCACATTGGTGTCTTGTTCATTGCCTGGCATATCTCCAAGTTTTCTCTATTTTTTTTTTTTCAGCACGTGCCTCAGAGCCGGCCCTGTAGCAGCTTGCAGATCGCTTAACCACCACTGCGGGACTAGCAGTGGATATTGCTTCCTTCGCTCCCTTCACTCGGGGGGAGCAAGAGCTTCACGCTGTTTAGCTCCTTTAGCTTTCTGCTGCTCTTCTGGCGCTGGCCCTGGCTCTGGGTCGCAACTCCGCCCCAAACAAACCGTGGTTGGAGCCCCCCACTGCCTTGCGGACTCTCACAGTTTGCCAAGTCGACCCAAAAGCTCTCTGCTGCTCTCGTTGTCCCAGCTGCCCAAGCCGCTGCAAAGAGCCTCACAGCTCCCGCCGCTCCTGGGCCGCTCCCGTTTTCCGCCTGCCGCAGCTGACAAGGAGACTGGAACTCTGGCGGCCTCCCGCGCTCACACCCCTCGCGCTCCGCACCTCACTGCACGGGGGGGCACGGGGGGCAGGGTACAGCAGGTACTAGCAGGGTACAGCAGGCAGATTTTCAGCTGGGGAGAGGCTGAGAGGCTAAAGGGCCGACGATAGGCTGAAGACGGTAAAGCCCGCGGGTGCCTGCCAACGCGTCCTCTCACCCTCCTCTCACTCACGCCTCCAGCGCTTCGGCGATCTACGCTCCACTGCTTCAGTCTCTATGGTAACAGGCATTAAGCAGAGTGGGGGTAGGGTTCAAAGGTATGTCAATTGGAAAGGGTTGAAATGTGTAACCAATAGAAATGTGTGTTAGCTCTTGAATTAATGTGGGAAGCAATGCGGTTTGATATTTACATGTATATGTGTGCAGAATGAGAGGGAACGTTTGCCATTTTTTGGTTTTGGTAAGAGCAGTGCACTACAGACATTCTGTATAAGAAAATCTAGTGTGACATCGAGGAATGCTTTTTGTCACTTCTTCTTGAAAAAATTCGAGGACATAGAGTACAATTCTCTCTGCATTCAAATAAATCAAGGCTGAATTCAATGCTGTCCGCAGTGTAGATCCAAATCTGAATTCAAGTTGTGAACCCTGCTGTCCGCAGTGCAGATCGAAGGCAGTAGTTATTATAGATCTCGAGGAAAGCCTTTTGTCACTTCTTCACAAAGACATAGAGTACATTTCTCTCTGCATTTAATTAATCAAGGCTGGATTCAATACTGTCCGCAGTGTAGATCCAAATCTGACTTAAAGTTGTGAACCCTGCTGTCTGCAGTGCAGATCGAAGGCAGTTGTTAGCAAAGACATCAAGGAATGTGTTTTGTGACTTCTTTACAAAATCTGAGGACATAGAGTACAATTCTCTCTGCATTAAATACATGAGACTGAATTCAAGTTGTGAACCCTGCTGTCCGCAGTGTAGATTGAAGGGAGTAGTAGGTACATACATAAGTCTGTGGTGTTGTGGCGCTGGTTTTGAAGGGGGCCTGTGTTGAGGAGGCACAAGGTCATGGTGGCAGCCAAGTGCCAGGGTGAGGGTCGCTGCTCTGGCAGACTCTTTTGTCTTCGCACAAGTGACCCACGCCCAGGCCGTGCCCTGTGTATTTATACTTTTACGCTGGAGTTGCGGACGTTGGACCAGCCCACTCTGCTTCCACTTCAAGGGGAGAGACAACACAGATACATGACCTAGATCTTCCCCAGTGTCTGAGGTAATATGGTTGTGTCCACTGTGCAGTACACTACACATATCAATACTATATAACCACAAGGAGAGGTTTGCGGTTTGTATAGTGAGTTCTCTGCAGCACATCACCTGTACACTTGGGATTGTGTGAATTATTGCTGATAGGCAAGTTGCCTCTCTCACACATAGTTGGTTGCCACATCTTCGAACATTAATCTATTATGCGGTTGAGGGGATGTGGTATTTTGGGATGGTCCGTTGTCTTGTTTTGCGCTGCCTTGGTGGTAGTAGGGGGGAGTGGTCCAGGGGGGAGGTTCTGGTGGTGGTGGCGCTGGTTGTTGTGGCTTTGTTGGGTGTCGGAGCTTCATGATTAGTACCTCTACACGTCTTTAGATGTGGGTGTGAGTTGGGTCTAATTCACGCCGTAGATAGTCTACCTTCTTACACCAGTTAAAGGTTGATGTTAATTTGTTACTGGTAAGTGGGACTATTGACTGTTTTTAGGTAGCATTGCAGATTTGGCTGGTTGCTGAAAATATGGGGAAGTGCTGTTTTCGTGTTTTTTTGTGCACAGGAAGTCCTAGTTTGTATATCATTAGCGTTAGTTGTGGCTTTGGTTTGTGGCGAGTTAATTTTTTTTTTTACTGTCATTTGCAAAGACATGTAACGTCAACATTTAATAAACATACACACCGTTGCACAACAACATCCATTATCCAGCGTTTGCAACTTGACATTGTAATTGGTTAGTGCCAATTTTGTTGGCGGAAGGTATCGATGAAAGAGTGGTGAGATTGGCAGTTTTTACCACAGTTGAAAATGGTATGATGATTTAAAAAAAACAGAAAATAAGATATGCCTAATGAACAGTATAATTAGACATTGGCATTTAAAAAACCTTTGAAATTCAATGAAAAAACATAGATTTTACAGACACACCAATACAAGTTTCTAAAAACCCACTTAGTGCTTCCTAGATCTACGCACACATCTAAACAGTAACCTATAGATTCACTCATACATGCTTACAAAGATCAATAGAACACTATCAAATATACTTATACACCTACATCAACATTACACACCAGCACACATCCTATTCACTTATGCAGTCATCCTACTCACTTATGCAAACAATTGTTCATACTAACATTTACTCAGCCACACACTTATACAAACACCACTTCATTTATTTATATAGATAGTAACTCATACTTAGTGTGTTATAAAATCACTATTACAAGTATTCAGTTATCCATACATTCACTCATACAATCACTGTGTCTTATGTATACTTATTTATATACAACTGTCACATACACTGCCTTTTATATTTCTACTTTGTTTGACATGTATCATTGAGAAATATGTTTACTCATCACCACACCATTAAGACATTCCCTCACCCAAACAACTGTTTCCACATGCAGTGTTAACCTCATATACCTACTAAAATCAACTATTTGCACATCTTCGGACAGTTACACACCTCCCACCCAACCACACACACATTCACTCTCCCATACAAATACTAAATTAACTAATCAATAACTAATATAGACTTTCACATAGCTAGTAACCAACTTATGCAGTAGTTAACACAACAAGCGACAGTGATACAGATATTCACAAAGTTTAATAATTATCCCATATATTTAGTGAGACACTTTAAAATAGTCACTTAGACAGTCAATCAAACTGTTCCTAAATCATCCATCTAGATATTTATATATCCACTCATTCTTCAATGCAGATTGCCATATATATATATATATATAATACATATTTAAATATCGAACCAAACCATATTCACTGGATGATGTCATCAGTGATGTCAGCAGTGATGTCATTTGAGATGTCATCAGTGATGTAATCAGTGATGTCACTGATCATGTAATGAATGATGTAATATATGACATCATCAGCAGTGGATTGCGGGCACGTGAGTTACAGTTAGTAGAACTAACTATAACAGAGGAATTTCAATGGTTTTGTACGCATGAAATGTCCAGCTAACTATAATACCCCGGAAACCTATGATTTTTTCAGTGAATATTACCTACTGGCGGTTGCCAGTAGGTAGTTATAGTTAGGACCTAGTTTCCATAGGAAATCCACAGCATTCTATTTGGAATCACTTTGGCGTCGGTGGACGAATGTACATGAATTTCTCCCAGAAAATGGCCTGCTCATTTCCGCTCCTTCTCTGAAAGTTTGGGGGTGATTCGTCAAGTGGGGGGGGGCGGCGAGAAAAAAGGGGGTCCCAAAACGTGTTTTCCCCATGAAATTTTCCATTTGGCATAGAGATAGAGTTTGTTAAATGGTGTAAATCCATTCAGTCGTTCCTTAGAAAATGACAAGTAAAATCATAGCGATATCTAGAGACGGAGTACAGCACGCGTAAGGAAATCCGTACAATTACGAGCACGAGCTGCATGCTGATTGGCTGTCAACTGTGCGAGATCACTTCTTACCAGGAAGTGTTGGCATCCATCTTGTTCATCGCTAGAAGCGACTGAGAATAAAACAGTAAAACAAAGTTGAGAAATAAGGAAAGGGGGCAGGGTAGAAATATTCTGACCCTCTAGGCTTGCTCAGGGGGTCGTACATGGATCTTTAGGGTCAATTTTTTTTCTTTTAAATAAAAAATCGGGGGGTATGCGCATGGTATGCGTACGCGGTGGAAAAGCGAAATAAAAAATAGAAGTCCATTTTATTCATTAGGTCTCGGGGGGAAAATTCTGGGGGCAATTTCTAGAGCTATATTTCTATGACAGTATGTAAAACTTTCCGTTTTTTTTTCCTGCATCAGTTGTACTCTCTACGCATGCGCAGCCTTGTTTGCAAGTGCACTTTTTTTCTTTTTCTTCAAGTTCGCCAAGCAAACCTCTCCTGATTTTAGGTATTAAATTTGCTGCTTACTTTTCCCGGATCATGTGTGTCATCCGGTGCTATACTTTTCTAATATATTATTAAACATAGTGTATGTATATTTATTTGAAATTTAGTGTCAAGGCGCCAAACGTTGATTACATACTCCGTACAACCGCCATTTTAGTAGTTTTCCTCTGTTATTTTTATTATACCTGTTACTTTCATTTTACCCTGCGCATATTTTCTCTGGGGTCAATGAGATTTCCTGCCACAGACACCACGGTGTTTGTCTTTGACCTCCGATCTTATCAGACTTGGTCACACGTATACCTAGAAACTAATTTGAAGGATGTACGCCACAGTCATTACAACGCGTGTTCGTCAACAAAAAAACATTATTAAGAATATGCGTTTATCATGCGTGGTAAATGCACACTAGTTGTGAAAGCATGTGTGGTAAAACGATATGCATGCTAAAGATTTTGTGGTGACGATCATGCGTGCTTATGAATCGGGTCTGGGCGTGGTGGAGTCTAGGGCACCAGGCGGAGACCCACGCAGCTCCACTCATACAATATAGAATTAAAATAGGATTTTTGAAACTTTAAAAAAAATTATTTCATAATTATGCTAGAGTAAGTCTTCTGTTAGTATGTTCATTAAATATATGAATATATGTTTTTAAACAATTGAAAACATTTGCGTCTTTTTTGGACGGGGCGCCGTACATGACATCACACGGAAGCTTTGATGCGATGCGTAACGTCAAAGCGTATTCTTAGCGTATGCTGAGAATGATTAGCAGTACAAACTATGGTGTGATTACTCTCTCACTGTCAAATAAGAGCACAGGATGCCCTGTGAGAATGGTTAGAAGTGGTCACTCATTGGAGATCCAATGCAGGTGTGTGGCTTATCCACAGTATCATACCGTTATTTTTTAACCTGTTTCAGTTTGTGGTTTGCATGAAATACTATGCTATAGGCAGATATGGATGTTTAGGCAGCGCTTATCTCCATGAAGCTTGATTATTACCATTTACATATAGGTGCCTGAGGGAGGGAAAAGAAGTCTATGTGAATGGCAAGGATTGCACAATAGCACCAGATCACTCCTTAATTTGTAGACACATACAATTGCATGGCTCTTGTAAACAAGATGCGCCTAATTTGGACTGAGTTTTGAAAGGTAGTCCGACACGTGCTCTCATAACAACGTTCAGTTTACTGGAAACAAGAGTTATTTACTTTGAAATAATGGAGATTGTTGTGCAATGTTAGCAGGCATCGCTTACATGATTATGGTAACTGAGCGTGTGGTTTGATTAAAAAAAAGTTGTGTTAACTCCTCTGCATGGGAAGCTGGATGTTTCCATCTGGCTGTCGATTTCGACCTTAAAAGCAGAGTCAATCAAATGAGTCGTATTAAGAGCGCTATTATCTCAAAAAGAGGTCGCTCTTACATCTGCTACAGAAACATTTTTCCTTCATGTAGCAAACACCCGCACAGAAGTGCATGATTTTTTTAATACAGATGTGCTCTTGAATTTTGGGGAGTTAATTTAGAGTATCTTTAATGTGTCCCTTACTTTTTTAAAGTTAGAAGCAGTGGCCTTGTGACTTTTGTAGAAACTATATTTGATGTCTTTTCAGGATTTTTTCATTCGATTTTTTCCAGCATCTTTGGTGGATTGCGCTTAATACTCGCATTAGTTTCTGGTGTGCTTTTATTAATTTGTTTACATAAATATGGACGACAATATGTCCCGGCTATTAATGGTTCGCAACCGAATGCTTAGTTATTATGGAGCGCTGCCTCTGGCTACATTGAGTGCAGTTTATGGATTATCATTTCGATTTTCATTTTTTACATGCGTTTAACCTGTGTTCCATTGCCTGAGCTGCGATTTCGACTGGGCCCTGGATTTGTGTCTCTGCAGTACGGTGTCTCCCAACGCGGATTATGACCAACTGATGAGCCCCTTAGTGGTTCATGACGTGGTTTTTTCTGGCGGCGGTATTATGGCCTTTGCAGCGATACATGGAATAATGGGACGTTGGAATGTTTTTGCAGCATCGCTTGAGTTCTTGGCACGCCGTTACATTGAAGATGACCCGAGTTTTCCTCCGATGGTGATAGAGGCTCCGGTCGTTGAGGAACATGTATGTTCATTCCCACTATTGAATTGGATGGCTGAAATCTTTTCAGATGAGAACAACGACTTCCTATTGGAGGCTATAGCTATATACTGTGCTTACAAGCTGTTGGATTAAGACTCTTTGTTTTTTCTACGTATTCTTTATTATTTAGCTACTGCTTTCTATCAAAGAGTGAATATTTTTTTTTTTGAAAATGTGAACTTGACTCTGCTTTTTTGGCTTGGACTCTGCTTCCTAATTCGCCCACGCTTATATCACATGCTTTGATCAGGGAAGGGTGCCGTGGGGCTGAGCGTTGCACTCACACCCTGTTAAGTTAGCATGGGTTTATTAGAAGCTTACACGCTATTTTTGCTTCCTGCTCTCCTTTGCACACAACACGTACTTGTGATATTGTTTAGAGAAGGCTGAGTATTTTGCTTTATATGAGAATAATTTGGTGTGCTAGATTTGTAAACTGCTTCGCTAGTTTTGTGTGTATAGTGAGAGCATGGAACAGCAAGGTTATCTTGAATACTGTGTCTGTTATTCAGAATGATCCTCGCACGTTCGAGCCATAATACATATGCAGCTGTGGCCACCTCTGATATTGGCACGTTTCATAATGCATTGTGGAGGCAAAGTTACACACAGTTGGAGAACATTCGTATCTTGACAGTTTGTGGAGCACTGAATGTGATCCACTACTGCTGAGTACCAGAGGTATGGGTCTGCCTATGTAATCCTATAAGACTTTCTGTAGTTATAAACCAATCTGCTAGGTAGAGAGGGTTAAATGTAGGTATATTTTAAATTTGTTTACCTTTAGCATTATAGGATGCTTTTTTCATTTGTATTTCATAGAATAGTAACAATGCTGACAAATATGTTTCGGATAATATGTTTGGTTGTGGTTGTATTTTCTAAGGTACTGTGCATGAGATTATGGCGTTAGAAATAAACATTTCAAAGTTGCACATGTCTTTATTTACATCTTGTTTTTGATTGGTGTAAGAGTATATTGAAAGAGTGTTTTTGTTATCCACTTTACTTCATGTAATCTAAGTTGCATGTTCTGGGTTGACTAGTCATTGGTGTTTTTGCTCTAGGGTGGAGAACCAATGTGTGGCTGATTGCTAGTTTGCTAGGGGGTTTGTGTAGTAAGGTGGGTTTTGGTACACTGTAATTGACTGAGGTCCTAAATCTTTATGCACTGTGTATGCGGTACAAAAGGGGGTAGTTCGGGCTGGACTGTTCCCATGAGGCACAGGGTCAGACTGATTTGCATATAGCCATGTCTGAACTGGGGTGGCAGAGTGGGCTAAAGAACGGTGATGGATTAAACCCAGATCTTTTGACTGGGTGTGAGTGTTTGATTGATTCAGATGCTCCGTCCATCACCACCACCTTTTGTACCAGTTCTGTGTATGAGCAGAATTCCTGGAACAGTAGTTACAACAAAAAAGGCTCAATAAAGGGCTTGCACTTTGAATATGACTATAAAATAGAAGAATAGTTGAAAATCACAGCTAAGGAATGCAGCAATTAGATGTGTGTATGTGTGGATGATGTGTAGATTGAGTTGAAGATGAAAAACGTGAAAAATAAGAAAACCTGGAGAGACGCAAACTACCCACTGTATTGTCAGTGAAGGGGATCTTTGGATTTCTAGGTCATTACACAGATTGGCTGTTGGATTCCGCAGTGGGAGCAAGAGAAACTAGTACCACATCTAAGGAAGAAAGCTAGTGCATAAAGTAAATACAGTTGGGTAGATTTACAAGCTCGTGGGAAAAATGCTGCAAAGGTGGCGCAAGGGGCTTGTAAACCTGCCCCAGTGTGTGGTAGAAAAGACGCAAGAAAGGACGGAAGTGTTCAAATTACACAGTGCTATTCACGGGTAGTAGTTACCAAGAAGGCTGAATAAAAGGCCTGCACTTTGAATTTGAATTAAAGAAGAATAATTGATAAGCTCAGCCAAGAATGGTAGCAAGTAGGTGTGAGTATTTGTGGTTGTTGTGTTGATTGAGCGGAAGATGAGTAAGGTGAAAAATTAGGGAGGTTGCAGACATGCAAACTTTCCATTTCTTTGTAAAGGAAGTAAAGGAAGTGGGTGTTTAGTTTTCCGGTGCATATATATATTCACTGAAAAAAACATAGGTTTCAGGTACGTTATAGTTTGGAATTAGCATTTAAAAAAACTTGCAAATTCACTGAAAAACCCATAGGTTTCACACACGTTATAGCTAGGAATTAGCATTTAAAAAACCTTGGAAATTCACTGAAAAAAACATAGGTTTCACATATGTTATAGTTAGGAATTAGCATTTAAAAATCCTTGCAAATTCACTGAAAAAACCATAGGTTTCACACGTTACAGTTAGCTGGACATTTCACTCATACAAAACAATTGAAATTCCCCTTTTATAGTTAGCTCAGCTAGCTATAACTCGCGTGCCCGTAATGCACTGCTGATGACTTCACATATTACATCACTCATGACATGGTCAGTGACATCACTCATGACATCACTGATAACATCTCAAATGATATCACTGATGACATCATCCTTGTGAAAGAGTGGCAGATCTCCTCTCACTATAATATAACCTTTGATATATACATTCAAAAATAGAAACTACAATTTTGAAAAGAATGGAGATACCAATACCAGTTACAACAACCTGTTCAGTAATTCCACCATCTAAATACACCACCACTCATTTACCAACAGTTCTATATAGTCACTCATACATGTACTCACTCATTATATGTAGTCAATCACCTATACATCCTGTTACACAGCGATACTCATCCATACAGTTACTCACACAAATACTCACACATGCAAATCAACAATCAAACACCCATTTACTTGCATATACAGCTATACACACACCACTACACTTATTTTTACAGAAACGTACACATATTTACTCTCTTAAACAATCACTTATAGAAACACATATTTATTTATACAGGATATACAATCTCTCACACTCTCACATATAATCACTTATATACATCAATACTCACATATAGTAGATTACAACATATGTAGTTACTCATAAAGATACTATTGAGACAGTCATTCACTCACTAACACACCCATGCTCACACTCATCCACCCATCGTCTATCGTCCACCTGGCTCTGTTATAGCATGGGCAACTGCCCTCCTGGAAATCATAAGTCCCTTAGTGATGAAAGCTGCCAATTTTTCCCTTGTTTGAGATTCTAATATACATTTAGAAAATCTAACTTGCACAGCAACTTCAGAGCTTATCTCCGATTTAGCCGCCTTGAACTTAAACCTTGAACTTAAACCTGTTAATTTCTGGACCAACACATACTGCAGGTCTCCTACTTGATCCTATTTTCTCTAACCTTAAGGCAATCAGTGTTATCCACGCACTGCCAATTTGCTGGTCAGATTACTATATGATTAGGTTTTCACTTCAAGTAGTCCTGCATGAATCTAAATTTCCTCTGATCGACCCATGCTAATAATAAATTGGAAAAAGTTAGACATGGAAACATTGAACACCATCTTAAATCTACACCTTCCTTGTTCAAAGCAATCTGTACATTCACTATCTACAGTAGTACAGAATTGGCTTTTTACAGCAATTGACACTTGCCTTCCTCTGTCCAAATTAAAACGTAAGGGCCCTCGACCCTCTGCTCCTTGGTTTACGGAAATATTCACTAAAACAAAAATCTGAATGTAAAAGCTTTGAACGCAGATAGAGAAAAATGTATTAACCGGAGGCGAAAAAAGTTTACAAAAGTAAATTAAATAAATATCATACCCTCTGTAATAAGGCTCGAGCCAATCATGTGTGCTCCACCATCTCGGATGCTCTAAATCGCTCCAAAACCCTATTTAAGATGGTGAAAGAATGTGCGGGATCTAAAACTTTAGCCACACCACCAGATCTAAATAAACTGCAATGTGAAACATTGGCCACCTTTTTCATACCAAAGGTGGACAAAATCTACCAAGGAATTGCAGCAGCCCAGAATAGTAGTCCTCATTCTGCTGCAATTCCACTGTGTCAACAAACGATTGGTAACCCAGGTCAAAAGGGCGCTCTGCAAATAAGGGGATAGTATAAATTTCCAAGGTATCTATTCGGTGCTCCTAAGGCAGGGTGTGGTCACCAACACTCCACACAACCTACCCAGTAGGTCTACAAAACAAGTTAATTTTCCTGAGCACTCAAGATGTACAGTTCAATATCCAAATTAAAGTTCCGCTGAATTTATCTGATGCAGTCACAGGTTGGTAATCCAAACTAAATCATCAACGAAAGTCCTTCAAATCACGGATAATATTTTATTTTCCTCTTTTCTGGATTCAAACTCTCCAAATTCCATATACAGAAGTCATTGGATTATTCAGCTAACACGTGTTTCGTCAGGTTAATTTTATACACATCGACTTCATCAGGGCTGAAACCACAATACAAATAAACATCACTGTAATTCATTTAAGATAACATATAAATCTTAACTCAAATATTTTGTGGAATCCCGTGATGAGCCGAAGAGAATCCGGCAAGAAAAACCAAGAAAAACATACACCCAATATGTGCACGTCTTCATTAAGCCATCACCAAATATTATGATTAAGTTTCAAGCATTCAATCCAAAGAAATTTTAATATATATAACCTAAAAAACACTCATCCTCGTATCGAAAGAAACATTTGCGGGTTAAAGTACCCCAAATAATGCCCCACAAGGGATCTGCTATCTCCTATCTTTATATTTTAGATGGGTGGCCCCATCATGAGTGATACCTCATTTAAGTCTATTAGTCACGTGTCACTCTATCTAATGATTTTTAGAGTTATTATAGACTCTACGACACCACCCAAAGCAAGTCAACTTGGGTGCTTTGAAACAATAATCCAAGAAAATAATTATGAATTTTTACCGTAATCCACATGTATCGATAAATTCACTTTTGAAATAATCAGTCACTTCGTACTTCCAAATATGAAGTCAAAAGACCCTGCAATTTAAGCAATCCAAAACCTCCAATTAGAAAAGTGTCTCAGGATGATTTATAAACCAACTTATATCACCCTTAGTTCTCCACCAGAAACTCACCCCACTCTTTAAGTATGTTCTGAACAGGAGTCCTCACATATCATCCAACGTAATCGAGTCACCACACTCACGATCTGTAATAGTGATCGAGTGTAAAAATAAATACTTCAGTATCTTTTTAAATACGTAATTAAAACTATTCAGTTTTATCTAATGGTTCTAAATATTTATTTTTCATTAAAACACACATTCACTGGATGATATCATCAGTGATATCATTTGAGATGTCATCAGTGATGTCATGAGTGATGTCACTGACCATGTCATGAGTGATGTAATATGTGACGCCATCAGCAGTGCATTGCGGGCATTCGAGTGAGTCCAACTAACTATAACGTGGGAATTTCAATGGTTTTTTTAAATGCTTATTCCCAACGAGTGTTAAACCTATATTTTTTTCAGTGAATATATATATATATATATATATATATATATATATATATATATATATATTACCTACTGGCGGTCGCCAGTAGGTAGTTATAGTTAGGATAATTTTCAATGTTAAATCTCAACATTCTATTTTGAATAACTTTGGCGCCGGTTGACGAATCTGCCTGAAATTTTCAGGAAAATGGTCTCATGGCGGTCCGGTCCTTCCCTGAAAGTTTGGGGGGGATTCGTCAAGCGGGGGCCGAGATAAAAGGGGGGTCCCAAAACGCGTTTTCCCCATGTTAATTTCCATAGGGCGGTCGATTTCACTTTTAGCCCGAACGGCTGAATGGATTTCCACCAAACTTGGCAAAATTGTAGGGACTGGTAGCCCGATGTGCCTTTGCTATGTCTCAAGATATGTGCTCCAGTGGATTTTGAGTAATTAAGGTTCAAAAAAATATATATATCTATAGCAGCGCACGGGTACGCGCACGGGTGCGCGTACCGTGCGCGCCACGCGACTTGCGCGAGGAAAGCTGATTGGCTCTCGGGTGTCTGTAAACATTCTAAACAGTCCGGAGCGGCCGCCATCTTGTGTCTCGGTAAAATCGAGACACAAGAGGTGGCCAAAACAAAGAGGGAAATGAACATAAGGGGGCAGAGTAGACCCCCCCTGACCCCCTAGGTTTGATGTGGGGGCCATAAAAGGGCCCCGCAAGGCAAAAAAAAAAATTTATTTTTTTTTGATTTTCGCGGGGGGAGCGCCCGGTACGCGCACGGGTGCGCGTACCCGGGAGCGTACCATGGGAAAAAAGAATGACAGTTTTAAAAGTAGCTGTTTAGAAAAAAAAATGTTTAGTTGTTTTTTTTATACATACACATACATATATATAAATGCATATGCACATATATATATGCATATATGTCTATATGTGTGCGTGTAGAGAGAGGTAGAGAGGTAGAGGTGTAGAGGTAGAGAGGTAGAGAGGTAGCGGTAGAGAGGTCGAGATTAGTAGAGAGAGAAGAAGAGAGAGGTAGAGAGGTAGAGAGTAGAGAGTGAGTAATAGAGAGTAGAGAGTGAGTAGTAGAGAGTAGTAGAGAGCAGTAGAGAGAGTAGCAGAGTGAGTAGTAGAGAGTAGTAGAGTGAATAGTAGAGTGAGTAGTAGAGAGTAGTAGAGAGTGAGTAGTAGAGAGTAGTAGAGAGTAAGTAGTAGAGTGAGTAGTAGAGAGCAGTAGAGAGTGAGTAGTAGAGAGTAGGAGAGAGTAAGTAGTAGAGAGTAGTGGAGAATATTCCAAAGTTTGGCACAGCACCACTTTCACAATGAGTCCAATCAAATCATATCACTTAGAGTACTTATTGAAGCGCTGAATCTTGGTGTATATTCAAATGCTTTTATTTTCCTTAAGTTTATGTACCACCGCCAGCCGAAACGTTTCGTTCTGTACAACAGAACTTCTTCAGGGCGTTCTTATTTCCTTCAAGTTATGTCGGTATCCCGTTGTCATATAACTAGATATTTCTTCCAAATGTTAGACGAGACATAAGTATATTCTTATTAAAAGTGACTAGGTATCAATTTTACCCACACAATTCGGGCAGACTTGAGTAATTTATAGCATCCTCAAAGTCAGTCTTTCAAAAATTCCAAAGTATAGGACATGATAATCCAAATCCAAATGTTTCTCAAGAAAAGTCATTTACAATCGTTCGGAATATCGGTGTTTGGGCAGATATGATCCAGGGACCCCCAGTATGCAAGGGGAATTAGTCCCCCCTCTACAAACATGCACGGGGGCTGCGTTGCAGAGAGGTGTAAAAAGGGTTGTGGCTTCATTACACCTCTCTGCAATGCAGTCCCCTGGCGCATACTGGAGATTCCTGGTGGGCTTTCAGGTCTTATATAGTTAGGAATTAGCATTAAAAAAACCTTTGAAATTCACTGAAAAAACCAAAGGTTTCACACCAGTTATAGTTAGGAATTAGCATTTAAAAAACCTTTGAAATTCACTGAAAAAACCATAGGTTTCACACCAGTTATAGTTAGGAATTAGCATTTAAAAAACCTATTAAATTCACTGACAAAACCAGTTATAGTTAGCTGGAAATTTTACTGACATAAAACCATTGAAATTCCCACGTTATAGTTAGTTGGACTCACTATAACTTGCGCGCCTGCAATGCACTGCTGATGACGTCACATATTACATCACTCATGACATGGTCAGTGACATCACTCATGACATCACTGATGACACCATCCAGTGAATGTGTGTCTTTCTGAAAAATAAATTTGTTTTATATATGTATTTGTAAAGGTCGATGGAAGAATAAATGTTTAAATAAGTGTGTAAATGGATGTTTTTTTTAAAAAAAATTGGTTGGTTAACTGGCTTATTAAGTGTATCTTAGTGAATACATATATTAGCGAGTATTGTTTAAATATTTAAATGTTTGTATCAGTGTTTCTCTTTGTGTATAAGTGGCTGCAGGGGTTGGTGACTGACTCACTGTTTGTATGTGTTTTGAAGACAGAATATGTGCAGGACTGTATGGGTGGACGAGTGTGTATATGTGTGTGTTAGTGAGTGAATGACTGTCTCACTAGTGTCTTCATTACTAACGACATATGTTTTAATCTAGTATATGTGAGTATTGATGTATATAAGTGAGTATAGTATATATAGTGAGAGATTGTAGGAGTTCCTGTTTAAATAAGTATGTGTTTCTATAAGTGATTGTTTAAGAGAGTAAGTATGTGTAAGTTTCCTTAGAAGTAAGGTGGTAGTGTGTGTATAAATGTATATGCAAATAAATGGATGTTCAATAGTTTATGTGCATGTGTGAGTATGTGTGTGAGTAACTTTTGGATGACTGCTGATGTGTAACAGGATGTATAGGTGTATCACTACATATGATGAGTGAGTATATATATGAGTGACTATATAGAACTGTTGGTGAATGAGTGGATGAGTATATAGATGGTGGAATTACTGAATTGGTTGTTGTTACTGGTTTGGGTATCTCCATTTTTTTGAAAATGTTTGTTTCTATTTTTGAATATTTGTTTCAAGCGTTACATTACACTGAAATTAGGTCTGTCACTCTGTCACAAGGATGGTGTCATCAGTGATGTCATGAGTGATGTCACTGACCATGTCATGAGTGATGTAATATGTGACGTCATCAGCAGTGCATTGCAGGCGCGCAAGTTATAGTGAGTCCAACTAACTATAACGTGGGAATTTCAATGGTTTTATGTCAGTAAAATTTCCAGCTAACTATAACTGGTTTTGTCAGTGAATTTAATAGGTTTTTTAAATGCTAATTCCTAACTATAACTGGTGTGAAACCTATGGTTTTTTCAGTGAATTATATATATATATATATATATATATATGTATATATCTCCAACAAACACAAACTCATCTGCTCCAGCCTCTTTAGAGTGAGGAGTGTTCAGCAAGGTAGCGAGCCTGATAAATCCAAAGCACAACTGCAACACACCATCGGAACTAATATTTCGGGTCAAGAATCACAGAGCCAGCACTCAATTTGAAATCAGCGCATGTTAATTCACACAGAGCAGTAATCGAAAACCCAAAGCGTTTAAGAGTTTAAAACACTCCTTGGTCACGGGAAAAATCCAAAGCCGGATTTTTTGTTAATTAGCCCCCGGGGGCCAAATACTGGGGGCATTTTTGTTTATTTTAATGGGGGGCCCAGAGGGGTACCCCAGCCCCAGAAACCGCCACCCCATGGCTTTAATATTATGTATTTGGGAGAGTGTTCACGCCCCCCCCTGCAGCCCCGGGGACCGCCACCCCGGGGCTTCTTTTAAAAAAAAATGAAAATAAAAAAACCTGTGTGGCGGAGCTAAAGACCCCCACACGCCCCGGGGACTGCCACCTCGTCGGGGCACCAATATTTAAAATAGGGGGGTCTGTGACGGACCCCCCAGTCCAGGGGACCATCACCCCCCACGTGGCCCCCCTCCTGGCACTGGGGACCGCCACTCCCTAGGGCGGCTCCTGCAGTGTTCCGGGGTGCCTACCCCTGGGACACTGCTGATTGCTATTGTAGGGCGGGAGCCTCGCGGCTCCCCCCTACCATACCAAACTGCGTTGGTTTTTGAAAGAGAGACAGGAAACCTGCTCTCTCTTTCAAAAACCAAAGCCGATTACTTTTCAGCATGGGGAGCATGCAGAAAAACAATGCTGGCTCCCGCAGGATGCGGGGAGCCGGCAGGGACTGCGGGGGGCTTGGGGACCCACCCACGGTCCCCAACGGAGAGGGCAGGTCCCGGGGGATGGGGTCCCCGTGGCCATAAGTTGCCCAGGAGGGGGACCACGCAGCCCCCCTCCACCATTAAAGATTAAAAAAAAAAAAAAAAGAGAGGCGGGGTCCCCGGGGCCTTAAGTGGGCATAGGATGGGGGCTTCCCATAAAAAAATTAAATAAATACGAATTGGGGAATTGGGGTGAGGCCCTGGGGGATGGGGTCCCCAGGGCCAAAAAAAAAGAAAAAGAAGGGGGGATACACAGCCCCAATTCTCGAAAGTAAATTTTAAGAAAAAACGGGATCAAGAGGAGGCCACGCCCCCTCTCTGCACCTCTCTTCAATTGCACCACTGGCGCGTTTGCAGAGGGGGAACAAATTCCCCTTGCATACTGGGGGTCCCTGGGGGCCAACTAGCCCACCAGGAGCATCCAGTATGGACCAGGGGGCTGCGTTGCAGAGAGGTGTAAAAAGGGGCGTGGCATCATTACACCTCTCTGCAAAGCAGCCCCCTGGCACATACTGGAGGTTCCTGGTGGGCTAATTGGCCCCCAGGGACCCCCAGTATGCATGGGGAATTAGTTCCTCCTCTGCAAACGCGCCAGGGGGCTATGTTGCAGAGAGGTGTAAAATGGGGCGTGGCCTCATTACACCTCTCTGCAGCGCAGCCCCCTGGCGCATACTGGAGGTTCCTGGTGGGCTAGTTGGCCCCCAGGGATCCTCAGCATGCAAGGGGAATTTATTCCCCCTCTGCAAACACACCCGGGGCTGCGTTGCAGAGAGGTGTAATGAGGCCTGCCCCTTTTTACACCTCTCTGCAGCGCATCCCCCTGGCGCATACTGGAGGTTCCTGGTGGGCTAGTTGGCCCCAAGGGACCCCCAGTATGCAAGAGGACTTAATCCCCCAATTTAGAACACGCTACGGGGCGCTTATGCACAGTGGTGAAGGTAGGGGGCGGGGCTTGAGGTGCTATGAGTGCAAACATGTCCTGTGGCACGTTTTAAGTTGGGGAATTAATTCCTCAATCCAGAGGTCTCCTAAGGGCCGACTAGTCCAACAGGTACCTCCAGTAAGCGCCATGGAGCTGCATTGCAGAGTGTTGTAATAAAGGGGGCTTGCCCTCTGAACACCTCTCTGCAACACAGCTCCCTGGCGCATACTGGAGGTACCTGGTGGGCTAGTTGGCTCATAGGGGACCTCAGGATTGAAGAGGAATTGATTCCCCAACCTCAAAACGCGCCAGAGGGCGTGTTAGCACACATGTCACCTCAGGCCCCGCCCCCTTCCTTCACTATTAAGCAAAATATTCCTCTAAAATCAACCGAACTACGAATTCCAATTTACTCACCTGTTATCACGAGAGACGTCAGTGCTGCATCTTTGAGCCCAGTACGTACCCTGAAAAGTAAATCTAACCTTACTTACAGTAACTTGTATTTCCTTCCATAGGCTAACATTGACTGGTTTCACTTGGAAATTCATCTAAGTGTGGAGTTTTGGAATGTTAAAAAATTCCAATAACATCAGCCAAACTACGACTTCTGATTTACTCACCTGTTATCAGGAGAAACCTCAGTGTTGCATCTTTCAGCCCATTACTGATCCTGAAAAGTAATTCTAACCATACTTACAGTAACTTGAATTTCCTTCCATAGGCTAACATTGACTGATTTCACTAGGAAATTTTTCTAAGTGTGGAGTTTTGGAACTTTCCAAGTGATGTCATCAGTGATGTCATTTGAGATGTCATCAGTGATGTCACTGACCATGTCATGAATGATGTAATATGTGACATCATCAGCAGTGGATTGCGGGTGTGCGAAATATAGTTAGTACAACTAACTATATAGGAGCAATTTCAATGGTTTTATATGAGTGAAATGTCCAGCTAACTATAACACCCCTAAAACTTATAGGGGCATATTATCAAGGGGGTTTATCTCTGCTTTTTTGACTTTAAAGGCCAAGAAAACGGAGATAAAATGATCTCCCTATTACCTAGCTCTCTATAACACCAGTTTTGAATGAATGAAATGAAATGAAAATAAATTCATTAAGCGCGGTTGCTGCCCACGGGCGTCCAAGCGCAGTTTTGCGACAGCTAGTAGGAGATAGCGGCCATCGTGGGCCCCACATTGCATGTCAGTGATATTTATCACTAATGACATGCAAAGTGGGCGTGCCAAGATGTTAGCGACTGAAAACAGTCGCTAACATCGCTATCTCCTATTACCAACTTTTGGAGATATTCGCGCTGAGCGCGAATATCTCCAAAAGCTAACACCTGCCCTGAGCAGTTCTTAGCCATGTTATCCAATGGGAGGTGGATAACATGGCTAAGAGCTCGGTAATGCATGAATATCGCTGACTTTTCACCGATATTCATGCATTGCAGCGATTTTTATCGCATTTGCGATAAACCTTGGTAATACCAAGGTTTATTTGCGGTAAAAATCGCCGCAGCTCAGCGGTAAATTTTTGTCTCTAACCAAGCAATAGCGATAATTATCGCTATTGCTTGGTAATATGCCCCATAGTTATTTGAGTGAATTTAAATGGTTTTTTAAATGCTAATTCCTAACTATATAAGACCTGAAACCTATGGTTTTTTCAGTGAATTCTGAAGGTTTTTTAAATGCTAATTCCTAACTATATAAGGCCTGAAACCTATGTTTTTTTCTGGTGAATTTGCAAGGTTTTTTTTAATGCTAATTCCTAACTATATAAGGCCTGAAACCTATGGTTTTTTCAGTGAATTTAAATGTTTTTTAAATGTTAATTCCTAACTATATCAGGCCTGACCTGAAACCTATGTTTTTTTCATTGAATTTCGAAGGTTTTTTAAATGACAATGTTTAAATCTATTAATTGTTATTTTTTTTATACTGATTTACTACATTTTTGGAAGCAGGTGTTCAGAGGGCACGTCCCCTTTTTACAACACTCTGCAGCGCAGATACCTGTTGGACTAGTTCCCTTTATGGGACCTCTGGATTGAACAGGAATTAATTCCCCAACTTAAACTGTGCAAACATGCCCTGTAGAGTGTTCTAAATTGGGGGATTAAGTTCCCTTGCATACTGGGGGTCCCTAGGGGCCAACTAGCCCACCATGAGCCTCCATTATGGGCCGGGGGCTGCGTTGCTTTTCCCAGGGGGGCAGAGGTCCCTGGGGCAGTGTAGGGGGGATTGGGCCTCCCCCACAATTCTTTATCACTATGCCCCCACGATTTTGTTTCCCCGGGGGGTAATTTGAAAAAAAAAATGTATTTTAAAAAAAAAAAGTGTTGGCCTTGGGGGTCCTTCTGGGACCACCTGGGCAGGCCTAGGGGGTCAGGGTGTTTCTACCCTGCCCCTTTTTTGCACCCTGAACCCCTAGGCCTGCTCCGGGGGTCCCACAAGGACCGCCAAGGCCACAAAATTTTTTTTGAATTTTTGGGGAAAATCGCAGGGCGTGTGTACGGTACGCGTAACATGCGATTTTTGAAAAAAAAATATTTTTTTTTCCTTGGGGGTCCCTGTGGGACCCCCTGAGCAGTCCTAGGGGATCAGGGTGCTTCTACCCTACCCCCTTTTTGAGTTCTACACATTTGTTTTTCTGCTTTCTTATGCATCAGTCTACCGAGGCACAAGATGTCTGCCATCAATTTCTGTTTTGGAGTGTTGACAGATCGTGGCAGCCAATCAGCATGCAGCTCGTGCACGGGAAGGTGCGCGCACGGTGTGCGCCCTTTTAGATATATATATTTTTTCTATTTTGATTTTTTCAGGAACTACTGGAGGGATTTACACCATTTGAGCACAAGCGTGATCTGCGAATCACACTCTACCATTTTGCCAAATTTGGTGTAATTCCGTTCAGCGGTTCGGGCTGTAGCGTGTCTAAACGTCCTATGGAAATTAACATGGGGAAAACACGTTTTGGGACCCCCCTTTTTTCTCGGCCCCCGCTTGACGAATCTACCCGAGACTTTTAGGGAAGAAGCGGAACGGAACGGGCCATCTGCTTTGAGAAATTCGCAAAGATTCAACAACCGGCGCCAAAGTTATTCCCAATAGAATGTTGCGGATTTCCTATGGAAACTAGGTCCTAACTATATATACCTACTTGGGACCGCCAGTAGGTAATATATATATATATATATATATATATATATATATATATATATATATATATATATATATATTCACTGAAAAAACCATAGGTTATAGACCATATATAGTTAGGAATTTGCATTTACAAAACCTTATTTTACTCACACAAAACCATTGAAATTCCATATATAGTTAGTTGCACTAACTATATATCGCGCACCCGCAATCCACTGCTGATGATGTCACATATTACATCATTCATGACATGGTCAGTGACATCACTGATGACATCACTGATGACATCTCAAATGACATCACTGATGACATCTCAAATGACATCACTGATGACATCAATGATGACATCTCATTTGACATTACTGATCACATCACTGATGATATCATTCATGTGATAATACGATGAACCTCTTCAGACTCTAATATAACCTTAGATACAATCAGTGTAAACAGACACTCACAGACTGTCACTCATCCATGGAGTTACTCACACACCTAGTCAGTCATGCAAAGAATCAATCACACCTCCATTTCCTCAACTATACAGTTATACAAACTTTACTTTTTTAAACATATACTAACACATATTTACTCTCTTATACAATCCCTGATACAAGTTCACAATGATCCATACAGCCACTCACACATTCACTGGCTCTTATGCACATTTATTTATATATGTCAACTCTCACATGTACTGTGTTTTACATATGTACTTACTTTGACATGTAGCACTGAGATATCCATTCACTCACCAATACACTCATGCACACAGTCAACCGCCCATACAGCTGTTTCCACATGCACTTTTGAAACCATACATCTAGTGAATCAACTGCTCACACATCTATGCACAGAGTCATACACCTCCCAGCCACCCACACACACACTCAGTCTCCCATACAAATACTTGGGCAACCAATCAATAACCCATATAGTTACTCATATAGCTACTTATCAACACATGCAACAGTTTACAGAACAACAGACATAATGATGCACAAATTAAGACAGTTTAGTCACTAACCCATGCACTCAGTGAGACACATTTAATCACTCACTCATACAGTCAGTCATGCACCTACTAAATCCTTCATCCAGACACTTATACATCCACTCATTCTTCAATATGTAAGACATATTTTAACTTTACAGAAACATACAGTCACTGGATGTTGTCATCAGTGATGTCATCAGTGATGTCATTTGAGATGTCATCAGTGATGTCATCAGTGATGTCACTGACCATGTCATGAATGATGTAATATGTGACATCATCAGCAGTGGATTGCGGGTGCGCGATATATAGTTAGTGCAACTAACTATATATGGACTTTCAATGGTTTTGTGTGAGTAAAATAAGGTTTTGTAAATGCGAATTCCTAACTATATATGGTCTATAACCTATGGTTTTTTCAGTGAATTTTCAAGGTTTTGTAAATGCTAATTCCTAACTATATATGGTCTATAACCTATGGTTTTTTCAGTGAATTTTCAAGGTTTTGTAAATGCTAATTCCTAACTATATATGGTCTATAGCCTATGGTTTTTTCAGTGAATATATATATATACATACATATATAAACATATATCATCTGTATATCTATATAAATACAAACATAAATGCATGCATACATATACTTATATGCATACAGATGCATGTTATTTACATGAAAGTTGAAAAAACACGAATAAAAGCAAAGCTAAAAAGCCACCTCATTACAAACAGAATGGCTTTAACTTAAATGAGGGCGAGATCTATTGCATTTTCAATGCTTGTTTACTTTGGTTCCATCAAGAAGACATTCAGATGTGTCACACATTTGCCATAAATTCTGAATGTTAGCACTCTAGTTGCACATTAGATCACTGTAGTAAAGCTACTGCTCACCAGGGACGTCTGCTGCTGGTATTCAAAGTGCATGTTTCAGTCTGCATGTCAGAATTTTTTTAATGAAATAGAAGAGGATTTGAGAAGTCACTCAAAAAGATCCCTAATTTTTCTTTCTGAAGCACTAATCATACTTTCTATGGCAAAATTAACCCCCTCATGTTGTTCCTTTTTAAATTGAGTGTTTTCAGACTTACCACTTCATTCCAATCAAGATGGCTTCTGGTGTGCCATACTTTTGTCATAAGTAAGACTGTTAGCGCTCTAGTTGTTCTTTAGAACACTCTGGGACATTCTGTCATTGGGCTATACTTGGGGTACATCTGGGTGATATTTGGGCTACATTTAGGCTCTTTTGTCTCTGGTGGCCATCTTGGGAGACTGTATGTCAGAATTTTTTAATGAAATTGAAGAGGGTTTGAGAAGTCACTCAAAATGTGCCCTAATTTTTCTTTCTGCAGCACTAATCATATTTCATATGGCAAAATATACCCCCTCATTGTGTTCCTTTTTAAATTAAATGTTTTAAGAGTTACCACTTTATTCCAATCAAGATGGCTTCAGGTGTGCCATACCTTTGTAATAAGTAGGACTGTTAGCGCTCTAGTTGTTCTTTAGAACACTCTGGGACATTCTGTCATTGGGCTATACTTGGGCTACATCTGGGTGATATTTGGGCTACATTTGGGCTCTTTTGTCTCTGGTGGCCATTTTGGGAGACTGCATGTCAGAATTTTTTAATGAAATAGAAGAGGATTTGAAAAGTCACTCAAAATGTGCCCTAATTTTTCTTTCTGCAGCACTAATAATACCTTCTATTGCATAATATACCCCCTCATTTTGTTCCTTTTTAAATTAAATGTTTTAAGAGTTACCACTTTATTCCAATCACGATGGCTCCAGGTGTGCTATACCTTTGTAATAAGTAGGACTGTTAGCGCTCTAGTTGTTCTTTAGAACACTCTAGGATCCTAACTATATATACCTACTGGCGACCGCCAGTAGGTAATATATATATATATATATATATATATATATATATATATATATATATATATATATATATATATATATATATATATATATATATATATATATATATATATATATATGGAACAATCCCCGCTAACTCTCGGCCGGAGCCAAATCCTGGATACCGCAGCGCAGGAAGAAGAGAGGAGACCTCAGGTGCAGGTGAGCAGTGTATTTTTATTTCGTCGGGGAGACGGCACACCTCAGCATGACGTTTCGGCCTTCACAGAGGCCTTGATCACATGACGCATGCTAGGGAGGAGGCAATTTTTAAAGTGCTAGTGCTCGGTTAAGTGCAACATCATTGGTGGAACAAGGTCACATGTGGAATGATTAATATCATAGACATAGACAACAGTTGTATGCACGACTCATCGCGGGATAATCCCTGAATTTTGCCTATTTTGCAAAATACAAATAGTAATATTTAAAGTGCAAATGCTATGTAACCATTGTGAGCAATACACAAAAGGAATCCCTGGAAAATCCAGTTAATTAGCAGTGCAAAAATAGGCAACAATGCAATATATTTGATAAAGTGCAAATAGTGTCATGTAACCAGTTTGTCGTCGCTATAAATATACGCAAAATACTTGCTGTACAATAACATGTTTAAAATCAGGTGTAGAAAAATATATCATGAGTTATAAATATATAAATATAGGTATAAAAACATGTATGTACAACATCTTGCCAATAAATATATATACACCCCACATGCACTATTTACACAGGATGAGACCTCAGGTGGACAATTAGAACATAGCTGCATAAATGCATATAACGCCTTGCCACCGAGATCGCAGCATCCTATATATCACAAAATACTCATGTGTCTATGTAAGGCTGGAGGGTTAGGAGGAGAGGAGATGTTAACCCACCGCTAGGTTAGGTGAACATCGCAGCCTCTCCTCCTATAGCTCCCTGCCGGCACAAGTGACCATTGGTTGAGCCAATATATATATATATATATATATATATATATATATATATATATATATATATATATATATATATATATATATATATATTTATATATATATATATATATATCCACAACTCCACCTCTCCTTGTATTGAAAGGCACACCGACACCAGATGGAAGTGGTAAAAATGCTTTTATTCCGTGCAGGAAGCTCCCGAGGTAACAAACACCCAACGCGTTTCTCCTCTACTCCGAGGCTTGATCACGGGCGGAAACTTCTGCATTTGACTAGATGCGTGAAAATGCACGACCTTTATGCCCTTTGCAGAGTCCAATTACAAACAGGTAAGGTATATATATGAGAACATCAGGTTTAAGTAACAGTGCACCTCAATTCTCAGAACTCCTCTTCTACTTCAGTAACTCATTGACTTCATGTGTGGAGTACTTTGATGACTATTGTCTAGGTTCACTCAATTCAAATACCATATATATGTATACATGGCTGTGTCATGATTTGCTAAATAAAAAACCTGCCATGTTTTTAGTGAAGGAACTATTATTTTCTTACCTTTGGCATTCTATAGCACTTTAATGTGCTCATGTGAGGTTGGAAGAGATTAAAATGTTCTACTTTGTAAATTAAAAAAAGAGAGAAGATGCAGCTGTCAATATTACTTCATGGCAGATTAACTGATTATTGGCTTCAGCACATTCTGAAACAAGAAGTTAGCATCCACTGTAAATGTCTCACAAATTACTGAAACTGAGAATAGATAGAGCCCTACTTATTTGGTCAATCACTGACTCTTCTGTAATGCAAACTCCGTTTTGAATCATTCTGTGCTGTAGTGATTTGCTCTGCCTCAGTTAGAAAAGCACTGCTTTTTTATCATTTGAGAAGGAAACTGTGACGCTGCAGGTTCATTGGCAATTTCCTGTCCCATCTAAGACGAGAAGTGACCAAGATGCAATGTTTCCTGATGTTACCAAACCTCTGCTTTTTCGTCTATCAGGAAGTACATTTCATTTGATTTATGGGGTTGATAGGTTGTTTTTGTACAAAAGTACTTAATGAGAAGTAGATTAAGAAAGGAATAATTGCTAAGTATTAAAAGAACAAGGGTTGGGAAGAGAGTTTTTTTCTAAAGCAAAACAATATATAAAGAGGGACCCAAAACGAGTTGTGTGGCTAGTGGCACAGACCAAAGGCTCCTTTTTACTCAGCAAAGTGAGGTGATTTGCCTTAACATCCTTGCCCAGACTCAAGGAATGCCAAGAGAGAGAGGGAACAGGTTCAGGTGTATAGTAACCAGGAGGGGCTGATACAGAGGCCAACAACAGTTTACCAGTGAGGGAGCGTCTATGTGCAACATTGAGCAGGCCAGGTTTTTGGTATTGGGGTGGTGAAGTAGCAGTCCCATATTTGCATGATGTAAAACCAGAAGACAAACATACATAAATGAAAGTATAGGAAATTAAAGACGTCACAACTAAAAATGAAGCTGCGCTAGTGGTTTCTCTCCTTAGGAGAAATATCTGTGGTTGCCATTGAGGGAAAAGACAGTTGTAAATGCTGCAAAATAAGAGATGAGAAAACATGGTGCCAGGAGGGGTGCAATTGCTGTATATCTTCCCTCTAGATAACTTGCACTAAAAAGTTTACCCGAGTCAGCCCACATGCTTACGCTGTGTGGCCTTCAGCACTGTACCTTTGTGGTGGTTTGTTTGTAAATGGGAGGTTTAATATTTTCTTAATTCCTTGATTTGTACCAGATCAGTTTTTGCTAAATGTAAACAGTATGCATACTCCCTATGGGCCTGATTCACAAAGGTAAAGTGGCACTTTGCCCCTCATTAGGATGTTGGTTGGAGAACTTTCGAACAACATCCTTAGTTTGAATTCCGACCACCGTATTAGGATTACAGTGGTCGGAATTCAAATTTCCCGGTCATTCTGGCTTGGTTCCAACTGGCTTATGGAGCGCATTGGCCTGTCGGAAACCCACCATAATCCTGTGCAGATGGCTTTCCGGATGTTGGGATTATTAAATTGGATTCCAACCGGCTTTCCATGTTGGGTTTTTGGACAAGGAAAGCCTGTCGGAAAGTGACTTTGGGGGCCCCTAGCAGGGCGCCCTTCTCCCTGCCTCCGCTGTTGAGGGCCGAGGGGGCACCTATGGTTCCACTTTGTAAATCCATGCATCATGTGGCATGCACCATGAGGTGCCTGCCACACGGTGCAGGGATTTACACAAAGTCACGTTTCTCAATGGGAGCTAATGCTGCGGGTGGTTTCCTCCGCAGCACAAGCTCCCATTGAGAACTGGGAGTTTGCGACCACACCATTTGCAGTTGCATTGAAATAAGGCGGTTGGTCGGTTCCCACTCCGCAACGGTGTCTGGCAGATATGAGTCCATCTGACATCGTAATGAGGGCCAAAGTGTCTTCTGTTGATATTCTTATTTTAATGTGGGGTATTCAGTCTAATTCTTTGTATGTGAAAAAGCAGCTTTCCTCAATACATATTTCCCTTCTCAACTCATTAAAGTATATTGGTGCTGCTCTGAGTATGCTGAAGACCATGCTCAAACAATGCTTTTTGAACCAATGAGCATCTGGAATAGTTCAGACTTGTTATGTTTGTTATGTCTTCCATCAACCAATCTCTCTCTGGGGTTTAAGATATAGAATTGTATATCTCGGCTAGCGTTATTGATAACCAAAATGTAATGAGAAACTAGTTTAATTATTTTCATGTTTTTATAGAGCACAAACTTTACCTGAAGGTGTCAGACCGCTTTACAATAGAACCAGTTACATAAGAACTTCAGAGTACATGAATTACATAAAAGATGTAAACAGATACACTCTAAATTCACATAAAAATGGTAGTAAGTACGTAGGTCTACTACAGATACTAGCGGTTAGAGTTACATATATACAAGCTGCAAATTCACTCAAGGTTACATTTTAAGAAAAGTTGAAGCAATTAGGGTTGGACAAGTATATATTATTTATTCACACACTATGAAATGAAATGAAATGAAAATGGGTTTTATAAAGCGCATTACTACCCGGAGGCCTCGTAGCGCTGTGGAAGAGATGGGTCAAGGGGTCTACTGACTAACTTTAATGGTAGAGGAATGTTTTAAGTTCTTTGCGGAATTTTAGTAAGTTGGGCTGGCTACGCAGTGTGGGAGGCAGGGAGTTCCATATAGAGGCAGCGTTCCAAGAGAAGGAGCGACCGCCCCATCTGGCATGTTTGATTTTGTTCTTTGAGGCTAGAGATGCTGTGCTTGAACGCAGCCATCTCTGGGGGCGGTAGGGGGTAGCTAGGGAGCAGATCCTTGCAGGTGCTGTGTTCCACATGGCCTTGTGCATTATGTACATCACCTTGAATTTTACCCTGGCCTGGATGGGCAGCCATTGTAGTTTCTTCAAGGCGGCAGCTCGTGAATGTCGTTGTGAGAGATCAAGAAGAAGGCGTGCAGCCGCATTCTGGGTTACTTGAAGCTTCTTGGTGGTGCTGATTGGCGCACCTAGGTAAAGGGCGTTCCCATAGTCGAGGCGGGACAGGATGATGGCCTGGACCATTATCCTGCGGGCTTGGAAAGGGAGGAGAGGCAGTATTTTCCTCAACATTCTCATCAGCCCGAAACAGGTGGCGGAGAGTATTGTGGCTTGGTGGTCAAAGCTTAGGGTGTCGTCTAGCCATATACCTAGGCTTTTGATGCGGTCTTTTGGCTCTGGGGGAGTACCCATGCAGGTCGGCCAGTCTATAGTGGGTCTTGGTACAGCTGTGTTTCCTAAAAACACGAGCTCTGTTTTGTCCCCGTTTTATTTTAAGTGGGACAGGGCCATCCATTCTGTTACTGCTTTGAGACAGCTACTCAGGTTGTGGGAGGTACTGCCAGGCTGGTTCAGGGCTACCACTAGTTGGGTGTCATCGGCATAGGTTATGATTTCAAAACCAAATGGGATAGCATAACACAGTATGATCTTCTCGCCATTGCTGGGGTTCTTCCTTTCAGTCCAGCATTCAGGATGTTGTTGCATCACGGGTAGTTATTGTGGGCCTGGTTGGATCCCTGAACTGGTAATGGCCCGATTCCCTCCATGCAAACACAGGGGAGAGCATGCCAGTCTATGAAGTGGTACTGCCCTGATGACGTACAAGCAATATTTCCAGCACCCGCAATGTGATGTTCTACTTCCTGCTGAATAACGGTAATCAGGTTTCCAGAAATGCACAGAAATAACAGCACCTGTTGTAACACCTGATGGTGAACACTTCAACTACTGAAATAATCACAAGCAGCATTTAGCAGAATACAATGGGGAACTTTTGCTGTAGGAGAGTAAGATCTGCTTCCTATGGTTACCTGCACTTTTTGCTGTGTTTCACTGGTTTATCGAGTTTATTCTGGCTGTGGCCCTGCTAATCAGGACCACAGCCTAGCTATTCTCTCTCTAAATTGGTTACCTGTACATTAGGTACACTCCAGATTGGTTATTAGGTTACCCTTGTGAGTCCCTAGTATATGGTACCTTAGGTACCCAGGGCATAGGTACCCCAGAGGCCTACCAGGGGCTGAAGCATGTATTATGCAACCTCTGGGAAGCCTTCTAAAATGGCACCACAGGTCTGCACTTGCAGCCTGGGTATGGTGATGTAAGCACCCCTTACTTAGATATAGTATACCTATATCTACCTACATATATAGACACATATAAACTTATAAGCCCCTCCTATGGCAGGCCTTGACAATCCTGAAGGCAGAGTGCTTGGTTTTGTGTGTGAGGGTGCCCTAGCATGAGCTGAGCCCCTCTGCAGCTTTCGGAATCTCTTCCTTATAGCTGTTCTATGATATAGCCATACCATATACACTTAAGTGCATTATAATCCTCGCGGTTAATGCTGACTTTGGAATAGCTTTATCGAAACATGTTGTATTTGGTGTCAAACACTTTAAAATCCTACCCCCCCCCAACAGTTCTGGCGACGGGGGTAGAATTCCACCCTTCTAGAGGGAGAGGACATGTACACACTTACTTACCCGGTAAATGGTCAAAAGAGCCCTAGCATCACAGAAATGGATGCTGCTGCCACAGACACGAGTCTGACCTCCTGCTGCTGGAAGAAATTCCGTCAGGGGATGCCTGGACAATAGGTTTCCTGTCCAGGGAGGTGCCAGCACCTCCCCAGACAGGCTTTAGTGTATTGGGGCAGGGTGGGTTGCATTCAGTGAAGGCTTTTCAGACAATATCACATTGCCGGATACAGCACGGCCCCCCGGACCCGATCTCGGACGAGTTTTCACTGATTAACTCAGGTTTTGAAACCTTCCGCCGAGCACCCCCCGACCCGATCTTGGACAAGTCTTCACTGAATAATTCAGGCTCCAACACCCTGATACCTTCAGCCGCGCATCCTGGCTTGACAGGTGTCCCGCACTCAAAGAAATTCTCTACCAGAGGCATTTCCATTCACTTTACAGATCATACTTGGACTTTTCACCGCCTAACCGACCGTAGGCCTCCAGAATGACTTAACCATTGCTTTGCCCATACAGAAGCAACACCATAAACAGCATAGCCCGGTCCTGAAGACGATCCCGAGTCACGAGGATCGAAACGTCGTCGACTACACAGCACAATTAATGGCGGAGCTCCCACAGTGGCTCATTTGAATTGTTACCTCTAAATCAAAACTAAATCAAAACTATTGCATTGTAATTTATTTTTGAGCCACAGTGTTTGACTCACTGTACATATTATTACACTCTCACACTTTGCGCCGTTCACGTTGTCCACAATTGTCACTTGCGTCGCCACTTATGTCACTTGCACATACCGAGCACCAAGTACAATTCGGGTTGTTTATTGATTCAATTCTGTACAGTGCTGCTATAAGTGTATTCCCTATCTATGTTTAAAATTATACGATGCAATGAACATGATCGAAAACGATTTGAGTCTCCTTATTTCCGTACAAGTAATGCTTTTTGCATACATGTGTAATTGTCTCTATAATAATACCTGTTGGGATATTGTTTGCTCATTCTATCCTTCCAACAAGATCCCATCATGGTTTATGGGTCACACTCCTGTAGTATTTTACTACACTAGAATAGTGGACATCATATGCCAGGCCAACTTCTCACATTGGTGTGCAGCATGTGGGATTCCAGCTTGCATTGTTTTAGCAGATAATCTTGAGATTATCATTTGAAAAACCACTAAAGGATATAATACAAGCTTATAATACAGTAAGTTCTACTGAACTTAGAGTTGTGTGTCAAGGGCCTAGAACACCCTTTCTACAACTCAAGAGAGGTTTAGTAGGAAAGGAAACCAAATAGTGTAGGTAGGTACATACACCACACCACACTAGTCATGTCTTCAAAGGAGGACTTGGTGGGTCTGTTCCAGATTCAGTCAAGTACAGACATTACAATATGACACATTCCCTTTCCAAGAGTAAAGGGGTCTACGTGCCATGAGAAAATTGAAGCCAGGACAGAATCCTAATACCCAATGCCTTATAGAGGTGTTATTGCTTGATGACTTTAAGAAAGCATCAGATCCTGAAAGGGTAGGCAATGGGGTGGATACATCAGAATAAGAGAACCCTGGTGGGTTGCCCCACCAGGACTCTGAAACTGATGAAAACCAGGAATGTGACAATGACCTAGACCTGGGAAATCCATATCTGCCTGGAGATGAGGAAGGCCAAGGTGGCCCTATCTTTGTCCCCCCAGGTAGAGTTGGTGGTGTGCCTAGAAGAGAAAGGTCTCTTTCACAGGAGTCTAATCATTCTGGTACATCTGTAGGGTCCTCTGCCTCTTTGCATTGGAGGGGTACCTCCCTTGAGAGTAGGGAGCACCAAGCTAGGATGAAAGAAGACCAGCTGAGAATAAGGAGACAGCAAGTAGCCTTAGAGAAGGAGAACCTAGAGCTTGAAAGAGCAAGAAAAAAGATGGGCTAGAGCCCCATGGTGGCAGCAATATCCCTAGTGGTAGGGATAGGTCTTATGACCATAGAAACCTTAACACGATTGTGCCTCCCTATCAGAATGGGGATGACATCCAGAAAGTACAGAAGGTACCCCGGGAGCAATGGGCAGCAATCTTGTGGCTCTCCTTTGCAGACAAAGGTAGAGACACGCTCCTCATTGTAGATGGTTTTGGCTTAACCACTGAGCAGTATAGAATACAGTTCAGAGACACCCAAAAGGCACATACTCAGGATAGGGTTGGCTTTGTAGATTGTGCTACTAAGGCTCTGGAGGGCTGGTTACTGGCCAGTAAAGTGTGTGACTATACAGGATTGTATAATCTGATCATGAGAGAATACATTCTTAATAACTGTCAGAACCAGCTGTTGCATCAGCACCTGGTGGACTCTGATCTGACCTCTCCTTGAGAATTGGGAAAGAAGGCAGACAAATGGGTCAGAACCAGGGTGAAGCAGAAGGCACTGAACCAAGGTAGTGACCAAAAGAAGCAACATAAAAAGGGTGGGGAGAAAGGTAAAGACCAGAAGTCCTCACAAGGTCCCCAAAAAGATCCTAATGGTGGGGGTCCCCAATCTGTCAAAAAGAAAGAAGGTCAAAAGAAACCCTGGTGCAAAGTCTGTAAACAGAATAGTCACTGGACCAGTGCCTGCACCAAGAAGGATTTACAAAAGGGGGTGGTGATGAACAGAGTATCTGAGTTAAACAGACCACTCTTACCCAGTGCAAAGATCAGGGCTTTGTCCATCACCGTTATTTATCTCACTGCCCCATCCCAGCTCAGAACCTGGCTATATGCAAATCAGTCTTTCCCTGGCCCAGTGCATCATGGGAACAGGGCAGACTAAACTACCAAGCCAATTCTTCACCAGAAAGGAGACAAGCTACCGGGGACCGGTTTCTGGCATTTCAGCCTTCTTCGGCCCGGCTTGCTTGAATCCTGATGGAGCAGTGAGAAAGGGACTCATGTCTGAGTATACCCTGCCACACCTATAGTGGCCAAAAACGATTTACAAAAGGGGGTGGTGATGAACAGAGTGTCTGAGTTAAACAGACCACTCTGACCCTTGCTCATTGCACCATCAGGATTCAAGCAAACCGGGCCGAAGACGGCTGTAATGCCAGAAACCGGTCCCCGGGAGCTTGTTTCATTCCCAGTGTAAGAATTGGCTTTTGTAGTTTGGTTTGCCCTGTTCCCATCATGCACTGGGACAGGAACAGACTCATTTGCATACAGCCAGGTTCTGAAACTGGGATGGTGCAGTGAGCTAAAAAACGGTGTTGGATCTAGCCCTGATCTCTTGACTGGGTGAGAGCTTTCTGCTTAATTCAGAGACTCTGTCCCTCACCACCCCTTGTTGTAAATATTTTTGTCCACCCTAAGCGTGGAAGGGTATTCTCAGATGTGAGACCCTTGCTCATTGCACCATCAGGATTCAAGCAAACCGGGCCGAAGACGGCTGTAATGCCAGAAACCGGTCCCCGGGAGCTTGTTTCATTCCCAGTGTAAGAATTGGCTTTTGTAGTTTGGTTTGCCCTGTTCCCATCATGCACTGGGACAGGAACAGACTCATTTGCATACAGCCAGGTTCTGAAACTGGGATGGTGCAGTGAGCTAAAAAACGGTGTTGGATCTAGCCCTGATCTCTTGACTGGGTGAGAGCTTTCTGCTTAATTCAGAGACTCTGTCCCTCACCACCCCTTGTTGTAAATATTTTTGTCCACCCTAAGCGTGGAAGGGTATTCTCAGATGTGAGACCCTTGCTCATTGCACCATCAGGATTCAAGCAAACCGGGCCGAAGACGGCTGTAATGCCAGAAACCGGTCCCCGGGAGCTTGTTTCATTCCCAGTGTAAGAATTGGCTTTTGTAGTTTGGTTTGCCCTGTTCCCATCATGCACTGGGACAGGAACAGACTAATTTGCATACAGCCAGGTTCTGAAACTGGGATGGTGCAGTGAGCTAAAAAACGGTGTTGGATCTAGCCCTGATCTCTTGACTGGGTGAGAGCTTTCTGCTTAATTCAGAGACTCTGTCCCTCACCACCCCTTGTTGTAAATATTTTTGTCCACCCTAAGCGTGGAAGGGTATTCTCAGATGTGAGACCCTTGCTCATTGCACCATCAGGATTCAAGCAAACCGGGCCGAAGACGGCTGTAATGCCAGAAACCGGTCCCCGGGAGCTTGTTTCATTCCCAGTGTAAGAATTGGCTTTTGTAGTTTGGTTTGCCCTGTTCCCATCTTGCACTGGGACAGGAACAGACTAATTTGCATACAGCCAGGTTCTGAAACTGGGATGGTGCAGTGAGCTAAAAAACGGTGTTGGATCTAGCCCTGATCTCTTGACTGGGTGAGAGCTTTCTGCTTAATTCAGAGACTCTGTCCCTCACCACCCCTTGTTGTAAATATTTTTGTCCACCCTAAGCGTGGAAGGGTATTCTCAGATGTGAGACCCTTGCTCATTGCACCATCAGGATTCAAGCAAACCGGGCCGAAGACGGCTGTAATGCCAGAAACCGGTCCCCGGGAGCTTGTTTCATTCCCAGTGTAAGAATTGGCTTTTGTAGTTTGGTTTGCCCTGTTCCCATCATGCACTGGGACAGGAACAGACTCATTTGCATACAGCCAGGTTCTGAAACTGGGATGGTGCAGTGAGCTAAAAAACGGTGTTGGATCTAGCCCTGATCTCTTGACTGGGTGAGAGCTTTCTGCTTAATTCAGAGACTCTGTCCCTCACCACCCCTTGTTGTAAATATTTTTGTCCACCCTAAGCGTGGAAGGGTATTCTCAGATGTGAGACCCTTGCTCATTGCACCATCAGGATTCAAGCAAACCGGGCCGAAGACGGCTGTAATGCCAGAAACCGGTCCCCGGGAGCTTGTTTCATTCCCAGTGTAAGAATTGGCTTTTGTAGTTTGGTTTGCCCTGTTCCCATCATGCACTGGGACAGGAACAGACTAATTTGCATACAGCCAGGTTCTGAAACTGGGATGGTGCAGTGAGCTAAAAAACGGTGTTGGATCTAGCCCTGATCTCTTGACTGGGTGAGAGCTTTCTGCTTAATTCAGAGACTCTGTCCCTCACCACCCCTTGTTGTAAATATTTTTGTCCACCCTAAGCGTGGAAGGGTATTCTCAGATGTGAGACCCTTGCTCATTGCACCATCAGGATTCAAGCAAACCGGGCCGAAGACGGCTGTAATGCCAGAAACCGGTCCCCGGGAGCTTGTTTCATTCCCAGTGTAAGAATTGGCTTTTGTAGTTTGGTTTGCCCTGTTCCCATCTTGCACTGGGACAGGAACAGACTAATTTGCATACAGCCAGGTTCTGAAACTGGGATGGTGCAGTGAGCTAAAAAACGGTGTTGGATCTAGCCCTGATCTCTTGACTGGGTGAGAGCTTTCTGCTTAATTCAGAGACTCTGTCCCTCACCACCCCTTGTTGTAAATATTTTTGTCCACCCTAAGCGTGGAAGGGTATTCTCAGATGTGAGACCCTTGCTCATTGCACCATCAGGATTCAAGCAAACCGGGCCGAAGACGGCTGTAATGCCAGAAACCGGTCCCCGGGAGCTTGTTTCATTCCCAGTGTAAGAATTGGCTTTTGTAGTTTGGTTTGCCCTGTTCCCATCATGCACTGGGACAGGAACAGACTAATTTGCATACAGCCAGGTTCTGAAACTGGGATGGTGCAGTGAGCTAAAAAACGGTGTTGGATCTAGCCCTGATCTCTTGACTGGGTGAGAGCTTTCTGCTTAATTCAGAGACTCTGTCCCTCACCACCCCTTGTTGTAAATATTTTTGTCCACCCTAAGCGTGGAAGGGTATTCTCAGATGTGAGACCCTTGCTCATTGCACCATCAGGATTCAAGCAAACCGGGCCGAAGACGGCTGTAATGCCAGAAACCGGTCCCCGGGAGCTTGTTTCATTCCCAGTGTAAGAATTGGCTTTTGTAGTTTGGTTTGCCCTGTTCCCATCATGCACTGGGACAGGAACAGACTAATTTGCATACAGCCAGGTTCTGAAACTGGGATGGTGCAGTGAGCTAAAAAACGGTGTTGGATCTAGCCCTGATCTCTTGACTGGGTGAGAGCTTTCTGCTTAATTCAGAGACTCTGTCCCTCACCACCCCTTGTTGTAAATATTTATGCACCAAGAAGGAGACAGCTCCAGCCACCATTGCCCCTAAGGCAACTGTTCCCCCTAGTTCAGCTACAAGTGGTGGTTTCCAGCCGAAGGGTGTAGCAGAGTTAACCACAGGATCTGAGATGGACTCTGGCCTAGTCAGAGTTCCAACTTAGGCTGTGTTAGTCTGTGATGGAGGCATGGATATGACCTCCTCTGTGAGTCCCAGTAACCTGGGCAAGTACAGACAACAGCCTTTGATTAATGAGAAAAAAGCTGAGGTCTACAGGGACGCAGTGTTGTATATGAATTTAGGACCCTAGTGTAATTTTCCCGATTCATGCCCAAATATAGGTATAAATCAACCTATCCTTATATAGGCATAGAAATCATAACCATATTTAGACTTAGCCTATGCAGTCCACTAGTTCAGAGAATCCACAACGATTTCTTGGAAAAACCCGCCTTCAGCAGTCAGGTACTTCTCCTTGCTTGAATATTGATTTATCCAAGAACTCATGGAGTTTTCAAAGAACTGAGTCTTTGATGACGTTATGTCCAACCTTACGTCAAACTCAGCACCTTCAAGGTATAAATATGCCCACATTTGCCCAGTCAAACACACGGTGGTTTAGAGCAGTTCGACTATCTACTTGCCCGACGCATCTCCGTAGCAAGTGCCGAAGGAAGCCGACCCTCCAGCAGACGCACTGGGAGAGACACTGTCTTTTCTCCTGCCGAGAAATCCAGCTCCATTGTTTCCAGGCTACACTTGCGGGTTGCTGGGAAATCGAGTCCTGAGAGAGAGATACAAGACCTCCTTCATTCTGAAACCAAGGTACGGAGCTGATTAGACCCTTAGAGAATTCTTGGATAGATTCTTGGCAAAAGAAATACTAAACTTAAGCTACACCTCACTTACTTCTTCCCTTGTACTAGACCTAGGTTAGGTACACCGGGGTAGGAGTATTTTAGAAGCACTAGTTGAGTACTTTTAGTCATTATTTATTAATGTATGTATTTCATGGTATTTTATAAGACTTAGAAACCATACTATGCTTTTACAGTATTTTTTTATAATACTCTTTGTACTGTACGCATTATACTTTTCAACCAGTATTACAATTGTAGCAGTTCATTTCCTATGCATGAGAAAGAAGACTGTTCAATAAATACTTTTATTGAAAACACCTGTCTCTCTATTTCTCTGCACCTCTGGTGAAACGAAGCATGCACGATTGACTGAGTGAAATAGCTATCTATTGTTTCCGCGACTCTAGAGATACTTTTCTTATTCTTGGGAAACAAAGTTGTCATGTTTATGCGGTTGTCAGAAACTAATCCCTTCTTGTTAATTCGAGAAAGTTTCTAGTGACCTCTTCACTAGCTGGCACTCACAATTAAGTCTAATATATTTGATAGAGACATAGTCGACCTCAGTCCTACGTCTAAACTATAGTATATGTTATTCCAATGCGCAGAGCCTATTGGGAATATAGGAAATACACTACATTGCGCCCAATGTTTGGTAAGGCGATAATTTAACGCTAGATACTAGAGTAACTCAGACGTGCTTTTCACATAGACCACTACTCCCGTAAAAAGCTCCAATAGATGTCTGGAGTGGGTAAAAGGATAATATCCACCAAAACTGAGTAGGACGAAAGTGCTATGTATTAGTTTTTGGTTTGTTCAACGTTGAAGGATACAGTGTTCTAAAATATTGTGCACCTAATCTTTGTCTCCTTGTAACTTGTTCTGCAAACTTTCAGTCAACAAAATACTGAATAGTGACGAAGAATTAGCTAGAGCTGCTCAAGCAGTTTTAGACGACACAAGTCTCCAACAAAATGACGATGATGCTATAATCATCCCGGCAAATGTAAGAAAAACCATAACTTACAAACTCATAAATAATGGAGTATCATCGAGAGGTGGTAAAGTAATATTTGTCATAGAGGCACATGAATATCGGTAGACAGAGGTATTCTATTCATGGATTCAGTTTCCTGCAGCATATGCACATGAGTTCCTCTACTACAAAGTAGAGGAACCTCCAGTGGAATACATTCCTTATGAGGACATTGAAATTCCATTAACTTACCAAGAGCATCAGCTCTGGTTTAAAGGCGCCCTACAACATCAAAATCACATTACCAGGCTAGGTCCACTAGGTAGACCAGGAGCAACATAGCCGATACTAGCCAGCTATACACCACATCCTACCATAGAAAACATGACTGGTCCAAAACTGTTAGCCCAGCTAAAACAGTTAATTAAAATACATCGACAATTAGTTCAATATGTCATGTGGACCTTAACAGTCCAACCTACTGTAAGGATTTCACAGCACACCCTTCGCCAGGGGAACTCAACCAAAATCACACCACAGACTATACAATTAGTCATTGGTAAATTGCCTGCAAAAAGGGGTCAAATTCCATTTTGGTTAGCCCAAACAATTACTCAGATAGAGGCAGTATTTTCTGATAGTACACCTCATGAGAAACACAAAATTCTGACAATCTGTTTACCAATGGGGATAGCACCACATGTGGAGGACTGTGACTCTTGGGGTACGGTCTTTGGTTCAATCTACATAAAAACACATGGTGTTCCATCTTTGGCAGTACTACCAGACGTCCTAATACAGATTCAAAATGAATACGGGTCAGAACCTTCTTTAAATCTTGGTATGAAGTTGCTAAAAGATTTCAAACAGGTCTCGCCTATGCTATTAGCAAACATTAAAGGTGAAGCAGCTTTCGTAGCAATCCGCCAAAAATTAAAAGAAACAGATATAGCAGAGCAACAATATGAATTTGCAAGAATTATTGAAAAATCATATTCAGATCTAGGTAGAGATAGTTTGGGTGGGAAACCGTTAAAACCCCAACTAACAGAAAATCCAGAAAAAGTATTTATTACAAATAATCTCACTGCTCCTAAAAAGAAGTGGGCAAACAGTAAGGTAGGTCTCCCCAACTGGAACCCTCTGAAAAAAGGTATGACCTCAGAAATAGGGATAATTCGAGAAAACCTGATTGATATCAAGATACTGATACACGTTCCTCTCGTACCTTTCAGACTTCCTAGCAGAAATCCAACAGAAGAGGACGATCAGAACAAAAGGAAGAACGCGTGAAGTCCAAAGACGAACAGCACGTTCCAAAAAATAAGAAAACTCAATTCACCAAGAAGAAGGTAGCAAGCGTAAAGATCAGACATGCCAAGGATCTTGAAGACACAACTCAAAAACGTGGAGTGGGCCCAGACAATGCTAGATAGTAGGGGTGGCAGTAGTTCGCGAAGTAGCGCTACGCGAAGCTACGCGAAGTGCACTTCGCACTACGCGAACTTCACATTGCACTACGCGAGCTGCGTACTAGCATGTTCGCACTGTGCAAGATGCGTTTTCAAAGATTGCACAGTGCGGACAAGCATCCGGCACTCTTCAATCATTGAAAACGGCATCTTGCACAGTGCGAGCTGTAGTTTTCTGCTGCTCGAGTAGATTATTACTCGAGCGGCAGCTTTCTCAACGCGAACTGGTAGTTTCTCATTGAGAGCAGTCGCGAGCATGCGCAACCACTCACAATGAGAAACCTTACCTCCCCGCGTTGAGAATCTCGGCGGGATGTAATTTTGTTTGCTTGGGGTCGCGAACATGACGTTCAGGACCGCGAACAATCAAAAAATGAGCGCTGCACTACGCTACGCTGCACTATGCGTGTTCCCACTGTGCTACGTGCAGCTTGCGTAGTGCGAAGATGCGCAAACTTCGCAAACTCCGCGAGCGTAGCGTAGTGCTTCGCCCAGGGTTACTAGACAGCGCCGCAGAAGTCACAATAGCTCACAATATCCTGAAGGATCATCTGGAGACAGTGGATTTGAATGAATGCATTCAAGTTGAAACTGCCAACATCAGGGTTAGTGTACTCCATAAGTTATATGAAGTAACACTCCGGATGGAGGGGGACTTAACTAGAAAAATAAAAGCTTTCTTTTGGGAGAAGCTATCTACGGGTTATGACATTCTTCTAGCTGAACAAGATGGCGACCTGAATTTGTCGGGGAGTGCCCACATGGCCAAGAGATAATTATGCCAGCCTTCTCAAATCACATTCCAATTCATAAAAAATACACATATGCTAGAAAATGGGCAGTAGCACGGGCTCCAGCATTATATAAAAATCATGTAGGATGGGATGAGGATTCTCCTCACCATAAAATTCAGTTAAAAACTCAACCAAAAATGCAAAGGCAATATCCTGTTAAACGGGAAGCAAAAAAACAGGTCAGGGAGATTTTAAATCAACTTGAATACAAAGAGGTGATTGAAACATACACCTTATCTATGAACAATCCTTCAATCAATCAATCAATAAAAGCATTTATATAGCGCACTACTCATCCGGAGGGTCTCAAGGCGCTTGGGGAGGGGGGGTCCACTACTGCTCGAACAGCCAGGTCTTGAGCTGTTTCCTGAAGGCGAGGTGGTCTTGGGTCAGGCGGAGGTAGGTCGGGAATGAGTTCCAAGTCTTGGCGGCCAGGTAGGAGAAGGACCTTCCTCCTGTGGTGGCTCTTCAGATGCGGGGGACTGCGGCGAGGCCGTGGCTGGTCGATCAAAGCTGGCGTGTGGGATTGTAGAAGTTGAGGCGGCTATTGAGATATCTTGGGCCTTGGTTGTGTAAGGCTTTGTGTGCGTGGGTGAGGAGACGGAAGGTGATTCTCTTGTTGACCGGGAGCCAGTGCAGGTCTCTCAGGTGTCCGGAGATGTGGCTGTGTTGGGGGATGTCGAGGATGAGTCTTGCTGAGGCGTTCTGGATCCGCTGGAGTCTTTTCTGGAGTTTGGCAGCGGTTCCGGCATAGAGAGAGTTGCCGTAGTCCAGTCGGCTGGTGACGAGGGCCTGGGTGACCGTTTTCCTGGTCTCGGTGGGGATCCACCGGACGATCTTACCAAGCATGCGCAGGATGTTGAAGCACGACGAGGAGACGGCATTGACTTGTCTGGTCAATCCTTTGTTTCCTGTCTCCAAACCAGACAATTCATATCGTCTAGTTTTAGACTACAGACTTTTAAACTCTTGTTGCAAAACATTTGCAGTAAAAAATGCACACAGTGCAGCACTGATGAATAACATTGTGCATAAAAAACACAAAATAACATTAGACATTTCTAATGGTTTCTTCTGTCAAAACATTGCACCAGAAAGTAGGTATTTGACCGCTTTCTCAATAATGGGGACACAGCGACAATTTTGCCGTCTCCCCCAGGGATTCAAGAATAGTCCAGGGTTATTTCAGCCAGAGTAACAGAGTTACTAGAAACGTAGGATGATGTGGCATTATCTGATGTCGATGACATCTATCTTACAGATGAAGATTTGGAAGTGCACTTGAAAAGAGTGAGCACCATAATACTGGGGTTCGCTTCTGAAGGGTGCAAATTAAATTTTAAGAAATCACGAATTGCCCACCTCAACATCCTATTGTTAGGCTACAAGTTTTCAAGTGAAGGCAAAAGCCTGGCAGCAAACTTTCTAGAGAAATGTGCGCTGCTCCAACCTCCAAAGAAGCTGAAAAACTTACAGTCAATTCTAGGTTTCCTAAATTTTAGAAGACCTTATGTTCTAAATTACGCAGAAAGGGTTAAACCTCTCCACAAACTAATCAAACCTGATTTCAAACCAACTAATTGGACTAAAAAAAAACACAGAAATTTAGTGTTCAGTGCAAACAGACATGTTAGCAAAAACACAGTTACAGACACGCGACAATGTGCGCAACCTTGTGATGCGAATCATCCCAGGGAGATGCGGATTCACGTACCTAACCTTTAACGAAGGTGAAAAGGTACCAATAGCTTACAAATCAAACTTGTACACACAAGCTAAAATGAAATTCACTTCTACAGAAAAAATTCTGACAGCGGTTCAAACTGCAGTAGCAAAAGAGAGAGCTCTCACGCAGGGTAAACGCATAATGATCGTTACACCTGTACTTGCCCTAGAGGCAGTGATGAAAACAAGCATTCCAAATGCAAAAGCTTTACATCCGAGATGGATACAATGGATTAATTCTCTTGCTGCAACAGACGTTGAATACGTTTTTGACCCCTACTTGAAAACACAAGAATTTCTACAATACGAACACAAATGTCCTCTGCCGACCAAAATTCTGCCTCTAGAACATTACGGATGTATAATTTATACAGACGGATCAGCACAGCCCGCAATTGGGGGTAAACAAGCATATAGCGCTGCATGCACGATTGTTAAAGGTCGCTGGCACGAAGGTAAATTCAGACCAATGGTCACTAAAACTCAATCACACGTAGACTGTACAGATCAGCGAGCTGAACTACAGGCTTTCAAGATGGCGCTTGAAAATACCGATCGACAATTCCCCACACTCATAGTGTGCGATTCATATTACTGCATCCATCTTGCAATGAAAATCTGCAGAATTGGGTTCAAAACGGTTTCAAAGACGCAAAAGGTGGCACAATTAAGCATAAAATGCTTTGGGAACAAGTAGTTCTATTACAGAAAGAACTAAAAAAGACTCACGTGATTCATACACTGAGTCATCAGCATAATGGCGTTCACGTTGCAGGGAATTCATTGGCTGATGAAGCCGCAAAGGCAGCTGTGGAAATGGCTTCCGTAGCTACAATCACTCATTCAAAAAGAGAAATAGATGGTGAAACATTGCTAGCAGTAAAAACCTCAATGAAAGGTAGCTATGCAGCATTACCTCTAAACTATCTACTCATGTATACATACATAATTGATGCAAACTCCATACCTTTTGCTCAAATCCCTGGAGTGGGGGACAGAGTAATTCCAAACAAGAACCGGAGAGGTGCTTTGGTACACGAAGCACATATGGGAGAGGGCCTGACACATCAAGGGATCTTAAAATCTCTAATAGAATTAGAAGAGATGTACAGGTGGCCAGGAATGAGCGTCCAAGTTTACGAATTTGGAATTAATTGCGATGTCTGTTACAGAGATCATAGCTTTGAAAACCACCAGATACCTGACTACAGAGTCGCCAGCCCAGTTCAGACACCATTGTTAGACAGCATTAGACTATCTACACGCAAACGTCACAATGGACGAATGCGGTCCCATAACTATTTAGGACAAGATTTATTTGGATGTGGCCTCAGCGCTCGTCTGACGCCCGAACTGTTATAAAAGATGTGCGGGACTTTATCAGCACATACGCAATCGGTACGCTTCATTCAGACCAGGGTCCTGCGTTTAGCTCTCGAGCTTACAAGGAGGCCATTGCCAGCTTGGGCATTGCATTGCGGTATTCAAGTCCATTCCATCCTAAGGGGAAATGTGGTAGTGGAAAGAAAAATCCGTGACATAAAGCAATCTATAACAGCTAGGGTATTAGGTTTGGGTGATGGGTGGGTCAAACAAGTCTAATAAGTGTCCAGCGTAGTCTTAATAATCTGCCAAGAAATTCTCTGGGTGGAATCACTCCATATGAATTACTGTTTGGAACTAGAATGATAATCGAAGACCTCGATCGCCAGACTTAAGTTGTGGAACAAAAACCCTTTGATATCAAAGATCGTTTGGCTATTTTGCAGGACTTAAATGAAACAAGAAGAAGTCTGAGCAACACAACACAAAAGCCAACAACCACTGAAGAAAAACCACCTGTCCCAGCAAGACCTGTCTGGATTCCAAAGATTGGGGATCTAGTCAGGGAAAAGATCGCGGTGAAGAAGGAATTTGGGCCTTCTTACAGAAAAGCAGTACCTGTCTTAGCAATCCACGGAACAAGATCAGTGTTACTACCACCCCTTGCTGGTAAAAGGGAGAACAGAGTTGTATCAATCGACCTGGTCAAACCACATCATGTGGCCGATAATAAGTAGCAGGCGGAGTGGACTCACAAGATGTAGCAGACGACCAAATCTGGCTACAATCCAAGAGGTTCAAACTGAAAGACTTATCACCTTTGATAAACCTGCAGTGAGAAAAGAAGTACTATGCAACAATGCCATGGAACTTGTGCCTCTTGATATCCAAATACCGGTTCGTAAAGAAAATCATGTCTACAATGATATAGCCTCTGACTATACAAATATGACAAAGGAAGAAGCAGCTCCACCGATTCAAAACAATCCTGATGCTATTCCAACAATTGACAGAACTGCCTCTGGCTATTTCGTCAACTTTGATACATTTTCTGAGGATCCCAGTGAACCTGAAACAACGCCAGCAAATACAAATTTCAAAGAAAAAGTAACAGAACTTTTTCATCAACTTGAAAATACATTTCTGGTTTCACCATGGGTCGAATTTTGGATTGTGTTAGGTGTATTTTTTCTCCTACTTTGGCTCATTCTTGTTTTAGGTTTGGGAAAGATGATAGATGGAAAATACAGTACAATGGACACAGCAAATAAGAACATCAACTTGCTCTTGAAACCTCACAAATCATATCATCGTGAGCGAAGAGACCTGTCATCAGTGAACATCACAGCCATTCCTATACCTGGTGGTGTAGCATGGGATACAACTGATTATGACGTTTATGGCCCAGTAGAACTGTTGAAGATTCCACACCAGTTTAAGGTTTATTTGAGTGACTTTGTTTCACCCAGCATGTTTTCTGATGATTGGGGCTTTGAAACTGTTAATAACATGATGACAGATTTGGAAATGTCAGCCAAATTCACAAAACATGAATACTTAGAAGGTTCATCAGTATATGAACAAATGTATTGTTTTATTCATTATGGTTACCATTATTTGCACAAATCTGCAAACCCTTGAAATATTTTTCCTTACACTCAATGGGAACATTGTCCAACACCGCCAAAAGGCAGTTCAAAAACATTTTATGATAAGTTTCCATACTTCTCAGGTTTTAATGTCACAAATCCAGAAGCGTTTTATTTAAAAAAAATGTGAATAAGACAGGAATGAAAAACATGTTGACCAATACTAAACAAATGTATTTTGCAAACTTTTATGCTCAGCTGTCTAGATTAGGTTTTAACTTTTGGAAAGACAACATTGAGACAAAAACTGGGGCACAAAAGATTGGCAGGTACAAGGTTTAGAAGCCTTATTCAGAGCCAGCATTATCCCAGAAAAGTTACAGGACAAAAATGTGAGTTTTGTCGAGGTTGGGCAGGTGTGCGTTCTCCCCATATCTTTCGTCGAAAATTAGCTATGATGCTTGATGGAGGCCTTTGCATTATTGACTTTCACGAGCTCAATCCCTGTGCAGTTCCTGTGACCACGAGCTTCTCTGATCCGTGCCTGCCCTTTCATGCACACAAGAGGCATGTGAACTCGCATATAAGGCTCGCCCGTTTGGCCCCTCCCCACACACTAGTGGTGAGCACCGTCTTCGCGCCCTTTACCCACTTGATGGACAGCTCACTCGAGGAACCCCGGCGCTCTTTGGTGTGATGGCAAAGTTAATCAGCCCCCCCAAAAATGTGAGTTTGGCAAAGGCTGGGCAGGTGTGCATTCCCCCAATATCTATCGTCGAAAAATAGCAATGATGCTTGAATGGAGGCATTTGCATTATTGACTTTAACAAGCCCAATCCCTGTGCAGTTCCTGTGACCACGAGCTTCTCTGATCCGTGCCTGACCTTTTATGCACACAAGAGGCATGTGAACTCGCATATAAGCCTCGCCCGTTTTGCCCCTCCCCACACACTAGTGATGTGCACCGTTTTCCCGCCTGGCCTTTACCCACACAATCCGCAAAATCTGCGATTCCGCAAATTTGCGGATCGCGAATTCGTACATTCGCAAATTGCGAATTTGCAAAATCCGCCCATGCTTAAACAAAACTTAACTGTACTCAAAGAAGGCGTTGATTTACGAGACTTCTTACTTGGACCTCGTAAACCACGTCAAAAACGTTTTATATACGCCGGTATATACTCTGTTTACAATGAAGCATGGAAAATCACGCAAATGGAAACTGCAGAGAGAATACGAGAAATTGATCGTATTCATTCAGAGAAAGCTCTCTCTGTAGTGGACAATGGGTTAACGACTCTGTCCTCCAGAATTTATTCTTTGGACAGCATTGTATCCATTGACATAATAGAGCCGGACTTGCTAATGTTACAACATGGCCAGTCTCAATTACGCTCTATAATTCTGCTAGGCTGGAAAATACAAAATCTCCATTCACGCTATATGCCATGGAGTCTAATCAACACCACGTCATTGTTTACTGTATTTAACCTTACAGATAAACAAATCTCTTTGGCACAAAGAGCAGCAGACTATACAGTGTTGAACATTGAAAAACTGGAAAGATTACCGTTAACTGTTTCTGAGAAACCAGTCATTGAATGGATAATACATGGCACCATCACGATACCAATGTCCATTTTCCAGTTTCAGTATTGCTTAAGACACATACCAGCGGGCCTGTATGAAAGGTTGGGTAAAGAATACATCAAGTCAACCTGGAACTTACCATACACACACAAATGTTGGAGTGGGGGAAAGGAGGTATTTCTTAGTGGTAAAAATTGTAAGAACTCCCTAAGCGGTACACTTTTGTGTCAAGGTATTAATTTACACCTTGTGTGTGTGTATTTTTTTTTGTTCACCTGCACGGTTCACCAGCAGCAGTGATAGAACCAACTTTCAGGCAGCTTTCCAATGGCAGCTACGTTATGCTCAATGATCACAGCTGTTGTAGCATGTTGACAGGAAAAGCGTATCTAGTTAGTGCGTCAGCCAGGGTCACTTGTTGTATGCAAGTATTGTTTCCGAAAGGCAAGACAGACAGGGAGTCGGCGTTATGACCTTCACTGAATATCTCTTCTATACAAATTGATACTTTAAGCAGCATGAAAGCCATTCTTTTGAAAAAAAACTGTGCCACTGACATAGTATAGAGAAACGTATGATGTACAAAGTGCAAGGACTTCTGCAGAGATGCATGCATTATTATCAACAAACTGCCCAGTACATTTTGCAGAAACGTTAGGTCAAATCTTAAACATGTCTGATACCAGCAGCATCGCACATGTATTTAAGATGATTTTATCGGGACTGTTAGCACCCTTTGAAGCAGTCCTCGGCATTTTTCCAAATTTCGTGCACTCTGTGTTCGGCGGTCTGCCTCTCATTTTGGGACTCATAGCAGGAGTTCTATTTTTGTTTATTCTGCTCTGATATGGCAAGTCCAGTCAGCAATGATACCCAGACTACCATGGAACAAGCTCTCCTAGCCATGCGGTATTGTGACAGGATTACGCAGATTCTTGGCTTGGCTCTTTTAAGAGATCTGAATACCACTTGGTTCCTTTCATTCAGACCAATCTGGCAAGATTGCATCTTACCTGTTCTACGATGTCTGCTTGACGGAGAAGAATGCATGTTGGACATTTGTCTTACACTACCATCAGTACTGCCATCGGATGTTGCCGCCTTGCTAGGTCCGGTAACGACTCATGCATTGTGCTGCCCACAACGGCTACCAATCCTGATGACAGCATTCATTAAGGTTTCACTGGCAAGTCTAACTGAGGGTGAGATATGTGAAACAACAGGCACACAGGTACCACCTACTGCGAACATTGCTAATGCGACTAACACTGACAGTGATGCTTCTCATCTGTGCACATTTGATCTACTAACTGAAGTAGTTCCACTTTCGCCTACTATGGTAGACGGTTTCTTTGCCAGCCTAGACGATTTGATGTTTTCTCCTAACAAGCTTCCGAGGACCGGTTTCTGGCATTTCCGCCGTCTTCAGCCCCGGCTTGCTTGAATCCAGTGGCAAAGTGAGCAAGGGACTCACGTTTGAGCATACCCTGCCAACTTGTGGTGAACAAAGCGGTACAAATGGGGGTGGTGAGGGACTGAGCAGCTGAACCAATCAAACACCCACACCCAGTCAACAGATCTGGGTTTAATCCATCACTGCAAAACCGGTCCTCGGAAGCTTGTTTCCGGTCCAGGGAAGGCATGGCTTGGCAGTTCGGGCTGGACTGTTCCCATGAGGCACAGGGTCAGACTGATTTGCATATGGCCATGTCTGAACTGTGGTGGCAGAGTGGGCTAAAGAACGGTGATTGATTAAACCCAGATCTGTTGTCTGGGTGTGAGTGTTTGATTGGTTCAAATGCTCCATCCATCACCACCCCCTTTGGTACCACTTTGTTCACCATAAGTTGGCAGGGTATGCTCAGACGTGAGTCCCTTGCTCACTTTAACCAGAAACTGGTCCTCTTAAGCTTGTTTCCGGTCCAGGGAAGGCATGGCTTTGCAGTTCGGGCTGGACTGTTCCCATGAGGCACAGGGTCAGACTGATTTGCATATGGCCATGTCTGAACTGGGGTGGCAGAGTGGGCTAAAGAAAGGTGATGGATTAAACCCAAACCTGTTGACTGGGTGTGAGTGTTTGATTGGTGCAGATGCTCCGTCCATCACCACCCCCTTTTGTACCACAACACTACAACAGGGGCACGTGTCATATATGGTGAGACTTACCAAGTGATCAATGCCAGCAATGTCAGGACCACTCATTCCCTGGCAGTTGTTGATTTCTCCTGGGGAGGGCCTTAGGAAGGTTGTGATCAGTGCAGACCTCCATGTAGAATGCTTGCTTGGCAATGACTTAGAGACTTCCGCCTGGTCTGAAGTGGAGTTGAGGACCCATGCAGCAATGCTTGGGGTCCCTGCACATGTGTTTGCTGTGACTAGGTCACAGGTCAGAAAGTCTAACACTGGACAGGACCTGGATTCTGGAATAATGGACCAGGTGCCTTCCAAGAAAAGGAGCAGTAGGGTTAAGGCAGTGCCTTCTCCCCTGACTAATAGTGAGGATCAGTTTTCTGAGTAAGCTGATTGTGAGCCTGAAGAAGGAACTGTCCCAGAGTTCTTAGGGACAGGGGGCCCTTCCAGGGCAGATCTGAGACAGGTGCAGCTGAACTGCCCTTCTCTTGAACCCCTCAGACAGCAAGCTGCTGCTGAGGTTGCTGGGAATGCTAGTGGCACCCATACACTTCATTGGGATGATGGACTCCTGTATTCAGAGAGTAGAGACTCCGGGCCCGATTCACAGAATGAACTTAAGAGTAAATCCTAAACTTACTACTATTTGGTATTCACAGAATGCACTTACTACTTTCGGGATTCACAAAGTGAACTTACTACTTTCGAGATTCACAGAATGAACTTATTACTTTCGGTATTTACAGAATAGATTTAAGACTACTAACTTTACGTCCGCACTCGGGCCGTAAATTCCGGCCTGGAGGCGGAGTTTCCAGCTTGGGGCGGAGCTTACGGCCTGAAGGCAGAGCTTCCGGGCCAGAGGCGGAGCTTGTTGCTTAGAGGCGGAGCTTCCAGCCCAGAGGAGGAGATTTAAGCCATGGCTAAATGCCCACCTCTGAGCCGGAAGCTCCGCCCCCAAGCCGCAAGCTCCGCCTTTGGCCCGGAAGCTCCGCCTCCAGCCCGGAAGCTCCACCTCCGGGCCATAAGCTCCGCCCCCACACCAGAAACTCCGCCTCGGGGCCGGAATTTACCTCCCGAGCTTTCCGAAGTTGTGCACTGGGCTACTTGTAGTACAAGCCCTGAGCACCTTTTTCCTCAAAGATTGTGGGCCTACACACCACGAGTGTTCCGCTGGCCCACGTTCAGCATTTCAGCTCAAGGAGCCTTCGCGATCCGTCGACTGGTGGGTCTGCACAAAGGACAATCCTTTGTTTCTAGTGCTAGCCTGCTTGCTTGCTCCAGACATTCCCTGACTCCCCTCCAAAGGGTGAGTCCCTCAGACCTTGCTGGTCTGCACCGAAGCCCATCTTGTCATCTCGCGGAGGTTGCTGTTGCCAAGGCTTGTTGGGTCCAATCCGGATACCGACGATGCAACACTCAACATCCGGCGAGGGACAGCTTGAATCCAGCTACTGGTTGTCGTCGACGCCTCCTGGACCTCATGGCTGAAGAGTCAAGCTTTACCTACTGCACTTAAAAGCACCCAACATCGGCAGGCATCTTCTTCTCGCCATCCTGGTCACTGGCTAGTGACCCAGGCTCTGCTCCCTCTGCTTTCAGGTTCTTCAGATTTCCGATCTACCCTTGGATCCATCTGGACACTCTTCAGCTGAACGCCTGCAACACTTCTTTGCAGCTCTCCATTGGAATTGATGACGAAACCTGACACGAAAAGACACCTATGCACCCGGCTTCCCTGGGGGAGGCAACATGAGTACTTTGGTGCTCCCGTGGGTCTTGGCTCTCTTAAGTGTCTAGTACTGAAAGGGTTTTACTGTAGTCCACTCCTAAGTGTCCTCATTCTTTGAAATTGTAACTCTAAGTTTCTCCACAGAAGTCAATGTTGATTTGTGGCTGTGTTTAGACACTGCACGCATCGCCGTGGGTCTCCTGCGTCCCTACCTTTGGTGGTTCCTGGTTGCCCCAGTGGTTCTAGAGGCTCAAGGCCTGGTTTCTATGTTGAGAGCGGTACTTATAGCACTTTCTTAGTATATGGTTTGTGAGGCCCCTAGGGCAGAACGTATACTGTGCTAATTTACTGTGTGCTATTTAAGTTCTTGTATTGTACTTTTGCCTCTAGCCTCATAAAGAGACGAGAGGGGTGTGTTTAGAATAAATACATAACATTTTATATATATAACTGGTGTGGTGCTCTTTGATTTGATCATTCAAGAGATCATAGACTGGTAAAACAAGCTGCTTTACATTCCTTCAAGACTTAGCCTGAAGGCTGCTCTCCACAGCTACCACTAGTATAGCTTTCTAAAAAAGTTGTCTAAACCTACCATCAATAAGGTTCATTTGGACTGGTGCAAGGTGCCCACTAGAATAGAGGACATTATATGCCAGGCCAACTTCTCACAGACAGTAGTCTTCCCTCCCTCGCAGCATGGCAAAGTGTTTGTCTAAAAAGTGAGTAAAAATCTGCTAAAATATTAATTGCAAAAAAATTATAATTTGCATGGAAATCTTTTCCAAGGAGCTGGATGCCATAAGAAGAGAGTGTGCTTCATCCCAACAGAGTGAACCAGATCAAACACAAACATAAGTACCATCCTCGGTAGAGGTTATACAAACATTTCTCTATGTCCCACCAAAACATGTACATCAATTCAAGCAGATTTAGACCTTGATAGAGATGTCCCACCTATGTATCTAGTCCTTAAAGCGAATAAGAAACACTGTAGCAAAAATATCAGACTCACTGATGTATCAAACAGATGCTACGGATATCAGACAACTTGTTACAAAGCATTCCAAAAACTTTAACAAATTTCAATAGGACCAAATCTGGAATGGCAATTCAAGAAGTTCTGGTAGACTCATCAGCTTCCAAACTTCAACAGATACTATAGTGTTTGGACAGAATATCGAGAACAAGTATTGTGATACAAAAATATTGTATCAGGAATATTGGGACATCAAAAATATAATTGACAGGATTATCGAAGGTAAAAATATTAAAATATTGTTTTTAGTGTTGTTTTCAATGTTAAATGTAGCTATGTTTATGATTTTTAAATTGTGAATAGCAGTTTAATATTGTATGCTTTAGAGTTTAGGAGCGTTAGGAAAAATTGAAAATATTTTAAGTATTATTAGTAATAAACATATATACCTTTATTTTCATATTTAAATTCTTACATATAAGATTGTACTTTAGGGTAATTTTTAGATTGTTTCATTTATTTTATAGTAAACAAATGTTTGTATGTCGTATTAATTGTTGTTTATTATGTATGACCTTGTTTAAAATTATTTATATTGAAGGGCCTATTGTAAAATTCTCCTCTTTAGTATCCAACATCTTTTTCAAATAACCTTATATTGAAGAGGGGTTATTAAATGTCACCCTTTTAGTGTCTAGTGCCTTCCCTAAATTGGTATAGGTTGGAGTTGGAAAAGTAAATGCACCCCCTTTAGTGTGCAACTCCTTCTCCAAACTGGTATAGATTGGGGAAGGAATAGTAAGTGTCAAACACCTTTCGCAAATTGGTTTAGATTGGGGTGGGAATAGTAAATGTCTCCCCTTTGGTGTTCTATGCCTTCTGCAAATGTTACCCCTTTAATACCTAATTAACAAGGTTTTGGCATAGGGCAGCACTGCAAGGAATCTTGCGGCGCTGCCCAGTGTCAAAAGAAAAGTGCAGGAATCTATGAGATGTGGTGCATTTCTGTCCTTTTCACCTGCTCTGGTGCACAGTGGGCTGCATGAACCAATGTAGGCAGCTTTGCGCCAATGTGCAAGTGTCTTCTTTTGATATTCTCCTTTTAACGTGGGGTATTCAGTCTAATTCTTTGTATGAGAAAAAGAAGCTTTCCCCCTCAACTCATTAAAGTATATTGGTGCTGTTCTAAGTATGTTGCAGACCTTGCTCAAACAATGCGTATTGTACCAATGAGCATCTGGAATAGTTCAGGCTTGTTATGTTTGTTATGTCTTCCATGAACCAATCTCTCAAAATCTCACATCTGGTCATGGGCAATGTATCAAATAATAGAATAAGATGTTCTTGTCATCAGATTTTATATTGGAGTATTTACCACTGATCATATAGGACACAATTGTTTCCTATATGAAGCCAATTGTTTTTGTGCAGGAAGGGACACATTTCTGCACAAAATCAAACAAATTAGGCAATTCCACTTTCTATATGTGCTGCACAATGCAGCACTCATACAAAGAGGAAAAAACAAGGAGAAATTAAAACATTTCTTCTCATTGGAGGGTGGCGTTATAATCTGACACATTCCCAGGTTTACAATTCATCATAGATCTGAGAATGCTTCAGATTCCATGGGTGTTGTGTGGGAAAACACACAGCAACATTCATGGAATGCCCCTTTAACGCAGTGCTCTGCGTGAAAGGAGCACATATTCACAAGGCCACATAAATATGATGCACCACATTGTGCCACCGGAGTGTGCAAAAAGTCATTCTAAGGTGGCTAAAGTACTGTGTGTTCAACATACATACAGGAAAAGGAATCTTGTTGAAACACACGTCTGACTGTAACTCCAGTATGTTGATATATGCAATCAAATGCCTGTGCGGGCTTGTTTACACAGGACGCACGACGAGAAAAGTTAAAATACGCATGACCGAGCATAAGAGTCTGATACGCACAGCTAATATCAAATCAAGTTTGGCTATGCATTGGAAAGAAATGAATCACACTATCCCTCAGTTAGGATTCACAGTACTGGAGAGGGTGCTTGAGTCCCAACATGTTGAAGCCACGCGCTTTCTAGCACAAAGAGAGACATATTGGATACGTTTTTTGAGAACTCTTATACCCGATGGGCTGAATGACAAAATTGAAATGACATGTTTTCTATGATGAATTTCATGCTGCTGTGATTTTGTTTTTATACAAGTTTATATGACCGATTCCTTTGTTTAATTTGCTCATGCAAAATGAAGGATTCATTCATAGATATCATTTTTGGATACACTGAGTATTTAGGCTAGTTATGTCTTTCATATAAGATGTATAGGTCATTTCCATCACTCCTACACAGATATGCGTGTTTCTATTTCACTTAGTTATTTTGTTAGTGAAATACTTTTTTAGGTACAATAAGGCAACTTTTTTCATGTTAAGACTGCTGATAATAAATTAGCATTGTCCATTGTCACATCGGATAGAGTAGATAAAGTTTTGCACGTTTGTATGGAGGGAGCCATCTTGGATTAGATAGTGTTGTGTTTCACGTAGGAATAGAGTCCGTTTTTTATTTTCATCTTCAGTTGTCACCATTGCAACGGGGTATAGATGGGAGGAGAGCGCCTATTTGCTATACAGAGGCTGACGTCCCAAAAGTGCGGTTCACCGCACTGAGAGCTGTTTGGCAAGACGAAGTGTAACGGATCGCCGAGGGGAATCTGGTTACGGCAGGCACTGGTAACTATTCACGTGTGTGGGCATATTCAGTTGTCTATTAATTTGGTACCTTTATTTGTATATTGTAGAAATAGTTTGTGTTGTTTGATTTATTTTGTTGGTCAATATAAATATATTTAAAACAATTAGTTGTATGTTTGTATACAATAATATTAATAATTATATTGTTTTCTATAATAAAGTCATGTCACACATTTGTATCGTTTTCTATTCATCAAACTTTATTATTTGTATATTTTGACATTGTTGAGTATATTTATTGCATCGGAAGATCAAAAAATTCTATAGGGTTAAGTAAATAAAACATTTCATTGTATTTATAAAAACATATGTAAATCATATATGCACAGTATTGTATGTTGTACATTTTCTAATTTTATTTTACTTGTTTGACAGTTTATCAACATTTCTAAGCTTCTTTAATATATATAATATTGCAATTTCATCTTATTTTTAAGAATATATTAAATACTTGTATATATTTTATACTAATATTTCATTTATACTTTGTACATTTTAAGCATTTTGTAATAAAGTATTTGGAGATGTTTTACATATTAATATTTTTAAAACATTTTTGTATAGATGTATTCAACATTTTTTCAATATTTCCCAATGAGTGCTATAGGGAGATAGTATTTTGTTTAGTTTCATTTACCAGGCAGTATTTTTAACGCTACCATCTATTTAGTAATCAGTTTGTGTTATTTTAGTCTATTTTACCGGAAACATGTGACGGTAACGTTTTGGTGTTTGTAAGAACAGGTAAGTCATTTTTAAAGGATTTTGTAAGGGTTTTGAGTCTGAGGGGATTTAAGAGTGAGGTCCAGAAGGTAGCTATGATTATCGATGCCAGGTCTGATGGCTTAGTGAACTAATGCATCCACTGTAGGGTCTTGTGTTCGACCTCAGGATTAGAAGTTTAAATCCTGGCAGTTCCACTCAGCCTTTTATTCTTCTGAGGCTGATAAAATCAGTATACCTGTTAGTTGGAATGCACTGTTCACTGGCCCACTATGGTGCCTCTTATATGCTTAACAAATGATAATCATCAATATATCAAATTCATCAAAAAATGTCTGTACATGAATCTTGTCCAGAACGTTTACAAATAATGCAAAAATATAAATAAACCATATGTGATTCAAAACAAAGTCTTCATTGCTTCAATTTAATTCTTCTTTCACGTGTATCTAGAATGCTTCAACTGTTCATAAACCACAGTCCATTCAATGTCCCGAAGATCATTCATTGGTCAGTACAATACCCAATGCATTTCGGTATGATACCTTTATCAGGGGTATTACTGTAATTAACAAAAAAACATTCCCATGTAGTTCAAACAATTATGTAACATATACTTGTAAAGGGACAGACCCAACCAGTCCCTGCATGCATGTGATCCTTTTTGTTTATCATGCTCACGCAACGTGAATCATCAAAAAACCTTTATGACCCTATTGTTGTTTGTGTAGATCTTAATCCTAAATCGTGAGAGAAAACTGTGTAATAAAACCACCTATATCGGTTCCAAATCATCTACATATCTGTATCCCTAAACAAAGCCTCACAATTTTACATGTGACAAACAACTCGAAGTGCCCTCCATGGGCAAAACTGTGTAAAAAATAATAATTATTCTACTATAAATAATGGCGCCAAAACTATCCTTCATTACTTCGTGTCTACAAGATGTTCCAAACTAAGCATACCTGTTCCTGTCCATGTAGCTCCCTTAATGCTTAAGTGTCCATCCAGTGTCTGTGTAGACTAAACGATGCCTCTTGACGAAATCACATCTATCCCCTAACAAAGCAGTATTAGACTGCTCGACTATTAACAAATATGCCCCCACACGTGAATAGTTACCAGTGTCTGCCGTAACCAGATTCCCCTCGGTGATCCGTTACACTTCGTCTTGCCAAACAGCTCTCAGTGCGGTGAACCGCACTTTTGTGACGTCAGCCTCTGTATAGCAAATAGGCGCTCTCCTCCCATCTATACCCTGTTGCAATGGTGACAACTGAAGATGAAAATAAAAAACGGACTCTATTCCTACGTGAAACACAACACTATCTAATCCAAGATGGCTCCCTCCATACAAACGTGCAAAACTTTATCTACTCTATCCGATGTGACAATGGACAATGCTAATTTATTATCAGCAGTCTTAAAGTGAAAAAAGTCGCCTTATTGTACCTAAAAAAAGTGTTTCACTAACAAAATAACTAAGTGAAATAGAAACACGCATATCTGTATAGGAGTGATGGAAATGACCTATACATCTTATATGAAAGACATAACTAGCCTAAATACTCAGTGTATCCAAAAATGATATCTATGAATGAATCCTTCTTTTTGCATGAGCAAATTAAACAAAAGAATCGGTCATATAAACTTGTATAAAGACAAAAACACAGCAGCATGAAATTCATCATGTCATTTCAATTTTGTCATTCAGCCCATCGGGTATAAGAGTTCTCAAAAAACGTATCCAATATGTCTCTCTTTGTGCTAGAAAGCGCGTGGCTTCAACATGTTGGGACTCAAGCACCCTCTCCAGTACTGTGAATCCTAACTGAGGGATATTGTGATTCATTTCTTTCCAATGCATAGCCAAACTTGATTTGATATTAGCTGTGCGTATCAGACTCTTGTGCTCGGTCATGCGTATTTTAACTTTTCTCGTTGTGCGTCCTGTGTAAACAAGCCCGCACGGGCATTTGATTGCATATATCAACATACTGGAGTTACAGTCAGACGTGTGTTTCAACAAGATTTCTTTTCCTGTATGTGGGTGAGCAAATTTGTTGCCAACTAGTACATTCCCACAGTGACCACAGTAATGACATTACATCATCCCTTTCTGACTACTAACATTGGTAATACGTGTCTCCTGCTTACGAATTTCCTTCATGTTCTTTGACCTTGAAAATGCAAACATTGTTTTTTCTGGAAATACCTGCTTAAAATAAAATTCTTGCTCAATAATCTCCCATCTCCTCAAGATACATTTATTAATTGCTGTAGCAACCGTAGAGTATTTTAACACAAATACCTCTCTCCTAGAAGGAGATTTGATGGTTTTCTCCAACAATTTAGTTCGTGGGATCAAACAGGCTTTGACCGTAGCTTTTTCTAATACTACCTCTGGGTAGCCCCTGTGTTCCTACTCCTGCCTCATCACCTCAATCTCATGCATACTCTGTGACTCATCTGAACAAATTCTGCGTGCCCTGATGAACTAAGACAAAGGAAGATGATTTTTGAGAGACTGTGCATAAAAACTATCAAAAAGGAGTGTGTTATTCCTGTCAGTAGGTTTTTTGTGGAGTCTAGTGATTAATTTGATCCCTTTCTTCTCAACAGAAATGTCCAAGTAATTGATCTGGATCAGGTGTATGTGAACTTGATCATAGCATGACATTTATTCAGTATATATTTGATGTAAATATTTATTAGAGGATTAAAAATAGGTATACATGGGAGTGCAGGTTGTCCCATTCTCATTTAGTTGATAAAATCAGTGCCATTGAGTTGGGCAATATTAAACTTATATTTAATGCCATGATACCCTTCATGGTTATGTGCACTTTACAAATAAACATGCTATGTTATGGTGTGCTTTTTTTCTATATTTAGATGCATAAGTATTATTGTGTTTTCAGTAGTTTGTAGGTTTGTATATTTTATATTGTTTTGCTAATGTTTTGTTAAGTTAAGTTAATTTATGTTAATTAAGTTTGCTGATTAACTGGTAGGTATGTATATATTTTTGGGAGTGTAATGTGTTTTGCGAGTGTTTTTTTAAATTTTACTTTACATATTTTTGTCTACGATCTTGTGCTATGGCCATCAGAATTTTCTTTTTTTTTTTTTAAAGGAAATCATTTTTGGTTTATAGTAAACCAATGCTTTTCATTCCTATTTTTCGTTTTTTTTCTGGAGAATTTTTTTAACGCAATTTTCTTGGGTTCCTACATACTTTGGAATGCTTTCATAGATTTTTATTGGACTTGTTTAATTGTTGGATTTTTTGGGCTCTTTTTGGACACTATTTTTCCTGTTTTTGATAGCTTACTATTTTTTAATGCTTGAATACAGAAAGATCTACAGCTACAGAACAGTATGGGTCTCATTACGATGGCGGTCGGACGAGCGTCCCACTGCCACCACTGCGGGATGGAGACCGCCTGACATGTAGTCGGTGGTTCCACCCACCATATAATGATAGACCGTCGGAAACATGCTGGAAAAGGTGAGCAGCACAAGCTGCCATAGAAAAATGCATGTTTGCAAACATCCATGCACTAAGTGCCAGGCATGATGTGGTGCCTGGTACATGGTGCATGGATGTTTGGTGGTACCACATATGTCCCCCTGGCCACATAACAGTGGTCCACGGGGGTCGAGTCCCTTTCTAACAGCCTTTCCATGGCAGTGGGACCGCCATGAAAAGTCTGTCGGAAATTGGCATCATAATCCATACAGTGGTGCCTGCACAGGCACTGCTTCCATTGTAGGGATTACTGTCCGACAGCCACCCCAACAGGCTCCTTGAGCCTGTCAGATGCAATGGTTTTTCCCCCTGCCCTCTGCGCTCTTGGTGTTATTTATTTTATTTCCTTTTGGGTGGGAAATGTCATTTTAAAATGTTTCTGTTAATATTACATGATTGTTACGTGGAATTGTTTGGTTTATGTGTTGCAATTATTAAATATGATGTATGAAATTATTTTTTTTATTTGGTAATTGTTACATTTTATTTTAAATAGTTGATACATAATTTTATTATATGTCTTTATTAATGTTGGTATTTTAATAGTTTTTTGACTAATGTAATGAAATATAATATTTATTATTTAAAATAAACAAAGGTTTGGTTTGTTGGTTTAGAATTTATCATAGTTCATCATTGTTATGTTATGTTATGTTATGTTATATTTTATTTCTATAGCGCACGGCTACTCAGAAAGAGTGTCCCGGCGCTTTATTAGGCAGCTCAGTGTAAAAAACATAACACCATAAAACAGAGACAGACAAGGAAAAGAAAGACATCCTAAAGGTTAAAAAGCCAGGTCTTTAGGCTCTTCCTAAACAGGAGCAGATTAGGTGTGCGCCGCAAGGCCAGAGGCAAGGTGTTCCACAACTGAGGGGCCCTTAAACCAAAGGAGCGACCCCCGGTACGGGCCTTCCTCACTCGGGGGACCACGGCCAAAAACAAAGATTCCGACCGCAGAGATCGCACCGGGCTATGAAAGACGAGCCTGCGCTGTAAGTACCTTGCTCCGAGCCAAAAAGCGCTTTGCGAGCCAGGGTTAACGCTTTAAAAATAATCCGCTTCCGGATGGGCAGCCAGTGAAGCGACTGCACCAACCCGGATGTTCTCGCTCGCTTATGGAGGCCGAAAATGGCACGAGCCGCAGAGTTCTGCACAACCTGCAGCCGCTGAACAAGATAGTCTGAAGACCTAAATAAAGGAATTTGGCATAGTCCAGTCTGGAGCCAATTAAGGCTTGCACAGTAATCTTTCTACGCTCCTCTGTGAGCAAAGGTAGGAACTTCGGAGCATCTTCAGAATGCCAAAGCACGTGCCCGTCAAACCAAGAATATGTGATCTCAGCGTCAGATTATTATCAATCTTTACTCCCAGATTTTTTGCCACCTGGGATGCCTGAGCAGGGGGACACATATCCATTGGCCACCAGGCCCGCCAGTCAGGGTCCGAGGCACAGCCAAAGAACAGTACCTCCGATTTGTTGGAATTAGCTTTGAGGCTGTTCCGCTGAAACCAGTTGAAGACCATCCCCAAGCAGCCCCGAATGCTGTCTCCATCAAAAGCCTTATCTTTCCTACACGTGAAGAGCAATTGAGTGTCATCAGCGTAGGACACTATCTAGGCCCCAAAGGACTCCACCAGTGCCGCCAGACGGGTCATAAAGATGTTAAAAAGAGTCGGGCTCAACACAGAACCCTGCGGAACTCCGACTCCCAAAGGCGGCATCTCAGCAGAGCTCGGGGAGGCCCAGACCATTTGTCGGTGGCCCTCAAGAAAAGATGTAAACCAGTTGAACACCGTACCCCTCAGACCGATGTCATAGAGTCTGGCGAGAAGTGCCTCATGGGGAACGGTGTCAAAGGCCGCCGACAGATCAAGCATGACAAGCATGGCCTTGCCTCCTGAATCCAGAGTCTCCCAAATAACCTCCCACACCTCCAGGAGTGCCGTCTCCGTACTTAAATTAGGACGGAAACTGGATTGCGAAGGGTGCAGAAGGTCATTCGATTCTAGAAAACTAGAAAGAACGCCATGCACATGCTTCTCCGTGATTTTAGCCAGCGCCGGGAGAAGGGAGATCGGCCTGTAGTTGGCCCAAACCTCTGCGTCTAACCCAGGCTTCTTGAGGAGGGGAATCACCATTGCCCTTTTCCAGGACCACGGGACCCTCCCCTCACTCAGAGACAGGTTCAAGAGAGTGTTGACCAATGGGTTGACCACAGCCGCCATCCCGACCAGAAATTTGGCCGGGCAAGGGTCTAATGGCGAGCCCGATTTAAGATTGGTCAGAAGTGCAAGGGAAGCATCGGTGGAGACAGAGGAAAACTCCGCCAGAACAGCATCCCGAGTGGTCGATGGAACTAATCCGGCCACCATGCTGGAAAACACTTCAGCAGACCTCTCTATAAAGGAGTCCTGGATCAATTTAATCTTGTCCGCGAAGAACTTGGCAAGATCACAGACCCACGACTCGGGTGACGCTATTTGAGGCAAGTTGGATCTGGGGGCCGTAAACTCCCTCACCACAGTGAAGATCTCTTTACATGAGTTAGAGGCAGCCTCTATCCTCCTGGCAAGATAGTCCTTTTTCTCACGGATAATGTCGCGATGGTAGGCTTTGACCGCTGTCCTGTAAGCAAGTTTGGCCTCCACATCATACTGAAGGCGCCACGCCCTCTCAGCCACCTTACACTGGCTACGAGTGGCACGCAGTGCCTCAGTGAACCACGGGGCAGAAACCCGCTTCGCCGTGGCCCGAGGGGCCATTGCGGGGGCTAGATCATTCAGCCTCTCCATCAGCCACACCGGCATGGCCTCTACGTCCTGCTCCAAGTCACCTGAGAAGGGGCACGAATGGTCCACAAAAGCCTGAGCCAGCAGCTCTGGAGTCACTCTGTGCAGTGCCCTCGAAACAGAACCGTGCTGTCTAGGGGCACTGCTGGGTAATTGCTCACTCCCCAGTACGGAGAACCTGGCCAACCTGTGGTCGGTCCAGAGTACCGGGAGAAGCTCAATATCCACTAAAGGGACCGAGGAAAAAACCTGATCCAAGGTATGTCCCTTGTCGTGTGTGGGGGCCACAAGAAAAGGGACAAGGCCAAGAGGAGCCGTAATATCAAACAATTTGTTCGAGTCCGAGTCCTCATCCACATCCATATGAAAGTTAAAGTCTCCCGCCAGCAAACAATGCCGCACACTCAAAGCCAGTCCCGCAATGGCAACCTGGAGGTCCTCAAAAAAAGAACCCACTGGTCCTGGAGGTCTGTATACCAGCAGCCCTTTCAAGACTTGTTGCGGGGTCAGCCTAATGGTAAAGGCGAGGGAATCAGATCCTGCGATTGTGTCCAAGGGAAGAATCGAGCATGAAGCTATCTTCTTCACTACCACCGCCACCCCACCTCCCCTTCCCTTGGCTCTATCTTGACGAAAGATACTGTAGTCCGATGGAATAGCCGCCAAAATGTCCAGGTTGGACATCTCCCCCAGCCAGGTTTCAGTCAGCAGAAGACATAATGGTTTTTCCCTAACAAGGAGATCAAAGATCTCCAGGGCATGCCTACCTACTGATCTCGTGTTGAGCAATAAGCAAAGATGTTTCACACGATCCTCACCTCTCTGCAGTGAGGCGGCGGGGGCATAGACAGGTGACCAACCACACCCAGGACAGAACCGTTTTGCCCTAAAACGAGCCGGAAAAACGGATCGGCACGCGCAAGAAACTTTTTGCATGGCGCGGAGTTCCCTCCATGAATAGCAGCTCAAACTCCCTGAAGAAAGGAAGCCCAGTGGAGCCAGGCTCTCCCGCCACTCCGCCGCCTCCAGGACGCTGACGGGCGCAGACGGGCTGGGCTCTGGCGTGACTCCGGCGGTGATCCGGCGTTCCTGCTGCGCGTTACCGCTGCGCATAGGCATGACTTCCTTTAAGAGGAGGTCGATTGCCAAAAACACTAGAGCGTGCACCCCAGTGCCTCAAGCCTACCCTCACCCAAAATGGCCCCTGCAAAAACGGAGCTGCCGGTAACACCCACCCACAGGAGCCGGGACCCGCAAAGCGCGGTGCAGCAACAATTACAGTGCAGGTAGGTGGAAAGAGCTCATTAAAAGCAGGGGAAACAAATTAAGAATCAAATGAGATACAAAAACGAGGAAGTTAAAACAGCGCTATGAATTCGCAACCAAGCGCCACAGCTGAGCGCTAAGCAGTGAGGCACCCAGCAAGGTCTCGTGTCCGCTAGTCTGCAGGACAACAGGTGGCAAGACAGGGCCCCCTGGTTACCTCCCTTAAGAGGCGGTCGATTGCCAAAAACGCTAGAGCGTGCACCCCAGTGCCTCAAGCCTACCCTCACCCAAAATGGCCGCTGCAAAAACGGAGCTGCCGGTAACACCCACCCACAGGAGCCGGGACCCGCCAAGCGCGGTGCAGCAACAATTACAGTGCAGGTAGGTGGAAAGAGCCCATGAAAAGCAGGGGAAACAAATTAAGAATCAAATTGTAACGGACCAGAGTATAATGCTTGCTAGTTTACTGCCATAGATCAACTCGTACTGCTCTGAAATAACAATTGCATTCTGTTACAGGTCACATCCCAACAAGACAACGCACATACCATCTGGGAGATTTACAAAGCCCTATACACTTCCGATCCCCGGATGAAGTGAATCTAAGAGAGTACTTAGATAAGGTCGACTTGCCTCAAATAATCGCAGATCAGAACAATCTTAGGCAGCCAAATTGAAGAAGAGATTCGAGCGGCGATTTCCTCTCTTAAATTACACAAATCACCCAGGACTGACAGGTTCACAACACACTTTTATAGAACTTTTAGTGCAGAGCTGACCCCACATCTTAGGCTCCTATTTAATCACATGGCAACCGGCCAACATGTTACCGCCCCCCATGAGCGAGGCTCTTATATTGGTAATTCCAAAACAGGGCATAGACCCCCACGTTTGCACCTCCTATAGACCTATAGCCCTACTCAATCTAGAAGTTAAACTATACACAAAGTTACTAGCTAATTGACTTGAAGGAATTCTTCCCAACCTGATCCGTCATTCAAGGGTAGGCAAACACATGACAATCTCATGAGGATGTTTCACCTGCTCGAGAAGGTTGCCAAGAAACAGATTCATGCTATCTTGCTAGTTTTAGATGCTGAAAAGGTGTTCAACTTTCCTTTTCCACACCCTTTGTAAATTTGGCATTAACGAAGACTTCATCAACATAGTGCAGGTGAACTATGAACATCCCTTGTCACGATTCATGGTTAACGGAGTGGGGTCTGATTACTTTTCAGTATACATAGTGCTCACTGCCCCCTTTTCCCACTCCAGTTTTCTCTTAGCATAGAACTCTCAGCTTCTACGATATGGACTGCACCGGAGACTCAGTGTGTCCCCTTTAGCACAGTGATCACAAAATGTTAATCTTCAGGGGAAATGCACTGCTCTCCTGTACCTCCCCAACAACATCACTGGAGGCCTAACAGCATGTGTTGACTAACCCTGGGCGGAGTTCGCGGAGTTGTGCTATGCTGAGTACCGTAAAGTGGTAAGAAAACTCTGTGAGCTATGCGGAATTCCGTGAGCACGCGGAGTTGCTTGTTAAGCCCATTTATGATGCGTTTTTCCTGTTAGGACGCTGTTTGCGTGCACGGGGGGAAATATCTTGCGAATTTGCCCATGCGGTCGCCAATGGGCGCGGTCACTTGTTTTTCATTTGTCTCGCCCGTTCGCGATGCATATTTCATGTTCTGTAATGCGTAATGCGTGTTCCCACCCTTTCAAGAAGCATATGGCTGAGATACCCGCCACCCCCTCTCAACACAATCCCCAAAAGGAGGGAAACCGGAAACAGTTCTTGAAGTTTTTGGAAGAGGGAGGGAGTGACCCTCCCCGGCCGTATTTATTAAAACAAAAAATTAAACGTTAAACAGTTCATATTAATGTACAATTTCATAACCACATTGCGATGTTTGGCTAACCTTAACAGATTCTCTAATACAGAGGTTCTCCTAGCCGAACTACCAACCTGCAAAACATTTTCTTGAAATAATGAAATTGTACATCCTAACGTTTAAGGGCCAACGGCAAGGTCGTAACCGGTGTCAAGATCCCTAACCAGAAATACCCCCCCCACTTGGGAGGGGCGACAGCACTGAGGCGTACCCCACGTGCAACTACCAATTTCCCTTTGACTTGTCGGGGGCCCCAATAAACTCGACGCCACTTAAAGGTCGTTCGAGGACTCGTGTGAGTATCTAGAAGGTAGCGTAGACCTCCCCCCAAACCCCACACAACTTACCACATCTGCCGTCGCAGACGTCACTGGCCCCGGGAAATTCCCCAGGAGGGGGCTGTAACCCCTCCTACACAGGAAGGGGCCTTGACCGCCTTTCCTTTCCTTCCGGCGGCCTCTCCTTAGACAGGACCGCCTCCCCGTTGAGGGGCCAATGGCCACCTCTCCCGAGCGCTCCCATCCGTGTTGGGTGACGCCCACTCATAGGGATCTTCCAATTACTGCTCACCGATCATGACCTTACCGCCTACCAAATAAATACGACAATGCTACCTAAACCAACAATCCATTGGCCACTACGACCCGAATAAGCATGCTTATAACGGACACAAAACAGAATATCTTTAATCACAGAACATACAAAAATTCGTCCAACTTTATTACACACTCAATCTCAGCATGGTAATACCAACGGACACAAAAACAGAATATCTTTAATCACAGAACATACATAAACGGCCAACTTTATTACACACTCAATATCAACATGATAATGCCACAACCTGTAAACGAAAAATTAGAAGTATCGAACCATCTTAAAACAACTAGCTGTCCTCAGGGGCTGGTGGGTGGGTCAAAATTGGCTCTTCGTTCCGTCTCGAGCTCACGTGCAGCGAGGAGGTGCAGCTTCAGAGCACAGGAACAAGAGGATGTCTTCCGGTCTTGCGTCCCTTTTTATCTGTCTTCAGGGCGGGCGTAAACCCGCCCCTGCCTGCCCCGAGGGCGTGGCCAGCTGCGTCAGTGTCTAGGCCAGCCCACTCCAGGGCGGGAAAGAGCGCGCCCCGGCTACGCCGCTTCGGGCATACCAGCCGAGACGCGCCTCCCGCCCAAAATGGCTTCCCGGGGGGATCGAGGTACTCTGCCATAAGTTCGGGGGGACCGAGTGGTCGCCCCTTTCCATATGGCTGAGATACCCGCCACCCCCTCTCAACACAAGCCCCAAAAGGAGGGAAACCGGAAACAGTTCTTGAAGTTTTTGGAAGAGGGAGGGAGTGACCCTCCCCGGCCGTATTTATTAAAACAAAAAATTAAACGTTAAACAGTTCATATTAATGTACAATTTCATAACCACATTGCGATGTTTGGCTAACCTTAACAGATTCTCTAATACAGAGGTTCTCCTAGCCGAACTACCAACCTGCAAAACATTTTCTTGAAATAATGAAATTGTACATCCTAACGTTTAAGGGCCAACGGCAAGGTCGTAACCGGTGTCAAGATCCCTAACCAGAAATACCCCCCCACTTGGGAGGGGCGACAGCACTGAGGCGTACCCCACGTGCAACTACCAATTTCCCTTTGACTTGTCGGGGGCCCCAATAAACTCGACGCCACTTAAAGGTCGTTCGAGGACTCGTGTGAGTATCTAGAAGGTAGCGTAGACCTCCCCCCAAACCCCACACAACTTACCACATCTGCCGTCGCAGACGTCACTGGCCCCGGGAAATTCCCCAGGAGGGGGCTGTAACCCCTCCTACACAGGAAGGGGCCTTGACCGCCTTTCCTTTCCTTCCGGCGGCCTCTCCTTAGACAGGACCGCCTCCCCGTTGAGGGGCCAATGGCCACCTCTCCCGAGCGCTCCCATCCGTGTTGGGTGACGCCCACTCATAGGGATCTTCCAATTACTGCTCACCGATCATGACCTTACCGCCACAGGTCCGGATAGTTGACCGGCTATCCGGACCCCCCACAAAGCTCCTACCTAAAGGTCATGCTTCAACGTTTTTAACCATGCTAAGAAGTCTCCTATGAGTAACTCATTTCCCACCCGAGTCAAATGCACACCATCCCCCGAATACACACTGTCATCATTAATACATCCATGCGAAATAGAATGCAATGTCCCGGAACGGAACAACCTACTCACTTTGTTATTAAGCTTCCTAACAGAGTGATTCAAAGCAGGAATAGAAATAGCCCCCCGCCATACCTTTCGTGGGATCATATGGGACCACGCAATTGTGCACCCCGGAACTCTCCTCGCCAACCAACTTACAGTGGAAAGCATTGCCTCCAGGAGAAGTCGTCTACCGGTGGTGACCAAATCATTGCCCCCTAGATGCACTATGACTACAGACGGCGGTGACCTCGTCCGCCCTAACAAATCTTCAAAATATGCTTGAAACTGGTCAATACAGAGACCGCCTCTTCCGTAGAAGGACACCCTGTACCCGTATTCCCCAGCTACGTGAATCATGTCACCTGCTTTGAATACGTCCGCGGCACGCCTCACGTATGAGTGGCCCACGACCCACACCTCCTTTTTCACAGCCGGTGATGTCTGACCGCTGTCCTGGTGTTGGGTCGACTGCAAAGTCCGCCCCGCCTCGTAGGCTTGCGCAACTGAAAACCAAACAAAAACAAGAGGCGTAAGCACATCATTACAGCTTTACAACATGTGTAACCGCACATACCTCTTATAACAATTGGAGGACCAACGCCCCACTCGTTTCACTTGTTCAACATTAAGACCCCTGGCTGTAGCTTCTGTAGCAGCCCCTATCCGAAAGGAATGGGTCCCAAACTCGCCCGGGTTCAAGCCCGCAGCGGCAATTGACATCGCAAGCACCCGCTGAAACTGAAACCTCGTCAGTGGGGTGGCGTCCGCGTGTCTCAACAAGGTCCCCCCCCATACTGCCACCCTTCGTGCTAGGTAATCTTCTAAACACTTTACCGGGCATATGGAGGACCCGGGAATCCTGCGTATGATTATGCAGTCACCCATCCCATCTTGATCGGTCTTGGACTTGACAAAGGAGACCGTCATTGCCTCTCTTCTGATCTGAACGTGTTCTTGGCACAAACCCCCCGCCACATCCTGTTTGTTCCTTGCCACCAGTTCGCTTACTCGCATCGCCCCGTGAAATGCTAGCGTAAAAGCGGCTCGGAACAACACCGCCTCAAACGGAGATGAACATGTGGCAGGGAGTGTAGCCAACAACTGGGCCAACCTATCCAAACCTATCGGGCGCCTCTCATCTACTCTGCGACCCTCAAGGCGTTGCCACCCACGCAGCGCTTTCTGTACAACGAAAGACGCTGTCGGGTCCTGGATACTATGAGCCCTGGCAACAAAGGAAATAGCAGCACGATGCCTCTGAGCCGTAGCCACAGATTTCCCAGCCCTACGTAAGGACATCAGGAAATTAACCACCCATTCCTCATGGCCCCAAAGCTTCTCTCTATCAGTCCCCAAGAAGGCTAAATAGGACCTAAACGCCCCTTCATATGCCTTCCTCGTCCGTGGTGCTAGACTCTCTCCCACGAGGTGACGAAGTTCGGGGCACCGAGAAACCAGAGAGCTTCGGGGAAGGGTGCCGGCTCTGGGTCCGCTGAGGGAAGGAAGCCCGAGAAAGCCTGCATATGAAAACGAGACAGTGCATCAGCCGCCTGATTCTGTACCCCTGGGACATGTTTTGCTCTGAACAGCACATTCAGTTGCATGCACAACAAAACAATCTCTTTGAGTAGTCTTAAAATCAGCTTACATCGTGCTGCCTGACTATTGATGCACTCAACCACAGTCATATTGTCGGACCAAAATATCACAGAGTGATCCTTGAACCCTTCTGGCCAGGTTCCCAAGGCCACCAAAATGGGAAAAAGTTCCAAGAAAGCAATATTACTTGTCAGACCATTGTCGTGCCACCACGTCGGCCACCTTTGTGCTGACCATTTTGTGCCGAAGATGGCACCAAAACCTATGCTTCCTGCAGAATCTGTCCATAGCCCCAGCTCTTCAGAGGATACGGCTGGTTTGTTCCATATGACTCGACCATTAAAGTCCGCCAGAAATGCTAACCAAATACGCACGTCCTGGCGGACCTCAGCCGATAGTCTCGTGCGGTGGTGGCCCTCCTTTAGGCCGACCATAGCTTGTGCAATTGAACGAGAAAAGGGGCGGGCCATTGGTATAACTTTCAGGGCAAAATTCAACTGTCCCACCAACTGCTGTAACTGATGCAGCGTAATTTTTGACCCATTTAGACACTCTTGCAGGGTTGCCCTGAACTTTAACACTTTGTCAGCTGGCAAACGAAAACAACCTTCTCTGGAGTCTAACTCGATCCCCAGAAACTCGAGGCGAGTCGCAGGACCCACCGTCTTACCTGGTGCCAATGGCACACCAAACTGTTTCATTAATAAACAAAATTCGGCCAAGGCCCGGCCACATTCAAGATCCCCGGCTGCCCCAAGGAACAGAAAATCATCCAGGTAATGCATTACATGTTGGAAACCCGTCTTCTTTGTGAAGACCCATTGCAGAAAACTACTGAATTTCTCGAAATAGGCACAAGATATAGAGCACCCCATCGGCATACACTTATCCATGTAAAAACAACCCTGAAAATTAAATCCTAGGAGACGCTGATCGTCCGGGTGTACCGGGAGCAACCGGAACGCTGACTCGATATCTGACTTCGCCATCAGCGCCCCGGGCCCCAGGCGATTCAAAATGGCTACGGCCTCATCGAAGGATGCGTACCGCACCGAACACACTTCTGGGTCTATTGCATCGTTTACAGAAAGACCACGTGGAGCTGACAAATTATGAATCAATCGAAACTCACCGGGTCCTTCTTGGGGACCACCCCTAAAGGAGAACAAACAAAATACTGTACCGGGGGTGCAGAAAACGGGCCGGCGACACGACCTCGGATAACCTCTTTCCGGATCTTCTCCTGTACTACAGTCGTATGCTGCAGGACGGAAAGTTGATTTTTGCATATCCCGACACCCTGAAAGTCCCCCACCGGAATGCGGAAACCATATGAAAAACCGTTTCGCAGCAATCCAGCAGAAGTACGATCTGGGTATTCACTGAGCCAGGGAATCATCGCCAAGGTATCAATCGGGGTTGGTAAAGGCGCCCCTCGGACTATGTTAGACCTGTTTGGCGCCTCCCCTACCCCCCTTCTCACCCGTTCTGGCTCTGCACGAGGACTCAGGATGGGACGAACCGCAACCACTACATTCGTGCTTGAATTTACACGATCCCTGTGGCCTAGTACATTTACCTTTGTTGAAATTGAAGCAGAAACCCTTTTTCCCTGCATTACCGGCAGATCTCGAGTAATCTTCGGTACTCATACCTGACCGAAAGGGCGTCCCCGCATATTGGCGGGAGGACTCGCCAACATTGCTCCCCACCAACGGCATTTTCAACATTCCTGACTCTTTCATTTTATCCCATGTCAAAGAATCATAACAGTCCCAGGTTAAACTTTTGTTATGCTCCTTCGCCTTCCTAAAGAGATTATCACAACAGAACCAGTGGTTACCCTGGTGAGACGTCGAGTACCCCATAATTCGTGACTGATAGATTGGTAACTCAGAAAGCAATTCAGGCCTACGTTCCCCTAAGATCGACGTAAAAATCCCCCAAGCATTGCCCCAATTGCCAATATTCTCATTTACTTTAAAGGCGGCCATTTTTGCGCGCCAAACACTCGGATGCATCAGATCCTTCTGACCTTTAACATGCTCCACCTCATAATGGTCGACAAGCAAGGAGAAAATGTTCACATATTCCCCTGCCCAAATCTTTTCCTTTATTGCCAAAGGAACATGTTGCCCCAACTTTTCTCTACGAGAGGGTGCTGACTTGTCCCTCGCGATCGGCAATGGCCGCTTACCTGCACCGGACGTTGCTTCTGTGGTCGCAACCGGGGCCTGCGGCTTGTCTATCACTGCCGCCGGCGCGGGCACCTTGGCTGCATCTCGCTTCTCGCGCAACTGTTTCATCAGCGCTTGTGCCTCGGCAGCCGTGGCGCCCTCGCTACTGTCGCCCAACCACGCTGCTAGCTGTGCCGCCAGCTCGGGGGGCATATCCTCAGTGGATGTCGGGGTGACCACGACGGGAATCGGATTCCCCTCCACCGGTACCGGGGTTGGCGCCTCGAGCGGGGTACAGGGAACAGGGACGTCTCCCCCGGCTGGTCCCCTCCTAGGCCTCTTGGCTCTCCCTCCAGGGGTTGCTCCAGCCGATGGACGCTCCGATCCCCCCTCCCCATCTCGCTTCGCCACCTGCTTTCTCAGTTCGGACATCTCCTTCATGAGGACCCGAACCATCTGATCCGTCGTCATTCTCTTCGCGCCTTTTTTGGGCATTGTTTCCGACCAAGTATCTAGAAGACAAAAAGAAAGATTAAAACGCTCAAAATTGGCTCTTCGTTCCGTCTCGAGCTCACGTGCAGCGAGGAGGTGCAGCTTCAGAGCACAGGAACAAGAGGATGTCTTCCGGTCTTGCGTCCCTTTTTATCCGTCTTCAGGGCGGGCGTAAACCCGCCCCTGCCTGCCCCGAGGGCGTGGCCAGCTGCGTCAGTGTCTAGGCCAGCCCACTCCAGGGCGGGAAAGAGCGCGCCCCGGCTACGCCGCTTCGGGCATACCAGCCGAGACGCGCCTCCCGCCCAAAATGGCTTCCCGGGGGGATCGAGGTACTCTGCCATAAGTTCGGGGGGACCGAGTGGTCGCCCCTTTCCATATTCCCAGGTTCGCGAACGTGTATTGCTTGTTCGTGATGCTTTTTGCGTGCTGGGGGGGGAAAATATTGGGCGCACTTGCCCATGCGGTCGCAACCGGCGCAGCCATCTTGTTTTTCACCTTTTTGATTTGGTTCTGGGCCTGTCCTCCCTCTGGCCTAGATGTATCAAGCCTTTTGCGATTTATAATTTCGGCCTTAACAAATCGCAAACGGACATTTTGCATCTTTTGGGATGTATGAGAAATTAGCAAAATAAGGAATCCCAAAAAATTGCGATTCCTTATTTTGCTTAAGCATTTAAGGAATCGCAATTTTGTGATTGCTTAAATGCCATGTATGAAGCAATTTCAATTTGCGAATTCAGGTTAAGAAATCACAAATTAACACCAAATTGAGGTTGGTGTTAATTTGCGAATTCCTTTCAAAATTCACAATTAAGCAATTTTGAAGGTGGCATGTGACACACATACATGCCCATGGGGCATGCATGTGTGCCATATGCACACACACATGTAAGTTTCAGGGGTGCAGCAGGGTGTCCATGAGACACCCCTGCACCTTTGCCATAATTCTCAAATTGTGATTAGCAAATTGCGAATTCGCAATTTGAGTATTATTTCGCAATCATTCCTATGGGCCTCCAGGCCCATAGGAAGGAATGGGAAATTATTCCTTATTTGCGAATTCGCAACTTGCGAATTCGCAAATTAGGAATATTAAGGAATCGCATAAAAAATGCGGTTTTAAACATACATCCCATTTTGCGATTTCTTAATAGCGATTCGGTAAAAATCGCTATTAAGAAATCGCAAATAGGAACGATGATACATCAAGGGCTCTATCTTTTCAATCCTTTGTTTATTCATTATCTATCTCTCTATTTTCCTGATTCTATAGTTTGACTTTTTGTTCTACTTTTTGTGTTTTTCACTACTTTTTCACTCTTTTTCCATTACTTGCTTTTTCTAATTTCTTTTACTTACTTGTTTAATTCCTACCTTTTCTTTTCCGCCCCTGAGTACCAGAACCATGGCATTGGGCAAGGCTCGTAGCCGCAGCCAGAGCCATGGCGCCCAAAAGGATTGCAGGCACAGCCCTTATTTGGAGAGGCGGAGCAGGGCGCGCTTGTTTTTTTATGCAGTGCCCCCTCCCCTCAACCTTGGCATCAGGGGGCAGGCCTGGATTTGGATATGGGCTCCGGGAGAGTCACCAATGGTGGGGAAGGGTTTGCCGGGCAGTGCTCGCTGCTCTGGGGTCCGGCGCACCTGCACCAGCTTACGCTCCGGTGGTCCGATATCCTGGACCGGGAGCAGGACCTGCTAGGAGTTGAGGTCCAGGGGCTTGGTCAGTAGCTATTTAATATTACTACTTTGTGTTCTTCTACTGTGTGTTATATATTGCGAATATCATTTTTTCGCAAATAGCAAGAATGCTGCTGCTTACTTTGCAGGTAAATCACGTTTAAAAATCTTCTATGATTGTTATGCCACAGGTGCTCGGTGCTACTAATCTTACTTGTTTGCAACTTTGTGCTTCCTTGGGCTGATTATGTAAGAGTTTACTTTAGAGAACTTAACTTAGGGGTGCTAGAGAGACTCTAGTCCTTCCTTTGTCCTCCTGTCATATGAGATAGTGTTGGATTGATAGGGTTAATTACTTATTAGTAGTAGTTGAAATTCTTTTAGCAGTCTGCGTAACGCAGCCTCTGTTATGTTACATGCTGCTGAGTGTTGCGTACGCCAGTCCTTAGTAGAACCTTTTACAGTTTGTTTAGAGAGTGGTAATAGTCTTCTTAATCTTGAGGCTTTTTGACAATTCCCACCAACAAAGTGCCCAACCAGATATTTTACTACTTTTGATAGGATAGGACATACTACTACTAATCTACTCTACTCTAGTACCCGATTTGTACTAGTGATGTATGTTGTATATATATATATATTCACTGAAAAAACCATAGGTTTCACACCAGTTATAGTTAGGAATTAGCATTTAAAAAAACCTAAGAAATTCATTGAAAAAAACATAGGTTTCACACCAGTTATAGTTAGCTGGAAATCTTACTGACATAAAACCAATGAAATTCCACGTTATAGTTAGTTGGACTCACTATAACTTGCGCGTGTAATGCACTGCTGATGACATCTCATATTACATCACTCATGACATGGTCAGTGACATCACTCATGACATCACTGATGACACCATCCAGTGAATGTGTGCCTTTCTGAAAAATAAACATGTTTAATATATGTATATGTAAAGGTCGATGGATGAATAAATGTTTAAATAAGTGTCTTAATGGATGTTAAAGAAATTGATTGGTTAATTGGCTTATTAAGTGTATTTTAGTGAATACATATATTAGCTAGTATTGTTTAAATATTTAAATGTTTGTATCAGTGTTTCACTTTGTGTATAAGTGGCTGCATGGGTTGGTGAGTAGCTACATGTGTGTGTATATGGGTTATTAGATGTTTTTTTTTAGTATCAGTATGAGTGTCTGTAAGATTTGGTGGGGGTGTTACTTAGCACATAGATGCATCAATGACTGACTCATTGTTTGTATGTGTTTGGATGACGGCATATGTGGAGGACTGTATGGATGGATGAGTGTGTATATGTGTGTGTTAGTAAGTGAATGACTGTCTTACTACTGTCTTTATCAGTAACAAGATATATTTTAATCTATTATATGTGAGTATTGATGTATATAAGTCAGTATATGTGAGAGTGAGAGATTGTAAGAGTTCCTGTTTAAATAAGTATGTGTTTCTATAAGTGATTGTTTAAGAGAGTAAATATGTGTAAGTTTCCTTAGACGTAAGGTGGTAGTGTGTGTATATCTGTATATGAAAATAAATGGATGTTTATTAGATTATTTGCATGTGTGAGTAACTTTTTGATGACTGTCGGTGTGTAACAGGATGTATAGGGGTATCACTACATATGATGAGTGAGTATATGTATGAGTGACTATATAAAACTGTTGGTGAATATGTGAATGTGTACATAGATGGTGGAATTACTGAATTGGTTGTTGTAACTGGTATGGGTATATCCACTTTTTTGAAAATGTTAGTTTCTATTTTTGAATATGTGTTTCAAGGAATACTTTACAGTGAAAGGAGGTCTGTCACGCTGTCACAAGGATGGTGTCATCAGTGATGTCATGAGTGATGTCACTGACCATGTCATGAGTGATGTAATATGAGATGTCTTCAGCAGTGCATTGCACGCGCAAGTTATAGTGAGTCCAACTAACTATAACGTGGAATTTCATTGGTTTTATGTCAGTAAAATTTCCAGCTAACTATAACTGGTGTGAAACCTATGGTTTTTTCAGTGAATTTCTTAGGTTTTTTAAAAGCTAATTCCTAACTATAACTGGTGTGAAACCTATGGTTTTTTCAGTGAATTTCATAGGTTTTTTTAATGCTAATTCCTAACTATAACTGGTGTGAAACCTTTGGTTTTTTCTGTGAATTTCATAGGTTTTTTAACTGCTAATTTTTAACTTTTTATAGGGTTTCATACCTATGTACTTTTTAGTGAATTTCTAAGATTATTTTTTCGCAAATGTCTTTAGCTGAGAAAGGTCAGATTTTCCTAAAAATTAACCCTATATTGTATATTAATATAATATTTTTTAAATGGACTCACTATAACTTGCGCGCCTGCAATGCACTGCTGATGACGTCACATATGACATTCACCAAACTTGGCAAAATTGTAGGGACTGGTAGCTCGATGTGCCTTTGCTATGTCTCAAGAAATGTGTTCCAGTGGTTTTTGAGTAATTTAGGTAAAAAAAATATATATATCTATGGCCTATATCATAGGTTTTTTAACTGCTAATTCCTAACTTTATATAGGGCCTCATATCTATGTTTTCTTTAGTGAATTTCTAAGGTTATTTATTAGCAAATGTCTATAGCTTAGAAAGGTATGTTTTTCTAAAAATAAATCCTATATTGTATATTAATATAATATATTTTTTTTAAAGTATATTATTTTTTTTTTATATTTCACTCTGGAGCGCTCCCGGTGCGCGTACCGGTGAGCGCCCCAGTGCGCGTACCGGGGCGCGTCCCGTCAGTGCACCAAAAAAAATAAAATAAAATAATGAAGGAGTGAGCATGAGGAATGAGGACAAAGAGAGTGGTGTAAAGAGAAAGAGAGCTAGAGGGAGAAACACAGAGGGACTGTGTGATAGATAGTAAAACAGAGAAAAGGTATAAGAGGAAGTAACTGAGAAAAGGAAAATTAATAAGGGAGCAAAAGAAGAGAAGAAAGAGAAAGAAGACTAAAGCAGAGGTTCTGGGAAAATGTGAATGGGTGATGAAAGTAAAAGGAAGGAGACTTAAGTATGGGGAATGACAGATAGTGACGGAACAAGAGAAAAAAACAGTAGTGACGGAGGGAAAGAAAATAGCAGTGAGTGTAAGTAAAGAGGAGTGAAAGAGGGTGTATATAAGTGAATAAGGGTAAGACATAGGGAGTGACAGAGAGAAAGAAGAGAGAGAGTAAAGGAAGGAGTGTCAGAAAGGGACTAAGTGAACCAGTAAAAAAGGTAAGTGAAGGAGTGTGGATAAGCAGAGGAACTGAAAGAAGTTGAATGTGGTAGGAAGTAAACATGGAGCATAAGAATAAGTGAGGGAAGCAAAGTAAGGAAACAAGGGTGAGGCAGGGTGAGAGAAAAGTAGTGAGGTTAAAGCAAAGGGTGATAACAAACTACATTTTGTAAACACACTTACCATATAATTAATGAAAACTTACTTGTATCTGTGAAAGACAAAAGAAAAAACACGTTATAATTAGTAAAAAATATATATTAAAATAGAAGAAATAGGTCAAGAGGTAAAAAATCAAAAAAAGTGTACTAAGAAATAAAGCAATAGTGAAGGATACAAAAACAGAAATAAAGTAATGTAGAAAGAGAAATTAATAAATGAGCTAATAAACCAGAAGAACGTCATTTATTTCACATGTTTAAAATGATGCACCGGCTGCACAAGGCAATCATAAATAAGGGCCAAATGAAAATACCATTGATTTGCACCCAAAATCGTTTTTTGAATAACATTTAAGAAACACTGCACAGAACCTATGTACAAGCACAGAATTTCACTTTTGAAACATCACTGTTTCCCAAAATACAGATCCTCTATCTTGCAAATGTTGATATCAAGCATTATCAAAAAGCCAAAAAAACCCCAAAAGCAAATAAACTCAGGGCCTTATTTATGAAGGCCTTGCGCCACAAGAGCGTCACTTATTTCCCATGTTTAAAGTGATGCACCGGCTGCACAAGGCAATCATAAATAAGGGCCAAATGAAAATACCATTGATTTGCACCCAAAATCGTTTTTTGAATAACATTTAAGAAACACTGCACAGAACCTATGTACAAGCACAGAATTTCACTTTTGAAACATCACTGTTTCCCAAAATACAGATCCTCTATCTTGCAAATGTTGATATCAAGCATTATCGAAAAAGCCAAAAAAAAAACAAAAGCAAATAAACTCAGGGCCTTATTTATGAAGGCCTTGCGCCATTAGAGCGTAAATTATTTCCCATGTTTAAAGTGATGCACCGGCTGCACAAGGCAATCATAAATAAGGGCCAAATGAAAATACCAATAAATTGCACCCAAAATCGTTTTTTGAAAAACATTTAAGAAACACAGATCCTATGTACAACCACTCAATATCAATTTTGAAACATCACTGTGTCCCAAAATACATATCCACTATCTAGCAAATGTTCATAATAAGTATTATCAAAAAGGAAAAAACAAATCAACAGCCAACAAACTCAAGGCCTTATTTATGAAGGCCTTGTGCCAGAAGAGCGTCACTTATTTCCCATGTATAAAGTGATGCAACAGCTGCACAAGACAATCATAAATAAGGGCCAAATGAAAATACCACTGATTTGCTCCCAAAATCGTTTTTTGAAGAACATTTAAAAAACACTGCACAGAACCTATGTATAAGCACTCAATATCACTTTTGAAACGTCACTGTTTCCCAAAATACAAATCCGCAACCTTGCAAATGTTGATATCAAGCATTATCAAAAAGCAGAACACAAACCAAGAGCAAAGAAACTCAAGGCCTTATTTATGAAGACCTTGCGCCAGAAGAGCGTCATTTATTTCCCATGTTTAAAATGATGCACCGGCTGCACAAGGCAATCATAAATAAGGGCCAAATGAAAATATTGATTTGCACCCAAAATCGTTTTTTGAATAACATTTAAGAAACACTGCGCAGAACCTATGTACAAGCACAGAATTTCACTTTTGAAATATCACTGTTTCCCAAAATACAAATCCTCTATCTTGCAAATGTTGATATCAAGCATTATCAAAAAGCCAAAAGAAACCAACAGCAAATAAACTCAGGGCCTTATTTATGAATGCCTTGCGCCACAAGAGCATCACTTATTTCCCATGTTTAAAGTGATGCACCGGCTGCACAAGGCAATCATAAATAAGGGCCAAATGAAAATACCATTGATTTGCACCCTAAAATCGTTTTTTGAATAACATTTTAGAAACACTGCACAGAACCTATGTACAACCACTCAATATCACTTTTGAAACATCACTGTGTCCCAAAATACAAATCCACTATCTTGCAAATGTTCATAATAAGTATTATCAAAAAGCAAAAAACAAATCAACAGCCAACAAACTCAGGGCCTTATTTATGAAGGCCTTGCGCCACAAGAGCATCACTTATTTCCCATGTTTAAAGTGAAGCACGGGCTGCACAAGGCAATAATAAATAAGGGCCAAATGAAAATACCATTGATTTGCACCCAAAATCGTTTTTTGAATAACATTTAAGAAACACTGCACAGAACCTATGTACAAGCACAGAATTTCACTTTTGAAACATCACTGTTTCCCAAAATACAAATCCTCTATCTTGCAAATGTTGATATCAAGCATTATCAAAAAGCCAAAAAAAAACAAAAGCAAATAAACTCAGGGCCTTATTTATGAAGGCCTTGCGCCACTAGAGCGTCACTTATTTCACATGTTTAAAGTGATGCACCGGCTGCACAAGGCAATCATAAATAAGGGCCAAATGAAAATACCATTCATTTACACCCAAAATCGTTTTTTGAATAACATTTAAAAACACTGCACAGAACTTATGTATAAGCACTCAATGTCACTTTTGAAACGTCACTGTTTCCCAAAATACAAATCCTCTACCTTGCAAATGTTGATATCATTCATTATCAAAAAGCAGAACACAAACCAAGAGGAAAGAAACTCAAGGCCTTATTTATGAAGGCCTTGCGCCACAAGAGCGTCACTTATTTCCCATGTTTAAAGTGATGCACCGGCTGCACAAGGCAATCATAAATAAGGGCCAAATGAAAATACCATTGATTTGCACACAAAATCATTTTTTGAATAACATTTAAGAAACACTGCACAGAACCTATGTACAAGCACAGAATTTCACTTTTGAAACATCACTGTGTCCCAAAATACAAATCCACTATCTTGCAAATGTTCATAATAAGTATTATCAAAAAGCAAAAAACAAATCAACAGCCAACAGACTCAAGGCCTTATTTATGAAGGCCTTGCACCAGAAGAGCGTCACTTATTTCCCATGTATAAAGTGATGCAACAGCTGCACAAGGCGATCATAAATAAGGGCCAAATGAAAATACCATTGATTTGCACCCAAAATCGTTTTTTGAATAACATTTAAAAAACACTGCACAGAACCTATGTATAAGCACTCAATATCACTTTTGAAACGTCACTGTTTCCCAAAATACAAATCCGCAACCTTGCAAATGTTGATATCAAGCATTATCAAAAAGCAGAACACAAACCAAGAGCAAAGAAACTCAAGGCCTTATTTATGAAGTCCTTGCGCCACAAGAGCATCACTTATTTCCCATGTTTAAAGTGATGCACCGGCTGCAGAAGGCAATCATAAATAAGGGCCAAATGAAAATACCATTGATTTGCACCCAAAATCGTTTTTTGAATAACATTTAAGAAACACTGCACAGAACCTATGTACAAGCACAGAATTTCACTTTTGAAACATCACTGTTTCCCAAAATACAAATCCTCTATCTTGCAAATGTTGATATCAAGCATTATTAAAAAGCCAAAAAAAACCAAAAGTAAATAAACTCAGGGCCTTATTTATGAAGGCCCTGAAAATACCATTCATTTACACCCAAAATCGTTTTTTGAATAACATTTAAAAACACTGCACAGAACTTATGTATAAGCACTCAATGTCACTTTTGAAACGTCACTGTTTCCCAAAATACAAATCCTCTACCTTGCAAATGTTGATATCATTCATTATCAAAAAGCAGAACACAAACCAAGAGGAAAGAAACTCAAGGCCTTATTTATGAAGGCCTTGCGCCACAAGAGCGTCACTTATTTCCCATGTTTAAAGTGATGCACCGGCTGCACAAGGCAATCATAAATAAGGGCCAAATGAAAATACCATTGATTTGCACACAAAATCATTTTTTGAATAACATTTAAGAAACACTGCACAGAACCTATGTACAAGCACAGAATTTCACTTTTGAAACATCACTGTGTCCCAAAATACAAATCCACTATCTTGCAAATGTTCATAATAAGTATTATCAAAAAGCAAAAAACAAATCAACAGCCAACAGACTCAAGGCCTTATTTATGAAGGCCTTGCACCAGAAGAGCGTCACTTATTTCCCATGTATAAAGTGATGCAACAGCTGCACAAGGCGATCATAAATAAGGGCCAAATGAAAATACCATTGATTTGCACCCAAAATCGTTTTTTGAATAACATTTAAAAAACACTGCACAGAACCTATGTATAAGCACTCAATATCACTTTTGAAACGTCACTGTTTCCCAAAATACAAATCCGCAACCTTGCAAATGTTGATATCAAGCATTATCAAAAAGCAGAACACAAACCAAGAGCAAAGAAACTCAAGGCCTTATTTATGAAGTCCTTGCGCCACAAGAGCATCACTTATTTCCCATGTTTAAAGTGATGCACCGGCTGCAGAAGGCAATCATAAATAAGGGCCAAATGAAAATACCATTGATTTGCACCCAAAATCGTTTTTTGAATAACATTTAAGAAACACTGCACAGAACCTATGTACAAGCACAGAATTTCACTTTTGAAACATCACTGTTTCCCAAAATACAAATCCTCTATCTTGCAAATGTTGATATCAAGCATTATTAAAAAGCCAAAAAAAACCAAAAGTAAATAAACTCAGGGCCTTATTTATGAAGGCCCTGAAAATACCATTCATTTACACCCAAAATCGTTTTTTGAATAACATTTAAAAACACTGCACAGAACTTATGTATAAGCACTCAATGTCACTTTTGAAACGTCACTGTTTCCCAAAATACAAATCCTCTACCTTGCAAATGTTGATATCATTCATTATCAAAAAGCAGAACACAAACCAAGAGGAAAGAAACTCAAGGCCTTATTTATGAAGGCCTTGCGCCACAAGAGCGTCACTTATTTCCCATGTTTAAAGTGATGCACCGGCTGCACAAGGCAATCATAAATAAGGGCCAAATGAAAATACCATTGATTTGCACACAAAATCATTTTTTGAATAACATTTAAGAAACACTGCACAGAACCTATGTACAAGCACAGAATTTCACTTTTGAAACATCACTGTGTCCCAAAATACAAATCCACTATCTTGCAAATGTTCATAATAAGTATTATCAAAAAGCAAAAAACAAATCAACAGCCAACAGACTCAAGGCCTTATTTATGAAGGCCTTGCACCAGAAGAGCGTCACTTATTTCCCATGTATAAAGTGATGCAACAGCTGCACAAGGCGATCATAAATAAGGGCCAAATGAAAATACCATTGATTTGCACCCAAAATCGTTTTTTGAATAACATTTAAAAAACACTGCACAGAACCTATGTATAAGCACTCAATATCACTTTTGAAACGTCACTGTTTCCCAAAATACAAATCCGCAACCTTGCAAATGTTGATATCAAGCATTATCAAAAAGCAGAACACAAACCAAGAGCAAAGAAACTCAAGGCCTTATTTATGAAGTCCTTGCGCCAGAAGAGCGTCATTTATTTCCCATGTTTAAAATGATGCACCGGCTGCACAAGGCAATCATAAATAAGGGCCAAATGAAAATACCATTGATTTGCACCCATAATCGTTTTTTGAATAACATTTAAGAAACACTGCGCAGAACATATGTACAAGCACAGAATTTCACTTTTGAAACATCACTGTTTTCCAAAATACAATTCCTCAATCTTGCAAATGTTGATATCAAGCATGATCAAAAAGCCAAAAGAAACTAACACCGGCTGCACAAGGCAATCATAAATAAGGGCCAAATGAAAATACCATTGATTTGCACCCAAAATCGTTTTTTGAATTACATTTTAGAAACACAAAACCGGACCTATATACAAGCATACAATTTCACTACTGAAACATAACTATCTGCTTCCAAATATTCTCCATAGAGCAAACAAGTCTCTATCTAAATTAAATAAATCTTTACTTACCTTTACAAATGCTTTGGGAGATTGAAAACAGTGTCAGACACACACACCAATTTTTCTTTAGCAGAGCAAAAGGTGTGCACTCAATACACTGAAACCAAGACTGGCATAGCAAATCTCTAACTTTGCACACATATGCCTTATTTCAACCAATCAAAAGTCTTCCCTCACTATTTTCAAACCAACACTCTCCCCCCTCTCAGACCTTTTGTTGCAAGCCCAGCACAAAGGGGGTAGCTTGGCTCAAGTGTCAAGGCAAGTGAAGGCTGTCGTGTTAAGCCGGCTTTGACCCAATAATATCTCCTTGAACAACCACCAAAAAGAAGGACACCACACCACTGTTGTAGAAAAATACGATTCCTTTATGTAAAAATTCTCTGTCGTGAATGGGGATCAATTAGGAAAGCACATACACATTTCTTTTGGGTCACAATTAGCTGGGTTTCAATAAATAAGCTTAGGAGTACAGTTCATCAATAAATGGAATGAATATCAGGAATAAATATTGTAAATAAATAGAATAAATATCGAGAATAAATATCGAGAATAAATAGCATAAATATCACTTTCTGTATAGCAGAATAAATACTGGTTCAGTTACAAGAACATCTACAGGTTCATTCTGGTATCGCTTCCACCAATTCAATACTTCAGGAACACTACATTTGCAAATACATTTCGGGTTGGAAAGATTACTCTTACAGTTTATGACGTTTTCACCATTAATGTACACAGGCTTCTCTGGGCACAACAGGGAGTGCTGGGACTCTTTAAGAATCACATGGGGGTTATGCACGTATATTTAAAAGGCAAGGAAAGACAATGAACACTTCATTTACACTCGGCTGCCACCGGGTTGAGATCTCTGTTTGCCGGTGGGGGGTCTAAGCGCGCCTAGGGGTTTCTGTCACCGCTAGCACTCAGGCGTTACCAGTTCCAAGTCTTTAGACTGACGAACGGGGCTGCTGAAGAGGTCGCACAATCTTCGCGCTCAGTCAAGTAAATGCTGGTTCACAGTTCCATTATACCACCTGAAGAAACGGGCCCACCTCACATCGGCTGCAATCAAAAATAGATTCAGTCCGGTTAAGCACTTCTCTCGCCAGCGACGGGCTCTCAGGGGCTCCACGGACCTCCCTCCGACTTCCTCAAACAGGGATGGTTCCCGCCCACAGCTACAGCCGCCGATTCACTGGGGAGGGGCAGAGACAGTAGTCCCGCCCAACGAAGGCCGGCCTTTCCCCGCCCCGGCGCACCACCTCACCTCAGTCTGCGCAGGAAGCACTCTACGCCGGTGGAGCTCGGAGACGTCCGAGCTCCTCGCTGGAGGCGCCTGTCACACAAGGGGCACAGAAGACGCTCGCGGTCGCGGCGAACTTGCTCTCGCCTCGCGACCCGAGTCAGCCGTAATTCACCACCGGGGGGAGCGGGGAGGCACACGAAAATCGGCCACAGTCTCTTGGGGGTGACGAGGCACTCGCTGGGCAGGCGCTGTAGGCGCGAGGTCACCGCACACACAGCTGACTGGAACGCCAGTCAGGATCCACGCCAGTGACTCTTGCTTGCTCTACTGCCCGTGCTACCAGCTGCCTCAGGGGTCAACAGGGCAGGTGTCAATCTGGTGTCAAGTCTGGAATCTCCTTCTTCACCTAGATCTGGAACATCATTATCCTATCTAGTCTTTTGGTCATCTAAAATGGCCGCCAGGGACTGGACCTTATATAGCTAATGCCCTGAGGTGCTGGCTCGTGCCAGTAGGTTCTAGAACCTTCTTTGGGCTAGGCCAATGACATGGCACTTCTGGGGTATTTGGGACCCTAACAGCCACCATACTGGGGTTCTAGAGCAGCCATTTTGTGTACCTGAGGGAAATAAGGTAATTCCTGTCAGGAATGTGCGCCAAATAAAAGGGCGCCAACACCTTGAAAGGTCAAGGTTCATGGAGGCTCCAAAGGGAGTCACTCACATGAGGGAAATGGATGGCCACCATTTTGAGGGCATTCTTTCAGGTTGCCAATCCCAGTCTATAATGTCATAGGTTTCGCTAGGTGTCTTGTAAATAGGTGCCAAAAACCTTGTGAACAACTGGGCGTCAAGGAACATCTAGCCCCATGAAACAGCACACAAAAGGTCCTGGTAGACAAAGAAAAGCAACACATTTTGGGAGGTACAGGGGAACAAAAGAAATCATAGTGGTGAGGGGACTCTCAGAAGCAGACGGGTCTAACACCTTTCTATCTGTTACCATAGCAACTTCCTCCTAACTGAACTCTCAGGTTCAAAAGTTTATTCTTCAATGTTGCAAATTAAGTCAGCAAGGATGTTTGACCTCTCAATACACCAGCTTATCCAGGGCATTATTGCTTTTAGTGACTTTTTCTTAACCATTCAAATTGCTTCTTACACACAACACAACCATGCACCCTAACTTTCTGTTTTCAAGTAACTGAATCCACCAATCATTGCTTGTGATTCAACAGCAGGGAAACTCCACAATTATTTTTTTGTAAACTCCTACTGTTCCAACTGCCATTTCATTCCCACACTTCATCTGACTGCACCAGAACCTTCTCACATCATGTATTCTGTATGGATTATTGGACATAGCTACATCCACTGGGCTCAAAGGTATGCAGCAAGCAGAAATTATCACAACCTTGATTTATCAAATGTGGAAATTAAGTGGATTGGCCAGAGAGGATTGAGATGTCATCAATTGATACCATTGGTGAAAACCTTTTTGCATCTGCCAAACCCTGACATCTTAATAGTGCACTGTGGTGGAAATGATTTGGGTACTATGACTGGGGTTGGTCTGGAAATGCTTTTAAAGGACACCTTTGATCAATTGATGACACTTTTTCCACAAACTGCCTTGGTATATTCCAATATATGCCAAAGACAGAAATGGAACTGGTCCAACCAATTTTGTCCACAATTTGAGAAAGCACGGAAACATGTGAATAAATCTGTTTCTGCTTACATGAGAGACTGTGGAATGGGTTCAATATACAATAATAACTTGCGTTTCAACATGCTAGACATCTACAGAGGAGATGGTGTGCACTTCTCAGATGAGGGGAATAGAATATTCCTCCTGAATTTAAGACTGTGCATTGGAACCTACTTGTAGGTACCTAAATCAGCCACAGAACCCAAAAGCTCTTTTCAGAGCTACCCTACCTCTGATAATTAAAAACGTTTATCTTTTTCTAACTTTTTTCACTATTTTTCACCAAAGTACGCTCCCCGGTACGCTTACCGAGCGCGGGGGGAGCGCGTACCGAGCGCTCCCCCCGCGAAATTTTTCAATTTTTATTTATTTTTTGCCTATATGAGCATCCTAAGCCCCCCTCAGAAAACCTAGAGGGTCAAAAAGTGTCTACCGTGCCCCCTTCTACCCATTCCCAACGTTGTTTGTCCTCCATCTTCTGTCTCGATTGTACCGAAACACAAAATGGAGGACTCCCGTAACGCTGCCGGGGCGCGTACCGGAGCGCACACCGGTAAGCGCTCCATAAAAAAAGGTGGGAAAGTAATTTACAGAAAAACCACTGGAGACACTTTCATCAAATATAGAATAGGCCCTACTACATAGCAGTCCCTACCATTTGCCCAAATTTGGTGAAATTCCATTGAGACATTTAGGCTGCAGACCTGTCTAAATATCCTGAGGTAAATTACATGACCAAAACACATATGAAGTGTTAGAATTGACAACCAATTAAAAAGTTTCTTACATTTTCTATGATTATTTCCTGACATTTGATTGGTTATGTACATGAATATATATAAAAAAAGAGAAGGAAACACAGCCATTTTGACTACTACTTCCTGAAGTACATTTAAAAAGAAATAACACTGACAACTTCAACTGCTTTCTCAAAGGTAAGTTGTTATTTTGGAAAGTGAAGTATGTTGTGCACTTTAAGTTAATTTGAAAAAAATATTCTGTTAGTTATATACTATCCCTCTGTAATAGTTATAGATTGAGATAGGCTTCTCTGTTATAGTTATGGATTGAGTTAGGCTTCCCTTGTATTATTACAAGCGCCTCTTGTGTCTCGGTAGGATCGAGACACAAGAGGTGGCAAAAACAAAGGGGGAAATGACCATAAGGGGGCAGAGTAGACCCCTCTTGACCCCCTAGGTTTAATGTGGGGGCTATAAAAGGGCCCCGCGGGGCACCCCCAAATTTTTTTTTTTGATTTGCGCGGAAGGAGCGCCCGGTACCCGCACCGTGGAGCGTACCGGGAAGCGTTCCATGGGAAAAAAGAATAATAGAGTTTTTAAAAAATGTAGCCTTTTTTTATAATTTGGAGGTAGTTCTAAAAAGAACTGTTTTTTTTCTTCTTTTTGTTATTTTATATTTTCTTATGTTTTTTGAACATTTTGTACTTTATTTGGCTTTTATGAACTATTTTATATTTTTTTTGTTATTTTTATGGGGAGAAACAAAAAATAGGGAATGGAAAATGGCTCAACTGGAGCAAAAAAAATCAGGAAAAAACTAGGGTTTTTTGGGGCAATTGTGGTTGTCACCAGCAAGGAGGATGAGCTTTATGCTCTGTTCACCATAGGAGATGGTCTTACCACAAAAAATACATGTAATTCGGAATTCCCCAAACCGTGGTTGTATGCAAGGGATTGTCTCCCTTGTCTCTGGTCCCGATGGAGTGGGTTGCTTTCTTTTGGAGGTGGTGGTTGTACATTGGGGAGGGTTACTGGCCAGTTCTCTCACCTCTGCAGCAGAATAGTTGTTTGGATGTTTGCGCTGCATGTGCCTAATCATGGTATTATTACCAAAAGAATATTTTTTGTTAGGGTTCCCCCTTGAAAGTTCCATGCCACAGATTAGGCAAGTCACCTTGGGCGCATTGACTTTTTTCTTGCCCTCTGGGATTGAAAAAAACTCCCATACGATGTGCTGCCTTGGCTTGTATGGGGTATTGTCTTCTGGCAGCCACCTTCTCCCTTCTTCCTCCTCCTCCTCCTCCTCCTCCTCCTCTTCTTGACCACCAATGTAATGTTGTGGTGGTCCTCTTGATGGTGGTGGTGGTGGTGGTGGTGCAGATGCTCCAGCTGCTGCTGCTACTGTAGCCATTTTAAAGTACAACATTTTTCTCAAAGATGTTCAAACAGGTCTTCCTCAGTCGAAGGACAAAGTCAGAATAAGGAAAAAACGTGGGGTCTTTCATCATTTGGAAAAAAAAACCTGTCCTGAACCAATGAAAAGTGTTATTTTCAGGTCACGTGACCCGGGCTTTCATCATTTAGAAACCAAAACTGTTCTGCACCAATGAAAAGTGTTATTTTTAGGTCACATGACCCGGCGCGCTTACAGGACGCGCCCCCGGGCGTGCCTGGGGGCATGCCACGGGGCGCGCCGCGTAAGCGCGTCAGATGATTACGTTGCGCAATCGTATTTGCTCGAGTATTTCCGGGTGCGCTTATGCCGTGCGTATCACACGGACGCGGCTACGCGATACGTAATGATGTTTACATTCGCGGCAATAGCGCTAACGGGACGCTCACCGGTGCGTGACCCGGGCGCTCCGAAAAAATGCGCTTTCCAGTGCGCACACCGGGGCGCGCCCCGGGACGCACCAGGGCAAAAAAATATATATATATATTATATAAATATACAATATAGGATTCATTATAAAAAATATTACATTTCATAGGTTTGAGGCCCTATATAAAGTTAGGATTGAGCATTTAAAAAAATCTATGAAATTCACTGAAAAAACCATACGCTTCACACCAGTTATAGTTAGGAATTAGCATTTAAAAAACCTATTAAATTCACTGAAAAAACCATAGGTTTCACACCAGTTATAGTTAGCAGGAAGTTTTACTCGCATAAAACCATTGAAATTCCCACGTTATAGTTAGTTGGACTCACTATAACTTGCGCGTGCAATGCACTGCTGATGACGTCACATATTACATCACTCATGACATGGTCAGTGACATCACTCATGACATCACTGATGACACCATCCTTGTGACAGAGTGACAGACCTCCTTTCACTGTAATGTAACCCATGAAACACATATTGAAAAATATAAATTACATTTTTTTTTTAAATGGAGATACCCACACCAGTTACAACAACCAATTCAATAATTTCACCATCTATATACACATCCACTCATTCACCAACAGTTCTATATATTCACTCATACATATACTCACTCATCATATGTAGTGATTCACCTATACATCCTGTTACACACCCACAGTCATCCAAAGTTACTCTCACACATACTCACACATGCAAGTAAACTATTGAACATCCATTTATTTGCATATACAGCTATACACACACTACCACCTTACTTCTAAGGGAACTTACACATACTTACTCTCTTAAACAATCACTTATAGAAACACATAATTATTTAAACAGGAACTCTTTCAATAGCTCACTCTCACATATACTCACTTATATACATCAATGCTCATATATACAAGATTACAACATATCTAGTTACTGATAAAGACACTAGTGAGACAGTCATGCACTCACTAACACACACATATACACACTCATCCACCCATACAGTCCTGCACATATGCTGTCTTCAAAACACATACAAAGAGAGAGTTAGTCATTCATGCATCTATGTGATAAGTAATACCCCCACGAAACCATACAAACACTCATACTGATACTAAAAAAAATCTAATAACCCATATACCTACACATGTAGCTACTCACCAACCCATGCAGCCACTTAGACACAAAGTGAAACACTAATACATATATATAAATATTTAAACATTACTCACTAATATATGTATTCACTAAGAAACACTTAGTAAGCCAGTTAACTAATCAATTTTTATTAAAAAAACATCCATTTAGACACTTATTTAAACATTTATTCTTCCATCAACTTTTACATATACATATATAAAACAAATTTATTTTTCAAAAAGACACACATAAACTGGATAGTATCATCAGTGATGTCATGAGTCATGTCACTGACCATGTCATGAGTGATGTAATATGTGACGTCATCAGCAGTGCATTGCACGCGCAAGTTATAGTGAGTCCAACTAACTATAACGTGGGAATTTCAATGGTTTTATGCAAGTAAAACTTCCTGCTAACTGTAACTGGTGTGAAACCTAAGGTTTTTTCAGTGAATATTACCTACTGGCGATAGCCAGTAGGTATATATATAGTTAGGATTTTTTCTCTATGGAACTTTTGAAAATTCTATGTCTAATAACTTTGGCGTTTGTGGACGGAATCGGCTGAAATTTTCAGGAAAATGGCACATTTTGTTTCTGAGCAGCCCCTAAAAATTTGGGGGGGGGTTCCGTCAAGGGGGGGGCCGAGAAAAAAGGGGTGTCCCAAAACGCGTTTTTCCCATTCATTTTTCCATAGGGCGTTTGGCCTCACTTTTAGCTCGAACGGCTGAATGGATTTGCACGAAACTTGGCAAAATTGTAGGGACTGTTAGCCCGATGTGCCTTTGCTGGGTCTCAATATATGTGCTCCAGTGGATTTTGAGAAATTAACGTTTAAAAAAACTGATATATCTGTGACAGCGTCCCGGATAGCGAACCAGTTCGCGTACTTTTCGCGTAACGGAGTTTTGCGAAGCGAAGCTGATTGGCTCTCCGGTGTCTGTCAACATTCTAAACAGTCCGGAGCGGCCGCCATCTTGTCTCTCGGTAGGATCGAGAGACAAGAGGAGGCCAAAACGAAGGGGGAAATGAAGGAAAGGGGGCAAGGTAGACCCCTTCTGACCCCCTAGGATTGATGAGGGGGATATTAAAGTGCCCCGCAGGGCCCAAAAAAAAAAAAAATTGCGATTTTTTGTCGTAGAGGCGCAAATCGGTACGTGAACCGGGCAGCTAACCGGGCAGCTAACCGGCAGCGTAACGGGAGTCTGAGGAGAAGCTGATTGGCTGTCAACATTGTAAACAGTCCGGAGTGGCCGCCATTTGTCTCTCGGTAGGATCGAGAGACAAGAGGTGGTGAAAAACGAAGGGGGAAATGAAGGAAAGGGGGCAAGGTAGACCCCTCCTGACCCCCTAGGATTGATGAGGGGGACATTAAAGTGCCCCGCGGGGCACAAAAACAAAATTGCGATTTTTTGCCGTAGAGGTGCGTCCCGGTACGGGAACCGGGCAGCTAACTGGGCAGCTAACCGGCAGCGTAAAGGGAGTCTGAGGAGAAGCTGATTGGCTGTCAACTTTGTAAACAGTCTGGAGCTGCCGCCATCTTGTCTCTCGGTAGGATCGAGAGACAAGAGGTGGTGCAAAACAAAGGGGGAAATGAAGGAAAGGGGGCAAGGTAGACCCCTCCTGACCCCCCAGGATTGATGAGGGGGATATTAAAGTGCCCCCCAGGGCAAAAGGAAAAAAGAAAAAAAAATGCGATTTTTCGCGGTAGAGGCGCTTCCCGGTACGCCAACCGGGCAGCTAAACGGTAGCGTAACGGGAGTCCGACATCTTGTGTTTTTGGAGCGTCCGGTTTGCGTACCGGGTAGCGTTCCGGTAAGCGTAACAAGGGGAAAACCAAGAGAAACAGTAAAATAAAATTTTAAGGAATAGATTTCCACCAAACTTGGCAAAATTGTAGGGACTGTTTGTTTGATGTGCCTTTGCAAGGCCTTAAGATATGTGCACGTGTGGATTTTGTCTAATTAAGGTTAAAAAAAATATAAATATCTGTAAGCGTGCTCTGGCGCGCTTACGTTACGGGTTTTGTTTGCGCTGCAGAGACGATACGTCATGTTTAGGTGACGCGGCATGAGGCGTCTCACGTGGCTACGTGATACGTCACGTAATAAAGAATATATTTTACAGCTATAGATATTAGCTTTTAAAAAACCAATGAAATTCACTGAAAAAACCATAGGTTATAGACCATATATAGTTAGGAATTTGCATTTACAAAACCTTGAAAATTCACTGAAAAAACCATTGGTTATAGACCATATATAGTTAGGGATTAGCATTTTCAAAACCTTAATTTACTCGCACAAAACCATAGAAATTCGCATATATAGTTAGTTGCAATAACTATATATCGCGCACCCGCAATCCACTGCTGATGATGTCACATATTACATCATTCATGACATGGTCAGTGACATCACTGATGACATCACTGATGACATCTCAAATGACATCACTGATGACATCTCAAATGACATCACTGATGACATCACTGATGACATCTCAAATGACATCACTAATGAAATCACTGAGAACATCTCATTTGACATTACTGATCACATCACTGATGATATCATTCATGTGATAATACGATGAACCTCTTCAGACTCTAATATAACCTTAGATACAATCAGTGTAAACAGACACTCACAGACTGTCACTCATCCATGGAGTTACTCACACACCTAGTCAGTCATGCAAAGAATCAATCACACCTCCATTTCCTCAAATATACAGTTATACACACCTTACTTAATCAAACATATACTAACACATATTTACTCTCTTATACAATCACTGATACAAGTTCACAATGATCCATACAGCCACTCACACATTCACTGGCTCTTATGCACAGTAATTTATATATGTCAACTCTTACATGTACTGTGTTTTACATATGTATTTACTTTGACATGTAGCACTGAGAAATCCAATCACTCACCAATACACTCATGCAGACAGTCAACCGCCCATACAGCTGTTTCCACATGCACTTTTGAACCCATACATCTAGTGAATCAACTGCTCACACATCTATGCACAGAGTCACACACCTCCCAGTCACCCCCACACACACATTCACTCTCCCATACAAATACTTGGGCAACCAATCAATAACCCATATAGTTACTCATATAGCTACTGATTAACACATGCAGCAGTTTACAGAACAACAGATATAATGATGCACAAATTAAGACAGTTTAGTCACTAACCCATGCACTCAGTGAGACACATTTAATCATTCTCTCATACAGTCAGTCATGCACCTACTAAATCCTTCATCCAGACACTTATACATCCACTCATTCTTCAATATGTAAGACATATTTTAACTTTACAGAAACATACAGTCACTGGATGTTGTCATCAGTGATGTCATCAGTGATATCATTTGAGATGTCATCAGTGATGTCATCAGTGATGTCACTGACCATGTCATGAATGATGTAATATGTGACATCATCAGCAGTGGATTGCGGGTGCGCGTTATATAGTTATTGCAACTAACTATATATGCGAATTTCTATGGTTTTGTGCGAGTAAATTAAGGTTTTGAAAATGCTAATCCCTAACTATATATGGTCTATAACCAATGGTTTTTTCAGTGAATTTTCAAGGTTTTGTAAATGCAAATTCCTAACTATATATGGTCTATAACCTTTGGTTTTTTCAGTGAATATATATATATATATATATATATATATATATATATATATATATATATATATATATATATATATATATATATATATATATATATGTATTAACTTTTTTTCAATCTTGCTAGTGAAAAAGAATAAATAGGGGGCTGTAGCCTCCTCTCCTATGCCAGGACCCCAGCCAGGTCCAGGCCCCTCCAGTGATATGGCACCACGGTCAGGCAGCCACCCACCGCTGCACTACTTTATCCAACACTACTGCCCCCGTGGATGCAATTGTAGGGCATTCAAGCGCCGCATGCTCCTCCGAATGGCACGCCTAGAAGAGCGTGTAAATGTCCTGGTGGACAAGCATCTCAGAACCTACCGATAAGAAAGACCCTGTTGGATTGCCCCTTTTTTACTCCTTTTTTTGGTGGGTGGTAATTGGGCGTTGGGGTTTTATTCACTGGACATTGGTTGGACTTTTTCTTGTTGGACATTGGTTGGGGTTAGCGAGAGGAGTTGGTCAGGTGTTATGGGATTTTTTACATAGTTTATTTTTGTTAGGGGATTAAATTACATTAATACTTAAACTTTACATACAATGTTAATGTTTTGTGGGGGGGTTACTGTTTTACGCCACATGGTTTCCTTGCTGCTGCAGGGCCACAGCCAGTGTTTGATTTAAATAATCTGCCGATTTTGTAACACATAAACAGATAGATGCTGTACCCCTCAATGAGTTACTTGTCCTACTAGTACTGACAGTCTCTCCTCCTAGTCTATGCATTCAGCAACAGGAGGACTCAGGAGGTGTGTGAATTAATTATTCCTACCCCAAACTTCTTATCTTACCTGTGATTTATGTTTAACTAAGGGACAGCGATGATTGCATGGCGATGATGGTTTGGTTTCCCAAGATACCATAGTTGTGATGGTAGTAGTAGACACTGGCAGTTGTATTTGCAAAAAAAGAAAATGAGACAGTCAGTCGCCTGAGAGAGACGCTGAGAGGAGTAGTAGAACGAAGTACAGTACAGTACACAAGAAGACTGCCAAACAATAATAATAATGCTGATTAGCAAGGCTAAAGCAAAATAAAACATAATGGTGGTAGGGATAGCCTAGTACAACAAGTTACAAACTGTAGTTGTGTCGATTCACTTGACACAAGCGTAACCTTTAGTGCTGTGTAGGAGGAGGATGAATCTAATCGATGCCAGCAATTAATTATGATGGATTTGGTTCCTTTGGAAAAAAACTTTACTTGCAAATATACTGAGCATGGGTGGGCAAGCAGAAGAAGATCCTCACCTCGCCCTGCCTTGAAATTGAATTCGTGTTGCTTTCACCACATCTGCCCCAGCAAGCGTGTGATCAAATATTGGTGTACATTTAATTTATTCAAACCTCAATATAAATCACACAGCCCCGGGGAAGAGGGTTAGGGTTTGATGAATGGTTGGGAAGGGGGGTTTGGGGAAAGGTTTGACAAAGAAAAACACTACGCATGGACAAACAACAAAACACAATCTTGGCAGACGACCATCATGTCCATAAATCTGTTAAGGGAGAAAAAGGAAATGCATGCATGATGATGATGACTTGATGGTTAATGATAAGTAGTACTTACTAACTAGACTAGTAGACAGTACAAGGCAGCAGTATATTATTAATTATTATGCAATTTTCCATGCCTGTCTGCCCTCAGAGAGACCCAAATTACATACATTTTAACTTCTGTTATACCGGGCTTACTTTTTAAAGCCAGCAAAGAAAATTAAAAAATAGCTGTAGGGATCAATTATAAGCAGAGAGCAAACAACAACACACAGTCGTAATGATTGAAGAGAAAAAAATAATCACATTTTTTAATAGATGATGAATGCCAATACTAAAGTGTTACTGTATGTTATCCTGGTCAAATTGGGGAGTTGCATCTCAGCATTCCTCTTGGCTTTCCCTTCCATGGACGCTGCGTCTGTCAATCTTGGGTGCCACTGCCTGCCTGGGGGATGCAGATTGGTAGGTGAGTGGGAGTTTTTTTTTTTCTGTTTAGCACAGGGTAAAGGCCGGCCTCTAAGTGTAGATGGAAAAACAAAAGGGATATTTAAAAATTAAGGAGAAAAAAACATAAATTACGGAGGAGTGCAAACACTTTCAGAGTGGCATGGCTAAATCATGACTACTCTGTTTTCGGTTTCCAGCATTAACATACAACAGCAACAGGACAGAGCAGGCCCACGGCGCCTACCCGGCCTCCACTTAGCTTAGATTTTGACTGATTCAGGCAGAGCATACATGTCACATATACAGCAACAAAGCATTTTCCAAAGTAAGTAACTAAATCAATGGCATGCACAGCTGTCAGTCATACCACCACTACTACACTCGCGACTCAACTCCACCACTATACAAACATGAAGGTCTGCTGTCATTGTTGTTGACTTGTTTACCTTTTATGCCACTCATGAAAAGCCCCGAGTTATTCCATCAGTCATCTCAGATCCTACTGACTGACTATGAAGATTTTATGTCACTGTGGTCATCATCATGGTTTTATCCAACTCAGTCTGCAGTGTATCGAGTGAGTCTAGAGATTCCATATTAAAAAATGTAATAGATTGGCCTGCAGTAGATGTACAATTTTGTGTAGATTAAATAATAGTACACAATGAATTTACTTCATGCACAACAAACAACAACACCAATCACTCGGAGTCAGAGTCCAATGTATTCCATCATTACCTGTTCCTTGTTCTCATCTTAAGTTAAGAGGCAGTCTCTCTTGGCTCGGAAAGGAGGATGCTATAGTAGTTATCATGTTCCACTTCTTTTGGAGGGACTTGACGAGGCTACATTTCTTGTACTATTCTCCACCCAATCATCATCTGGCCTGAGGGAAATGGATTTAGGGCGAGTCAGGAGGATGGAGCAGGACTCGGAGGAGTGGACTTAAGTTCAATGCACCCAATTAAGTTCAATGCACACAGCTGCAACTCCATTATGGCAATAAAAAGACTAGAAGGCGGTGGTGATGGACACACACAAATATAAGTAAATAAGGAAGAAAGAAAGTAAAAAGTTCAAAGCCTAGTTGTCAGGGAAGTATAGCTCGTCCTCAAACTCTGGTGGTTCAACCTGACATAGGTAATCATCTAACTTACTACTTCCATCACCCAAGTTGCTGTCCTCATCTTCCTGCGTTGATTTACTTATTTTGTAATTTTGTGGTGGAAAGTGCAGATTCATTTTGATTATGGTTAACCTCTCCACGTTTTTGGGCGGGAGACTGGTCCTTTTCACTGTTACAATGGAACCAGCAGTACTGAAAACACGCTCAGAAGAAACACTTGCAATAGGGCAATCCAGATAGTTTATCGCCAGCCTGCTGAGCACTGGCCATTGGCCACTTTTCCCATACCAATACATAAATGCGTTTTGATCAATGTAGACCTCTGTTGGGTCATCCAGACAGGCCTGGACCATCCGCTCAATGTTCAGGGGTGTTCCTCTTTTGTATTTGCATCAGCACTAGATCTAACAAGCCTTTGCTGTAAAAACCAATCCTATGTAGATTTTACTGCAGCTGATGATCTGGTTCTTGCTGTTGTCGATAGTGTTGGTGACCGCTGGGAGCCAAACGCACTGCCCTCAGGCTCTGAAGTTGAACTTGATTTCGAATGCCCTGCTGCAGTACTTTGTTGCGGGTTTAAGTAGCGGGCCTTTAATTACCAGCCGTTCATTTTCCAAGTCACTGGCTGCCTCAGCTTTCCAAGTTTTGTACTAGGCAACATCCACTTCTGAAAATGGGATTAATGTCTTAGTGTTCAGTGGTGATTTGTACTATGGATCCAGAAGTGTGGCGCAAACGTAATGTTTATCTGAAACAATGCGAGTTTGAACCCTTGTATTTTTTAGCTAAGCTACGGGATAATCTCTCCACTAACTCATATGCTTAATTTTTTTCCTCCACGCTTCAGACATCTCCTTCAGTAAAGTCTTCCCTGCTGACTTCACGTGTGTAGAGCTCAAAAGGAAGTAGCATCTCTGTCAGGCATTTAACTAGGCCCCATTGGTCCATCTGTATGGTCATGCTTTTCACAGTCGCATCCCCTCTTTGCATGACATATTCATTGATTGATCTGTACTGATCAAACAGACGATCAAGCATGTAATAAGTTGAGTTCCAACGTGTTGGCACCTCCTGGATGAGTGCTTTGACTGGAATTCTATGCTCATGTTGAATGATCCTCAGCTGCTTCCGGGCTTTAAAAGAATGGCTGACATGTGTGCATATTCTTCTGCAGGTGGTCAGCAAGTTGCTGACTCGGTCTGCTTTTTTAAGAAAGTCTTGAACAATAATGTTAATGCAGTGCGCCAAACACAGGACTCTGGAATAGCCACCATCCTGCCCTAACTATATTACTGCCATTATCTGTGGCAACAAAACCAATGTTAAGCCCTCTTGGATGTAGCAATTCAAAGACCTTGCTGTTAAACTTTTCCAAAACGTTTGCAGCCGTATGAGATTTCTCCATGGCGAACATGGCTAGAGTTGCATGTTTACGAGTAGCAATAAAAATGTCAGCAGTGTCAATAACACCTGCTTCAGTTATCTTTTCTCTAACCCCTACAAAAGAGATCCAGTGTGCAGTGATGCACATATAATCAGTGGCTTGGCAACTGGGCCACGTGTCTGTTGTCAGGTGGATATTGTGAACAGCACTCTGCTGTAAAGCTTGTCCAAGCAATTCCAGCACGTTGTGATGTAGTGCTGGAGCCGCAACTCTGGCGAAATAGGACCGTCTGGGAACCTTCCATTTTGGGCAAATGGCTTTCACACTGCCCCTCTAACCTAAGCATGCTGACAAACAATGGTAGGCTGGATTTTTTCCTTTCTGGTGGTGCTGATGCAGGTGACTTCTGAACCCAGTTAGCCTCAACAACACACTTTTTTTCATTGCGGTACTCTGTTGCCTTGGTGTCTTAACCTGACCCTTACTATGGTGCCACTGAGATGTTGCTGAGGATGTGGACGGTACCACCACACTGCTGGGGATAGGGTTACTTTGTGTACCAGAGAAAATGTCTCCCTCTTGTTCACCTTCCACGCGATCATATCTTCTTCTACTTCTTCAACCCCACCAACAATAATGGGTACAGTTTTAATTTATTCTGCGCTAAGTAGGTACGCCTTCCACTGGATCATGATGACTGGCTCGTCAACATCCTCAGCTTCTACATCTACCTCCATAGCGCTAAGGCTTTATGGAACCTTCCTTTACCCTGGCCTTGTCGCGTGATGTTCCTCACTCTCAGACTGAGCTGGTGGCTTTCAGTGGCATCTAGATCATCAGAAGGGGAGCTTGAAGAAGAAGTTGATGGACTAACCCTCCTTTTCCTTGCTAGGGATCTGGAAGACAATGGATCTTCTGAAAGAGTGGCTTTCCACACAGGACACTACAGAAATTGGTTGCCCATCCCTGTCCTGACGAAGACCCGCAGGCAGAGGCCCCAAAGTACCAACTGTGCCCTAAATCGGATTGAAACGTAGACGCCCACACCAATCAAAACCTGGATCCAAAAAATAACACCCAAGTCATGCTAAATGATGATACTTTTCTGGATTTAAAAATATATATATAAATAGACCTTGTGAACTATTATTCCTGTATGGCCAGGCTTACGAAGAATGATATTCTACTATCAATCCAATCACTGAACTGGGTTTAATATTTTCCTTACCTCACTTGGGATCCTTCCCAGTCCCTTCACTTGAGCACCCCCTTTTTTGCACGTTCCCCTGGAGCAACCTCTTTGTTTCTTTCATTGTCTCCAAAAAACGCAGTAAGATGCCTACTGCCAGTCCAATTACGATTGAATGAAAATCATGTTATTTTGGATTTCTTTGGTTGTTGCATATTATTATATGGAATGTTTTAATTACTGTGAGCAGACATTAAGTGAGCTCTAAAATATATTGATAAATTGATTCATACTATATAAAGGCAGATTTAGGTTCACTGTTTTCTGTATTTACCTTAAACAGTAGGCACCAAAGTACCTCTTGTGGCTAGGACAGATTAGTACAATCAAGATGACAGTTCAGCCGCAGGTCCTTTATCTTTTTCAAGGTTGCCTGATTGAGGTACCTCTAGACTGGGAAACAACACTTACAACGCAACTTTTACAACGCACTACCTTCACAATGAAACTTTTACACCGCAACATCCATTACAACGCATGCCATTACAACGCAACCATTACAACGCATGACACTACAACGCATACCACTACAACGCATACCTTTACAATGCAGTCATTACAACGCATACCATTACAACGCATACCTACACTATCCAACACTTACCCTACTGTTGCACCCCCTGGAGTTAGAATAGTAATTTGTACCTCTACACTATCCAATACTTACCCTACTGTTGCACCCCCTGGAGTTAGACTAGTAATTTTAACCCCTACATTATCCAACACTTACCCTACTGTTGCACCCCCTGGAGTTAGAATAGTAATTTTTACCCCTACACTATCCAATACTTACCATATATGCAATGTAATGGTATGCGTTGTAATGGTATGCGTTGTAAATGTAGTATGCGTTGTAGTGGAATGCATTGTAAAGGTAGTTTCAAAGATTTCGTTGTAGTGGCATGCCTTGTAATGGATGTTGCTGTGTAAAAAACTGCGTTGTAAAGGTATGCGTTGTAAAAGTATGCGTTGTAATGACATACATCCCTCTAGACTTCGTTACATAACTTCATATTCTGTTATCTAAATTCTCTGGCAAGGCAAAAGAGCTTGTCGTCCTTATAAACAATAGAAACTACGGAAGGGAGCCGGAGCACTGGCACTGCTGGACTTCCACCAATACAACAAAGCAGCACAACTACATGTGATTACGGAATGGGCACTGAGAGAATCGGACATTTGCACCACATGGATAGGGTCATAGTTGGCAGATTCATGTGGGATGCCCTCTGGAAAACGAAAGCTGATAGGCCGCTCCAATGCCTATCTCATTACACCCACTTGCACCACCCTTAGACTTTGGGATAGTCACAAACAGGCGGGTGGGGGACAGCCTTCCCTTCCCCCTATACCCTCATTCATTTTAATCCAACCTGCCCTCTGGCACTAATACCAGGAGCCTTCAATAAATGGAGATGAGGAGGATGTCTTATGATTTCTGATTTCTTCCATGGGTGAGAAATATAGACCATTGAAAACGTCAACAGGACTTTACTTTGCCAAACACCAAATATTACCATTATACTCAAAGAAAACACTGGGTGCTGCACCGATGTACGTTTAGTAGCCATTGAGAAGCTTGTGCGGCAAATGAGTGGCACTAAAGGCACCATTTCCTTTCTTTATGCCCACTAACTCCAGACTCTCCCTAAAAACACAGCACAACATGTACACTTCTGGAAAACCATTTCAGCCACCCCAATACAGGACTCACAATGGCAGAAATTATAGAATGATATTTCTCTGTTTAGTCTCTCTCTAGGGCTTAGAGAAGCACACTACACAGTCCTGCATGACTGGTATCTCTATCCCACTAAACTTAAAAAGATTTTACCAGCAAAGTCTGATCTCTGCTGGGGTGTATGTGGTTTCATAGGTGACTTTAAGCACATTTAGTGGCCGATTCCGATTCAGTAAATTCCCCAACGAATAGTTGTACAGAGCGTATTTCCCGTACAAATCGTACACCTTCAACCTCCCCGTACGTACGATCAAGTACGATCCAAACCCAAAGCAGATCTCGTACCAAACCTCGTACGACAAAAAAAGTACATACGATTTGTATCCGGTACATGCAGTACGCTACGTCCGTACGTAAACAAGCAGCAGTTTCTGGCCCACCAAGTATGATTCATGTCGGCGACACTCCGTACAACCCTTTTTCTACGGGAGCTGAAAACGTCCGTAAAGGCAGAGTCCAGCCCGAACCGCACCCCCGGTATGCGACATACACGCCATGAACCCGATCGTCCGTGTCATCCAAGTCCTGTATGCCTACGAGATGGTGCACAGAAACTGACGACGGCGCAGACGGTGAGAACAACGTACCGCAACAACGGAAGTGTACTTGTACGGTGCATCTTACATGCTCATCTATATCACCATTGCAATAGTGCTACGAGCAGCGCACACGGCATGAATGTTGGGGTACGGTGTGTCACGTGCTCGCATATGGCACCATTACAATAGTGATACGAGCCTCACACATGCCATGAATGTTGGGGTGCGGTGCGTCACACGCTCGTGTTTGGCACCATTGCAATAGTGATATGAGCCACACACACGCTATGAATGTTGGGGTACGGTGCGTCACACGCTTGAGTATGGCACCATTGCAATAGTGATACGATGCGCACACACGCCAGGAATGTTGGGGTACTGTGCGTGACATATGAGGAGTGGGTGGAAATGACTCCCAGCAGCGTCCAGACATATGAGGGGTGGGTGCACAGGACTCCCAGTATAGGCCAACAGTATGAGGGTGGGTGGATATGACTCCCAGCAGAGGCCAACAGTATGGGGGTGGGTGGATATGACTCTCAGCAGTGTCCAGACATATGAAGGGTGGGTGCAGCGGACTCCCAGCATAGGCCAACAGTATGGGGGTGGGTGCAGAGGACTTCCAGCAGTGTCCAGACATAGGAGGGGTGGGTGCAGAGGTCTCCCAGCATTGGCCAACAGTATGGGGGTGGGTTGGTATGACCACCAGCAGAGGCCAGCATTATGGGGGTGGGTGCAGAGGACTCCCAGCATAGGCCAACAGTATGAGGGTGAGTGGATATGACTCCCAGCAGAGGCCAACAGTATGGGGTGGGTGGATATGACTCTCAGCAGTGTCCAGACATATGAAGGGTGGGTGCAGAGGACTCCCAGCATAGGCCAACAGTATGGGGGTGGGTGCAGAGAACTCCCAGCAGTGTCCAGACATAGGAGGGGTGGCTGCAGAGGACTTCCAGCATAGGCCAACAGTATCGGGGTGGGTGGATATGACGCCCCACAGAGGCCAACAATATGGGGGTGGGTAGATATGAATCTCAGCAGTGTCCAGACATATGAAGGGTGAGTACAGAGGATTCCCAGCATAGGCCAACAGTATGGGGGTGGGTGCAGAGGACTCCCAGCAGTGTCCAGACATAGGAGGGGTGGGTGCAGAGGTCTCCCAGCATTGGCCAACAGTATGGGGGTGGGTGGGTATGACTCCCACCAGAGGCCAGTATTATGGGGGTGGGTGCAGAGGACTCCCAGCAGTGTCCAGACATATGAGGGGTGGGTGCAGAGGACTCCCAGCAGTGGCCAACAGTATGGGGGTGGGTGTATATGACTCCCAGCAGAGGCCAACAGTATGGGCTTGGGTGGATATGACTCTCAGCAGTGTCCAGACATATGAAGGGTGGGTGCAGAGGACTCCCAGCATAGGCAAACAGTATGGGGGTGGGTGCAGAGGACTCCTAGCAGTGTCCAGACATAGGAGGGGTGGGTGCAGAGGTCTCCCAGCATTGGCCAACAGTATGGCGGTGGGAGGGTATGATTTCCAGCAGAGGCCAGCATTATGGGGGTGGGTGCAGAGGACTCCCAGCAGTGTCCAGACATATGAGGGGTGGGTGAAGAGGACTCCCAGCGTAGGCCAACAGTATGAGGGTGGGTGGATATGACTCCCAGCAGAGGCCAACAGTATGGATGTGGGTGGATATGACTCTCAGCAGTGTCCAGACATATGAAGGGTGGGTGCAGAGGTCTCCCAGCATTGGCCAACAGTATGGTGGTGGGTGGGTGTGACTTCCAGCAGAGGCCAGCATTATGGGGGTGGGTGCAGAGGACTCCCAGCAGTGTCCAGACATATGAGGGGTGGGTGCAGAGGACTCCCAGCAGTGTCCAGACATATGAGGGGTGGGTGCAGAGGACACCCAGCAGTGGCCACACATATGAGGGGTGGGTGCAGAGGACTCCCAGCCGTGGCCAACAGTATAGGGGTGGGTGTATATGACTCCCAGCAGAGGCCAACAGTATGGGCTTGGGTGGATATGACTCCCAGCAGTGCCACACATAAGAGGGGTGGGTGCAGAGGACTCCCAGCAGTGTCCAGCCATATGAGGGGTGGGTGCAGAGGACTCCCGGCAGTGGCCACACATATGAGGGGTGGGTGCAGAGGACTCCCAGCATAGGCCAACAGTATGGGGGTGGGTGTATATGACTCCCAGCAGAGGCCAACAGTATGGGGTGGGAGCAGAGGACTCCCAGCAGTGGACAACAGTATAAGGGTAGGTGGATATGACTCTCAGCAGAGGCCAGACATATGAGGGGTCGGTGCACAGTACTCCCACCATAGGCCAACAGTATGGGAGTGGGTGCAGAGGACTCCCAGCAGTGTCCAGCCATATGAGGGGTGGGTGCAGAGGACTCCCAGCAGTGGCCAACAGTATGGGGGTGGGTGGATATGACTCCCATCAGAGGCCAGACATATGACGGATGGGTGCACAGTATACCCAGCATAGGCCAACAGTGTGGGGGGTGGGTGGATATGACTCACAGCAGGGTCCAACCATATGAGGGGGGAACACAGGACTCCCAGCCTTGACCAATAGTATGGGGGTGGGTGCAGAGGACTCACAGCAGTGTCCAGACATATGAGGGGTGGGTGCAGAGGATTCCTAGCAGTGTCCAACAGTATGGGGGTGGATGCCAGAGGACTCCCAGCAGTGTGTAGACATATGTGGGTGGGTGCAGAGGTCTCCCAACATAGGCCAACAGTATGAGGTGGGTGCATTGGATTCCCAGCAGTGTCCAGACATATGAGGGGTGGGTGCAGCGGACTCCCTGCATTGGCCAACTGTATCGGGGTGGGTGGATATGACTCCCAGCAGAGGCCAACAGTATGGGGGTGGGTGGATATGACTCTCAGCAATGTCCAGACACGAAGGGTGGGTGCATAGGATTCGCAGCATAGGCCAACAGTATGGGGGTGGGTGCAGAGGACTCCCAGCATTGGCCAAAAATATGGGGGTAGGTGGATATGACTACCAGCAGAGGCCAACAGTATGAGGGGGTGCAGAGGACTCCCAGCAGTGTCTAGACATTTGAGGGGTGGGTGCAGAGGACGCCCAGCAGTGTCCAGACATATGTCGGGTGGGTTCAGAGGACTCCCAGAAGTTTTAATTTAATTTAATTTGCGTGTTTATATAGCGCTAGAATCACTCCCGGGGGAGTATCTCCGCGCTTCGACCGCTGCGAAACCCTTCCTGGCTTCCCTGAGAGATGGTCCCTTAATGGGTATCTCCAGGGTGAGACCAGGCATCCCCGGCGGTCTGGTGGGGCCGTTAGTGAAGATGAGGCAAGCTAATGCCCAGAGTTGCCGAGTGTGATCGCTGATCAGAGTGGGCACCGAGGCGAGAGAATTATCGAGTCCGCTGACCCTGATCCAGAAACCTGCCGCGTCGGGAATCGAACCCTGGTCCCGGGCTGTCCTCTGCTCTTGGGTCTGCCGCCTCTAACAAGTGGCCACACATATGAGGGTTGGGTCCAGAGGACTCTCAGCAGTGGCCAACAGTATGGGCTTGGGTGGATATGACTCCCAGCAGTGTCCAGACATATGAGGGGTGGGTGCAGAGGACTCCTAGTAGTGGCGACACATATGAGGGGTGGGTGCAGAGGATTCCCAGCATAGGCCAACAGTATGGGGGAGGGTGTATATGACTCCCAGCAGGGGCCAACAGTATGGGGTGGGTGCAGAGGACTGCCAGCAGTGTCCAGACATATGAGGGGTGGGTGCAGAGGACTCCCAGCATAGGCCAGCAGTATAGGGGTGGGTGGATATGACTCCCAGCAGAGGCCAACAGTATGAGGGTTGGTGGATATGACTCCCAGCAGTGTCCAGACATATGAGGGGTGGGTGCAGAGGACTCCCAGGAGTGGCCAGACATATGAGTGGTGGGTGCAGATGACTTCCAGCAGTGTCCGGACTAATGAGGGGTGGGTGCAGAGGACTCCCAGCATAGGCCAACAGTATAGGGTGGGTGCAGAGGACTCCCAGCAGTGTCCAGACATATGAGGGGTGGGTGCAGAGGACTCCCAGCATTGTCCAAACATATGAGGGGTGGGTGCAGAGGACTCCCAGCAGTGTCCAGACATATGAGAGGTGGGTGCAGAGGACTCCCAGCATAGGCCAACAGTATGGGGTGGGTGCAGAGGATTCCCAGCAGTGTCCAGACATATGAGGGGTGGGTGCAGAGGACTCCAAGCATAGGCCAACAGTATGGGGGAGGGTGCAGAGGACTACCAGCAGTGTCCAGACATAAGAGGGGTGGGTGCAGAGGACTCCCAGCAGTGGCCAACAGTATGAAGGTGGGTGCAGAGGACTCCCAGCAGTGTCCAGACATATGACGGGTGGGTGCAGAGGACTCACAGCAGTGGCCAACAGTATGGGGGTGGGTGGATATGACTCCCAGCAGAGGCCAACAGTATGGGGGTGGGTACATATAACTCCCAGTTGTGTCCAGACATATGAGCAGTGGGTGCAGAGGACTCCCAGCATAGGCCAACAGTATAGTGGTGGTTGCAGAGGACTCCTAGCAGTGTAAAGACATATGAGGGGTAGGTGCAGAGGACTTCCAGCATAGGCCAACTGTATGGGGGTGGGTGCAGAGGACTCCCAGCAGTGTCCAGACATATGAGGGGTTGGGTGCAGAGGACTCACGGCAGTGGCCAACAGTATGGGGGTGGGTGCAGAGGACTCCATGCAGTGTCCAAACATATGATGCGTGGGTGCAGAGGACTACCAGCATAGGCCAACCATATGGGGTGGGTGGATATGACTCCCAGCAGAGGCCAACAGTATGGGGGTGGGTGGATATGACACCCAGCAGAGGCCACCAGTATGGGGGTGGGTGGATATGACTCCCAGCAGTGTCCAGACATATGAATGGTGGGTGCAGAGGATTCCCAGCAGAGGTCAGACATATGAGGGGTGGGTGCGGATGACTCCCAGCAGTGGCGAGACATATGAGGGGTGGGTGCAGAGGACTCTCAGCAGTGGCCAGACATATGAAGGGTGGATGCAGTGGACTCCCAGCAGTGGCCACACATATGAGGGGTGGGTGAAAAGGACTCCCAGCAGTGGCCTACAGTTTGGGGGTGGGTGAATATGACTCCCAGCAGAGGCCAGACATATGACGGGTGGGTACACAGGACTCTCAGCAGTGCTCAGATATAGGGAGTACTTCATCATCAGCATACCACAACTACATGGGGGTATGTGCACAACCCTAACTTATGACTTTCAGGATAGTGCCAAAGCAACACATGACTTACAGCAGTGTCCTACTCCATGGAGGATGGATTTCTGTCACACACTATGTGATACACCACATGTGGGTGTGATGTCAAATTCCACATGCATACCCACCCTTGGCGGTTGCTGGCGAAATGCACACCCTACCATCATGACACAATAGTGTATAGGGATGTGACAGCCCAATAAACAAAGAGGGAGAAAGGAAACACACACTGTCACGTACATCCCAGGGCTGATATGAATGTCCAGGTGGTGGTCAGACCACCAAGATGTAGTCTCTCATGGAAGCAATAGGGTAGAAAACCCTTAGGTATAATGCTCAAAATTGTGAGCCATGTGCCCAAATACCCTGCAGAACAATTCTCAACAGAGGGGTAGTGCTGTGATAACACACATGCATAATGGTAAAAAGGGTGAATGTGTCCATGAAGGCATTTATACATAATCAAAACACAAGTACAGTGAGTAGCTTGGAAAGCATAGACGAATGAGCAGTAGACATGTGTGAGCAGGCATGGCCATTGCTGAAGGGACCCGTCACAAAAAAAGGAAATGTGCACACATGTCAGCACAACAATTGTGCAACTGTCTGCAGTGAAGATCTCAGGTGTCACAGAGGAAGGAACACTCCTTGGGGCAATGTCTGTAGCCAAACTGACACCACACAACCAATGATAAATTGCAGAGACATTGTGATGGCACACAGATACCATGGTCCACCTCATGACCATCAACAAAAAACATCTTTCAGAACCCCAAAACATTACCATGATACCAACTCCAGGGCCTCATCACCAACATCAAGTACCTGAAATGCAATAGTGTAGAATGAAAAATAAAAGGCTTTATTTAGCTTTAAATGAAAAAAAGTGCACAAATGAGTCCCAGCTCAAATAAGGTCAATTGCCAGTCCACAACAGTGTCTTGTAGGGGGACGTTGGGGAGGTCGTCTACCCCAAACTTGCCTGCACAGGAATGAACTAATGGACTGTTGACCCTTGGGGGGCATCATCGGGGTCAGGACCAGGCACCACATGGACAGCAGTGGGAAGGGTAGGTGTGGTGAGTGCAGGGTGGGACGTATCGTCCTCAGTGGCTTGTGCAGCGCCAAAGGTGGAAAGATAGTCAGCGCTGCACACTGTTGCAAGTTCATCCAGACCAACCCCTGCACCCAGGTAGAGGGCTGTGAGGGTTGTGGACTGTGACTTTTGGCTGCGTGTCTGCGGTCTTACCCCAGTCCCTGTGGGTGTGCCTGCAGCCCTCTAAGTTTGCGTACCAGGAGGTGTGCGCTTCGACTTTTGTGGGGGTGTGCTGCTTGTGTCCATTGGTGTGCGTGATCGTGCCTTACTGCGTGTGCTTTGGACAGGTATGGGAGAGGGGAGTGTGGATGGGTCAGAAGAAGAAGGGTTGGACCGCTACAGGAGGGAAACTGCTGCCGTCAGTGAGGAGCAAATGGACGTGAGAATCTGTCGTTGGTCAGACATCGTAGCTCACATGCCCTCCATGAACGACAACAACTGGGTCAGTATTTGAGTCTAGCCATGGAGGACATTCAGCATTGATGTCTGGCCAACCTGAATCTGGTGGAGTAGGTCCACAGACTCCGCACTGAGGGCAGCAGGGGAGACAGTGGCAGGGGCTGCGGTGCCTGGGCCGAAGGAGACATTGGGGGCTGCACGGACATAAAGGACTGGAGCAACTGGGAGGGTGAAGATGGTTCTGGAGGAGGGGGGACAGACACAGTGATGCTGCCAGGTGTGCCGGCATATTCCCCCTCCTCCTGGGAGTCAGAAGCGGACCCATCTGCATGGTCGGAAGTGTCGCATTCCAAGAGGTCCGCAGGCTGACTCCCCTCACCCTCCGTGCCACTGGCTCCCTCCGACTCCTCAGTGATGGTGGCACTGTGGCTGGGTCCCTCCTCTTGGTCCGTGCAGCTGTCTCCTGTCTCAGTTGATGATGCTGTGGGCAAGGAGAAGAAACAGAAATTCATCAGTCACCTGTACACATCTGACACATGAGCACAACATCAGTAGGTCACACTGCAAATCATGGCATGCATCATGAGTAACAGACAGATAGCCCTGCACATATTTGAGACTTGTACTGCCCAGTTGGTATAGACACAATGCTACTTGGACACAAAAATCCAAAGAACACACTAGGCCACAACTTGAATGAGAATTACACAGAGAAGCTATGTTTGTTTACAAGAGAGCAGATAAAAACAATGAAGTGATGCCACCTCAAGTACACAAAAAATATAAACCGTAGTGGTTCCCCTCAGGGAAAACTAACCCACCGCACTCTCCAACGTGATACCACACTCAGAGCCCTGTAAGTACATTGGTGAAAAAATCAATGTAAAAAAATGTTGGCATCTTCGGACTCAGCACACTTTACACAATCGACATGTATTGAATGTGGTAATTCGCCATCTTGTGAAGACAACACATATGTGCCTGCATGACAGATGTCTCACAATGAAATGCACACAACAAGGTTTACACATTCTTTGAAACAACTGGCACCCTTTAAGATAAAACACTGTTAGAAACAAATGGCGTTGCAGATTTGCCATATACATGGTCCAACGGAGGTCTTGATGGCTTGACACTCATTAGTTTGTACAATTGACACCACAGGAGTTTTAAGACCTCAAGACCACTGTGGGGACATGTATATGGAGATCAAGGCACACCATTAATCACTAACACTGGCCTCTTTGAAAAGCTGCCTGTTTCTTTCAAAACATTGGAAATGTCGTTTTGTGTGCACTACCTTGTGAGACAACTATCATGCAGGCACATAAGTGTCCTTTACACAATTCATCATATTAACACATTCAAAACATGAACAACTTTTAACTAGTCTTGTGAGTGCCAAGGTACAATCATTTATGTGACACTACTTGAAATATATCAGTCCTCACATGGGCATCCATTCCCTGATGACACAGTTGCTTGCGCATAAGACCTACTGGCTGTCATGTGAAGTGGCACACATGTCCCAACTCAGGACAATGCTTAAGCTAATGGGCCTGCAATTGTGATGAACAAAATCATTGCTGCATTGTGGACACACCGTTGTCCCCAGGCAAAATGTCAACACAGAAGTGTGCACACTAAGACAAAACAGCGTTGCATCTGAACTACATACATGTGGCAAAAATGTATGAGGCAGAATCATGTCTAGAACCAAATGACATCGGCTGCCAAGCCCCAAATGAAACTACTGGCCACCATCACAGGGGCAGTGCATGGTGAAACATTGATCAGCCAATTCTCACCCACAGGTCAGACCTGGCAAGGCTAAAATGATGGATTTGACGGCTCCTCTCGGCCTTTCGCCTTATCACTGTGGACCGACGCATGAAAAGGGCCATATCCTGAATCTGGTCTTCTCGACGACCTCTATAGAGATAATAGTACCTATTCAGGTGCTATGGTCGGATCACAGGCTGGTCAAGTACTATGTGTCGGAGGCAAGAAAACCATCTAGTGCTCCTCCCCGGCACTCTTTCCAAGGATCTAGGCCGTTCCATCGGGTGACTCCAGAACTGCTGACACAGGCATGACTGGCTCATCCTTGTATCCTGACAGGGGATTTAGAAAGGGATTCAGAGCTGTTGCAATTGTGGCTCTCGGAGAGGCTGGATGATCTTGCCCCGGTGAGGCCCCCTCGCAATATTGCAAAACGGGCGTCTGCCCCCTGGTTTACCGAAGCACTGGCTGCCTCACGACGGCAGTGCAAGGTGGCAGAAAGAGCGTGGCGTGCGCAATACAATCCGGCAGCAAAACTCGCCTACAGAGCCTCTGTCAAAGCATACCATTGCGACATTCTCTCTGAGAAGAGAGGCTACTTTTCAAGAAAAATTGAGACGGCCTCCAATTCATGCAAGGAGGTATTTGCCATTGTGAGGGAATTTATGGCCCCTCGTGCTTCTTCGACTCCGGTACTCCCCATGGAGGCATGGGTGAGTGCCCTTGCCAACTTCTTCACCTCCAAGATTAAGTTGATTCAGGATTCCTTTCCCTTGAAGGGGCCTGAAGTTTCCTACTGTTCAGAGGGTGTCCCTGTTTCCACAGCTAGTGTAGACCCGATTCTGGCAGACTTTCCACCACTCTCAGCTTCCTCATCCTTGGACCTGATGGCCTGCCTCAAACTGGGATCACCTTGTGACGCATGCCCTGCCAAATCTTTGGCTAAAATAGCTGAAGTCATCAATCCCATTGTGAACCCCCTTCTGAACCGCTCTCTTAGTGAGGGTGTAGTCCCCCAGATCTGGAAGCAGGCGATGATTACCCCTCTGCTTAAAAAGCCCGGTCTGGACTCGGAGGTATTGGCTAATTATAGGCCTATCTCGCTTCTGCCCGCCTTTGCCAAGATCCTCGAGAAGCATGCGCACAAGGTGCTCTCCGACTATCTGGAATTGCATGATCTACTGCACTCCACTCAATCCGGCTTCCGCACCAACTTAAGCACCGAAACAGCGCTTTTGGAAGTTTCGGAGGCTATTAAGGAGGTGCTGGATTCAGGTGGCAAAGCGATGCTTGTGATGCTCGATCTGTCGGCGGCCTTTGGCACCGCCCCCCACGAGGGTCTCCTCGCCAGACTTCATGAGATCTGTTTGAGGGCGACGGTGTTCAGCTGGTTTCGATCTTTCTTAGCTGGCCATCGACAAACGGTCTGGGCCTCCTCTAGTTCCGTCGAGATGCCGTCATTGGATGTCGGAGTCCCTCAGGGCTCAGTGCTGAGCCTGACTCTTTTTTAACATCTTTATGACCCCTCTGGCGGCACTGGCGGAATCTTTCGGGGCCCAGATCGTTTCCTATGCCGATGACACCCAGCTCCTCTTTACGTGCGGGAAAGGTGCAGATTTTGATGGAGAGAGTATCCGGGGTTGCCTTGGGGCTGTTTTTAATTGGTTCCAACTCAACAGCCTCAAGTGCAACTCGGACAAATCGGAGGTACTCTTCTTCGGTTGCAGATCGGATCCAGACTGGCAGGAATGGTGGCCGGCGAATATGTTTCCTCCTGCAGGCTCCTCCCAGTTGGCCAAGAACCTGGGGATTAAGATCCATAATGGCTTGAAATTGCGAACCCAGATTATCGGTCTTACTGGCACCTGTTTCGGTTTGCTCCGGATGCTACGCAAGTTCCTTCCCATACTATCGGAGGATCACAGGAAGATAACGGTGCAGGCTATAATCGGGTCGAGAATGGATTACTCTAATATTCTCTATCTTGGCCTGCCAGAGTATCTGCTGCAACGACTGCAGGTGATCCAGAACTCGGCAGCACGGGCCATTTTCGGATTACCTGGCCGTGCTAGAACCTCGAGCCTCCTGCACTCACTTCATTGGCTCCCCATCCGGAAGCGGATAATTTTCAAGGCCCTGACCTTGGCTCATAAAGCTCTTTATGCTTCAGGAGCAAAATATTTACAAAAAAAGGCTAGCTTTCTACCATCCTGCAAGGTCCCTGAGGTCCGGGTCTTTGCTTCTTGCCGTGGTCCCTCGTATAAAAAGGGCACGCATAGGAGGTCGATCTTTCAGACTGTTGGCTCCGCAGCTCTGGAACACTTTGCCAGTGACACTGCGCAGTACTTCAAATTTACTGGCGTTCAGGAAGGGCCTCAAAACCTGGCTTTTTACTTCTTAGATATCAGTTTTCTTGGTTAGTCATGGTTCCCCCCACATTTCTGCTTTTTTCTTTCTGTTATGTTGTGATACAGGTTTGCATCACAGCGCCGGGACACTCTTTGAGTAGCCGTGCGCTATATAAGACAAATATAACATAACATAACATAAATCAGGCAGGCCCATGTAGACCTCTCCTGCACAACACCCCCATACCTCAGTCAATGTGATTGATACAGCTCAAGAAGTGAGACCTCAGAATCGGCGTAACAAAAACTGTGCAGCAACAATTCCAAAAGTAACCCAAAATCATTGTGTGGGGCTGGGAATACATATTTGTCACAAACAACCAACAACAGATTGTTGTGAATAGGCACACAGGCACTGCCCATTGTGAGTATACACAAGCCAAATCTTGTATCCATGTCCAGTGGACACATATAGCACACACAGGAAAAATAACAACTATGCCAGGGACCAATACCACAGAGGCAGACCCATGCTGAACCCACATAGAATGGGCACAGTGTTGGATGACACACATGAATAGGAGGCCAGGGTGTCTCAGGGGACTGTAGTGGGACTATGCATATCTCACACTGATGTACATAATGTTTGAGAACACAACATGGGTCATGCATGCTGGAAGGCTGTGCAGTTGAAACCTCACACTCCTATGTTGAGACTCATCATCAGTGCAAACAAATATGAAGCCAAAACACAGTGCACAGGTCATGGCACAGGCAAGGTCCAAACCCATGTCACAGACCACCCTCCCACATAATGCGAAAATAAATGTGCATTCTTATTTCCTTGCACCCTAGATGAGCATGTGCCAATGTGATTACAAACAGACCAGGGGACACATATTAAGGAGGGGAAGGGATGAAAATGAGCACCAGGTGACTATGGGGAATCGAAAAGACTCTGCACATATAACCTCTCTGACCAGACACCTCACTCGTGGGAGTGTAGCCAGGCTTCAGAGCACTTCAAAAAGCAGGTGACACACAACACAACAAACAGCCATGTACCTACCCTCTCCTTGCTGCTGTCTCTCCTGCAAATGCCTATCAAGGTCTGGAAACACCACTTCCAGGACCCAGAGCATGTGGGGGTGAGGTGACGGCTTCCGCCATGCCGGTGTGGAGGCTCCATCTGCAGTTGGACCCGGGCAATATGCCGGGTCTAGCACCGGATGTCTTGCCACCTCTTCTGGACGTTATGCAGCCGCTGGCGATGGCCCCCCGCAGACCTGACGGCCCTGACAATGTCCATATAGATTTCCCCCTTCTCGTAGGCAGTTATCTGTCAGGAAGACAAAGTGAAACTACATCACTACACCTGCTCCATGTCCCAGAGACACACACTTGCACACCATTGATAATGTTAACAGGGCATAGGATGGTGACAGGACTTGCATCATTGTCCACGTGAATTAGGCCTGTGGGCAAGCCCCAATGCACTACATGGCATTGAAAGGCAACAGATGGCGTAACAGGTGCAACATACTCACTGATCATGGCACACAATGGGCAACACATGCAACTGCAGGATTTGGGACAGCACGAGCCAAGCAATCACATATCCCACTCCACTTAAGAACCCTCAGCAGACCAGACAGACACACCCTGGCACAGATCACTCGCCTGTCACTCACAACAGTGGATACAACCCTCACTTTGCACCTGTGCCACTTGACAATGGGATGTCACAGGTGTCGTGCTAACTTTGCAAGTCATGTTTATAAATAGAGGGGTTTTGTCCTACGTGTCCTGGCTGGACAAGTAAAATTAATACAAAAAAGGTTTCAGCTATATAGCAACAAAATGCAGTAGAGACCTCATGGTCCACACTGTCGAAACAGCTAAGAGGATTTGTGATAAAGAAAAAGAAGAGATAGAGGCCTTAACCAAAGCCATAGAGGACAATCATACCGTAGACGAAGCCAAAGCTTTGCTTGAAAAGATCAATAAAGAGATTGCAACATTCAGAGATAATACTATCAACTTCAGGTCTAACAAATTCGAAAAAGACGTAAAATCCTTTAAAATAGAATCAGTCTACCCATACCTCAAGGAGGATTATTACACCCAAGCTGAATCTAGACGAGCACTGTCCCAGTTCCAAGGGAGGTCCAAGAACAGATTTTTAACCTTTTCTGAAAGCTCATCTTCTGAATCAGCCAACGACTCAGATCCAAGGGAGGGACCTTCAAAAAGAAATCCTTTTTTAGAAAAGGGCGAAGGCAGGGGAAGAGTGAGATTCAAACCACAGCCCCAACCATGGGAAATGCGAACGCGACGAACCCAGTACAAATCGTAGAGATCTCCATAGTAAACATTTCGAACAGGGAACTAACAGTACATGAAAAATCAGTACTAGAACTAGGACTTAAATTCGTACCAACATCTCATACTGACCTGACGCATTTAAAAATTGAAGCATTGGAATTTTGTCGAAAATTGAGACTAAAAGCTTTTTTTCACAACAGGGATGACACTAGAGTTAATGAACCCTCTAATATCTCCAATAAATCCACGTTTGTACCGCCCACATATATAATCCCAAAGGAAATAATAGCCTTTGAACAGATCGTTCTATCCTCCATCACTCAATTAAGCAAACAAAAGGTGTTCCTCAAGAGGAACATCACTAGGGAACAAGAAACAGCCTTAAACACTTTACGCAACGACGAATCGATTGTGTTAAAACCCGCAGACAAAGGGGGCGCCCTTGTAGTCTGGGACAGAGAGAAATACATCACTCAAGCAAATAGTCAAATCAAAAATACCGAGTGGTATAGAGAGGTCAAAGAGGACCCAACTCCACAAATAACAGCTGAAATTCGGACTATAATCACAGAAGGACGGGACATGGGGATACTAGGAATGAAGGAATCCCAATATTTAGACAAAAAAAGCCCACGAATTCCGGTAATCTATTTTTTACCAAAAACCCATAAAAACTTGTCTGAACCACCCGGAAGACCGATTGTCTCCGGGTGTGATTCGGTGCTGGAACCACTTGCGAAATACGTGGATGTGTTCCTTAAACCTTTTTTGTCTGAAGTAAGATCATACCTTAAAGACACCAGGGACTTCATTAACAAGGTTGAAGGTACTCCATTCGATGGGAACCAGGAGATAATGGTATCCTTTGATGTCACCTCCCTTTACACCCAAATCCCCCAACAAGAAGGACTAGAAGCAATGGAGTATTTTTAGACACACGACCCAGACCACACAGAGTCCCCACAGATTTTATTATCAACTTAGCGAGAATAGCCCTCAAAAAGAACTATTTCCGGTTCATGGACACGTTCTACGTGCAGGTGAAGGGCACTGCCATGGGGTGTCCTTATGCCCCAGAAATGGCGGTGCTCTTCATGGCCCTGTATGAGGAGCGCTTCATCTACCGGAACAATCCATTCCTTCAAAACATAACTAAATGGTATCGTTTCATTGATGATATCTGGTGCCAATGGAATGGGTCAGAAGAAACGCTCACCCAGTTCCATCAGTGGCTCAATACCAGACACCCAGACATAAAATTTACTATGACCTTCAACAGAACATCGCTTACTTTCCTAGATGTTGTGGTTTTCCCTCATGAAAATAAATTGACTACGACCTTACATCGCAAAGACACTGATAAGAATACAATTTTACACTATGCCAGTTACCACCCTAAGAGTCTGAAATCTAATTTGCCGTATGGACAAATGCTGAGAATTAGAAGGAACTGCTCTAGAAAAGAAGACTTTTTGATCCATTCACAAATATTGAGTGATCAACTACAGCGGAGGGGTTATCCCCACAAATTACTAAAACATTCAACTACCAGGGCATGGAACACTCCACGAGATGAGTTACTGAAAACTAACAAAGAAATCAAACCATTAGAGAGGCCGGTATGTGTTACCACTTTCGAGCCATACACAAACAAGCTAAAATCGATCATTCTAAAGAATTGGCATCTGATTAAAAATTCAGAAGTCCCGATGGAGCAACCTTTGTTTGCCTTAAAGAAAAATAGAAGCATAGCCCAGCGGATTGTAAGGGCCGATCTGGGAGTAAGCAAAGCCAAAACTGACTTACGTACACTGTGGAAACTACCACCTGTAACAGGCCACCACAAGTGTGGGTCGTGTGCTTCGTGCCCCAATACAATTGAAGGTGAAGAATTTTCATTCAAGGCAACAAAATGGATACACAAAGAATTCTCGAACTGCAAAACATCAAATGTAATATATGCAGTCATGTGCCCGTGTCCCAAATTGTATATAGGAAAAACCACTCAAAAAGCAAACCAACCAATATCCCAACTCAGATCTAGGATCAAGAACAAAGTACTGTCCGCACCCATGGTGCAGCACTTTGTTGAACAGAAACATAATGAAAATGAATTCAAATGGACAATACTCCAAGCCATGAAGGTTCCTCCGCGAGGGGGAAACATCGATACCATGCTATTAAAAAAAGAGGCTTATTTAATACTAAAATTTAATTGCGTGATGGATGGCTTGAACGAGATGTCGGAATTACAAAGAAACAATTACTGAGTCCAACGTGTACCCCACCACTAGCACAGAATGATCCATTAAAAGGCAATGAGCCAATGCGCTGCGCTACACTTAATACACAATCACATTGAAACCCCTTTTTTCCACAAAAACTACAATTCCCACAATCCCCAGCTGCATATTTAACCAGGAAACTGTGTTCCGTGTGGTGTTCAACCCAAATCAGACGAGCAGCACTCAAAGCGAGAAGTGGCCGCATAGAACCCCCAGCGCAGCGAGAGAACCAAAAACGAAGGTAAGGAAGCACCGCGAATGTTCTAAAAGCGCAGCAATAGAATAGAATCAATGCCAAGTAAATTTCAGCATCGGCTTGATTCCTTTCACAGAACCCGACCAAGAAACGCCAACGCTCATTTAAACTATGTGAAGAGCTTGGGTCGCCAGCCGCGCTAAACGCAGGTAGGCAAAAATGACAAAGATAAACAGAACTCGAGCGAATGCTTCATTCCTAGCTTTACTTTTGAACCTGATCCCGAATTTTTAAACACACAGATCGGAGTCACCGCGGAACACGATATATACATTTTATCAACAACTTCACCTTGAGAGAGTAACAGAACAGACAACAAGTAAGTGTTAGCGCAGCCCTCATAGAGATCCTTTTTGCATAAAGAAATGTCAAAATGAATAGATTAACTAAATTCACCCATCCTTAACTACATCTAGGTAATGGTGAAAAGTCAAGGCCACCTGATACCCCGTGCTTGAAAGCAGCAGCTAATAAATCCGTAAAACAAGGTAAAATTCTATAGGCTCAGCCTGTATATGAAGCTAAGCAAATAATCTAGGAAAATAGGAGATACTAAATGTCCCCAATCTCACACCATAGGTACACAGCCCGGCCCTGAGGAAGAACCCATTAGAATAACAGAAGGGTTTGGAAACGCGTCGGCCATCTGGCTGTAGGCATACAACACTGCGACACAATTATGAATGTACCTGAACAAGTTTTGGTGTATAGGATTTAATGCCTGTTTTAAGAAAAAAATGATGAAAGTGTAATCGTTTATGAATTATTTTTTCATTGGTTTTTGTTTGATATATTGTTTTGAAATGTATTGAAATGTATGAAACATTGCGTTTACTTGCATCCCCAGTAAAAGGGATATTTTCAGCCTCTGTATATTTTGAAATTTGAAAATTGTTGAAATGCATGATTTATGACAAATGCATACCTTCTTTAAATAAATAATAGAAGGCACACACCAGCTGAATAAACCAGTTCTGGTCTGTTAAAATCGAGTCCTGGCACTTTCTTCTTTACCAAACTTTGCAAGTCAGGCACACAGCACTGCTTACTTGTCACATCAGATGGCTAGAGCTGCTGCATACGCCATGCATCAGTGGTGGAACACATCACATACACACTCACCCAGATGACAAGGAACATTCACACACTTCAATGCCCATGAGGTTGTACACAACGGGCCCGATTCACAGAACTAACTTAAGACAAAATCCTAAACTTACTACTTTTGGTATTCACAGAAGTTAGGATTTTGTCTTAAGTTTGTCTTAAGACAGACTTAAGACTGACTTAAGTTAGGATTTTGTCTTAAGTTTGTCTTAAGTCTGTCTTAAGTTTGTCTTAAGACAAACTTAAGACAAAATCCTAACTTCTGTGAATACCAAAAGTAGTAAGTTTAGGATTTTGTCTTAAGTTAGTTCTGTGAATCGGCCACATCATGTGGACAATCTCACCACAGGTCCCCTCAAGTCATAAACATCTGTGAGTACAGTCACCTGTCTCTCCTGGGGGAACACTGTTCCACCTCAGGACTTTTGGGAATAAAGCCACCAAGGTCTGGCATGGCTGAATGTGTCATTCACTATACAGTGAATGTCACAGTAAGCACAATGCAAGTGAGGGGTGAACACATATGAACTACATCATGCTCTGCATGAGAGACACCACCATGTACACCCCCGGGACTCACTCACAACCACATTGCTTGTCTGTCCCACCATTACACAATGCCTGTTGTGACACTCACTCAACAGTTGCACAGTCAAAGGTAGTGCAGTCAGCACTCACCTGCTCCTCTGGTCTCCCATACAGCTTGCTGTACTGTGGTAGAAGGGCATCAAGCAGGGCCTGGTTTTCCTCCTCAGTGAAGGCTGGGGCCCTCTCCATAGTACGACCCATGAAATGCCAGAGGATGCAGAGACAGCAGCAGTGTGGTCCACTCCAATGTTGTGTAGGCAAGTGCCCTCTCGGGGGTTCTTGCTGCCTTAAATCAGTGCTGATGAGGGGCTTTCAGTTCAAGGAGTACAGACTGATAGCTCAGATTTGTTTGTATCGTACATTTCCTCCAATTCCTTTAAACATACAGCTCTGAGATGCATTCGCATTGTTCAAAATTTGAGCTTCAATCATTTTACAACATTGTATATTTTTGCCCAACTGACTTTTGCAGGGCACCTGTAGCACACACTCAAATCTCAATATCCATGACAACCAGGATGCATTCAGGGCCTTCTACTTGTCCCTAAGGTGTCCCCTAAGTATTTTTGAGAGCCACACACATGTACGGTGCATTTCTTGCACTCCCGTATAGCACGATTACAAAAGTGAGACGATGCGCACACGCCTGGAAAGTAGGGGTACGGTGCGCTCGCGTATGGCATGAATACAATAGTGAGACGATGCGCACACATGCCCGGAAAGTAGGGGTATGGTGCATTTGCATATAGCACAAATACAATAGTGAGACGATGCGCACACACACCAGGAAAGCAGGGGTATGGTGCGCTCGCGTATGGCACAAATACAATAGTGAGACGATGCACACACATGCCCGGAAAGTAAGGGTACGGTGCGTTTCACACGGTGCGTTTCACACTCTGTAGTGAATGCAGGGGTACAGTGCGTTTCAGATGCTTATGCGAATGCAGGGATACGGTGCATTTCACACGTGAATGTAGGGGTACGGTGCATTCCACACGGTGCGCTTCACGTGCTGTAGTGAATGCAGGAGTATGGTGCGTTTCACACGCTGTAGTGAATGTAGGGGTATGGTGAGTTTCACATGCTGATGCGAAAGCAGGGGTATAGTGCGTTTCACACGCTGTAGCGATTTCAGGGGTACGGTGCGTTTCACACGCTGTAGTGAATGCAAGGGGTATGGTGCATTTCACATGCTGATGCGAATGCAGGGGTACGTGCGTTTCACACTGATGCAAATGCAGGGGTTTCACATGGTGCATTTCACATGCTGTAGTGAAGGCAGGGGTATGGTGCGTTTCACACGGTGCGTTTTACACGCTGTAGTGAATGCAGCGGTAAGGTGCGTGTTACACGCTGGTGCGAATGCAGGGGTACGGTGCGTTTCACACGCTGTAGTGAATGCAGGCGTACAGTGCGTTTCACACGCTGGAGGGAATGCAGGGGTACGGTGTGCTTCACACGCAGATGCCAATGCAGGGGTATGGTGCGTTTCACACGCAGATGCCAATGCAGGGGTACGGTGCATTTCACAGGCTCATATATTGCACCATTACAATAGTGATACGAGGTGCACACATGGCAGGGATGAAGGGGTTCGGTTCAAACAAGGATGTCTTCAAGTTCTTGTCATTGCAAACTTACATTATCAGGCCCTATGTGTAGCAGGCAGTGATATAGCATCTGATCTTGTTGCACAATCGATGTGTGATGACCTGTTGACACATTTCATGTGTGATGGGGCACTATGTGGTACACATCACCTTTACACTTGTCCTATATGCATCATTATGCAGATGTTGTCATGCACATCAACACTGGGATGGCACAGTCATCACTACGGGCACCTGTCTCATGATGCCAGGGACCGGTGCACTTTATCACTTGACATTTCACGCTCAGCATGACCCTATGTGACTATGTCCGGTGTGTGTCATGTTAAAGATTGAGCTTGCTTTTTGTGTTCCGTAAACTGCATCTGCTGTTGGTGCATCTAACATGGGTCTGTGTTGAGATGGAAATGGTTTCACATGTACGCACACCACGCCACATGTGCATTCCCACGGCTTTTAGGTCTGATGGCGTCATACATAATTTTTCCCCCAGGCATACATGTCTGCATTGTGACAATGGCTGTGTTGTTTTGTTGTCACATGCACACCTTAATCGCAATGTGTTTGATATGTACATTTGACATTCCATGTGACCTGTGCGTGTGCTTTGCAGTCAGCTGTCTGGATGGGATGACAGCCTTCCACTGCAGGTTTGGTGACGTGTGTCACTCCAGTGATATCTCGGGCTGTTCACTCAGACCAGCCCAGCAGTTCATTTGAGGGCATGTCATGTTTATTGGTGAATCAACAGGTGTATCTGGGTTTTCGTAGGAGTGCCATCAAGCTGGCATATGTGTCCTGGATGTGTTGCACACGCCTGACTCCATAGTGACCTAATGTGTAGTAGCAGATTTCCATGTGCTATGTACATTGATATCGATGTTGGCTGACAGTTATACGTATGTGAATATCAAGGACCCCATGAACCATGTATACGATGATTCCTAGGACAGGGATGTATCACCTAAGTATTATCATTCCTAGGCAATCTACAGTTTAAACATTAATATATGGCACCATACATAATATATGAAGAAGTATCCACAAATCAATAATTAAAATGGAAAAAAAACAATAATAATAATAAAAACGAAGAGAAAGTTTTCTTTGAAAAAAAGAGGTTTTACAGTTTTTGGATAAACCGCAACGTCTGTGCCAATCGGTTTACCGACAAGACTCGGCAAAAATATCAGAATTTGCCTGAAGCTTAACCGTGAACGATACTAACGAGGTCGGAGCTAAAACCCCGCTGCTTATCATTTGTAGGTGTAAGCTAAAGACCACACCAGTTTATTGCTAATTGAATTAAAAAAGAATCTGAGACCATTACAACAAGAAAGTAATTTATGAACACTCTATATAGCACTCAACATTTTAGAGGAAGTGAAACAACAAAAAGCGACACATATCGAATATACCGAAATTGAAGTTTTTAAATGCTTGCCCACACTTAAACTTTAAGAATAGATGAGACCGCATCAAAAACAGAAATATGACTTTTTATCAGAAAATGGGCCCACTTCTTCAAAAGTAATTAAGAATAAATAATATCCATCGTATGCGGACACAACTTGCGGACCTCGCTAAAACTGTTGCAGACTTTTTCGTGGCTTTTCCTGAAGAAGGCGTGTCAAAACGCCGAAACGCGCGTCGAAAGAAATCTACTTTTTGCCACTTTTAAGTATTAGTTATATGAGGAATGTACATGAGATAGATATCGCTTTTTAAATATAACGCGTATTGATGGATGTATTATGTGTCTCCTTTTTCAAGGTTTTTTTAAACGAAACCATTAAAAACTGTAAACCCTCTTTTTTCAAAGAAAACATTCTCTACGTTTTTATTATAATTAATGTTTTTTTCCATTTTAATTGTTGATTTGTGGATGCTTCTTCATATATTATGCATGGTGCCATATATTAATGTTTAAACTGTAGATTGCCTACGAAGGATAATACTTAAGAAAAAAGGCTGACAGTTATTCTCCATTCTATCCAAATATGTCCTTCAGGGCACCAACTCTGCCATGGCCATTTCCAGACTTGTCTACCATGAGGGAACGTGCCTGCATCCGACGTTACAGATTCACTCAACAGTTGATTCAGAACTTGACGAACAGGCAGGAACCACATCTCCAACCGCAACACAGGTATCCTACTGAGCTGACCCCCAAGCTAAAGGTGATGGCAGCCCTCCATTCTTTTGCTACAGATACGTTAAAATGAACTATAGCTGATGTCGGTGGAATGTCACAAACAATGTTCAGCCGTGTCCTGCGTGAAGTTTTAGGAGCCATGTTGGAGCACATTGATGAATTAATCAAATGTCCTACTCCTGAAGAGTTGAGAGATGTCAAGGGTGAATTTTATGCCCTGGGAGGGATGTCATATGTCATTGGGTCCATTGATGGGACACATGTGGCTTTGGTGCCACCACAGGCTCAGGAGCAGGCTTACCGCAACAGAAAACAATATCATTCAATAAAGGCCCTGGTGGTGTGTCTTGCTAACATGCTGATTTCCCATGTTTGTGCACGTTTTTCAGGATAGGCGCACAATGCATTCATCATGAGGCGTAGCAGGGTGCCACGAATGATGCTGCAGCTGTGCAACGATCGGGCATGTCTTGTTGGTGGGTAAACTCTGTTTGTCCTGTGTGTTTCAGTATCTTTTGCTCTGACAGCATCTCCTGACCCACTTATTTACCTGATGTATCTTTGTAGGTGGCTCGGGTTATCCCAACATGCCATGGTTAATTACACCTCTCCGCAACCCAAGAAAAGCTGCAAGTCAGCGGTATAATAATGCACATGGGCAGACCAGGAAAGTGATTGAGCAGACGTTTGGCCTCCTGAAGAGCCGATTCCGGTTCCTCGATAAGACCGGCGGATCCCTCCCATATGCCTTGGCCAAGGTCTGTAATATCTTCATTGTGTGCTGCATGCTAATCACCATGGCAGTTGAGAAGGCAGTGCCACTTATCCTGGATCCTGAGGAGCAGGAACATCCACCCGTTGAGGATGAAGGGCTTGGTCATGATGCAAGTGATGAGGAGGAGGAGGAGGATGATATCCGGAGTCAGCTCATACGCAACTTCTTCTCATAATTGTGAGTCACTGGGAATGAGTGTGCAAGCTTGTAGCATTGAGTAGCATGTGTTGCAATGTGTATGTCCAGTTGACTGTATGCAAATTAACGTTGATGTGTGTTCTGATGTTTCACGCAAGTGCTGATGTCATGCCACACAGACATGCGCAATGACTTATCTTGAAATTTACATGTGTACTACATTGTTCCTGTCTTGTACATACCCATGTCTTTAGCAAAGATTTTTAACGGTGAGCCCTTGTGTGTCTGTCATTCCCAGGTTGCTGTGCCTGTTGTCTGTTCGTGTCATCTTAGTCCTCCTGATATTCCTCATGATGATTGCAACGTAGCCCGAATCAGCGTTCCATGCACAGACATGTGTAAATGTCAGTGCGGGTAAGAGATCCAAACAGGCTGTTTGGGGTTGGTATGGTTTGTGAATGTGTGGGAACTGTTTCTGTGCATGTTGTAGAACCATCCATACATGTCTCATCACCATGGATCAAATTACATGTTGCACCACTCCCATAACAGGACAGTCACCCTTATTGACAGTCATATGTTGAGGAGTTTTGACTCTGGTGAAGGCATCAATGTGTGTAGACCTTGACCCTGACACATTGCGGATAACACAGGTTGAAATTGTGTGGGACATCACAACCACAGGCTCTATGGGGAATTGCAACCTCACTGTGTGCAGCAGGATGTGTTTTGCTCATCCACTTATTCTTGTGCCAGTACAGTTTGATTTCCAATCAACCATGTTGTGAAGGTGTGGGCCAGCATATGTCCCACATGTTCTGTGAAATGTCCTGTGAGTCTGTTCGTATGGATACATTGCCCCTTGTGCCAGTATGTCATGTCACTGTCACGTCGCTTCTTCAGGGACGGTGGGGAAAACTGATTTGCAAGCCTTCTCAGTAAGTTGATGTTCAGTTTCTATTTCCATGATGCCAGGAATGTTGCGCTGATAACGTCACAACGTTGTGCTGTAGCAAATGTAAACACTTCCATGGCACCAGTCGGGTGACGTTAATACCAGGATTCTCTTGTGGCGTGCTGCATATCCTGGTCACGGTAGGGGTGGTTTTGTGCAATTGCTCCTCATTACTCTCTGTTGAGTTCCAGCCCAGCAGCTTGTTATGTTAGGCATTTCAAAGCCCAGTTGGACGAGCAAATAACTGGCTCTTTTGCTAGGCTTCCTTGTGTTTGCCTACTTCCCTCCCTCGTTGGATGAGCTTCTTGAGGCTCTTGCGGGTGATGTGTAACTTCCCTTCTTGACCCTCACTGATTCCCAGGGGTAAGTACGGATTGTTGCCTTTATGTGAGTAGCACTGCAGCGCATTAGAATTTCTGTTTATTTGAGCCTTATTCATACACTGTGATTTCCTTGATTACCGCATGGCTCTAATTGCATTGAAGCAGCCTGCAGAGCGTTATACTCCATTCATTTAGCTGCAAAACTCTGCTACCTTTCATGTGTCCGTGTTTAATCCTCAGATATAGTATCATTTTCATTACTGTGATCCAAATAGGATACAGTGGCTGTTGTTTTCCTTTACAGGTGTAACTGTTACAGTATAGGTCCTGAGGTATTCTGTGATTCAGTGACAAGAAGTGTTGAATCCTTATGCTTGTTTACCTTTGCTTCAGATCTCCCTCCCTGTTGTTTCCTTCCTTTCCTTCCCTCGCCTGATCACCCTTTTGAGTCAGTCATTTCTACTCAGACCAAGGGGCTATCGGGAGATGGACGCACGTTTCTGAAGATTCAAGGAACCGACAGTCCCAGGCAGTCGTGTGCACATTGTTTCACCAGCGTTACAGGTAAACTCATTGCATGACTGCTATTTTCTTCGGAGCAATGGCACTGGACATGGACATTGGGTAAAGCAGCATGGCCTCAACACAAACTTGATCCATTTGTGTAGAAAATGTGTTCCCCACAGTACAATGTACCTCCTTAATATCACCGCAGATCTCTTGCCAGTTTGCATGCGTCATCTATGGCATAATTTACAAAGATTGTGCATATGGGAGTATGTGTACTGGGGCAACATGCATGCAGTTTATCATGGTGAATGATCCTTATTGTGCATGAAGCGCATGGTTGTGTATGTATTGTTGCAGCTTGCTACCCACAACAGGCAGGCAACACCTGCTGACACTGTGTGTCTTGTGAGCAGCTTGGCCTTTTGGTGCCTGATCCTGTGACCGTCATATTTGGTGATTATTCATCCATTTTATTTCAGTGAGCCATAAGTATTCAGACACTCCTTCCTTTCCATACAACTGTTACATTGTGCTTTTCAAACCTCCTTGTCTTTGTGTGCTAGTTTTTGCATGGTGTCTCACCCCTTCCACCGTCATGTGTTCACTCATTCCTGCTGCTGCCTTCCCTGCGGCACAGCAACACCAAATGCCCTGATTCTGCAACACACACGCCTCCAAGTTGCTCCTCCTCCCTTAACCCATTCTTATTGCAGGCAGCAGCTTGTCAGTGCCACTGTTGCGCCACCTCCGTGCCAAAGGCAGAACTATCAGCGCCTGCAACATGCACAGTGCAAGACCCTCTGATCCTTCCATGATGCAGGTAACACAACAGACTCATGCTACAGCCACCCTCCAAACAGTGAACACCAGACAATCATCCACCTGCTATCAGGCAACCCCTAAGCACACCTATGACAGCTTCGCAGGCTGTGTGTGCAACTCCTACTGCAAATACCGCGCTGGCCCGCATAATAGACCATGTCTGTACAACCAGGTCATGTGCCTCCTACTGCACACCCACTCCATCCACCTGCCCGCCATTGGACTCTTTTACCTCCTAAACACAACAGCCCCACACATCGCCTTCATTACAGTAACCTGGTTGAATGCATCCTCAGCACACTACTTCAACATTGCAATCATAGACGGATACGAGATCACCCGCAAGGACTGCACCAACAATCCAGGAGGATGAATTGCAATTCTTTCTGAAGTACACCCTCAGAGTCTCATACAACACCAAGGACACACTTAGCATTGTCAAAAATCTGAACTTCGGGTTACACACAACCCCCTGACCACCCTCAGTCTAACTATCATCTACAGATCTACAGGCCTACACCCACAATTCTGCTAAGCCATCTACATTTCTATTCATAGTCATTTATTGAGTGTACATCTAACCCAACGGGGTGTCCCAGCGCTGTAAGGCAGCATACGGAGGAGCAACTAATCAAGCAGGCTAAATAGCCAGGTGTTAGGGGCTTTGCGAGACTCACATTCAGACAGAATCATACGCAGCGGAAGAGGAAGCTTAGCCCAACATTGGGTGGCTACTACCTGAAAGGTTTCACCTCCTGATCTAGGTTTTGCAAACCAGGGACTAATGAGCAAGTGCTTGTCATTGGAACGGACAGATCGTGACTGACAATAGGGACGGAGTCTCCTCCTAAGGTAGACCGGACCACGGCCTTGTCCTGCCCTGAAGGCGAGTGTCAGCGCATTGAAATCTATTTGTGTAGCCATGGGCAGCCAATGGAGTACTCTAAGATACAGTGAGATATGTTGTCAAAGTGAGATTCCACATACCAGATGGGCAGCAGCGTTTTGGACCTTCCGCAGTGTACGGAGCCAGACTAATATGAGACCCACGTATGAGCCTTTTACGTAGTCTAAATAGGAGGTGATCATTGCATAAACCCCCGTTTTCCGGGTTACATTGTGCAGATAGTTAATAAATCTCTTGATGATTTTACTCTTGTCAAAACAAGCGGCACACGCCTCTTGTACCTGTTTGGCAAGGGATAGCTGATTGTCCAATCTAACTCCAAGATTCCTGACGAAGTCCTTGTGTGCCAGAGCAATGGCCAGTTCCTCTGGCCACCACAGACTGGAAGAGAGGGGAGAAAGTTCATTAAAAGAATAAGATCTAGGTGTTATCTGGATTAAGTTCCAAGAAATTGTGGTACATCTAGGCCGCTATAATCTTGAGAAAATTTTTGAGTGGGTCTAAATTTACGGCACACACAGCATTTAAGGTAAATAGAACCTGAAGATCATCAGCATACGATATGATTTTGACTTCAGACTTGGCAATCGATTCAGCCAGCGGGGTTAAGTAAATATTAAAAGTCAGAGGGCTCAGAGCAGAGCCCTGCGGCATGCCCCACTTCAGTGACTTGACTTGGGGGATGAATGGATAGGTCCGGACCTGCTATGTGCGGTCAGATAGTAAGGATGATATCCAGTTCAGCACTGAGCCCCCCACACCTATGGTCTCAAGGCGGTTCAGAAGAATGGGATGGGCGACGGTGTCAAATGCTGTAGACAAGTCTAACAGCACCAACACCGCTTTGGAACCTCCGTCGACCGCCCAGCGTATAGAGTCTGCCATTTCAATGAGGGCCGACTCCGTACTATAGCCGGGATGGAAGCTGGATTCAGAGTTGTGAAGGAGGCTATTATCTTTAACAAAGGCCATCAGTTGCTGGCAGAAAAATTTCACTGAAATCTTGACTGAAGCTGATAAAAGTTAGGTCTATGATTGCAAGGAGATTCAGAATATGCGTTGGCTTTCCTTAAGATGGGCAGGAGGTACGCGTGTTTCTACCCATCCGGATTAGAGCCCAATCTGAGCGAAATGATCAAGATGGCGTTTAAATGGTGATTGTGAATCTTAGCAAGGATGTTGTATTGCTTGGCAGGCAAGAGGTCAGTAGGGGAACCGGATTTACACATCTTCAATTCGAGCAGAGAGGCTTCCTATGAAATTGTGGCTAAATCTGAGACCACAGAGCTGGGAAATGGCTTTTCTGATTGGCCCTCAGACATCGGACAACTACATCATCACGCAGGCCCTCACCTACACAGACTACATGGGTCAGGGGGACAGCAACTCCTGGCTGGAGGACGACCACACCACCATCCTGCACTGGTACATCAACATTTGCATCCAGTTGTCCAAAAACAACACACTGCACCACACTCTGCTACAGATCCACCAAAAAAGCTTTACCTGAGTCAACACAAATGAGCTGTGTGGCACCCTCACACAGGACACTCCAACCAACGACACCGTCACACCCTGCAACTGCACACACAGGATCAGCGACTGATCCAACACTCTTGCCACATTGGTGGACTTTCCTGTGAAGTACAACAGTTAAGCCACCAGGGAGAAGGCAGACCTACTGGACTCATGCAGGTCTAGCCAGACTCATGTGCAAACCTTGTAAAACAAACAACCATCAGCTACCTTTCAGCCCTGAAATCCACAACACACAGACATCACCATATCATTTGCACGGACAAGAGGACAACCTTCAGGTATGGCCTAGGCACCAACACACACAACATGAATGACTTCATCGGCATTGTGAGTGAACTATCTAACCCCAGCTCTCCATCCAAAAGACATCCCACCCTTGCAAGGCCAAGGGGATCCCTTTCAACTTACTACCACTCCAAGCTCGTGGACGTACTCGACAGCCTCGCCACACAGAGGCAGATAGTGCTATTTTCCACAGGACATACCACCCTTTGGTCCTGGACTCCTGTCAGCAGCAAAGACACCACCCGGCTCACGTACACCATCCACTCCGGCTCTCCATCAGGAACCTTCCCACAAAACATCTCAATCACAGCATACACCATCCTTGAAGCCCACCTCCGGCACGGCATGAAAGTCTCCTTTGAGTATGCCACTTTCCATGGGAACTGGAGGCATGCAGAAACCCAGGCCCTTCTTTGAAAACAGACGGCAGTACGGCAGGATGTCCTGGAACATCACCCTGCTTGCCTACCCGGCAAATGTCACCAAGAAGACAGTCAATGAGCAACTGACCATCTCCCTCAAGCAAACATCTCCAGTCAACCCGCACCAGATCATCTTCCACAGTAATCACCCCACTGCAACAGCCCTCATTGCCACCACCAACGACGTTTTGGACCCTGCTCAACAATGGTGAGACCACCACCCTCACCCCATCGACTTCTCAACAGCATTCTACACCATGTGCTAACACACTATCAGATCACACATCTCCAACACTGGGATCCAGAGGAAGGCCCAGGATGAAATTGCCAAGTACCTTCCCAGCAAGGCCCAGTGAGTCTGCATCCCCCCTTCGGCATGTAGTACACTGGGGTCATCAGGCCCATGCCCCAGGCCTCATCTCTCAGTGTGACAATCTACAATGTCTCCATGACCCCCCTCTCTAACATCACTTGCGCACACGACCTCATCATTATGTCCTCCGCCATTGACACCCAGCTGCTCTTCACCCTCACCAAAGACCCAGCCACTCCCAGATCCAACCTTCAAGAAGGCATGAGGTGCGTTGACAAATGGATGAACATCAGCCACATGAGGCTTGTCTTGAACAAGACTGAGCTCATCATCTGAGGAATGTCCCCTTACGGCTGGGACAACTCCTTGTGTCACACCGGCCTGGGCAGCGCACAAGCACACAGTGGCAACACAAGCAAGCAGGTGCTCATCATACACTCCTCGCTCACAATAACCAAGCAACTCAACACCATCTCTACCTCATGCTGCAAGTCCCTCCGCATGCTGCAAATTATCTTCAGATAGATCCACTCCTAGTCAAGACAGACAGTCACCCTGGTCCACGACACCAGCCGGCTCAACTACAGCAACGCCCTCTACGCAGGAACAACAGCCAGACTCCAGGAGGACTTGTGCACATTCAGGGTGCATCCACACACCTCATCCTCAACATCCCCTGCCACAGCCACATGACAGTCCACCTGAGATACCTACAATAGTCTCACTGTCAACTGCAGGATCACCTTCATACTCCTCAGCCACACTCAGGAGGCACTCCACAACCCCAGCCCCAAAGTCATACATGGACATTTCCCATCCAAAACTACATTGCCCCAACTCCGTCCAGCCAACCTTGCCCTGGGCACCATTCATCACATCCACAGTACAGCTGCATGCAGGAGATGGTTCTCCCACATCACCAAACATACATGGTAGTCCCTCCCGGGGCATCTCAACATGACCCATGACCTCTACACCTTCATTAAACTCTTCCAAAACTGTCTGTCTGAGCAGTATGGCAAGCCCCCTCCCCCCGTCAGCAGATTGAAACCATCACAGGTGAGTATTGTGCTCCATGTATGTATTTGATGATACATTGTGACCTATGTGTGTCCTCGACCGGACTCAGATCCTAGTGTATGGATGGCTTGAGTTTGTTCCACACTCTGGCATACTTTGACATATCCCCACACGTATGTTGTTAACTCAGGGAAAAATACTGCAACATCAATTTCACTTGTGTTTGTTTTGTTTATTTATCTATATTGTGCGGGAAACGTGAGTAAGTGCTAGGTGCTGTACAAAAATGCTGGGATTCCAAAGTTCACAGAGGGAGATGTGATGCCTTGGAGTTTGAGTCAACAGAGTCCAGACCACAGTGCTTGGCATCATTGTTCAGACTGCAACCAGCAAGTCCATGTGGGAGAGTAGGACAGTCAATAAGCTGATGCTGTTGCACAAAAAGGCAAGATGCCAGACCAGGTGACCTGGGAGATGGGCATGGCCCACTGCCTCTCACTGCCATTTCCGTGGACGACCCACCTTTTTGGGGGACCCTCATAAGCAGGCCTTGACGATGCATGGGCCGCTCCGTCGGACGATTACGCCTCCTCCTCCCTCCCTGTGCCAGTTGGTGGTCTTCACCTAGATGTTTCTTTCCTGGTGACACAAGGAGGGTGCTCCATGTTGTCAGCAACCCGAGGGAGTGAATGGTTTATGTCCTTTTACACCACCAGGAGCTCAGCCAGTCTTGCCTCCATCTGTCCTTGGTGTTGTTGTTGACTGGTGTGTTGCTCGGCCTGCTGGGCCCCCACTATCTGGCTGAACTCCCCGGTGTCCCGCCTGTATGCCTCCATGATGTTCCGCTGTTCAGACATACCGGGCCCTGCAGCTGGCTGGTCAGGTTTTCACCTCCGCCTTTTGCCACTCCCACCACCCCTGCCCACACAAGCCTGGCCTGCCGTTGTGGGCACATCGGGTCGACAGGACCCCTGAGGGATGGCAGTGGTGGTGTTGTCTGCGACCTTCTGGGTACCTGGCGCACCTTGTCCCTCATTGTCAGACTGGCTCAGTTGTTGAGTTTGGGCAGGGCTCTGAGGTGTCTGCTGGGATGTGGCAGGAATGGATGTGGTGGTTGGTGCAGCTGTTCCTGATCCAGCTGCTGCATGGGTGTGGGCACCAGAGGTGCCAGGTTGGTCGGGGTCATCCATGTAGTGGTGAGAGGTGTTGCTGTCGGTGGGATGAGGGTCCTGCGTAGCCTGGGACTGTGATTCCTCTCTCCCATTGTTGGGGGGAGATTCCGCACGTTGCCCTGTGGCTGTGAGAGACAGACAATGTTTATTTATTTATTTGTTTGAAAACCTTTATTGAACATTTGCAATCAATTACAGACAAGGGCCTACAACCCCCAGGGCTGGCCGCTAAGCATAGGATCTCAATTCACGAAACGCATCGGTTGCAAAGGTAATACAATTTAAACACAGGATAGGAGGTTTTCATTTTTAAATAATAAGTCGAAAGAGCCAGGTATCGCAAGTGTCTCGGATCACAAAGGGGGCGAGCAAAGAAACAACGTATCCAAAAGAAACTCGTCATCAAGTAAGTCTACAGAGTTAAGACGTAAGTCATCAGGATAAACTAGCACATTTTTGTTCGTCTACTCCCTCAGTATTGTCCGCCCCAGCGCACCAAAAACTCAAAAAGTCAAGGTACAGTTATAGAGTCAAGGATGTAAGAAAGCTGAACCCACTACACTAACCCGGAAAAGGAAAGGAGAAGAAGACAAGGGAAGAGAAGAAAGAAAAGAGGCCATAGAACAAAAATAAAAACGAACACCCATCCCCACAACCCCCCACCCTGCACCCCTGCTGATGACTACTGCCACCCCAGTCGCAGCGTGCCTGTCGCCCAGTAATCAGAACCCGAAATATAGAAGAAGAGAAAGAAAAAAAGGCAAAGAACCCCACTCGGTGAGGGAAATCGGAGGAGGGCATATTTTTACGGACTCCCGGTCTCCTTCCCCGTCATAACCAACCCCGCCCCGGACTCCGTTAGATCAAGAAAACAAACCTGTTATATTTAGTGCACAATCAGAGACCCAGATAACAATCTCAACCCTGGCCACTTCTATCAAATTCACAAAAGTCGCTAATTAAAGAAAGCCCTTTCCGCAAATTATTGCAAGAGTCTACAGAACAGGAGTACACAGATGAGAAAAGTGCGGCAGATCTCAATGTGGATGGTTGGTGCCAGTGATGCCCCTCCCTGTCTCCGAAGCCAAGCTTTAACCCATCCGCCATCTTGAAAGACCGAGAGGGGAGGGGAATCGACAAGGTCCAAAACAGCGAAGGATAAAAAGTAGAAAGTTCCAGGATAGAGATATCACGTAAATGTTCCAAGGGATACACAATCGAGAGTTCCAACGACTCCATTGGGTAATCGGGCACAGTACCGTCAGGTAGATCCAGTACAGTAGGAGCAGACCCTGTTTCCAGCGCCGGGTCAAAACAAGTCTCTGAGACATATGTTAAAATGCGGGCTCGTTGCCAGGGCACGGGTGTCGAGTCAGGATCCGCTCTCAGGTTTGTGCGTCCATCCGTCGCAGACAACAAACTGCAAGTCTGGACTGCAATGGTTCCCTTAAGTGCCATGAGTGCCTCCAGCACCGTTCTCAGTGTCGGGCCAGTTCGAGCCTGCTCCGCTAGCTGCCTTTCTTCCTCCAACATGGTGGTCCCCACGGAGTGACACCTTCTCCGGGGCAAAATTAGACGGAGCAGGAGTAAGCCATGAGGGACTGATGGTTAGCAAGCAATAGTACACAGCGAGGTACCGACCCGGGGGGGTCGACAATGTGAATGCCGAACCCCCGGTCAGGGACCCCCGCGACACATCGCCGTGCGTCACTCGTCGCCTCACCTACTGTAGGGCACTAGGCAGTTGGTGGTAGCAGACCAATCAAAAGTCCGAGTGTTCTGGAGAGCGGACCCGATCACCTTCAGCAGTACGTTGTTATTCAACTCAGACCCGGCAGAGCCCGCACTCGAGACCCCGGCGTCTCTGCTGGGTTAGGCCGCAGACGACCATCGATGTAACTCCGCTCCACATCGGCGGAGAAACTCCGGGATTGCAACACTAGAGAGCAGGTCAGATCACACACACGGATCCGGTGCGGGTAACCAGGATAGGCGACAGGATAATAGGTCGGAAGACGGAGGTCAGCGGAGCCAGGAGACTATGCGGCCATCTTGGTTGGTGTAGTAGCTCCTCCTCCCGAGACAGACAATGTTAATGCCCCTTAATGCAACATCCATTTTTCATATACTTTGTCGTTGGCACTTTTCCACCTGGTTGTTGTCTATGCTTTGAATTGTTCTCAATGTTCACTTTTCGATGGGTATGTTGTGCGGTCAGATTGATCTGTGCTCAGGAGTCATTGACATGTGAGGGACTATTTACAATGACTTGCACAGCCATGCATATCAGCAGGGATTTGCCAGTCATTGTGCACCACAGCTATGCCAGGATGGATTCAACACATTTACAATGCGGATCAGCATGGTGGAAAAACGGCACAGCTTTGTCACATATCCGTGCCGTAGGAGTGGCACATTGCAGGAGTTGAGACGCCGGCCATATCTGCACAATGCAGCGTCAATCCTAACACCTGCTTCACGCATGCACAGGGTTTTGAGACAGCATGTCCGTGAAAGGGACTGAGTGAAATCTTTAAGATTTCACTCAGCCACTTTTGAGAGGTGTTGCTGCTCCGTGATGGCCACCCACCGCCCCCCCGGACCAGAACACCAACTTCTGGCACAGGGCTTTAGAACGTGGCACATCTACCAGATGCATCACCTTGTAAATACCCAGCACCATGGCGCAACTTTTGTGCATCCGCTGCGTCACATAGGTGAAGCAACGGCCTCGTGAAAGAAGCGCAAGGCACTTGTGAATCTGCCCCATGCATTTTTTGCTTGGATGCTTCATCAGATCTGTATTTGTTTTGTTGTGTTACATGACGATTGGGACAGTTGGGCACTCCATTGCCTGTCCCAGGAGGCTGTGTTTGTGTAAGGGGTGTCTGTGACAGGCCGTGTTGGTAGTTGGAGTCTGATTTGGAACTGGGCCTCCCTCGTGGTGTGGCTGTCCCCCATGGAGCATGCTGCCATGACAGTGGTTGTGAGTTCCAGTCCAAGATATCTGACCTTGTTCAATCAATCAATCAATCAATCAATCAGAAGTTTGTTAAAGCACAACTACTCACCCGTAAGGGTCTCAAGGCGCTAGGGGTGGGGGGGTGCAGGTTCCATTCCATCAAGGAGGGGGTCTGTCGAAGAGCCAGGTTTTGAGGTTTCTTGCGAAGATGGGGAGCGATGTTGTCTGTCTGAGGTGGAGCGGAAGGGCGTTCCATGCTTTGGCCGCGAGTAAGGAGAAGGAGCGGCCTCCCGATCTGGTCTTTCTGGTGTGGGGGACCTCTGCGTAGGAGAGCTGGCTGATCGTAGGGTCCTTTGGAGTGCGTGGAATTTGAGCCGGCTGTTCAGGTATGCTGGTCCGGTGCCGTGGAGGGCCTTGTGTGTGTGGGTGAGCATCTTAAAGGTGATTCTCGCCTCGACGAGGAGCCAGTGGAGTGTGTGCAGGTACTGGGAGATGTGGCAGTGTTTTGGCAGGTTGAGGACCAGTCTTGCGGCGGCGTTCTGGATGTTCTGTTAACTTCTGTAGCTTGCGGATGAGGTTTTTGTTTATTCCAGCGTAGAGTGCGTTGCCGTAGTCGAGTCTGCTAGTGATCAGGGCATGAGTGACTGTCTTTCGGTGTTCGAGGGGGATCCATTTGAAGATCTTATGAAGGAGGCGGAGGGTGTGGAAGCAGGAAGATGAGACAGAGTTGATCTGGCAGTCCATTTTGAGCTCGGAGTCCAGGATGATTCCCAGGTTGCGTGCGTGGTCTGTGGGGGTTGGCGGGTTTCCGAGGGCGGTGGGCCACCAGGTGTCGCTCCAGGCGTCGGGGTTTGGGCCCATGATGAGTACTTCTGTTTTGTTGGTGTTTAGTTGTAGGCAGCTGTTTTTCATCCATTTGGCAACGGCTTCCATGCCTTCTCGAAAGTTGCGTCTGGCGGTGTTGGGCTTGTTGGATAGGGAGAGGATGAGCTGGGTGTCGTCTGCGTATGATACGATGTTGAGTCCGTAGGTTCTGACGATGGGGGCAAGTGGAGCCATGTAGACGTTGAAGAGCGTCAGGCTGAGGGAGGAGCCCTGGGGGACTCCGCAGGTGGTATGTGTGGGGTCTGAGAGGAAAGGGGGGAGTCTGACCCGTTGCGTCCTGCCGGAGAGGAAGGAGCAGATCCAGTTGAGGGCCTTGTCCTGGATTCCTGCGTCGTAGAGTCTGTCCTGGTGTTTGTGTTTGCACTGGTCACAGGAGGGCCTTGTGCTGGCTACACCAGGGCCCAGTGTCAGCTATCTTGTCAGTACATTCCCTCTCCATGTGCATTGAGCATGGTGCATTGGTGTGTACCTGGGCCATATGGGATGAGTGCAATTGGGCATGGGCGTCCACAAAAATGTTTATAGGGGTTGCCACATTTTTTGATTCATCACCATCCCCCTTGCATCCTCCTCCCCTCTGCCTTGCACCCTTCTGGCACTCTGACTTGCACCCTTCTCACCCTCTGCCTTGCACCCTTCTCACCCTCTGCCTTGCACTCTTCTCACCCTCTGCCTTGCACCCTTCTCACCCTCTGCCTTGCACCCTTCTGGCACTCTGCCTTGCACCCTTCTCACCCTCTGCCTTGCACCCTTTTCGACCTCCCCCTTGTACCCTTCTCTTCCTCCCCTTGCACCCTCCTCCCCTCTGCCTTGCTCCCTCATCCCCTCTGCCTTGCACCCTTCTGGCACTCTGCCTTGCACCCTTCTCACCCTCTACCTTGCACCCTTCTCACCCTCCTCCCTGCATCCTTTTCACCCTCCCCCTTGCACCCTTCTCGCCCTCCTCCTTGCACCCTCCTCCACTATGCCTTGCACCCTAATCCCCTCTGCCTTCCACCCTTCTGGCACTCTGCCTTGCACCCTTCTCACCCTCTACCTTGCACCCTTCTCACCCTCCTCCTTGCACCCTTTTCACCCTCCCCCTTGCACCCTTCTCGCCCTCCTCCTTGCACCCTCCTCCCCTTTGCCTTGCACCCTAAACCCCTCTGCCTTGCACCCTTCTGGCACTCTGCCTTGCACCCTTCTCACCCTCTGCCTTGCACCCTTCTCATCCTCCCCCTTGCACGCATCTCGAATTCCCCCTTGCACCCATCTCACCCTCCCCATTGCACCCATCTAGACCTCCCCCTTGCACCCTTCTCACCCTCCCCTTACACCCTTCTCACCCTCACCCTTGCACCTTTCACTCTCTCCCCCTTGCACCCTCCTCGCCTCTGCCTTGCACCCTCATCCCCTCTGTCTTGCACCCTTGTGGCACTCTGCCTTGCACCCTTCTCACCCTCTGCCTTGCACCCTCCTCCCCTCTGCCTTGCACAATTCTCGGCAACCCCCTTGCACCCTACCCACCCAATGGAGGGTGCTGCCTCCTGGGACAATGGCACCATTTCAAAAGCATGATGGACTAGGGCCGGCCCTGACTTGGCCCACACCAGACACACTGGTGATCCAGGGGTGGCCAAGAGCCACCCTTGCCCCCCCCTGCAGACGCCCATACAATTGGGTCCTATTTGGAGTCCCACGATGCATTTTGTGACAGTCACCCTCCCAGAATACCGGACGTCCATTCTTGGGTCTGTGCTTCCTGTAGCATGGGACATGGGTCTGTGCTTCCTTTAGCTTGGTTTGTCAATGGGGCATACACATGTTAGTGGCATTAGCGTTGTTTTTGCCTGTAGTTATGGGCAGTGGGCGCTTGGCACTTGTTGCAGGCATTTTTTGTACTTGGAGTGTAGATGCCATTACCCACATGTTACTTGAGTTGTTTGTATACTCACCAGGCTCTACAACTCCTTCAATGCCATGTACTCCCACCAGTGGTAGCAGGGCCATGACCTTCTCCCAGGGATGGTACTGTACTGGTCTGCAGGGACCACCACCTCCAGTGTGCTGGCTCTGGGCTTAGTCCTCATCCATCTTCCGCTTGACCATCCTCCGCAGATCGTAGAACCTGGCCTGGATATCCTTCCTGGTGCGTCTGATGGGTGCAACAGCACTCACCCTATTGACGATCCTCTCCCACAGGCATGTTTTTTCAGCTATGCCGGTCCGTCTGACCAATGCGCCAAACAGCTGTGGCTCGATTCTCATGACTTCATCTACAAGGATCTCCATCTCCTCCTTTGTGAACTTTGGATTCTTTTGTGCTGACATGATGTGGGGTGAATGTGATTGGGGCGTGACGGTGTGTATGGATGTGGCTCTGAATGTGAATCGGGGGTGTGCGGGTCTGAATGTGATTGGGGGCTGGGGCTTGAGGTGATATGTGTGCAAACGTGCCCTGTGGTGCGTTTTAAGTTGGGGAATTAATTCCTCTTCAATACAGAGGTCCCCTAGGGGCCAACTAGCCCAACAGGTACCTGTATTAAGTGCCACGGAAATGCGTTGCAGAGTGTTGTAAAAAGGGGGCATGTCCTCTGAACACCTGTCTGCAACACAGCTCCCTGGAGCATTTTGGAGGTACCTGGTGGGCTAGTTGGCCCACAGGGGACCTCAGGATTGAAGAGGAATTAATTCCCCCACTTAAAACACGCCACAGGGCATGTTTGCACACATGTCACCTCAGGCCCCGCCCCCTTCCTTCACTATTGAGCAAAATATTCCTCTAAAATCAGCCGAACTACGAATTCCAATTTACTCACCAGTTATCACGAGAGACGTCAGTGCTGCATCTTTGAGCCCAGTACGTACCATGAAAAGTAAATCTAAGTGTACTTACCAGTAACATGTATTTCCTTCCTGAGGAATCAATTGTGTGGTTTTCACTAGAAAAGTTTCCAGGTGTCTATTTTTGAAACGGACAAAATTCCTCTAAAATCAGTCGAACTACGAATTCTGATTTACTCACCTGTTATCAAGAGAGACCTCAGTGCTGCATCTTTCAGCCCACTAATAATCCTGAAAAGTAATTCTAACCATACTTACAGTAACTTGAATTTCCTTCCATAGGCTAACATTGACTGGTTTCAAATCAAATCAAAAACAGCTTTATTCGATTTTGATTATAAAAATCATAAAAGCACAAATAAGGTGTCAGTTAAAAAACATTATGATCATAATTCATATGAATATAATAAAAAATAGAGATAAAATACATTAAAAAAGATTTACAATGTTTTGGCTAATAAATGGCGGAGGAATGCATTCTCACAGAGCTGTATATTGTGGGTTTCCGTTATCCCCCATATACCTGCGTCATATGTCACTGTCGACACACATTTAGATTTATATATGTCCACTAACACTGGCACGGATCGACCTCCCAGCTTGTTGGCAAAATTTTGAACCGCTCTAATGGCTCGCGAAAAAGCCTGTTTTCTTGCCTGGGCTGCCGAAGACCAGGTCCCCTTTTTATCAAAGTTAATACCCAAATACGAAAATGTATTAGTTGTGTCTATTTATGTATTCGAGAGGAAGATTTTACATGTAGAAGTTCTCTTTGTGGCACAGCACATAGTGAATGTCTTGCTTATATTTATTTTTAGGCCCCTGGCATTCATATACTTGGAAAAATTAGTGAGCGATCTTTGAAGGCCAACTTGGGTCCATGCCATGATTACTGCATTGTCTGCATATAATTAAAAGGAGACTGGTGTATTCCTAACTTGGAGGTAATCCTGCTTATCTTGAGTAAGATGGGAAACCACACTTTTTATGTATAGATTAAATAAAAAAGGTGCGAGTATGCAACCCTGTCTTACTCCTTTTTTTATACCAAATTTGGTGGTGCACTCGCCGTGGTTCCCAAACCATACCCTAGCCCCAGCCCCAGCCCCTGATAAAACTCCTTAATAAAAGTCAACAGATTTAGATGTATACCTAGTTGCAGTAATATGGTCCAGAGTTTGTCATGATTCAAACAGTCGAATGCCGAACTCAGGTCGACAAATGTTAAGAATCATTTTTCTTTTTTAGCCGCTACAAACTTGGCGATAATCAATGCTAAATTAAGACCTTGCTCTGTTGTTCCAAGTCCCCCCCTGAAACCGTATTGAAACTGTGAGAGTATACCTTTATCTTCCACCCAAAGTTGTAATTTGTTTAGTATTACCCTCCCAGCAGCCTCCATAAGTGAATCCAATGGAGAAATTGGATGATAACATTTTGGTTCATTGCGATCGCATTTCTTAAAAATTGGGACCACAATGGCCTCTTGCCATGTAGGAAAGAACCCATGTTTGTTACAGCTGTTTAAGACATTAGTTAAAAGTGGGGCCCATAGCTCGGTATTAGATTTGTATATATCTACCGGCACCCCATCTGGTCCTTTGGCTTTCCCTGCAGCACTATCATTAATGGCAGTTTGGACTTCTAGCAGTGAAAATTCAATATTTATTGGAAATAATCCATGGGCCACGATTTCCTCTCCTCCAGTTTCATCTGAACTCGCATTCTCAGTTAGATCATCAGCCCGATAAAGCTCGCTAAAGAAGTTTACCCATTTATCTTCAGTAATTACCACTTCTACTGTGTCAGTTTTATTATCTGCAAAAAAATGGGGCGTTTACCGGGATGTACGTTGTTACAACGCATACTTTTACCACGCATGCTGTAACAACGCAAGTTTTAAAACGCATTCCATTACAACGCATTACACTGGGGGGTGCTGGATAGTGAATATTTTAATTTACTATTCTAACACCAGTCCCCGTGGACACTAGGGAAGGTGTTGGATAGTAAATTAAAACTATTCCCTATCCTAGAGCGCCCCCCAGTGTAATGCGTTGTAATGGTTTTCGTTTTAAAGTCTGCGTTGTAATAGCACTGTGTGCTAAAAGTTGCGTTATAAAGGTTGTTCCCCGTTTACCGCCTTCCAAAATCCTATGTTATCTTTGACTAGACAAGCTTGATGTAATGCCTGCCAAGCCTCCTGCTTCACTTGTCTCTTACGATTTTTGACTGCATGTTGATATGCAGTTCTGGCGAATCTTACTTCAGCCACATTTCTTGGTTCGCTCTTAAGCACTATCAGCAAGTATGCATGGGCCTTGCTACAATCCGAGTTGAACCATCCCTGCATCTTAGCTTTACCCTGTTTCAGGGATCCTGTGAGGAGATTGCATATTTCCTCCGAGATTTTGAGGAAAGCCTCAGTAACTGAGACACAGTCACCATTCTCAGTGAGACATATTTCAAATTTGTGATGTTTGTTTTTAATAAGGGTTTCAAAGAAGGCCACAGGCTCTACTTTATTCCACTTTATAGCATATCCATTCTTTTTTGCTAGGCTTAGTTTATAGCTATATAAGTTTTCTATTAAATCAGTTACTTTTCTATGGCTCCCACAAAAGAGAGGGATAGGCTATTTGGAAAGTGATCACTCATTGGAGAGCAAAGCACGCAGATACCCCATGGGTCGATTCTGGCGCGATACAAGCAACTAAATAAATACATAAATCAAATAAATTGCCATCTTACATGTTTTATAGGTGACAACGTGGCAAGAATGATGGTTTGATATCAGGGCAAAGTTTATAACTGATTTGCAACCCCTCCCAAAAGGAAGGAGGAGAACATAGTTCATTTACGAAACCCAGGTCTAGTTGGAAAATCAGATCATTAAAGTAATTGCCCAGGGTGGTGTGTGAAAAATGTGCATAAGAATCATCTCTGCCTGTTCCCAGGCCACAAATACCCAAGTGACTATGCGGGCATAAAAAACTGTCAAAATCGCCCACCCATAAAACACATCTATCCCCGGGCTGTTTCTCTTCAATATTCTTAAGAGTTTGGGATATTTCTTCTAGAACCATACTTGTTTCCACTTTCGGGATATAGTTTATCAGAACTGTTTTTTTATTACCCCCAACAGTCATCTGCATTATCTGATAGTAATCGGAATCAATATTAGATTTTAATGTTGTATCATTCAAAATATTAGATACATAAATACAAAGCCCCCCTTTATTCCCTCCCCTCATCGTTCGAATTGCAGGAGTGTGGAGGGTACGGTAGCCGTTGATATGAATGGCCTCCAGTGCCCAACATTCCTGCAAGCAGATAATTGAAAAGTCTTGCATAAAGGATACGCAACCTGGGTCCCTTATCCTGATGGACAACCCAGCGATGTTCCAAGACATCAGTTTGATGCTGTTATCCTGCTCTATGTTCTTGGTCCTTATACTGTCGGTTTCTTGTGAGGGAAAATCTCCTACTAAACTTGCATCTTCACTGTAGCATAACAAAGGATACAGACTATGATCTGTAACCTGTTGCTTGTTTACCATCAGTTCTTCCCTTGCTGTTGTTTTTGGAATTAAATGTGGCTTGCAAGAGGAGTCACACTTATTCTGTGTATGTTGATTGTTTTCTAAAACAGTATCAGGGTGAGTCACTTTATCCATATTGCAGTCTAAGCTCTGGGCAGAGTAGATTTTATACCCACCTGGGACTGCATTACAAAATCTCTTTTCAGAATGTTGTGTCTTGGCTTTTTTTACCCTGACCATTTGCCCGGAGTTCTTGGGGGTAGCAATTTTTGGGGTGAATCAGTCGACCATGTCAAGTGCACTATATCTGTTACTGGTAGGAAAGCCCTGTTCCAATCCATAGCCCTCACAATCAGGTCTATTTCTAGCCTAATTTACACCAGGACTCCCTTCCAGAGCTCTTCCCTGTAGAACATACTTTATTCCATATCTTCGGGAACTATAGAAGTAGGTGAGATCAAACGGCTGGATTCTTGATTTCGAAAAATGGGGCCACCCACCACAAATATGTTGTACTGCTTGCATAGCCTTAAAGTTTACGATGAACAATCCCCCAGTATATTTTTTCTACTCCTACCAACCCAATTGACTCTACGTAAAAATAAGATTTTACTATGGATGTGTTGAGGGAGGGGTCTATTGGCATTAAGCCAATGAATGGTTTTATTTTTCAGTTCTGAAAATTATTCCAGGCTACCTTTCCCTAGTTCAGGAACCCTTGTCAAAACTACAACATAAGGAATGGATTACTGTGGCAGGTCTATATTTGGTAACAACAACCCTTGGTCATCATTTGCACTAATTTCATTTCTACCCTTATGCAAGACTTTAGAAATACCCCCATCCACCATATGATTTGTTACGCTATTTCTCTTTGGTGTGTCCATTATTTCTTGTACACTTGTGGCATTCTATTGCTCAGTCCACCTTCAGCACTGCTCCGTAAGATGCCTTTAATGAGGTCAGGTGCGGGTGTCTGAGACATGACAGTTGGCATCTGAACATTTCTTGTATCATTGTGCAAGAGTAGTTTATCTTGAGTCATTGTCGGAGCTGTTGTGTGTTTCTTCTTATGGAGCTCAAGATTTGCTAAAGTCAGTTGCTCAAGTTTCTTCAATCTTTCTACAATGAGGTATAATCTATCTGTGATAGGTTGCATAGAAGATGTTAAAATTCCACCAATTTTTATCCAGAACCCATCTTCCAGAACCATTGAAGTGCCAGCAGGGATATTTGCACAACGAGTACTTGATCGCAGTGAGTGTATTTCTGGGAGGATTCGTACAGCAGATGTTAAAGCATCATTGTTAACTTTGGCCGCCTTTTGCTGTTTTCCCCTTTTAGCGCCTCATGCTTCTTTTTTGGTATTGCTCCTGTTGTAATTCCTGGCAAGGATGGTTTAACCCCAGTTTCAGCTAGCGTTGATGCACAGGTTGATACCCCTTCAGGCAGACTGATCACTGTATTGGTGTTACTTAAGGTCTGCGTGTTGGGGAGCCCGCCGGCCATAATGGTTGTTGTTTCTGTAGCTGTTAGATCACTATACAAGCTTATAGCTAATGAGTCATTGATAGCAGTTATGTTTGTGTTTCGTACCGCAGTAATAGACAGCGCAATGTTGCCCAGGGAAGACCGTTTAGTATAAGCCGGGTCTAGAGAGAGTCGACGCTCTGTCAGATCAATTTCTCGGCTATAACCGATGCTGCTCGTACGATAAATTGATCTAATGTACCTGCCACAGAGACCCCGAATGTGGCCTTCCTCCCTCTTCCATAGCGACTAGCCATTACAGGTGTATACAAAAGCTGCGGAGCATCAGAAATTAGATGCAAATAAATGCATTACTGTTTTATGAATTCTCCACCGTTAGGGGGGTAGCCCAGCCCAGCCACTCCAGCCTCGAACGGGCTCAAACGGGCCTGCCCCTGGCCCGGGCGTCCCGCAATGCGGGGGTGGGTGTGGTTAAATGCGATGAGCAGGAGGTGGGCGAGAAGAGGGACCAGAGGAGTTCTATGCTGGGCTGCTGGTCCTCGCAGTCCCGCGTCAATAGTCCTGGTCAGGAGGAATCCAAGGTAAAGCAACACACTGCTGCGAGCGGCGAACAGTTAAGTGCAGTAGGCAGGAGGTGGGCGGGAAGAGGACCCAGCTGTGTTCAATGCTGAGGCTGCTGGTCCTCGCAGTCCCGCGTCAATAGTCCCGGTCAGGAGGAATCTAAGGTAAAGCAACACACTGCTGCGAGCGACACCAACTGGTTTCACTTGGAAGTTCTTCTAAGTGTGGAGTTTTGGAACTTTAAAATATTCCTCTAAAATCAGCCGAACTGCAAATTCCGATTTAATCACCTGTTATCAGGAGATACCTCAGTGCTGACTCTTTCAGCCCACTACTGATCCTGAAAAGTAATTCTAACCATACTTACTGTAACTTGAATTTCCTTCCATAGAATATCATTTCTGCTATATAAAATATATATAAATAAAAAAAATATAAAATAAAACAAATAAATATTACAATTTCAATATTTTTAAAAGCATTTTTTTTTTCAATTTATATTAAAACATATAATGTAATTTAAAAATAAAATATCTAAAAATAAATACTTTAAAACAATGTAGTAAATCAGTATAAAAATATAACAATTAATACATTTGAAAATTATCATTTACAAAACCTTTGAAATTCACTGAAAAAACCATAGGTTTCAGCCACATTATTGTTAGGAATTAGCATTCAAAAAACCTTAGAAATGTACTGAACAAAACCATAGGTTTCACACATGTTATAGTTAGCGTGACATTTCACTCATACAAAACCTTTCAAAGTCCCCCGTTATAGTTAGTTCAGCTAACCATAACTCGTGCGCCCGCAATGCACTGCTGATAACATCACATAGTACATCACTCATGACATGGTCAGTGAGATCACTCATGACATCACTGATGACATCTCAAATGACATCCCTGATGACATCACTGATGACATCATTCTTGTGGCAGACCTCCTCTCACTGTAATATAACCTTTGATACACACAATCAAAAATAAAAACTAAAATTTTCAAAAAAATGGAGATACCAATTCCAGTTAGAACAACCTATTCAGTCATTCCAAAATCTACATACACATCCAGTCATTCATTACCAGTTCTATATAAGCACTCATACATGTACTCACTCATCATATGTACTCATACACCTATACCTACACATTTTTTATATAAATTGAAAAATAAATGTTTTAAAAATTATTGAAATTTTAATATAAATATATTTTTTTATTGATATATATTTAATATAGCAGGCAATGATATCCTAAGGAAGGAAATTCAAGTTACTGTAACTACGATTAGAGTTACTTTATAGTAAGTATGGGCGAAATTTGCGTATCCGCATTCTGCGAATTCGCGTGAAATCGAATTCGCAATCCGCAAAATCCGCGAATTCGTGCAAATTTTAGTTTTTTGCGTGTTTGCGAGGTTTTTTGCGTGTTCGCAGGGCTTTTTGCATGTTCGCTGGGCTTTTTGTGTGTTCGCTGGCCGCTTGCATGGCTAAGTTACCCATGCGGTCGTGTATGGGTACAGCACCTTCTGGTTCACCACTGCCACCCTCTGATTCATCACTGCCACCCTCCGGATCACCACTGCAACCCTCTGGTTCACCCCTGCCACCCTCTGGTTCACCCCTGCCACCCTCTGGTTCACTCCTGCCACCCTCTGGTTCACCACTGTCACCCTCTGGTTCAGCACTGCCACTCTCTGGTTCACCCCTGCCATCCTCTGGTTCATCACAGCACCCTCTGGTTCACCCCTGCCACCCTCTGGTTCAGCACTGTCACCCTCTGGTTCACCACTGCCACCCTTTGGGTCATCACAGCACCTCTGGTTCACCACTGCCACCCTCTGGTTAACCACTGTCACCCTCTGGCTCAGCACTGCCACCCTCTGGTTCACCACTGCCACTCTCTGGTTCACCACTGCCACCCTCTGGTTCACACATGCCACCCTCTGGTTCACCACTGCCACACTCTGTTTATTTATTTATTTATTTATTTGATTTATATAGCGCGTAATCACCCCAGGGTCTCTAAGCTCTTTTCCAGGTATGTACCAACCAAATTCTACAGCCGATCGTCAAAAATTACAGCACACCCCATGCTTGCTGAAAAAGCACTGTTTTCAATTTTTTCCGAAAAGGCAAAAAAGTTGGATTCTTTGCGCAGTTTGGTAGGTAAATTATTCCAAACAGCTGGAAAGATGTTAGAGAAAGCACGACCACCCAGGGTGGATAGTTTGAAATGCGGTTGAGTTAACAAAGTAGCATCTGAAGAAACCAGCCATCTACCAGGCTTGTATGGGGCCAGATGGGCTTTGATGTAATTTGGCGCCTTTCCATACAGAGCTTTATGCGTGATACAGAGCCCTTTGAACAAAACCCTTTGTTTGACCGGTAGCCAGTGGAGTTCACGCAATAAGGGAGAAGCATGCGTTCTCCGGGGTTTCTTGAAAATCAATCTAGCGGCATCCTTCATAACAATTTGCAGCCGGTTCAGATGTTTTTGAGGGAGCCCTGCATAAAGTGAGTTACCATAATCCATTCTGGCTAGGATCATGGCAGAAACAGTGCGTCTTAGGGTGGCAAAGGACAAGAGTGAGGAAATTTTCCTGAGCTGTCGAAGTAGGCCCACACACGTGCCCACCACTCCAGAGACTTGCCTTTGCATCGTCAGACTCCCGTCCAAGGAGATGCCCAGGCTTTTCACTACAGCTGCCGGTTTTGGAGGCGCTTCTAGTTCTGATGGCCAGAACAGATCATTCCAGGGGTTGCCTATGATAGTAATTGGCAACACCTCTGTCTTATCTGGATTGATTTTCAACGAATTTAGAGACATCCAATTGGCAGTGTATCTCAGGATGTTCTGCATTCTTGCGTGTGCATACGAACAATCCTCCATTTGGATGACAATTTGGGTGTCGTCGGCATAGTTGTAAATTTGGCAGTCCATCTGGTTAAGGGCCGAAATCAGGGGTTGTAAATAAACAATAAATAAAAGAGGGGAAAGGGCAGAGCTTTGTGGTACACCACAGGTGATAGGTACTGTGGTTGAGGATAGGTCCACCAGTTGAACTCTCTGAGTTCTCCCTTGGAGAAAAGAGGCAAGTCAGACAAGTGCTGTGCCCTGTATGCCAAAGTCCCTCAACCGCAGCAGCAAAAGCCACGGAGAGGTCTAATAGCACCAGGGCCCCAGGAAGTTTCTTGTCAGCTCTATTCCTTAACTCATCCAGGATGGATAGCATCACTAGGTCCGTGCTATGATGCGCACGGAACCCAGCTTGGTTTTTCTCAAGTAAGACATTTTTCTGCAGGTGGTCAGAGAGATACGTAAGGACGTGCTGCTCCAGAACGTTGGCCAGAAATGGGAGCTGAGAGATCGGCCTAAAGTTCTTTAAGTTCTTTACGTCTGCCCCTCGTTTCTTTCAACCGGGGGATCAACTGTGCCTCCTTAAAGGAGGATAGGACCAGTCCTATTTGTAGGGAATTATTGAGGAGAGACAGAACATCTTCCTCAATGCCTGGCATGGCTAGTTTAAAGATCCCCGGGGGACACGGGTCGGCCCGAGAGCCTGATTTAACCCGCCCTACAAGATTTGCCAAACTGTCCTTTGTCATCAAGGGCAGGGTGACTAAGGGATCATCTACTGGGCGGATGATCGGGACATTCTGTAAAGGACAGTCCAAAATTAGGGTAGTAGCTATTTCCGCTAAGAGATCTTTAATCTTAGTGGAGAAGTAGTCCTGAAATTTTTGGCAGTCTTCTTGCCTAAACTCAGGACTCTGCTCCTTATTTTTCCTGAGTTCCGTAAGGACCTTGAAGATTTCTTTCTGTGGGTCCGGAGCTCTAGAAATGCTGTCCTTATAGAACTCAGCTTTCCTGGTCAAGGTAGCATGTTTATAGGAAGCAAGCTCTTGTGTGTAAAGACTCCGTGCGTTAAGGCTGTATCCCTTCCGCCATGCTCTCTCAGATTTACGTAGCATCCTCTTTTTTTCCCTAAGGGATTCATTATGCCATGGGGCCCCCGCTCCTCTATCTACCAGCTTCATCCTTCGAGCTGGTGCCACGAGATCCACTGCCCTATTTAATTTGTCTGTTAAGGCTTTGCAGATGATTTCTGGGTTCTGTTCCATCTTGTTAATATGAGGACGGGCTAGGAGATGAGCTACCATTTCATCCCCATCTATACGTTTCCATTTCCTCACAGCCCTCCATCCTGCTCCGGGCTTCCCCTTCTGTTCATCTACCGATATCATACCTTTCACTAGATAGTGGTCTGACCATGCACAAGGCTGCACAACTACTGGGCCATGATCCCGGCCATGATCCGGGATTGTTATCCAAACGAGATCCAGGGTGTGGCCCTTCTCATGTGTAGGGCCCATTACCCTCTGAACTAGCCCAAAGGACCTGAGAGCCTCATCTATCTGATTGGCCTGGCCTTCTTTAGGGGACTTATCCCAATGGAAATTTAAGTCACCCAAAATAATTACATTATTGTATCGAGATCAAACATCCTGGACCAATTCCAGGAATAAATCTGAGAAGACCAGCATCGCCCAGGGGGGTCGGTAGACTAGCAAAACAATCCAACAGTCCATCCCTATCCCGAGCTTGACACCCAAGACCTCGGCCCCTCCCAGGCTTTCAGCAAAGAATCTTTCGCCCCTCAGGCGTGTACTATATAGAAGGGTCACTCCCCCCCCTCTCATAGTACCTGCTCTGTTAAGGCAGAATGACGTGAAGTTCGCCGGGATAGAGGCTGCTAAGTCTGGCAGCGAGGAGTCCTCTAACCAAGTTTCCGTGATACCCAGGAAGTCCAACTCACCATCCTGTAATGGGGAGAATACTTCCAGGTTGTGCTTCTGTAAGGAGCGCGTGTTTAGGAGGCCATAGCACAAACCTCGTGCCGGGTGTTCGATATTAAGTACAGGTTTACAACCATGGCGTTTCAGCAGCCCCTCCTGGCTAAGTTTAGCTACATATGTCTGGCTCAGATGTAAATACCCCAGATTTACCTCCAACAGCTCACTTCTGGTATACACACAACGGGAACCAGGGATCGTGGCCCCTGGGCCCGTTTGGTCGCGGATGGGCGCAGATGGGCTCGCCTCTGGCGAGCCTCCGGCGCGCCTATGGCGCGCCCACTGCACGTAACCGCTGCGCGTTTGCATTTGGCAGCTTTATATATCGGCAGAGCGGCAGGCGCGTCCCGCTGCAGCTAGAGTGCCGACCAAAATGGCGGCTAAACACGACCCTTCCTCCCCCAATATGTCACCCACCCAGAGTCATCACCCAGGACCTGCCAAACAGCGGTGAAATGCCAATTATGGTGCAGGTGAGTGGTCCTCCCAGAAATTAAACCCCAAAATACGGCGCAAATCAACTGTTTTAAAAAACGATTCTGTAAAAGCAAGTAGTACACGCAAATGCGCTACTGCAGCGTGCTAATGCACAGAGATGCAAAATTAAAACGAACAGCTTCGAAAATGGTGGCTATTTACCTTGGAGGGAAGAATCCTCTTTCAGCCTGTCTTAAATATCGGCAGAGCGGCAGGCGCGTCCCGCTGCAACTAGAGTGCCGACCAAAATGGTGGCTAAACACGACCCTTCCTCCCCCAATATGTCACCCACCCACCCCTGCCACCATCTGGTTCATCACTGCCATCCTCTGGTTCACCCCTGCCACCCTCTGGTTCACCCCTGCCACCCTCTGGTTCAGCATTGCCACCCTCTGGGTCAGCACAGTCACCCTCTGGTTCACCACTGCCACCCTCTGGCTCATCACTGTCACCCTCTGGTTTATCACTGCCGCCCTCTGGTTCACCACTGCCACCCTCTACCAAGACCTTTTGTGACGCAGCGGCAGCACACAAGATGCGCCATGGTGCTGGGTATTAACAACGTGACGATTCTGAGAGATGCGTCACGTTGTAAAGCCCTGCACCATCAGGAGGCGTTCCGGCGCAGGGGAGGGCGTTCCTGCACAGGAACGCCTCCTAAAAGTGGCTGAGTGAAATCTACAAGACTTTTAGGCCAATGCTGCATCAAAACCCTGCGCCTGCTTGAAGCAGGCACAAGGCTTGATGCAGGATTGGGGAGATAGGGCCCCCCCAGAGCATTGCTGGAGCTGCGTCGCAAGCGTGACGCAGCTCCAGCAATGCGCTGCTTATACGGCACAGATGCGTGATGCATCTGTGCTGTTTTTGCCACATGGTGCGCCGCATTGTAAATGCGGCGCACCATGGGTGGCGGAGCTGCGGCGCACAATAACTGGCGCATCCCTGGGGATGCACCAGTTATTGTAAATCTGCCCCAATACATTTAGCCAACCAGGGAGCACTTACTGATTAGACAGTAGAAAGTACTCCAGTTGAGTAAAGGTATTACACAAAAAGGTGGCATCTTCGTGGACAAACACGCAGTGCGGGATTCATTCTGCCCCCTGTTAGACTGTTTTTTTGTGCCCTCTGTTAAACTTGTTTTCCCCTTGTTTTTCTGCCCTTCTGCCCTTTGTTAGACCGCTACACCAACATCACTCAGCACCACCACATTATCACTCAGCACCACCACATTATCACTTAGCACCACCACAGCACCACTCAGCACCACCACAGCATCACTCAGCACCACAACAGCATCACCCAGCACCACCACAGCACCACTCAGCACCACCACAGCACCACTCAGCGCCACCACAGCATCACTCAGCACCACCACAGCATCACTCAGCACCACCACATTATCACTCAGCACCACCACAGCACCACTCAGCACCACCACAGCATCACACAGCACCACCCCAGCATCACTCAGCACCATCCCAGTATCACTCAGCACCACCACAGCACCACTCAGCATCACCACAGCACCACTCAGCACCACCACAGCACCACTCAGCGCCACCCCAGCATCAATCTGCACAACCATTCAACAACAACTGGTTCAAATATGTTCTCTCAATGTTTCAAACTTTCTTACAAATGTCACAAAAAGATGTCAATATTTCACTTTTGTTCTTGGACTTTCGTCACAATAAAATACACTGAACATAATCTTCACTAAAATTATTTACAAAATTTTAAGCTATTGCCATTATAAATTAAAATAACTTTTATTTAAGTATTAATTATTTAAAAAAATTAAAAGCCATTGTAATTTGTAATATCAATACAGCTAAGTCACGTAAATACAAAACATGTTGCATTACAAATACTATAGGTGTCACATTTGCGAAAGTTATAACTATTGGCATTGTAAATGACAAAGCTATTAATTTAGCTATTTTCAAAACCAACACATAAAAAAGATTGTCATTTACCAGACCAATAGCTCAAACCTTTCTAATGCGAGACCTATTGCATTGCAAATGCTTGTTTTCATATCTGTCAGTGCTTCCTGTTGAGGTTTAATTTTCGTGACAGGCGCCTCATTGCCTACTTGTAACTATTCTCTGACCCTGCTTCAAGGGTCAGAGCAGGGTCAGAGAATAGTTGCAAGTAGGCAACGAGGCGCCAGGAAGCACTTACAGGCTTACAGCAGCAAGTGCCCACGTTGATGTTAATTTCTTTGTAACCCTTTTGTAAAAGGTTACAAAAAATTAGCTTCAACTTTTACACCTGCTGTTGTAACCCTGTAAGTGCTAGGCTGAAAATTCGTTCCCGCTGATTCGCGGATTTTACCTCGATTTCGCGAGATTCGTGGATCGCGAAATCGCGGAAAATCCGCAAATTCTGCCAGCGGAATGAATTTTCAGCCCATGCTTACTTTATAAAATCAGTAGTGGGCTGAAAGATGCCGCACTGAGGTCTCTCCTGATAACAGGTGAGTAAATCGGAATTCATAGTTCGGCTGATATTTGAGGATTTTTTTAAAGTTTCAAAACTCCAGACTTAGAAAAATTTCCAAATGAAACCAGTCAATGTTAGCCTATGGAAGGAAATTCAAGTTACTGGAAATACGATTATAATTACTTTTCAGGATTAGTAGTGGGCTGAAAGACACAGCACTGAGGTCTCTCTTGATAACAGGTGAGTAAATCGGAATTCGTAGTTCATCTGATTTTAGAGGAATTTGTTAAGGTTCCAAAAGTCCACACTTAGAAAAATGTACAAGTGAAACCACTCAATGTTAGCCCATGGAAGCAAAATTCAAGTTACTGTAAGTATGGTTACAATTACTTTTCAGGATCAGTAGTGGGCTGAAAGATGCAGCACTGATGTCTCTCCTGATAACAGGTGAGTAAATCGGAATTCGTAGTTCGGCTGATTTTTAAGGAATTTTTTAAACTTCCAAAACTCCACACTTAAAAAAATTTCCAAGTGAAACCAGCCAATGTTAGCTTAAGAAGGAAATTCAGGTTACTGTAACTACGATTAGAATTACTTTTCAGAATCAGTAGTGGGCTGAAAGATGAAGCACTGAGGTCTCTCCTGATAACAGGTGAGTAAATCAGAATTCATAGTTCGGCTGATTTTCAAGGAATCTTTTAAAACTTCCAAAACTCCACACTTAAAAAAAATTCCAAGTGAAACCAGTCAATGTTAGCCTAAGAAGGAAATTCAGGTTACTGTAAGTATGGTTAAAATTACTTTTCAGGATCAGTACTGGGCTCAAAGATGCAGCACTTAGGTCTCTCCTGTTAACAGGTGAGCAAATTGGAATTTGTAGTTCGGCTGATTTTTGGGGATTTTTTTAAAGTTTGAAAACTCCACAATTAGAAACATTTCCAAGTGAAACCAGTCAATGTTAGCCTATGGAAGCAAATTCAAGTTACTGTAAGTATGGTTACAAATACTTTTCAGGGTCAGTAGCGGGCTGAAAGATGCAGCACTGAGGTCTCTCCTGATAACAGGTGAGTAAATCAGAATTCATAGTTCGGCTGATTTTTAAGGAATTTTTTAAACTTCCAAAACTCCACACTTAGAAACATTTCCAAATGAAACCAGTCAATGATTTTCTATGGAAGGAAATTCAAGTTACTGTAATTCCGAATAGAATTACTTTTCAGGATCAGTAGTGGTCTGAAGGATGAAGCACTGAGGTCTCTCCTGATAACAGGTGAGTAAATCAGAATTCGTAGTTCGGCTGATTTTTAAGGAATTTTTTAAACTTCCAAAACTCCACACTTAGAAACATTTCAAAGTGAAACCAGTCAATGTTAGCTTAAGAAGGAAATTCAAGTTACTTTAAGTATGGTTAAAATTACTTTTCAGGATGAGTACTGGGCTCAAAGATGCAGCACTGAGGTCTCTCCTGATAAAAGGTGAGTAAATCGGAATTCGTAGTTCGGCTGATTTTTGAAGATTTTTTTAAAGTTTCAAAACTCCACACTTAGAAAAATTGCCAAGTGAAACCAGTCAATGTTAGCATATGGAAGCAAATTCAAGTTACTGCAAGTATGGTTACAATTACTTTTCAGGATCAGTAGTGGGCTGAAAGATGCAGCACTGAGGTCTCTCCTGATAACAGGTGAGTAAATCGGAATTCGTAGTTCTGTTGATTTTTAAGGACTTTTTAAACTTCCAAAACTCCACACTTTGAAACATTTCCAAGTGAAACCAGTCAATGTTAGCCTATGGAAGAAAATTCAAGTTACTGTAACTACGATTAGAATTACTTTTCAGGATCAGTAGTGGGCTAAAAGATGCAGCACTGAGGTCTCTCCTGACAACAGGTGAGTAAATCGGAATTCGTAGTTTGGCTGATTTTTGGGGAATTTTTTAAAGTTCCAAAACTCCACACTTAGAAGAATTTCCAAGTGAAAGCAGTCATTGTTAGCCTATGTAAGGAAATTCAAGTTACTGTAAGTATGGTTACATTTACTTTTCAGGGTCCGTCTTGGGCTCAAAGATGCAGCACTGACGTCTCTCGTGATAACAGGTGAGTAAATCGGAATTCGTAGTTCGGCTGACTTTACAGGAATTTTTTAAACTTCCAAAACTCCACACTTAAAAAAATTTCCATGTGAAACCAGTCAATGTTTGCCTATGCAAGGAAATTCAAGTTACTATAAGTATTGTTACATTTGCTTTTCGGGGTCGGTCCTGGGCTCAAAGATGCAGCACTGACGTCTCTCGTGATAACAGGTGAGTAAATCAGAATTCGTACTTTGGCTAATTTTAGAGGAATATTTCGCTCAATAGTGACGGAAGGGGGCGGGGCCTGAGGAGACATGTGTGCAAACATGCCCTGTGGCGCATTTTAGGTTGGGCAATATATTCCTCTTTAATCCTGAGGTCCCCTGTGAGCCAACTAGCCCATCAGGTACCTCCAGTTTGCGCCAAGGAGCTGTGTTGCAGAGAGGTGTTCAGAGGGCACGCCCCCTTCTTACAACACTCTGCAATGCAGCTCCGTTGCACTTACTAGAGGTACCCGTTGGACTAGTTGGCCCCTAGGGGACATCTGGATTGAAGAGGAATATATTCACCAACCTAAAACACGCCACAGGGCGTGTTTGCACACATGTCACCTCAAGCCCGCCCCCTACCTATACCACTGTGCAAACATGCCCCGTAACACGTTCTAAGTTGGGGGATTAAGTCCCATTGCACACTGGAGGTCCCTGGGGGCGAACTAGCACACCAGGAACTTCCAGTATGTGCAAGGGGGCTGCGTTGAAGAGAGGTGTAAAAAGGGGCGTGGCCTCATTACACCTCTCTGCAACGCAGCCCCCTGACGCGTTTGCAGAGGGGGAACTAATTCCCCTTGCATACTAGAGGTCCCTGGGGGCCAACTAGCCCACCAGGAACCTCCAGTATGCGCCAGGGGGCTACATTGCAGAGAGGTGTAATGAGCCCACGCCCCTTTTTACACCTCTCTGCAACGCAGCCCCCTGGCGCGTTTGCTGAGGGGGAACTAATTCCCCTTGCATACTGGGGGTCTGAGGGGGCCAACTAGCCCACCAGGAACCTCCAGTATGTGCCTGGGGTCTGCGTTGCAGAGAGGTGTAAAAAGGGGCATGGCCTCATTATACCTCTCTGCAAGGGAGCCCCCTAGCCCATACTGGAGGCTCCTGGTGGGCTAGTTGGCCCCCAGGGCAAACGTGCCAGGGGGTGCGTTTGTAGAGAGGTACAGGGAGGGGGCGTGGCCTCCTCCTAATCCCGTTTAAAAAAAAAATACTTTTAAGAAGGGGGGCTGTGTAGCCCCCCTTCTTGTTCTTTTTTTTGGGCCCTGCCCCCAATTCTGTTTGCCAATTCCGGCCCCGGAGACCCCATCCCCCGGGGCATAGCCAACTTTTCTTTTTTTTTACGTTGAGTGGGGCTGCATAGCCGTCTCCTATTCCCCCTTAAGGCCCTGGGGAACCATCCCTGGGGCCTTTCTTTTTTTTAATGTAATTTTTTGGGGGATGGGGGCCGTGTGGCCCCCCTCCTGGGCGACTTCTGGCCCTGGGGATCCCATGCCCCGGGGCCTGGCCTTCCTCGTTGGGGGCCGTGGGGTCTACATGACCCCCACGGTCCCTGCCAGCTCCACGCATCCTGCATGAGCCGGCATTACTTTTCTGCATGGGGAGCAGCTAACATGCTGCTCCCCTTGCAGAAAAGCAATCGGCTTTGATTTTTGAAAAAGAGAGTAGGTTTCCTGCTTTCTCTTTCAAAAATCAAAGCAGTTTGCAGTGGTAGGGTGGGAGCCGCGATGCTCCCACCCTACCATAGCAAACAGCAGTGTCCAGGGGGTGGGCAACCCATGACACAGAAGCTGGCCCTGGGGAGTGGCGGTCCCCAAGGCCATCGAGGGCTCCAGGAGGGGGGCCGCACAGCCCCCCCTCACAACATCTACCAAGCCCCGGGGGGTTGTGGTCCCCGGGGCTGGGGGCTCCGTCACGGACCCCCATGTTTTACATATTAGAGCCCTGGGGAGGTGGCGGTCCCTGGGGTGTGTGGGGGGCTTGAGCCCCCCCACACAGGTTTATTTATTTTTTATTTAAAAAAAAAAAGCCCCGGGGGATGGTGGTCCCCGGGGCTCGGGGGGTCTTAGAGGCCCCCATTATAAATGTCTTTGTCCTGGGGGGTGGCGGTCCCCGGGGCTGCGGGTGGCCATGTGCCCCCGCTAGCATAATTACTTTGCCCCGGGGGAGGCAGTCCCCGGGGCAGTGTGGGGGGATTGGGCCCCCCCACACTTTTTTTAATAGATGCCCCTGGGATTTGGTCCCCCCGGGGGCTAATTTAAAAGAAAAAGCAGACCAGGTTTTTTTTTTACGAGGTACGCGTACCCTGTGATTTTTTTAAAAAGAAATAATTTTTGGGGGGCCTTGGGGGTCCTTGTGGGACCCCCTGAGCAGGCCTAGGGGGTCAGGGTGTTTCTACCCTGCCCCCTTAAGGCCCCGGGGACCTCATCCCTGAGGCCTTTCTTCTTTTTTTTATTTAATGGCCTTGCCTTCCTAGTTGGGGGCCGTGGGGGGGTCTACAAGCCCCCCACGGTCCCTGCCGGCTACCCGCATCCTGCAGGAGCCGGCATTACTTTTGTCATGAGTGATGTCACTGACCATGTCATGATTGGTGTAATATGTGACGTCATCAGCAGTTCATTGCGAGCGTGCGAGTTATAGTTAGCTGAACTAACTATAGCGGGGGAATTTCAAAGTTTTTGTATGAGTGAAATGTCCAGCTAACTATAACATGTGTGTAACCTATGGTTTTTTCAGTGAATTTGCAAGGTTTTTTAAATGCTAACTCCTACCTATAACGTGTGTGAAACCTATGGTTTTTTCAGTGAATTTAAAAGGTTTTTTAAATGCTAATTCCTAACTATAACGTGTGTGAAACCTATGTTTTTTTCAGGGAATTTCAAAGGTTTTGTAAATGATAATTATTAAATGTATTAACTTATATATTTTTATACCGATTTACTAGATTCACCTCAAGCCCCGCCCCCTACCTTCACCACTGTGCTAAGGCGCCCTTTAGAGTGTTCTAAGTTGTGGGATTAAGTCCCCTTACAAACTGGGGGTCCCTGGGGGCCAACTAGCCCACCGGGAACCTCCAGTATACGCCAAGAGGCTACGTTGCAGAGTGGTGTAATTCGGCCATGCCCCTTTTTACACCTCTCTGCAACGCAGCCCCCTGATGCGTTTGCAGAGGGGGAACTAATTCCCCTTGCATACTATGGGTCCATGGGGGCCAGCTAGCCCACCAGGAATCTCCAGTATGCGCCAGGGGACTGCATTGCAGAGAGGTGTAATGAGGCCATGCCCTTGTTTACACCTCTCTGCAACGCAGCCCCAGGGCACGTTTGCAGAGGGGGAACTAATTCCCCTTGCATACTGGGGGTCCATGGGGGCCAACTAGCCCACAGGAACCTCCAGTATGCACCAGGGGACTGCATTGCAGAAAGGTGTAATGATGTTACGCCCCTTTTTACATCTCTCTGCAACGCAGCCCACTGGCACGTTTGCAGAGGGGGAACCAATTTTCCTTGGAACCTCCAGTATGCACCAGGGGGCTGCGTTGCTTTGCCCCAGGGGTTGGCGGTTCCTGGGGCAGTGTGAGGGCGGGGGGTTGGGGCCCCCCACACTTCTTTTTCACTATGCCCCCGGGATTTGGTAATTTTAAAAAAAGCAGCCTGGGTTTTAAAAAAAAATAGTTGGGGCCCTGGGGGTCCGTGTGGGACCACCTGAGCAGGCCTAAGGGGTCAGAGTGTTCCTACCCTGCCCCCTTTTTGCGTTCTACACGTTTTTTTTCTGCTTTCGTGTGCCTTGGTATACCGAGCACAAGAAACATGACTTCCTGGTTTGGATTGTTGAAAGCCAATGAGCATGCAGCTTGTGCTCGGAAAGGCATGCTGATTGGCTGTCAACTGTCTGTCAACATTACTAACCAGAAATTGTTAGCAGCCATCTTGTGCCTCGTAGACTGAGGCACAAAAAAGCAGAAGAACAAAAAATTGCGGGGTGCGTGTACGGTACCCGTGCGGTACGCGTACAGTGCGCGTACCCTGCAATTTTTTAAAGAAACATTTTTTTTTGGCCTTGGGGGTCCTTGTGGGACCCCCTGAGCAGGCCTAGGGGGTCAGGGTGCGTCTACCCTGCCCCATTTTTGAGTTCTAAACATTTGTTTTTCTGCTTTCTTTGCCTCAGTCTACAAAGGCACAAGATGGCTACCAACAATTTCTGGTTCAGAATGTTGACAGACAGTTGACAGCCAATCAGCATGCAGCTCGTGCACCCGAAGGTACGCGTACCATACACGTACGGTGCGGGCTTATAAATATATATATTTTTTCCCTTTGATTTTCTCAGGAACTACTGGAGCAATTTACACCATTTGAGCAAAAGCGTGATCTGCAAATCAGACTCTACCATTTTGCCAAATTTCGTGTAATTCTGTTCAGCGGTTCGGGCTGTAGCCGTGTCAAATCGTCTTATGGAAAATAACCTGGGGAAAACACATTTTGGGACCTCTGCTTGACGAATCACCCCTTTCAGGGAAGGAGCGGAGCGAAGCGGGCCATCTTCTTTGAGAAATTCATGAAGATTCATCAACTGGGGCCAAAGTTATTCCCCATAGAATGTTGCGGATTCAAACTATAACTATAACTATCTACTGGCGACCACCAGTAGATTATATAGATATATATATACACACATATATGCATATACGTATATATATATTCTTCAATCAAAGTTTTATCTATCTATCTATCTATCTATCTATCTATCTATCTATCTATCTATCTATCTATCTATCTATCTATCTATCTATCTATCTATCTATCTATCTATCTATCTATCTATCTATCTATCTATCTATTTATCTAGCTATTTAACTAGTGAATCTGTCTACAACACGGATTGTCCTACAAAACCAATTAACTAGGGTGTTTTCATTTATTACAGACAATCACCTTCAGATTAATTATACCAACAAGACTAAGGTCATGGTATTTGGATCTGTCAATATAAAATACAACTGACCCATTGGTCCTAGTGAAATTGATTTGTTTCCAATATACATTTATCTAGGATTGATGCTAGACAATAAATTAAGTTCTAAGTCCCATTTAAAGCACTTGTATAATAGAGCGGCAATAATAATGGGAGCACTAAAGAGATTTTATATAAAATACGGAGGGGGAGTGATGTCACTCACACTTACGTTGCCAATTCTAAAATAGTTCCAGCAATTATGTATGGGTCTATCTGTTGGATTCCAGACAAAGCCATAAAGGTTAAAACAACATTATTGAGTTGCATTAGAAAACTGTTTAACCTATGGAATGTGACTCCACAAAGCCAACTGAGACTGGAGTTTGGTATTGTGCCCCTGTCTGGATCGGTAATAATTAATAATATTAACTATTTTATGGTATGCCAGTTAGCAGAGGATGACATGCTAAAGATCTCCATTGAGAAGGAGTTGTCCAAGCCCACCACTGATGCTCTGCTTGCAGAACATTCTATCAAGACTTATTTGACTAATCTCCATTTACCTGATATAGCAGATATTTGCAAAATACCCAAGCCAGCCTGAAAAGCATGCTGAAATGAGGAAATAAAACTATGTAGTTGCATACAGAATATGGAGATGAGAAGTAAATATAATAACACAACGTATGCTTTGGCATCAGATTCTCTGCAGTAACAACCATATATTGATGTTAAAATGGGTACTAAAGAAAAGAAAATGTAACCAATGCTTAAGTCGTTTTTATTTACCCTTTTATTAATTTGATGGCAATGGAATAGGCAGCAAACAGTCGGCTGCTTGTGCCGGCTAGGCTACATGGGACTGGAATCCTGTAAGCACATTTCTGCAGTTGTCCTGAACATCTCAACCTCCATAGGAGCTACTTGAAACCTATTTTTAACAGTGAGGGAATTAGAACAATCAAAGATGAAATTTAATTTTGCTTTAGAAGCTTCATGCCAAAAGTGGTTGGCCACATTTATTAAATACATGTCTCAAGCAATTAGAAGATCCGAAACGTTAACATTGAGGAATTTGACATTAATGGGTGTCTGATTATTATGATTTTATTTGCTTGTTTTTCATGCAGTTTTAGAAGCAATGGTTTAAGTCCCAGATTGCACATTTTGTATGTATTTTATAAAGTGAGTTTTTTATGGTATAGGATTGTATATTGTATATGTTTTTTTCTTAAAAACATATAGGGCTAGATGTAGGTAATCCCAGATTACCGATTCTTAAATACCGAATCATACTGATTCGGTATTTAGGAACTGGCAATCGGGATTTAGTTAAATGTACCGATTTCATTACCGAATCGGTATGATTCGGTAATTACCGAATCGGTATTTACCTATTCAGTATTTGCCATTCATTCCTACGGGCCTGGAGGCCCATAGGAATGAATGTCAATTACGGAATCGGTAAATTCCGATTCGGTAATTGGGGGAAACATTGAAGGGTGGCAGGGTGTCACTTTGACACCATGTTGCACCCCTCAATTGTGCATGGCTGCACATGTTGCAGACATACATGCCCTTAGGCATGTATGTCTGCAACATGGCACTGTTTAAAAAGCAAAAAAAATGTTTTTTAAAGGGTTTTCTTTATTTACCACCAACTTCTAGTTGGTGGTAAATAACGAATTCTTAAACCCCTGTAGCACTGATTGCAGTGCTACCTACATGTCAAAATACAGAATCAGTAATTTTACCGATTCCGTATTTTACAGAATCGGTAAAATGACAGATTCTGTAAAATTACCGAATCTGTATTTTATAATGCCCCTACATCTCCATCTTCAAATACTGGTCGGTAACGAACAAAATCAGCCCTTACCGACCGGTATTTGCCTTCCTACATCTGGCCCTAAGAGAGTAAAGTAATACTACTACTACTATTCCTACTCCAGTATTAAGCACAATAGGGAAGTGTTTGGCTTCCAACGGATTACATTTATGAATACAAGCCTTATTAATTAGTAAAAACCACATCATATAAACATTATTAAAGTACAGTACACAAGTAGTTATAGTTAGGACCATGTATAAATAGAAAAAGTGATATTTCTTCTGCCAATAACTTTGGTGCCACTTAACAAATCTTCACAACATTTTTTAAAAGTTTGCTACAGCTGCTGTTGTGAAAGTTTCGGCATCATCCATCACGCCGGGCCGAAATAAAAGGGGTGTCCCATTTATTTTCCTATAGGGATTTTTAAAATGACTACAGCCCGAACCACTGAACGGAAATAAACCAAATTCAGCTGAAAGCTAGATGTTGGTCCAGGAAGCATGCTTTTTATGATTTGTTGTAAATCCATTCAGTAGTTTTAGAGATATTTCAGTTTAACATATATAGATATCTAGGGACGCAGAGCCTTGCAGTGAAACCGTGGATTCACATATTTGATTGGCTGCCAACACTTCAACCAAGTGTTGGCAGCCATTTTCAGACTTAGCTTGACCAGATATGTTGGGGTTCCCACAGGCTGGGGTGCAAAAGCATGTTTAAATTCAATGTTGCCACAAATTTGTGGGTGGACCCACGGATCAGCAGCAAAATTGTAAGTCTTCCTTACATTTTTTTTTCAGGAAGCCCCCGGCTTGCCCACATGGCACTTTCACACACCAGGGATGGCCACTTCCCCAGGGCTATATTTAAAATTAGTCCCAGGGCAAATAAGTAAATGTGAAATTAATGTGAAGGCCCATGCGGCCCATGCGGCCCCCCACAGCTCAGAAAACTATCGCCAAGCAATAGAAACTGTGCTCTGCTTTGAGTAAGCAAAAGCATTTTGAACTTGCTTGCTCAAAGTGGAGCACAATTGCTATGACAGGAAGGGAGCTGCATGTTCAGCAGCTCCCTCTCCATCAGAGCAATGCTGACTCCCGCAGGAGTTGGGCAACCACCAGAGACCAAGGGAACCTTGAGGCTCCCCCGTGGTCCCCAACAGAGTGGGTGCCCTGGGTGGGACCAGTGCACCCACAATTCAGGTCAGGTCCGTGGGGCCCTATTCAGTCATGGAGGGGGGCTTTTCATCTCCGCTCCCTTGAAGGTTTAAAAAAAAAAAATTTAAACCCAGGCACTGGGGGTGGGGTCTCCATAGACCAAAATCAACCTTAGGAGACTGGGTTGTACGGCCCCTATCCCATTGAAAATAGGCTTGGCCCTAGAGAAGTCACCCCTTTCTTCACAACTCTCACAATCGCACCTCCTGGCATACTGTTGGCTGGGGAAAGAAGTCCCCTTCGATGCCGACAGTCCATGTGGGCCAACAAGCCTTCCTGTTGTCTCCAGGAAGTCCCAAACAGCTGAGAAGACTTCAGAGGCCATGCCCCCTTTCTCTACCACTCTGCAAATTCTCCTTTTGGCACACTGATGGTTCGGAAATGAAGTCCCTTTGGCTCCAGAGGTGCCTCGAGGGCCACAAGACCACCTTCACCTCCAGTAAGTCCCAAACAGCATGATTGCTGAGAGGACTTCAGAGGTCAAGCCTCCTTTCTCCACTGCTCTATAAAAGTGCCTCCTGGCGTACTGCTGACTGGAGAATGATTTCCCCTTGGCTCCAGAGGTCCTTGGGGACCAACAAGATCTCCTGTTACTTCCAGTAAGTCCCACACAGAGGCTTTGCAGAGAGGTATTCGGATGACATGATCTCTTTCTCCACTACTCTGTAAACACATCTCCTGGTGCACTACTTGCTGGGGGAGGAAGTCCTCTTGGAAGCTGAGAGTCCTTGGGGGCCAGCAACTCTTCTGTTTCCTCTAATAAGTCCTACACCAGGGGATTGCTGAGCGGTGTCTGGAGACCACGCCCCATTTTTCCACCACTCTGCAAACCTTCTTTCTAGCGCACTTCTAGTTGGGGGATGAAGTTTACTGGAATACTGAGTCTTTTTAGGGGCCAAGAAGCCCCACTGTAACCTCTAGTAAGTGTGACACAGCAGGATTGCTGAGAGGTCATCGGAGACCATGACCCTTTTCCCACCAGTTTGCAAACATTCCTCCTAGCACAATACTGGTTTGGGGATGATTTCTCCTTGGAGGCTGAGGGTCCGCGGGGGCCACCAAACCCCTCCTGTTACCTTAGGTAAATCCTACACCTGAGGATTGCTTAAAGGTCTTTGGCAGTCACGCCCCCTTTCTCCATCACTCTGCAAACACACCTCCTTGTGCAATACTGGTTGGGGGATGAAGTCCTCTTGGAAGCTGAGAGTCCTTAGGGGCAAGAAGCCCTCTTGGTACCTCTAATAAGTGTGACACAGCAGAGATCATGACAGCTGGTCAGAGGCCCCGCCCCCTTTCTCCATCACTCCAGAAACATGACTATTAGTTAAAACAACATAAAAATTCACTGAAAAAAAACAAAGATTACAGGGAAGTTGTAGTTAGGAAATAGGATTTAAAAAACCTTAGAAATTCACTGAAAAAAACAAAGGTTATAGGGAAGTTATAGTTAGGCTGACATTTGACTCATACAAAAACAGAGAAATTCAGCCGTTATAGTTAGCTGAGCTATATATAACACACCTGCAATGCACTGATTATGACCACATCCAGGCGTCCGAAATCCAACTACTTGAACAATTAGGACTTACGGTATTAGCGTATTCAAGACAGGGGGCTAGGAATAGGGGGGTGGCAGTAATGGCAAGACAGAGAGACATTACTACCAGGAAAAAATGGGAGGATGTCTGGGGGAGATGGGCTCTGATAGAATGTCTGGTAGGAGAACAATGATTAACTCTTGGTTCTATATATGGTTCGACAGGAGATGACGCGGAAATTTTTGAACAGTTAAATATAAAGGAAGGAAAAAAGAGTGTTTCAAGCAGTTTGTTCTTTAGCTAGGAATAATGGGCTATTGGACGTTTGGGATACTCTTAAGTCAGGAGAAGATGGATATACGTACTACTCAGCACCACATAAAGTAAGTGCAAGATTAGACTATTTTTTGGTCAGTAGTCAGGGCATTGATGGTGCATCTATTGAGAGACTACCAAGATTACTGGCGGATCATAATCCTTTAATTGTTACCTTAAAGGGATTGGTAGTGGCAAGGGAGGTTTCGGCGTGGACCTTTGAAAGAGCATTGCTGGAAGATGAGGCATATATCCAACACATGAAGAGGTGGATAACAGAATTCCTGACAATAAATAGAGACACAGCAACTGTAGGGATGGTATGGGACAGTTTTAAGGCAGGGGTGAGGGGAGAGACTATTAGTTCTGGAGCTAGGAGAAGGAAGCAGGAGAAAGAGAGAAGTGATGCCCTGAAGAGGGAGATACTTTAGCAGAGGAAGAAGTGTGCAAGAGCCCAGATCCTTCCAATAGTAATGGAGGTGTACTAAATCCTGCCTTTCTGAAGTTAGCAAAACTGCGAATGGAAGCAGAAGAATATATAACAGTGAAGGCAGCAAAACAATATGTGGCTAATAGGGAAAATTGTTTTGAGATGAGTGAACGAGTTGGTAAAATGCTAGCAATCAGAGCAAGACAAAAAGTATCGCTTGGGGAGATAAAGGCAATAAAAGATAGCTCAGGAAAGGTGGTAACAAGTGTGCAACAAATCAGAGAAGTTTTTAGGAAATTCTATATGAATCTATACCAAGAAAACGATGTAAAAGATCCTGAAGAGATAGCGGCCTACTTGAATGATTACGAAGGGGCTGAGCTGGATGAATCAGAGAAAAAGAGGTTAGACAACCCACTAGATCAACAGGAGATAGGAAGTGCTCTGAAGAATCTTCCATCTGGCAAAGCAGCTGGGCCAGATAAGATTCCGCTAGAATTCTATAAGGTGTTCTGGGAGGAGTTAGGGAAGGATATGGTACGTACTATGCAACAGGCACAGACGGGATTGTCAGTACCAAACTCTTGGTCCGGGGCAGAAATAGTTGTCATTTTAAAGAAAGGAAAGATACCCACAGATCCGGGATCGTACAGACCAATTACGCTTATGAACACTGACACAAAGATCTACTCAAAAGCACTGGCAATAAGATTCGCCAGCGTAATAACACCACTAGTCACTATTAGTCAGCACGGATTTATACCTGGACGAGGAACTACGTACCACACACGGAAATTAATAACCCTTATGGATAAAATGGAAGTCACTGGGGAACCATTTTCGGTCTTATTGTTAGATGCTGAGAAAGCATTTGACCGTGTATATTGGGTGTATCTGTGGAGTGTCCTAGAAAGGATGGGGTTTGGAAATGGCTTCCTTACGGCAATAAAGACCTTGTATAGAGACCCAGTGGCTATGATAAGAATAAATTCGGGAACAACTGAGCAAGTGAAAATCAATAGGGGTACTAGGCAGGGATGTCCGTGTTCCCTGCTACTTTTTGCTATATATTTGGATCCACTAATTCGCAGAATGGAAGTAAATGGGAGTATACCTCCAGTTGTCACGCCTAGGGTGGATTGTAAGATACTTGCTTATGCCGATGACGTGGCTGTTGTAACACCAATACCCACAGAGGCTATTAGACACGTGGAACTGGAGGCTATAAAATTTGGAAAAGTGTCAGGATACTCCTTAAATACTGGGAAAACACAAATTATAAAAAATAGTAAGGCAGTATGTCAAGATTCACGAGTGGTACAGACAGGAATATATTTGGGCATAACTATCACCGCAGAGTTAGGAAAATTAGTAGAGTTAAACATAGATCCTATTATAAGAAAGGTGGGGAAAGACTTAGATAGACTTAACAATTTACACCTTACAATAGTCGGTAGAGTAAATATCATAAAAATGTTAATATTACCGACATTTTTATATTTGTTCAGGACAATCCCGTTATGGTTTGATAACTTTTGGTTCAAAAAGATAGAAGGAATGATTAATAGATTTATCTGGTCTAAAGGTAAAAGTAGGAGAGCAGCAAGATATATGGTACTCCCAAGGGAGAGAGGAGGGTGGGCTCTAACGGATCTGAAATCTTATTACTGGGCTGCAGCCTTACAATATATGGTTGGATTAATAGGTGGAGCAGAAGTAGAAGGAGAAGATGATTTAGGTTCATTAGCAATATATGGTTTATTGATGGGGGAAGAGGTTAAAAATATATTTTTGAAACACTTTGACACAGCTTACTTTAAAAGAACACGATTCAAGACTATTTTGGGAGCGCATAATATTTGGAAGGCTTTTACTAAGAAATATGGACTGGGGAAAATTAATAGATATACGAGAATAAAAGATAATACAGTATTCCCTGAAGATATATTTTCTGATTTAGTGTATATAGAATGGTACCGGAAGGGGATAACAAAAGTGGGGGATTTGATGGCTCCACAGGGGATGAAACAATTTGTGCAATTACAGGAGAAATACGATTTGGCAACAAGGCATTTTTTCAAATATTTACAAGTAAGAAGTTTTTTGCAAAACAAAAGGGGGGGATTGAGAGGATCTGAGAAAAATCATTTACTAGAGGCGATACATAAGGGAGTAGACTGCACTATTAAAAGGTTTTATGCAGAGCTAATCGAATCAAAACCGGATGATATGGTTAAGTGGGGGGAAAGCTGGTCGGCTAAGCTGGATATAGAACAGGAATGTTTCAATATGTCAGTAGAACTAGGAAACAATATTCTGTGCTCCGCATCTTTGCAGGCTCAGCATTATAAAAGTATATACCGGTTATATTATACTCCAGCAAAACTTGCACAATGGGGGGCGACTACCGGCATAAACTGCCCTAGATGTAGAAGCCTAGAGGCAGATATGATCCATATTTTTGCAACATGTCCATGTCTATCAACAATATTGAATAAAATAGAAATGTTTCTTCAAAGGGCACTGAAATTAACTGTCAACTTAACTCCTACGATTGTATTATTGGGAGTAGATTCGGGCAATGAGTATGGAGAGGGTAACTATTTTATCTTTGTTGCTATGGCAGTTTTTAGATTATGTATTGTCTCAGCCTGGCTTGAGCAGTCAGCACCAGTATTTCAGCAATGGTTAGCTAAGGTTCTAAGTATATACAGTCTGGAAAAAGCAATATATTCTAGAAAAGGAAAGAATGGGAGGAAGCTAGGATTGAAAATATGGGAGCCAATAATAAAATGGAAGGAAGAAATATAATGTATATAATGTATATAAGGCTGTAAAGATTATTGGGTTATGAGGGATGAACACAAGTGCTAATAAGAAATAACGTGATGTATGATTTATTAGTATGTAAATAGAAGAAGTATAATGTATATATTGTATATATGATGTATAGGCTTGTAAAAGTATTAGGGCAGGAGGGTGGAGTTTCAGGTTTCTTACAAGTAATGATGTGTCATATGATGTTTATAGTTTAAGATTATATATTGTTTTTACTTTTCCTGGGTGGAAATATGATTGAATTGATCTAGTAAACTGTTCCTCACCCCCGGTGTAGGGGGGAAAAATAAACTGTAAAAAGTTGTTAATAAAAAGAACTTAAAAAGGGGAAGTTATAGTTAGGCTGACATTTGACTCATACAAAAACAGAGAAATTCAGCCATTATAGTTAGCTGAGCTATATATAACACACCTGCAATGCACTGATTATGACCTCATATATTACTTCACTCATGATATGGGCAGTGAAACAAATGATGACATCACTGATGACATCTCAAATTGCATCACCAATGACATTGCAAATTACATCACTGATGACATCATCCACACTCACTGATTCATAGAGCAACTCACTCATCAACTCACCCATACAGTTGCTAACACAACCACTAACTCACATATATAGCCACTCTTGCACCTACTCACTGACCAATACAGACATTGACATGTCCATTCATATAGATATACAGACACCTACCCACTAATACACCCATACACCCATTCTCATACTCAGTCACCTATAGAAATACTCACATGCCTACTTTCTCAATCATAGTCACTCACACATCCACTCACTCACCCATACAGTTATTCACACATCTACTCACTTACTCATAGATATACTAACACATCTATTCACTCATGTATACCATCACTGAGACAAGTAAATACTCTCCCATACAACCTCTCTCACACTCATTCACTCACCCATGCAACTACTCACACATCCACTCAAACACCCATTCATGCACCGCTATAGTCACTTATGTATCCTTTCACTCACCCATACAGACATTTATGTACCTGCTCAATCACCCATCCAACCACTCATGCACTCTCATATTTACCATTTACAGCCACTAACACACCACACCCTCACCCATACCGCCACTCATTCATCCTTGTATTCACCATTACAGCCACTTACACGTCAACTCACTCACCCAAACAGATACTAACACCGCCACTCACTCATACACCCACTGACACACCCACTTGCTCACCTACACAAATGCTCATGCACCCAATCACTTTGGAATACAGTGTAACTCATACCTACTGACTCGTATATGCCACTTACACACCTACTCACTTACCCATATAGGAACACCCACAACCACTTAACTTAGTATAACAATCACTGGATGATGTCATCAGTGATGTAATTAGTGATGTCATCGGAGATGTCATTTAAGATGTCATGAGTGATGTCACTGACCATAACATGTGATGTAATATGTGAAGTAAAAGCAGTGCATTGTGGGAGCATAGGTTATAGTTAGCTCAGGTAACTATAACTGCTAAATTTCTCTGGTTTTATACGAGTCAAATGTCAGCCTAACTATAACGTCCTTTGTTTTTTCAGTGAATATATATATAGAAGCTGCCAGTGGATCTAAAAATGTATCCCTACATGAAAAAATTAAAATCTTGGAAAAGAAATCCCGCCAGGAACAGAGTAAATGGTGGGAGTCAAAATCCCTACAAAGATAAATAGAGGTTAAAAGGATACCGCGTGGACTACGCATACTAACAGCTCCCAGCTACGAAAATCCGAACCCGGACCTAATGAAGGAGTGGGCCGAAATAAATCTTGAAGCATCGAGGCAACAGGTCCTTGTCCTGATTAAGTATGCTGATATCGATAGAGCACGTTTATTAGAAGAGATATCGAGCATATATGATGAACTTGAGGCAATGGGACCGGAGGAGGAAAAAGAGAAACTATTGAAAGAAATGAAAATCAGGTTAAAAAAAGAGGAGGAAAAAATAATTGACCGCAAAACTTACAAATTCCAAAGAGACCGTAAGGACTACGAGTTAGGACAAATATTTACATTTTCAAAACGGTATGACTCCTTGCGTAGTGCGTTATCAGGCAAGGCACAGGCAAACAAACAAAACAAGGCACCTCAATCAAAAACGCGAAAGGATCAAACGGACTCAACAATGCCGGATTTCAGTTCTGAAGGTGGAAGTGGATCTGAGTCAGAACAAAGAGAGGTGAGCGGGGAAACACAAAAGAAAAGACCCTCCCCGGGGCCAGGACAGACTGCAATCACTAAGACCTGGGACGCGAAAAAACTACAACGAAGGAGGAAGAACTACATCGCAAGGAAAAGGTGGAGGGCAAGGCAACGGAGGAAACTCAAACCAGACATCGTGGAAAGGTCGGGGGAAATGGACCAAAAAGCAGTAACCCCACAAAGCAATACTATAATCAATCTGACCAAAATGGAACTAACTCAGAAAGAGGAAAAAATCTTACAGCTTGGCCTATCCTTTGCTCCAAGAACAAACCTTAACTATGCTAAAGCACGAACGGATGTTTACAAAGCGGTAAGGAAACTCAAGCTTAAAAAATATCATAAGCAAAAGAAAACTGCTTTGGAAACCGATCAGGAGGAGGAACAAGGTACCCTCTCACAGGAATTAGCTGAGTTATGGGACACGGAGGGTGAAGAAGTACGACCACCCATGCCAAACATATTTGGAGGAACAAAAAATAAAAAACAGGGGGATACAGGGTTAACAACGCTGAAACCTCCTTCGACCTTTTGCCCTATACTGCCTCGTGATGGAATAGATATTTTTCACAAAAATGTAACTAATGACCTAAAGGAATTACAAAAGGGCATAAGCAAGGGCCATTACAGAAACAACGAACAAACAAAGGACTATGAGAAACTTGTAAACAAATTGAGCAAAGACAAAAACATTGTAGTACGACCCAGTGATAAGGGGGCAATGTGGTCCTGCTTACAAAGGAAATGTATGAAAAAGAGGCATTCATGCAACTCAACAACCGTGATCATTATGAGAGGGTCAATATGACAACAGTAAAGGGATGGCAGACTGAATATCATAGCTGGTTAACAAAATGGAAAAGAAAAAAACTCATATCTGAAGCAGAATACCAGCATTTGAAGGTGGACCACCCCATAATGCCATGCATATATTTCATCCCAAAGGTGCACAAAGACCAAAAAAATCCCCCAGGCAGACCCATCATCAATGCAATGGGGGGTTGCTTGAGAGTACATCGGTCTATATCGACCAATTCCTACAAACCTTTGTGAAGAACTTGGGGTCATATGTCCGGGACTCGAGTGATTTCCTTTGCAAAATGCGCAACATTGACTGGCAACCGGGAGATTGGTTGTTAGCACTGGATGTAAGTGCCTTATACACAAGTATAATACATTTGGACTGTATAAATGCGGTAAAGTACTATTTATCTAGAAGATCTGATGAGTTTAAGGAACATACTGAAATGCTAATAACAATGTTGACCTATTGCTTGGAACACAATGTTTTCATATTTAATAACTTGATATATCGTCAATGTCAGGGTGTGGCGATGGGGGCCAGTTTCTCACCAAGCGTAGCATGTTTACACATGGGGGCTTGGGAGGAGCTGGTCCTCAGGGCCAACTTTGAGAAGGAAATGACAGAAAACGTTGTGGCATGGTATCGTTTCATTGACGATTTGTTTGTGGTGTGGAGAGGGTCACAAGGGGAGGCTGAAAAATTCATTGAAAGCTTGAACATGAACGACTTAAACATTAAGTTCACATGTACAATGAGCCAGACAAATGTCCCCTTTTTGGATATAGAGATTTATACCCAAGAGAACAAGCTAGCGAGCAGACTATTCCGCAAAACAACTGCAGGAAACACAATCCTACATGCCAGCAGCACTCACCCAGCCCATCTTATACGGAGTATTCCGTATGGTGAGATGCTAAGAATCCGCAGGCTATGTAGTGAACCGGATGAGCTACAGAAAGCTCAAGATGCTTGCACTCAGCGATTCCTGGAACGAGGGTATAGTAAAGGGATCATAAAACAAGCGATTGAAAAGTCCATGGTCAAAGACCGTATGGAGTTACTGGGTATCAAGGATGTCTCGGCTGAGGCATCGGATACTGGACCCATTGTAAACACCACCCGCACCAAACAGGCAGAACCATTTCGAATAATAATGGGATACTGTAATCAGCACCAGGAGGTGCGTAAAATCATAAACAAAAACTGGCCAATAGTCAGCAGTGATCCCATAATAGGTCAGAATCTCCCTAAAAAAGCTTCCCTAACTTTCAGCAAAGCACCAAATATGAGGCAAAGAGTGGTGGTTACTTGCCCAGAAATTCTTGACAGCAGTTCATGGTACCAAAATAATCAAGGTTTTTTCAGGTGTAAGACCTGCAAGGCCTGTGTTCATGCTGTCAATAAGAAAACTTACAAGGACGGATTTAGTGATCAAGAACACCGTATCACTAAGGTCTTAACATGCAAAACGGATTACGCCGTTTACGTCCTTGAGTGCCCCTGTAAATTGCAATATGTGGGGAGCACAAAGCTCCCCGTCCATAAAAAAATCTTGCAACATTTGAGGGCCATAACCACGCAGGATAACACCTATCCCGTGGCGAGGCATTTTAAAAGACACCACCAAAGCAACAACAAAGAGCTAAAATACTATGTAGTAGATGCTGTAACTGCAAGTAGGAGGGGAGGCAATAGGGAAAACAAACTGCGTAAAATGGAAACCAACTACATACTCAAATTTAACAGCAAACAGCCTATAGGGCTCAATGTGACTGAAGATTTGTACACATGCCTGCATAAATAAGACCTATGAAAAATGAATGGAGTACATGCTTTTTAAATTGAAATAAGTGAATACTGTGTAAATAGGATGTATATATATGAAATGCAAAGGAAGAAATGTTCTGATAATAGAACTTTTAGGGATTGTTTTATACACACATGTACATACCTAAATATATATATAGATAATTTTGTATATATGAAAACGGTGTACAATATTGTAAATAGAATAACTTGTGTAAGAGAAGTTTGGCATGCAAGACATGACCTAATCATTGGTAGAACAAATCATAACACATACAGGAGTATAAGTAGGAGGAACAAATCAAGTATACTTAGTACTTTGTCTAATAACCTGAGGAATAAGTAAGAGAATGGGAGTAATGTATATCAATGTATTTAATATGCGTAGAAATAAAATAGGACTTAAGTAAATTGATATAATCACACAGTGACAAATAGAGGGAGAAAATTTAGATCTGGGTACAGCCTAATAAATAATGAATAAGAACTAATAAAGAAATTATGCAAAAAGAGCTCAGTCCATGCATATTGTTTTTAAATCACCTTTTGCGCACAGGAGCACTTTACACGGGTTGGGTTAAAATCATAAGGGAGGAAAGTAGTACTGAATAGAACATATTCACAAATTATACACGGTTGCTGACAAATTGACAAATTGTTCCAATGTTCACATTTGGGGATTTAACCCAGGAGTTTTATGTTTACATTAAGGAGTGTGTCAATGTTTCATTGTTCACATATAGGGATTTAACCCAGTATTTTTTGTCAATATTCAGGGATTTATCCCGATATTATAAAGTGTTCGGCAAAATGCAATAATTACATATGTTGCTGTGAATAGTTGTAAATATCGTACTATTTCATAAGTATAGTCCGTCTACTATGTTTGCCTAAATGTTGGTAATTTTAAATGAACCAATCACAAAAAAGCACTGTGCACTTTAAATACGCTTGAAAAATGTGGTTACGCTGTCATGTGATCAAGGCTTTGTGCCGAAACGTTATGGCGACAGCTGAATAAACTCTAAAAACCAGCATCTAATTTTTGGTCTGTGTCTGTTTCCAGCGCGATCGAGAGCTAAGGCGATTGCGACAGGAGAACGGAGGTTGGTGTATATATATAAATATATATATATATACACACACAGGTAGTTATAGTTAGGACCTATTATCCATAGGAAATCCGCAACATTCTATTCCCTATAACTTTAGCGCCGATTGATGAATATTGGTGAAATTTCCCAAACTTTTGGCCAGCTCTGGTCCTCTCCTATCCTGAAAGTTTCACGGTGATTTGTCAAGTTGCGGGCGAGAAAAAAGAGGGGTCCCAAAATGTGTTTTCCCCTTGCAATTTCCCATTGGAGCTTTAGCCACAGCTACAGCTTGAACTACTGAACGGAATTGCGCCACATTTGGCAGAGAGATCTGTTCAGTAGTTACTGTGAAAATTACAGTTAAAATCATTTATATAACTATGCGAGCATCGTCATCGTACCTTAACACACCCTTCCGATCACGCGCTGAATGCTAATTGGCTGTCTAGTGGTTGTCAACATTCAAAACCAGGAACTGTTGGCAGCCATTTTATGCCTCAGTAGAAGCGAGGCTGAGGAAGTCAGTGGAATATGTGTGCAAAACATAGAAAGGGGGCAGGGTAGATATAATTTTACCCTCCAGACCTGCTTAGGGGGTCCCAGAAGGACCCACAGGGCCCACAATTCTTTTTTTTTTTAAAGACCCGGCAGGTGCATGTATGGTGCGCAGACTCTGACGTAAAATAAATAAAATAAAACTGAGCTTTTTTTATAATTAGCCCCGGGGGCAACATTATTAAATTTTATGGGGGGCCCCTCCCGGGGATCGTCACCCCCGAGGCAAAAAAAAAATGGTGGGGAGGGAGAGGTCCAAGGTCCCCAAACCTGTGGGTACCACTACCCCCTGGGGCTTTATGTATTGTGGGAGGGGGACTACGAGGCCCCCCTCCCGGAGCACTCGAGGGCCCTGTTACACGCCGGGGCTATAAAACAATGGTTGGGGGGCCAAACGGTCTCCAAAGCCACGGGGACCACCACTCCCCGGGGCTTTATGTATTGTGGGAGGGCCGGCTCCTGCAGTGTCCCGGGGTGTCCATCGCGCCCTCCCATAGCAAGGAAATCTGTTCTCTATTTCAAAATCTAAATCAGATTGCTTTTCCATATGGGGAGCTGCATGTTAGTAGCTCCCCATGTGGAAAAGCAATGCACGCTCCCAAACGCATAGATGTTGTGCACCAGAAGCGCTGGAGTCGCGCACCCTACAGATTATGAGTTGTGCATTCAGTGCATGCCCACCAGGGGGCCACACTGAGCGCTGCACTAGGTGCGCGACTTTTAATTTTACCGTAAAAAAATAGACCCTATCAGTAATTTCTAATATCTCCGGGGACTCTATCCCCCGCGTCTTATAAAAAATGTTGGGGACCGTGGGGGTGCCACAATGTCCCCAGGGTCTCGCCAGCTCCCCGCTTCCTTTGGGAGCCGGCATTGCTTTTCCACATGGGGAGATGCTAACTTGCATGTGGAAAAGCAATCTGGTTTGGATTTTGAAAGTGAGAATAGATTTCACTGCTGTGTCTTTCAAAATCCAAACTAAGGGCCTCATTAGGATGGCGGTGAATCTGCATCCTCCGGGCCGGTGAAAGCCACCGCCGGCCCGAAGGATGCGGATTCACCGCCGCGGCCACAGAATACACCCACCGCCAGATTAGGATGGTGGTGGGATTGCGGTGGGAAAGCCAGGGTGGCGGTCCCATCCTAATTGCACCGGAGGGACCGCCGCTGCCCCTGTGGACGGTCCCTCCACCTCAGGCCTGGCGGACTGACACAGGTCCGTCCGCCATCCTAATGAGGCCCTAAATTTGCTATAGGAGGGGAGGAGCCGCAAGACTCCTGTCTTCTCATAGCAAACTGTAACCAAAACAAGCCTCAAGTAATGAAACAACAAAATATCTGCCAATACTGCCAGATTATTCCAAATTCTTCGTTGAAAAGGACGTATTGATGTAAAACAATATGTACTGTGGACCTCTTTTTCCGTCAGAAATAAATCAATTATTTTTATTTTGATTTTACATATCAAAAAAACATTTTCCTAATTTCAAATCTTTATATATATATATACATGATTAACATTTGCACCTTCTTATGTCCTAGAAAACAACAATTATGTTCACTCACATTCCGTTCATACAATCTCACATACATCCAACAACATTATCCAATAGTTCCTATTTACAATACAAGTTCAAGGCATTCCCAGCAGATTCACATAAGAAGGCTCGATGGCTTGTTGAGTCACTTTACTGTATAAGTAATTGAAGTATTTCTGACGGAAAAAGAGGTCTACGTTACATATTGTTTTACATCAATATGTCCTTTTCAAAAAAGATTTTAGAATAATCTGGCAGTATTGGCAGATATTTTGTTGTTTCTCATAGCAAACAGCAGTGCACCAGGGATAGGCACTCCGGGACACTATAGGAGCTGGCCCTGGGGTGTGGCGGTTTCCTGGGCCCTCGAGGGCTCCAGGCGGAAGGTCCCGCAGTCTGCATCCCACAATACACAAATCCCCGGGGGTGGTGGTTCCCGGGGCTTGAGGGGGGTCGTTGAGGCCCACACACTTCTAATTTTTCAGGGGGACACACCTAATTGGCTTACATGCTGTATGGAGGACTTTTCTGAGCTGGTTGGTTGCGAACTATTGAAAGTAGAAGTGTTGTCAGCCATTCATTTCCGCTCTGCGGAGTAAGAGGGACATTTGATTTGCTGACGTGTTCCAAGGAGGACTTTCCCAAGCTTAATGTTGATTGGCTGTAAACTGTTGAAAGTAAAAGTGTTGTTAGCGATTCCTTCCCTCTTCGCAGAGTTTTAGGGACATTTCATTGGGTAGCATGTTCCAAGCAGGACCTTACGAAGGTTAATGTATATTGGCTGTGAAGCATTACAAGTAGAAGGGTTGGCAGCCATTCCCTCCTCCTCTGCGGAACAACATGGACATTTTATTGGCTAAAGTGCTTCGAGCACAAGTTTGTTCCTTATTGGGTGGGAATGGTTCACTGTTGTCAGTGATTTTGTGATGCAGTTCCAAAGGAGTATGGAAAAAGAAAGTAGTAGAGGGAAGGCTAGGAACACTATTAACTCTGTACAGTGGTCACAAGGTGATGGAGAATGATTATGAAGGTAAAAATTGTTTTTATATTTTTTAAGGGCCATTCACATAATTGCCTTGTGGTGTACAAATCACGGCGGAAAAATGACACTGTCTTGCACTGTTTTTTTTATCACGTTTCCGGGTGACATACTTCCCAGGAGCACTATTTACTTATAATGTGGTGTTTACTTTTCTGATGGGGAGGTGTGGTTGCGCAGCTAAAAATTAATTCTAGGTTTGAAACAGTTTTTATTTAGGAAATGCAAATAAACTTTCTTCAGACACTGACACTGTATATATGAAAGGGGTGACAATTAAAAATGGAATTTCATAAAATATCAGTCAAGCGTGGCCATATCCTTCTTTTATCTGTTATAGTTTGTAAAAGCGTTGCCCCATATTCTTGATAATGTAAGAGGGCATCAGTTACTTTTAGATAAAGTAGAATAGAAGTGCTACAACAAACACTCCCGCACTACATTATCTGAGGTCAACAGAACAAGTAAAAAACTGTTAAATACAAGTGACTTCATATTACATAGAAATGTATGCATTATTATTTTTCAGATTTGTATTCTGTAGAATTTAGGAACGTTCTGTCGTACTGCTTAGAGGTTGCACACTGTTCCACTAACAAATCACATACTCACTTAAGAATATGTAGGATAGTACTAATATAATATACTGTACTGGTCTTATATATTCTTTAGGGAAAAGGTGAATAGAACCACAAATGAGAAGAATAGAAATTAGAAAATAACATCCAGAAATGTAGGGATTATCAAATATTTAAAGTAACAAAGTATGCATGATAGCTATATTTTGTATTCTGCAATTTTGTTAAATATGTTTCTTGAAAAAAATATCTGATCAAGTACGTTCTAATATTTCGTAAGCTGTATTCCAGATGGCACAGAAAAATCTCCTATTCCTCTTCTGTAACAATAGGACAATCTATTACAATTTAACAATTGATACCATTTTTACAGCAAAAAGAAAAGGAAAATAAAGTTCTCTATTTAACAGAACATCCATAACTAAATACTTTCGAGCGGTAATTAATTTGAGCTTCTTTTCTCTAGGAGGTCAAAAAGTTTGATCTTCGTGGTGACGGGTCATAAACTCCTCTGAGATCATGACTGTGAAAATTAGAATATATATATATTCACAGTATATGATCAAAAGGGGGGAACAGACTAAAAACCAGAAGCTGGTGACGTTGCTTATATATGTTTACTCTTAATGCCGAGTCTTATAAAAAATGTTGGGGACCGTGGGGGTGCCACAATGCCCCCAGGGTCTCGCCAGCTCCCCGCTTCCTTCGGGAGCCGGCATTGCTTTTCCACATGGGGAGATGCTAACTTGCATGTGGAAATGCCCAAAAAATAAATACCATAAAACCAGGAGGTATAATTATAAGTTATAAAACACTACTATTAAGTTTGTTTTTACTATAAAAAGTATACACGTGTTTTTAAAATGTACACTATAGGTTATGGGGATATTGTAGTTAGATATTGACATTAAAAAAACCTTTAAATAAAATTCCCTGAAAAAAACATAGGTTTCAGGCAGGTTATAGTTAGGATTTATCATTTAAAAAACCTTAGAAATTCACGGAAAAAAACATAGGTTTCAGGGGTGTTATAGTTAGCTGTACTTTTCACTCATACAAAACCATCGAAATTCCTTTGTTATAGTTAGTTGTACTAAGTGTAACTCGCTCGCCCACAATCCACTGCTGACGTCACATATTACATCATTCATGACATGGTCAGTGACATCACTGATGACATCTCAAATGACATCACTGATGACATTACAGATGACATCATGCATGTGACAATCAGATTCACCTCATCATACACTAATATAACCTTTGATCACTCACTGTAAGATGCAGAGTACCATATTTGAATCAATTGACACAGCAATACAAGTTTCTAAAAACCCACTCAGTGATTCCTAGATCTACACACACATCTAAACACTTGCTTATAGATTCACTCATTCATGCTAACAAAGATCAAAAGAACACTATTAAATATACTTAAACAGCGACATCGACATTACATACCAGCACACACCTTATTCGCTTATTCAGTCATTCTACCCATTTATGCAAACAATTGATCATACTTACATATACTTTTACAAACACCACTTTATTTAATAATATAGATAATAACTCATACTTAGTGTGTTATGAAATCACTATTACAAGTATACAGTTTTCAATATAGTCACTCATACAGTCACTGAGTCTTATGTATACTTATTTATATACAACAACTGTCACATACACTGCGTTTATATTTCTACTCTCTTGGATATGTATCATTGAGAAATGTCTTTAATTATCAACACACCCAAAAAGAGATTCACTCAACCAAACAACTGTTTCCACATATAGTCTTAACCTCATATACCTACTAAATCAACTATTTACACATCTTTGGACAGTCACACACCTCCTAACCATGCACACACACATTTACTATCGCATACAAATACTCACTTAACTAATTAATAACTAATATAGACTTTCACATAGCTACTAACCAACGTATGTAGTACTTTACACAACAAGAGATGGAGGGAAACAGGTATACACACAGATTAATCACTATCCCATATATTTAGTGAGACGCTTTAAATTAGTCAGTTAGACAGTCACAGGGCTCCATCCAGATACTTATACATCGACTCATTCTTCAATACAGATTGCTATATATATAATACGTATTTAAATATGGAACCAAACCACATTCACTGGATGATGTCGTCAGGGATTTCCTCAGTGATGTTATTTGAGATGTCATCAATGATGTCACTGACCCTGTCATGAATGATGTAATATGTGACATCATCAGCAGTGGATTGCGGGCGCCCGAGTTATACTTAGTACAACTAACTATAAAGGAGGAATTTCAATGGTTTTGTATGAGTGAAATGTATATCTAACTATAACACCCCTGACACCTATGGTTTTTTCAGTGAATATATATATTTATATATATTCACAGAAAAAAACATAGGTTTTAGGGACGTTATAGTTAGTTGGACATTTCGCTCATACAAAATGATAGAAATTCCGCTGTTATAGTCGGTTGAGCTTTAGCAATTGCTCTCAAGTGCTCTAAAATGCTTTTCTTGGCTTTGTGTATTGTAATGCCAAACTAAAATAATAAGCACGGACAGCTAGAGCATATACACAAAAGTTTGAATTACATGTAAGATGTTTTCTAATGGTGTAAGCTTTTTTCTTTTGGGCAATTGTATCTGCTTGTAACTTGTGCTATATTTACCGGCTTTGTTTTCACCACAAATATGGAAGCTTTGTGTACTATTCGTGGTTTGTCCAACTTGTACCAGGCTTCTACATAAAACATCTTTCAGTGATGCACATCTCCTGAATGTTACTTGCGGATTCTCACTAAAGGATTTGGATAAAATCTAATTTAATTTCAATACTTGCCAAAATTTGTTGATGCCTTTTTTGACCTCCCAAGCCTGGGTGCTAAATTCAGTTATAAATCTAACTGGCTGCTCATCTGTACCATTTTTAGATTTGGCAATTAGTAAATCTTCCCTTTTAACCTCCCTCACCCTTCTACATGCCTGGTCAATCAGACCTATGTTTAAAGGACAAATAGCAATGCCAGCTGAAAACTACAGTCACACAAAAATTACCTCATATTATTATTTATCATTATACCAAGCTATTGCTACTAAAAGTGTCAATCCGGTGAAAAAAGTGATATTAGTAAAATATAAAGACAGTAAAAACCCCACCATCCAGACCACAACTAGTGGCCTGTTCAAGATCCCAACATTGTAATCCAGAGTACATTAAGCAACATCAACCAACTCTAGAATAAAATATTCTGTCCAGCAGCCACTGACATATCATGTAGATTTTATTATTTGAGGTGATATAAACTGAGAAAGGCACAGGAAGCAGGGAAAAGTTCAAACCCCTATGAACAACATTGTACATCAAAGAGGTGGATACAGCATAATCCTATCTAAGAGACAAAGGGTGATGTAATATGTGACGTCATCAGCAGTGCATTGCACGCGCAAGTTATAGTGAGTCTAACTAACTATAACATGAGAATTTCAATGGTTTTATGCGAGTAAAATTTCCAGCTAACTATAACTGGTGTGAAACCTATGGTTTTTTCAGTGTATTTAATAGGTTTTTTTTATGCTAATTCCTAACTATAACTGGTGTGAAACCTATGATTTTTTCAGTGAATTTCAATGGTTTTTTAATAGCAAATATTTATAGGTATAAAAAGTGTAAAATTTTAAAACAAATTTTATATTGTGTAAATATGTTAAATGTATTTATTTATTTTTTTAATTTTTGACCCCGAGGCGCTCTCGGAGCGCGTACCGGTGAACGCACCGGTAAGCGCAATGTTACGGCATGCCCCGGGGCGCGTACCGGTGAGCGTCCCGATAGCTATAAGACACGTATCGCGTAGCCGCGAGATGCGCCTTATGACGCACCGCATAAGCGCCCGAGCATATACGATCGCGCACCATAAGCGCCCCAACGCACTTACGCTACGCGACCCGGGACACGCCCAAGGGCATGTAGCGGAGGCGCGTCAAGCCATGTGACTTTAAAATAACACTTTTCATTGGTTCAGAACTTTTTTTTTTTCAAAATTTTTAGAAACCCACCCATTTCTCTCACTATTGATTTGCACTTGGAGCGAGCAAGAGGTGTTCTGTGTATTATCTTCTCATAATTTTCCTGATCTACAGCAATGGCTGCAAGGGAGTCATCCAGCAGTGATTCAGATGGTTTTTTGCCTGAGGACCCTCCTCTCCAGAAAAAAAAGAACCACTTCATCTGGAAATTTTATGACATCCCTGAAGGACAAAAAAAAAGTTAATGCTGGTAAAGTAACCTGCAAAATATGTGGCAGTATTTTATCCAAAGGCAATCCTCAAAAAAAATATAGCTTTGGAAATGCCAATTTAATTAGGCATGTCAAAAGAAGACACCCAAATAATTATTCCAGGGAGAGTGTCAGGGAGCTGGCACCGAATTTACCAAGAGATGGCGGCAGCACCTCCACTGGTGGAGCAACACCCTCAGGAACAACACGTGGAAGAATGGTCCCTAACATGCAGCCAGTCTTTGCAGGCATTACATTTCTATGCGTGGACTGTGACAAACTGCTCTGTTATGGGGAGCAGAGCATTGAACTTATTGCTATAAAGAGACAGGAACACCGCTGCTCTCCCAGTCCCTACATTTTCACATTTTTTGCTCCTGTTGAGCAGTTTTTGAATCCCTGTTTTTGTTTTTCCCCTGAAAAAAATCCCAAAAAATATAAAATCGTTTTAAAAAGTATAAAAAAAATATAAAACTACAAAAACAAAAAAAAAGTTCTTTTCAGAACTTCCTCCAATTTATAAAAAAATGCTATTTTTTTTTTAAAAAAGTGTCATTCTTTTTTTTCCATGGTACGCTCCCCGGTACGCGTATCGGGCGCTCCCCCCGCGAAAATTGAAAAAAAAAAAGGATTTGTCCTACGGGACCCTTTTATGGCCCCCACATCAAACCTAGTGGGTCAGGGGGGGTGTACCCTGCCCCCTTTTGCTCATTTCCCGCTTTGATCTTTGCCACCTCTTGTGTCTCAATCCTACCGAGACACAAGATGGCGGCCGCTGCGGACTGTTTCGAATGTTTACAGACACCCGTGAGCCAATCAGCTTTCTGCGCGCAAGTCGCGTGTCGCGCCCGGTGCGCTCCCCGGTGCGCGCACCGCATCGCGTCTATAGATATATATATTTTTTTAACCTAAATTACTCAAAATCCACTGGAGCACATATCTTGAGACATAGCAAAGGCACATCGGGCTACCAGTCCCTACAATTTTGCCAAATTAGGTGGAAATCCATTCAGCCGTTCGGGCTAAAAGTGAGGTCGACCGCCCTATGCATATTAACATGGGGAAAATGTGTTTTGGGACCCCCCTTTTATCTCGGCCCCCGCTTGACGCATTCCCCCAAAACTTTCATGGAAGGACCGGAGCTCAACGAGGCCATTTTGAGGAAATTTTCAGACAGATTTGTCAACCAGCGCCAAAGTTATTCCAAATAGAATTTTGAGATTTAACATTGAAAAAAATCCTAACTATAACGACCGCCAGTAGGTAATATATATATATATATATATATATATATATATATATATATATATATATATATATATATATATATATATGTATATGTATATGTATATGTATATATATATATATATATATACATATATATATATATATATATATATATATATATATATATATATATATATATATATATATATATATATATATATATATATATATATATATATATATATATATATATATATATATATATTCACTGAAAAAACCATAGGTTATAGACCATATATAGTTAGGAATTAGCATTTACAAAACCTTGAAAACTCACTGAAAAAACCATAGGTTATAGACCATATATAGTTAGGGATTAGCATTTACAAAACCTTATTTTACTCGCACAAAACCATTGAAATTAGCATATATAGTTAGTTGCGCTAACTATATATCACGCACCCGCAATCCACTGCTGATGATGTCACATATTACATCATTCATGACATGGTCAGTGACATCTCCAGTTTTTGGGAAAAACATTTTTTTTTTCCCAAATGATGAAAGCCCCAGCTTTTTTTTTCTCACTCTGACTTGTAAAGCAAAGGACCCAGATGCATTTACAGTTTATCACTAACAATGTTTCAGGCTAATGTATTTTCCTGGGAAATTTACAACTGTCCTGCAAGTAAAATATTCCTTTTTCGAGAAAAAGGGCGTTTCTTCGTCCCATGAGGGAACCGTTGAGCAAAAGAGGCTCGGCCTGTTGTTTTAGTCGCTGATAGGCATGAATATCAGATTCTTATCAATCACTTTATGTTGCAGGAGTAGAAAACACAACAGCCCTTGACCATTTATCTTTACTGCGTTCCTGCAGATTATACCTTTTAACCGTCATGTAATTGGACTGCTTTATTGCACTTGCCTTTTACTGATTCGAAAACAGTGGCTATTATTCAAAACTTTACCAATGTAAGTACTACTACCATGTTTTGTTTTAAAAACCTTTATTGTGAAAATGTCAGTATACAAATACGGGCCCATAACCACGTGGGCCGGCCACGGAGCAAACTGGAATCGTATATGATGAGGGGACATTTACACTGTAGAAGAACGTAACGGGCGGGCCTTTAGGTTGCAAGAACTAAGGTGTCTAACAGTTGCGGAATCGATGGACGTACATTTTATAATTATAATACGACAAGCCAGTTACAATAAAATTATCTAGATATACATTTGCGGGCAAGTACCATGGGTGACGTTGATTCGAACTTTCAATAGTACAGCAATCAATAACACATCAGAACTTAATATCAATAGGGATGTCGAAATGTTCAATCAATTCTCGTCCCCGCCCGCCATGTGCTTCAAAACTGCATACGTATCTCGTGATATCAAGGTTGGGCAACCAGTACACAATAAGGAGTTGCGAGTCCCATTTATTCCTGCGCCATTTTGGGCGAGGCCGGGCAGGTCCAGGATATAGTCAAAATGTCTCCACCAACCAGCGGTCGGACCAGAACCCCTTTCAGCAGTCCAAAAAGGTTCCGTTAAATGACAACAGAAGAGATAGGCAACAAGAACCATCAGTCAAAAGAGGCGAGGGCAAGTTCTTCCCTACCGGGTCACGTTGGGGCTCCACCGGAACTGATCGAATTGGTAGTCTACAGTGTTTCTGGATGTTTCAGACTGACGCTGGCATCAGCATGAGAGCACCACCATCTTGTGGCTCCGTCGTGGCCATTCCGCAAGCAGTCATGGCAGCCGCTCCCCACTGGAAGCCTGCGGGAGTCGGAAGCCCCGGTGACTTTTGTAGAATCTTCAAGGCTGAGGGGACGTTTTCGGGAATGGGGCCCATGCCCTAGCAGGCAAGCGTCCGAGTTCCAAGGTGTCCCAGGGCCATTTTAGTGGACCAGGCCCAAATCCGAAGAGCCGGCCGCCATTTTGAGAGTCCTGTGGCAGCCGCCTATCGCTGCACCGCAAGAGTGGGCGCAATTCAGCTGGATGGCAGGTGAGGCACTGTGCCGCAAGAGCGGGCGCAACTTAGCTGGATGGCGGGTGAGGCACTGTGCCGCAAGAGCGGGCGCAATTCAGCTGGATGGTGGGCGAGACGCTGTAGCCGCAAGAGCAGGCGCAACTCAGCTGGATGGCGGGTGAGGCACTGTGCCGCAAGAGCGGGCGCAACTCAGCTAGATGGCGGGTGAGGCACTGTGCCGCAAGAGCGGGCGCAACTCAGCTAGATGCCGTGTGAAACGCAAAGGGGCGCCCCACTGCAGCTGAGGAG